>NC_142868.1:47985000-48610000 GCF_051225735.1 Oryctolagus cuniculus | reverse complement strand
TAGAGTCTGTGAGGAGCCAGCCTGCAGATCAGCAGGGGTGCTGGGAATGGCTGGCCACGGCAACCCTTAGTTTTCATGAAGTTGCTCTCACAAGAAGTGTTCTCTTACTTGCCAGGAACCAGAGCCCTATGAAACCAGAGGTCAAATTCCAACCTATGAACCCAAGGGAAATTATGTATTATGAAAATATGGCCTGAATCTAGAACCAGATTTTTTGTTTTTTAAAAAAAGTCTGTTATGGAAATGAGAATCAGGAAAGATTAGGTTGGAGAAAGGCTGTTCTGAGGTGGTGAAAAGGCCAAGGTGAACACTTTCATCTCCACTTGGAAGGTGCCATCAAAAAGAATCTAGAGTGAGCACAAAACTCTTAATTCGAAGACTCTACTCCCCTCTCCACCTCTCACTCTCTTCCACCCCCTGCATCACCTCCTCGTAGCAAGCTGCTAAAAGACCAAGGGGAACCGTTCAAACCTAACGCCTGCCTGAAAAGGTTTGTGGGTGTCCTTCACCTGCTGGACCATTTACCAAAGTAGGATAGGAAAAGGGATAGCTTAGACAGCAACACACTCAGGTGCTGGAGTTAAGCGTGATGGCACTGACTATAAAGTCCTTAAAATGCCAAAAGCCGATGGCCGAAGTAAATTTTTAGTGTACCCATACCAATGCGAAAAAGGCATCAGAGGAGGCTGAGCATTTGGCAGACTAGTTATGGTGGATCATGAAGTCAGCTGCTTCTACGCTCAATAAAAGGGCTAAATTTGCTAAAGAAAAGAGATGGCAAATGCAATATGGTCTGATATTGTTGGCCAGAAGAATGTGGGGATTAGAACGAGGGTCAAGGAAACACTGTAATCTGTTTTGCCAGTCTGTCTCAGTTTCCAGGTGAAGGCCGGGAAAGAGTGACCATTCTGTTGTGTGCTGTGGCATTCTTTGTCTCCCTGGAGCCTACTGATATGTCCTGGATCCCACCCACCTAGAGGATGGCCTTTTCAGAGGTTGACCTGTTGTTTATGTGGTCGTTTGGTAGATGGCCAGCATTTTCTCTAGGGTGAATGATCTTCCAGGGATCCAGGTTTGGGGCACGCCTAGCATCTCCTGATTAGTCAGCTAGAGACTCAGTGTTACCACACAGATGGAGTCAGGCATGTTGTTCTCTTTCCAAGCAAGCCTGAATCAAAGGGAGGTGTGGTGGAGATTCAGAACTTTGAAGCTGGAAGCAATTGACATTTGGATCCTGGAGGAGGAAGGGGAAATATTTGTGGTTCGGTGTTTACATTGGCTCAGATAACAGGGCTCCAGCAGTTGTGGTCTTACTTTCTCATCATCACGCCCTTCTGCATCAGCCACACAGAGCTGGCTAAGTAGGATCCTAGGGACGTTCCTCACCAGCTGACCTTTGTCCTGGCTGTTTCTAACACAAGCACCATTAGCTGTTCTGTAGCGCGGGATATTAAATGTCGGGGAGTGGGGGTGGGATGGGAGTTCACCAGGTCAGTTTGCTGCTCTGAGTCCGAGTATAGCGTATTGTTGAATGTTGTGTACAAGTTCTGTACAAGAGGGGGACCCCAGTTTGAATTATTAACCCAGAATGGTGCTTCTTGGGCAGAAATATACATGGTGTCTGTGCTAAGTACTATGAATTCATTTTAAGAAAACATGCCAAATGACAACACTTTTGAAATAATATTGCCAACTTCAGTGGACCTAGTTCACTGAGGCCAACTCCGCAGTGGACCATCTTGATTCTTTTTTTTTTTTGCTTTGATGAATTTATTGTTCCTATAATATAGCCAGTTAAAAAGAAATGATGTACACCATCTTGATTCTAACATGGAACACACCTACTGTTGGAACTCACCTCTGAATGGTCTTCAGGGGCTTGTGGCTTGTGCCATTCCTTTACATACCATCCCTGGGGAGACTTTCCTCAGCAGATGTATTTGATGCAGAAAGAGTTAAATTCACAATGACTTCAATCTAAAGTGGTAGGTGATTTGACAGATTGCTTTTAGTAAAAGTAATTATGAAACCGTTTTTTCCTCTCTAGCATCATCTTTCTGATTGACATCATAGAATCTAATATTTTTTCATTTTGGAAGGGGTAGGAGAAATAGTGTAAGGCGTTCCAAAAAACTTCGTGCTGAATGCTATTTGGACAATCTAAACTCAGTTCTGAATTTGGAGTATCAATATCATCTATTCAGGGACTATTAAAAAGGAATGGCATTTCAAGCCAATAAAATTAGTAACACTAACATTTGTGCAATGCTTTAACTTTTCAGAAAGCCCTTGGAACACATATTGAGTAGTTACCAAGCTGCAATGAAGCAATATTGGGTCACAGAGTTCTTTTTAACTCTTTCAGGGACATTTGCAAAATGGGGTTTAAATTTTAGCTGTTTTCTGGTTTCTTTATTTGATGAGAATTTTAACTTTTTATATATACTATCATATTTGAGGGCATAGTAGTTAACAGCCTGGACTTAGGAGCCCATCTGCTAGCTCTTATCTCCATTGGTTATTTTGCTCAAGGTAGGTAAACTCTTGAAACCTCATTCTATTTATTTTTAGTTATTATGTATTTAGTTTATTTTATTATTTGAAAGTGAGAGAGAGAGACCAGTTAACCTCTGGCTCCCTCCTCAAATGCCTATAACAACCAGGGTTGGGCTAGGCTGAAGCCTGGAGATGGGAATTCAATTCAGGTCTCCCATGTGAAAGGCAGGAGCCCAAGTACTTTGACTATCACCTGCTGCCACTCTGGGTGCAAGAAGCTGTAATTGCAAGCACAGCCAGGACTCAAAACCCTGGCACTCCACTATGGGATGTCTGTGCCCAAGCAACATCTTAACTGTTATTGCAAATGCCTACCTCATAAGCTGGGAATAGTACTACAACCTATCTCGAAGTGGTTTATTTTAAATATTAAATGAATTTACAATTTAAGCATTGTACATAGTAAGCACTCATTGAATGCTAACTATACTATTATTGGTATTATTATCCAACCACACTCTGAAATAGATAGGGCAGTTATTCTATATCTCAATTATATTTAATTGACACAATAATTTTGATTGTGAGATATGAAAATGCCCAAAGAATAAAGTGTCAGCATTCAAAATATTCTAGAACTTCCAATACACAAACCAGATTATAGTAATATTTGGGTTTTTTTTTTTTTTGGTCAGTTATCCTAGTATTCTGAGTATATTCAGAATGCCATAATTGAATTGGAATTTCTAAAACCCATAGTTTTCTGCTACTTTTTTCCTAACCATCTCTGAAAAAGTACATAACTCACAATACATATGAATACTTTAAAAATGACCATAAGGATAGTATAGCAGAAGATTAATATTATGCATACATCCTAATTTTTGTTCATTGAAAATAGAATTGATGGTGGCAAATTCCCTTTCCCAGAAAACCCTTTGGGAAACTTTGTAGGAGTTTTGGTTAGGCAGATAAGTGAAAATGTCTTCCTCAATTAATGCTATTTATTCCAGGTTTAGGCAGTAGAATAAAACTCTTTGGACATAAAATACTTCCTTTTTCAGCCAAAAAGTTATGCTATTCTAATGCCTTCTGATGGAGGACAAGTCACGTAATTTATGTGGAAAATCTTTGGCCAAGTTATTTAATCACTTTAAGTTGAAAAGAGGTTAGTAGAAATAGTTAACATTAGGCAATACTCAAAGGAAAATTCAGTGGTCTTGGTGATTGAAAAAAGCTGTATTTTTACACATTGTTTTCCTAAAAGAGGAAGTCTTGAGTATGTATATTTTTACATGTCTTTTTAAAAAGTCTTTGATAACAGTAGAGAAAGAGGATATGTGTGTAAATGAATAGATACTTAGAAGTCATTTGCACTGGTGTCTCTATTGGGGAACTAATTTATTTGAGAAATAAGAGATGATATATTAAACATATGTAGCACCATGCTTGCCACATCTGAACTTTGAATAAAGATGAGCTATCAGTATTAGTATCATTATTACAATGGTGACAATGACTACTACTGTCCTTCAAGGTCCCATCCAAATGTGAGCTCACTCTCCCTCCTGAGGCCTAACAAGTGATTTGTTCATGTATCACATACTGCTGTTTTTTATTATCTATGCATAATCCAAGAACTTAAAATGATGCACAAGCCCCTTCTATAGCTACAAGAGTTAGGAGTTACACATACTCATGAATACAACTAAGAAAGCCTGCTGGGGCTAAAGAGAGAGTATGGAAGGGTTGGGAAGCCCGAGTGGCTCTGATTTCTGTGGAATCATGGCATGGAACCAATGGAGAGAAATTGAGAGAGGGATTACCATTGCTAACGGAATGCTCTAGGAGCCATTTGTAATGTGCTGAGGGTTGTCAGTCTTATATTCCTACACTGGGTACAGTAAAGTCCCTTGCAGAGAGGCTGAGGGTACATCCCACATGTCCACGAGGGCTCACACATAAGGCACCAGGGTCTGAAAAGAAGGGCTTTGATGCACCTATCAGATGTCCCTTAGACATGTCTCCCTGTAGCTCAGTCACCATCTCCTCTACACTTCCTTACATGCATCCCCCAAAGCCCTCAGTACCCATCCTCTGGGCCCTACAGCTTCTGTGCTTTGCTGAACTTTGGAGTAACTGGTACACTAAGTAAATTCAATCCCTTGAGGAGAAACATACCATGGTTTGTTTTTTTCCTACTTGATGCTCTCAAATTCCCTGAATTAACCATCCGCACTCCTTCTTACTGAGAAATACATCCTTCAATGATATTTTGTCTAAATTCTATAGTCATCCAATTACTTTTGGTTACTTAAAACTTAGTTGGTTTTCATTTAAAGTTTTAGTCTCCCATATGGTCCAAAGCTTTTCCTGTTCCCCCAGCTGAGGCTAGGCTTGTGGCTGGGGACTGAGATACTTGCCATGGTCCTCTGTTAAAATTGATATCTGCATAGGTGGATGGCAACAATGGTTGGTTTCAATCCCCCTACCCTCCCTTGCTGAGGACTTCCACAGCGGGGGGGGGGGGGGGGGTCCCATGCTATACCCTAACCCTTTGTGTTAGGCATGGCATTATTTGGCTTGATGGAGCCTAGATTGCCTTCCATTTCTTCCTCAAAAAAGTCATTTTATTACTAATCATTTTGTCCTTTTAGATGTTATTGTAAGTGGAACTGTTTCTTATTTCTTTTTTTGATTGATCATTGTCAGTACATATAAATACAACAGATTTTGGGGGGGGTTGATTTTGTATCCTGCAATTTTACTGAATTCATACATTAGTTATAACAAATTTTATTGTTTTTGTTGTTTTTAGTGTGAAATCCTTAGAGTTTTCTACCTTTAAGTTAATTCTGCCTGAAAATTTTACTTCTTTCTTTCCAATTTGGATGCTTTTCATTTCATTTTCTTGCCTAATTGCTTTATTTAGGGCTTCCAGTTCTATGCTGAATACAAGTGGCAAGAATTGACATCCCTCTCTTATTCTCAATCTTGGAGGAAAAACTTTAAGACTTTCACTGTTGTGTGTGATTTTCATATATGGCCTTTATTATGTTGAGGTGGTTTCCTGCTCTTCCTACTTTGCTGAATGCATTTTTAATCATAAAAATATGTTGAATTTCATCAAATGCTTTTTCTGCATCAGTTGAGATGGTCAAGTTGTTTTTTTCCTTCATTTGTTTAATGTGGTGTATTACACTGGTTGATTTTCTTCTGTTTAACCATTCTTGGATTCCAGGAATAAATCTCACTTGGTCATGGGGTATAATCCTTTTAATATGCTATTGAATATGCTTGCTATATTTTATTGAGGATTTTTGTATCAATAGTCACAAGGGATACTGGTCTGTGGTTTTCTTTTCTGTATTGTCTTTGTCTGGCTTTGGTATCAGCATGATGCTGAGCTCATGAAATAAATTTGGAAGTGGTTTCTTCTCCTCATGGCTTTGAAAGAGTTTGAGGAGGATTGGTGCTAACTCTTCTTTAAGTGTTTAGTAGAATTCACCAGTGAAGCCGTGCAGTCCTGGGTTTTTCATTGCTGCGATGTTTTTATACAGATTCAATCTCCTCAGTGGTTACAGGTCTGCTAATGTTCTCTATTTCTTCATGAGTCCATGGTAAGTTGAGTGTTTGTAATAACTTGTCCATTCCATCTAGGTTATCCCATTTGTTGATTTTCAGTTGTCTCTAGTGCTCTCTGATAAGCATTTCTATTTCTGTAAAGTTGGTTGCAATGACCATATGCATCATCTTTTTATATTCAGCCTATCCAGTGCTTGCATATGTTGAGATACTCAGAACCCATTTATTGATTTGAATATAAAAAGAGAAAAACACTGGCCTCCTCTTTCCAAGTGGACAATGCCTAATGGGCAGCGTCACTGAATGGAAGGAGCAGTAGCAACATCTTCAGGTCAGAATTCAAGCCATCAGTGGGGGGCTCCTATAGCTGGCCCTCTGTGCTGAGTGGCGATACCCTGGGAAGTGTGGCAGTGTCTTCAGGAATGGTGTGGCCAGGAAAACACAATAGTCCTGCCCATCAAGGCAGCTCAGAGCCTACAGCATGAGGTTTAATTTGACCAAGGAAGCCTGAGAGTTCAGATGCATCTGAGCCCACCCAAGCAGCTGTGGAAGCAGGCCAAGGTGCAATGGATTGAACCACCTGGGACGTTTTCTCTGGGCATGAAGGCTGGCTGTCACAGGGCTCTTGGAATAGCAGAGTCCTGTGAAGTAGTCATTCAGCATGTTCCTTCAGGACAAAACGGAGGCATTTCCAGTTCTTGCCTTTTCACAGCTGTGACCAGGAAGAGGCCATGGAGAACCACAGGAAATACACGTCTGTTGGGAGGGCTGTGGCCAATTTTTGTCCCATGGTTAACGTCCCCACAACCATTCTTGACACACACAGAGAAGCAACTCCACAGTCTGAAGGAGCATGCCTTATCCCCGCATGGACAGCCAGATTAGGCAGAAGTGGCTGCTTTTGACTTGACCAAGGTGATTTCAGACCCTTATTTTCAGCACTTCATTTCCCACTGACTCCCTACACACACACAGACACACAGACACACAGAAACACACACACACGGGGTGGGGAGAGAGATAGAGAGAGAGAGAGATAACCATATACAGTAGCCAACTTTTGCTCATTCCCCACAATTAGTGCAGTGCCTGGCACTTAGCAGATATTTGATAGGTGCTTGCTATGGTCTGCATGTGCCCCCTCGAAGTTCATGTGTTGGAAACTGAACCCCCAATGCAACAGTGTGGGCTTTAAGAGACAGTCAGATCATGATGGATTGGCCTTCATGAATGACTTAATGATATTATCATGACAGTGTTTAGTTATTCTGGAAGTAGTTCGACTCCTTCCTTTGTCTTCCTCTCTTTCCTGGTTTCTTGCCCTTCTCCCTCCCACCATGGAATGGTACAGTGGGAAGGCCCTTGCCGCTTTAGCTTGAACTTCCCAGCCTCCAGGCCTGTAAGACATAAATCTCTGTGTCTTTATGAATCACCCAGCCTTGGGCATCCAATTAGAGCATTACCAAATGGACTAGATTTTAGAGTCTGGATTTTTTTTCTGTTATTGTGGCCTTTCCAGAGGGTCTTTGCTGAGAGAAGATGGAGGAGAAACATTCTCTGCTGCTATCATAGGAGACCAAAGGGAGATGTGTGTGTCAGTAAGTTTTTCCTCTGTTTCATTCTTCTCATTTTTATTCAACTACCTAGAGACCAGCCATTCTCATTTAAGGCCTTTTGAGAAGGAAGCAAACACTGCAGATGACAGGCAATGCCAGCTCGCATTTTTTTTTCCTCCAAAGCAGGTTAGCAGGTTCAAATAAAATACATTGAAGAGGAATTACATGAAACCAAAGCGGAAACTGTGAAGTGCAAGCTGATATTTTTAGAAGTTTGTGTAATGACAGGTCAGATTCCTGAAGATTAGCCAAAGTGGCAAATCTTACACCACTTATTCAAAAAGAGGGCAAAAGATACAGCAGGCAATTATAGTTTAGCAGCAGTTGTGGGGGAAAATCAACTTTTCTTGAACTTATTGACGGAACAGCTTGAAAAGGGTGATTTGAATATAGAAAACCAAGCAGAAGGGGTCTGCAAGGAGGGGGCAGGAAGCTGGCGGGGAGGGGTGAGGAGGGGCTTGCCAGGGGTTCGTTATTTTCGTATTTTAAAGCCATGAATAGTTTGAAAGGATGATTGCCAGAGGGGACCAGGAAAATTAGTGGTTGTTTGATTCAGGATCAATTTTCAAATCTGCCCAGTTTATAATTGTGCGACTCTCACTGTCATCACTCATGCGATTCTGCTCCAGATGTTCAGGGTTGAAATGTCCCCAGGGCTCACCACCTCCCTCGTATGCCCCCGAGCTTCTCTTTCTTCCCCCACCAAACATTTTTCCCTGGGTTTATTTATTAATATTTGAAATACTCTCATGGAGGCTTAAAAATAAGAGATGAAACACTTGAAAACACAGGGCTCAAGCTTCATGTGCATTGCCTTTGGAAGTAGAGATGTGCTCCTGCTGCCCTGGGCATGCAGGGCTAGGAGCCTATTTGTTTCCAAGAGCTGATTTTTGTGAGCACAAAGTTCTGGGCTCCCAAGGAGTTAGGAAGATAGAGGTATGAAGAAAAGGAAAGGAGCACAGAAGAGAAACGCGGGCAACCTAATGGCTTTCATGAAGCTCATCCCAGTTACCAGAGTTTGGCTTTCATGACTCCTTTAGAACAATGGAAGAACTTCAGACTGGACAGGGCCTTTAAGAACATCTGGCCTCACTTTGCTCAAATGGGCTCGGCTGACTTCTGGGATCCCCAGATATAACCTTAGGTCTTTACAAGTTCTTTATTATATTATTTTTTCCTAATGGGGGTGAGGGGAAGAAGCGGGAGAGAGACAGAGAGAGATCGAGAGAGATCATCCACTGGCTCACTCCACATATGCCTACAATGGCTGGACCAGGCTGAAGCTGGGAGCTGGGGACTCAATCCAGGTCTCCCGAGTTGGGGGCAGGAATCCAATACCTGAACCACCACTTTTTGCTTCCCAGAGTGCACATTACCAGAAAGCTGCAATTGGGAGTAAGTTAGAACATCCCAGGCATTCAACAATGGCATGTGAATGTCCCAATTGGCGGCTTAACCACTATGTCAAATACACACCCCTCTTTATGAAATTTGTAACTTTTTATGTATCTCCTTTTGATGATGACATCATTATATTATCAGAATATGCTGAGTAGCTAAATGAGGACCCAGAGCCAAATGATCCTGGGACTGTGTTTGTGTTGGGGACCACCCAAGGAGGACTTGGGATTGGGCTTGCCTGTAAGTGGGCTGACAATTCCTAATGTCACAATGATGACTACCAACGAGAGTCCTCTGTACTCTCATGAAATTCCTTAGCAGTAACAAACACAAGACTTATTTTCCAATGATAATTTACAATTTGAAAGATACTTTCATAAGCTGTGATGTTTGTTGATAAAATTCTTTAATAAACAAAAAGACTTTTTGACATCATGAAAGTGAGTTTCTGTAACAGAAGGCTAAAAGAACAGGGTTAGTTTTAATAGATAAATTATGCACTTCATAAAGTTAAGATTAAATTTGTGCATGCTGTATGAATGAGTTTCCAGTCATTAAAAATATGTATTTATTTATTTAAGAGACCAAGAGGTCCCTTTGGCTGTTTCACTCCCCAGATGCTTGCAATAGATGGGGCTGGGCTAGGACTGAAGTGCAGAGCCAGAGGCCAGAGCACAATCCAAATCTCCCACAGGAGTGGCAAGAGCCCAGTTACTTAAGGCACCACTGCTTCCTCCCAGAGTCTGCGTTGGCTGGAAGCTGTAACCAGGAGCTAGATCCAGGAATCAAACCCAGGTACTCCGAAGCAGGACACACACATCTTAATTTTTAGGCTAAAAGAGCACTCCTCTTGCATTTTTAAAAGAGAAAAATTGTAGGAGAAATTAGCCATCATTTAATGCAGAGGTATATAACCATCTCAACTCCAACATAAGTGGGCTGTAGCCTTCAGCACCTTATTCATGTTGAGGATGGCAATTTAGTTTCTGCCAAGTGATTTATTATTTTAAAGTAATGAACTTTATTGCCTTTTGAGTTTCCTTTCTATTCACTCAGTGAATATGACTTTATAGCTGTTTGATACTGGTAAGAGGTTATACCCAGTTTTACATTCATACAAAACATTATAAAAATGTGTTAAGTCAACACTATAGACCTGCCAATTTTTTTCCCATTAAAAGAGACTTTCCCATAACTTACCCTAAAGCAAAACTAATCTAGTCCATTGTTCTCATTTAAAGAAATGATCCTAGTGTGCTGTGGGTATGTCTTGGTGCTAGAACTTTCATGGTCTTCCCACCTCCAGAAAAAAAAAAAAAAAAAAAAAAAAAAAAAAAGACCTCAACTATCTTATCTACTTCAATGTAGGCTATTCTATACTCTACCTAGTGTAATTACACTTTCTTTGTCCTTACATTTGCTCCTGATCCTCTGCCCCTCCATCAGTCCATCAGTCTTCCTACATTAGCAAACATCTACTTATGCCTCTCCTGTGAAACCTTTTCCTAGCAAAGTAGGTGGTTCCCTCCTTTGTCCTACAGCTCACAGGGTACACGTCTCTTGGAACAATCCCCATGGTATGCTGGAAATATCTACTTAGTCCCTAAATGTCTCAATGTGAATTTTCAAGGGTGTTGCCCTAATGTTACTCATTCTCTTTCCTAGTCCATGGCACAGCATCAATACTGAGTAGAAGTTTATTAAGTGAATAACATCTCTCTGTACCAAAGTAACACTTCCTAATAAACTATCACCAGAGCATGCTTTCTCAGAGACAGCCTCCAGTGTCATCCTTGCAACATATCCAAGAGACACTTATTAAGAAGTTAGAATTTTTTTTTTACCAAATTAGAACATAGGAGGAATGAAACAGAAGCAGAGGAATTCACCAGCAGGATATTAGAAAGATTTGTGGAATTTACATGCAAAAGTTGGCTGGGGCTGTCTCTAGGGTCAGCTTTTGACCTTTCCATTTATGTTTGAGGACAAAGGCTTGGAAGTTAATTCTTGTATGAATCTGGCCTTGCAATTGGTTGCAAATGGAAAGACCTCTCTCTGCAGGAAATGATGCCATCACAATGAGAAGCTGGTTTTTTGGACTGGCACATGGAAAATGCTCATAATGAAAACACAGAATAATCAGTCTGAGCGTGGGGGAGAAGCACTGGGAGGGAAAACGAGAAAGAATCCATATTAAATAGATGTGCCTACCAGCATACTGATGAGGAAAGGGACTTAGAGGTTATTGTAGGGGGAAAAAACTCTTCAAGTTATTATCCTAATGCTTTTCTGTAGCTTAAAAAGTGAATATATGGATTGTGTCACAAGTGGAAGGAAAATGCCAATCAAATTTTTCTAAACGAGAAGTATGGTTGTCACTTTCTGCAGCCATGATACAGTCAAATGTTCTGGGCTATCACTCAACTTGAACCCTAAATTTAATTTTACATACCTACCTATTTGTCCAAATTTTTGTGCAGAAAATACAATCACCAAGTAATCAGTCACAGGTAACAGAAGCCATAGTGGCTCCCATTTATGAAGCCTGAAGCCTGAATAGAGTGTTCTAAGTGCTTCCTGTGCTATAACTCATTTAATTCTCCCTACAGCATTTTGAGGTAGGTACTAATATTTACCCCCATTTGACTTTAAAACATGGAGTCACCAGGCCCAAAGACATCTAGCCAGTGTGTTGTACAGTTGATGTTCACTGCCCCATTGCTTAGCTCCAGAGCTCTGCCGTCCAGCATTATAGCATAGTAGGACTTCCATATAGTAGAATTCCACCTCATCACAGTGGGAAGAGTGGGAGCTTTGGGATCACACAAGTCTTCAGGCAAACCCTGACCCCTGCCCTTGATACAGGACACATTATTGAATGTTTCTAAACCTCCATTTTTTCACCTACAACATGGGATAATAATATCTAAGTGACAAGGATCTTGTGCAGATTAAGAGAGCAGATGCACGAAAGGTAATTTGGACAGTACATAAAGGAGGTAAATAAGTCCCCACGCCCATATCAGCCTCACTTTAGGAGTCCTTAGAAGTCAGAGTCTTAAGGTTTTTTTTTAAAGATTTTTATTTTATTTATTTGAAAGAGAGTTACAGAGAGAGATAGAGACAGAGAGAGACAGGTCTTCCATCCGCTGGTTCACTCCCCAGATAGCTGCAACAGCCAGAGCTGCGTCAATCCAAAGCCAGGAGCCAGAAGCTTCCTCCGGGTCTCCCACGCAGGTGCAGGGGCCCAAGGACTTGGGCCATCGTATACTGCTTTCCCAGGCCATAACAGAGAGCTGGATTGGAAGATGAGCAGCCTAGAACCGGTGCCCATATGGGATGCCAACGCTTCAGGCCAGGGCTTTAACCCGCTGTGCCACAGCGCCGGCCCCAGCTTTAAGGTTTTGGGAATGAAATGTGATGTATGAACCTCAGTCAGGTTTTTGGGCTAGTGTTGCTGAGACTGTATACTACATTGGGCTGAGGGCCCAGTGACACCATGGAGGGATATATGGGAGTGCTTAGACTCAGGGACTAATGAGATTGTTCCCTTTTTCCCTGGCATTGGGTGGTCCCATCAAGGAGACTATGACGTAGGAAAATTAAGAAAAAAAAGAGATTAAACTAAGTTGCTTCCACTAATTCTTATGCTTCCAGCAATTAGAGTAAAATACCTCCACAATATGTATAATTTTAGCTATCATGATATTGGTGATTTGCTCATGCTCATAGCTCAGCCCATAGTCCCAAAAGGAGGCTGAAGTTCTTATCTTCTTTTCTTATATTTTATTTTATTTTATTTTATTTTTTGACAGGCAGAGTTAGACAGTGAGAGAGAGACAGAGAGGTCTTCCTTCCATTGGTTCACCCCCCAGCTGCTACAGCTGGTGCACTGCGCCGATCCGAAGCCAGGAGCCAGGTGCTTTCTCCTGGTCTCCCATGCGAGTGCAGGGCCCAAGGACCTGGGCCATCCTCCACTGCCTTCCTGGGCCACAGCAGAGAGCTGGACTTGAAGAGGAGCAACCGGGACAGAATCTGGCGCCCTGACCAGGACTAGAACCCTGGGTGCCGGCGTCGCAGGCGGAGGATTAGCTTAGTGAGCCAAGGTACCGGCCATGAAGTTCTTATCTTCTTAGGGGAGGGAACGGATGGACAACATGGAAGAGAGGATGAGGCAGCACAGGAAGTGGTCAGGGTAGAGGGTGAGTCCTGGGACCCCAGGGTCCCCCAGTTTACACTACCCATAGTAGGCAATGATACAGATACAAACACACTTGGAGATTCTTGGAATCATTCCTACTATCCCAGAAATTTCAGGGTCTGCAGACCCAGAATCATCTCAATCCATATCAGAGGGAATAGCTGCTGTCAGGCTGGATGGAAAGGATTTGGATTAGGCAGCAGACCCCGCCTGGAGCGCCTCCTGGCAGCATAGGCAGAGTCTACTTGTTCATTTCATTAATCTTGGACTACGGAGAAACTGCATGTTAGACAACAGCATTCACCATGTTTCTGTGGGCTTCGTCACATCTGCTGAGCATCTACTAACAAGGGCCATAGGCTGCCTGCTAGGAGTTCAAAAACAAAAAATACTGTTCCCACCTTCTAGGAGCTCATAGTTCAGCAGGGAGGCAGTCAAATAAGGAGCAATTACAGTACAGAGTGCAAGTGCCGCCCTGGTGGCTCACAAGAACCACTCTGGAGTACAGGGAGAGAGAGGAGGAGTACTTGAACCTGAACCGCTTTCCTAAAGAAGCACAGGAGAATGGGAGGGAGTCTCCGGAGGAGGGTGCAGCTCGGGTCCTGGCCTGGAGGCTCATGGTTGGCTCCAGGAAATGAAGAGTAGGAGTGTGAAAATGAGGTAGGAGATGAGACAAGGAAAGGCCCAGTCACGGGCCCCAAATGCCACAGCTAGGAGCTGCAATTTCATGCCATGTATAAATAATTCTCAATCTTTCCTGGGGTGTGAAATATAGTGGAATCATGCTCCCTTTATCTAGAAAAAAAAAAAGTACCACAATGCACACACCCACGTGTTTTTGTGTTTTATATTCAACTTCAGGGAGAGTTGTAGAACCTCTGGCATTCTCAGTGTATGGACCCCAAGTTAAATCTCTCACCAAGGAGAGGGATAGGAAGGATCAGCCATATGAGAGATCAGTGAGAGGTTTGAAGTTGAGCAGGGCTTTGTCCATCGAATATCTGGGTACACCGCAACTGAGGCAGTGATGGGCAGGATGAATGAGAAGAAGCCAGTTTGAAGGCAAAGGAGCATGAAACCCCAGTCAGGCCTAAAACTACCAATTTAGACCATGCTTCGGTTTCATTGAAAACCGATTTCCAGAATTTTTGTTAAGTGATGGACAAGATGAACACCCACTTGTACTCAGAGCCTTTTCTGGCCCAGCCCCCTTCCTTTCAGGTAAAGGTGTCTATGGCCTCAAAGGCAGCTGTAAGAGAAGACAGGGCAGGTTAAGAGGAGACACTGTGATCTATGGGAGGAGCATGCAGCTTGGGTCCTGGCCTGGAGGCTCATGGCTGGCTCCAGGAAATGAAGAGTAGGAGCATGAAAATGAGGTAGGAGAGAAGACAAGAAAGGCCCAGTGCCTGGGGACAGATGGTATGTGCTTGCAACCCAGAGTTCTTGAGTTCCCAGAGCGCTTTCTGTTTCCAACGACTGCAGTGGAATTTCCTTAGGAAAGGAGGACGTATTCAAGCAAGAGGGCCCTCCCGACTCTTCTACATGCTGGAGAGTGGGGCAGGGATGTGGAGAGTGGAGAATGCATGAATCTAGCATTGGAATAAGGATTTAGAGATCTGTGCATAATGCTGACTCCTTCCATGAGACCCTGAGCTGTGGGTCTCTGTGCTGCTTTGCTGACCTGTTCTGGAAAGAGAAGTGAGCAGGGGATTATAAAGCGCTTTATAAATACTGTATGAAGGTGACGGAGCAGCGACAGATGGGTGTATTTACTGAAAGGAACAGCAGAATTCCAGCTATCCTTGACTTTTTGGCAGATTTTCAATTTCTTCCATCCAAAAAGACCCTCCTAGAAGCTCTGAGAAGCAAAGGAGTTCCTGGTTCCTTTTGTGTTGCCTTCTACAACTCTGCTGCCCTGTGACAGCACTCTGTGAAAATCAGAGAGAGGAGGATGGGGTGAGAGGATTCAGCCAGGCTCAAGTGCTCTGCGAAGGCTGTGGGAGTCAGGGCTGGTGATGTTGCAGACGTTTCAAGAAATGTCTCCAAATAACAGAATTTCACTGATGCCAAGAGGGCCTGTGGCACTTGCTGGGCCCCCCGCCCTGTAACATGGCCACGACCTGCTCCTGATGGCTTCCGTTCCCCTAAGTCATGTTATGGGAGATAGATTCGCCCACCTATTCAATTCCATGCCTGCTGTTTTCTCTTTAGGATCATGCTTGCTCCTGAATAGTGTGGAAATGATGAGCCCTGTTAGAATGCAAACCGATCCAACATCCACTTCACACTCCCAAATGTTTGCTCCGCCAAGGGATGCCTGATTGGGCTTGGGGTTTTTCAAGAGATGTGTTTGTCACCTTCTCCACCAATTCTTCTGGAATAGAAGAGGAGGGTAGCTACAGGTAACAGATTATTTTTAATTCCGCCTTGTTATTTGGAACTGATTTCCCATATGTTGTTGTTGTTCAATTCCTTGCATGAATTTTCTCAAATATTTGTAACATATGTCATATCTATATGCAGATTTTAAATTATGGATGCCTTCATCCAATCATTTTCCAAGAGGGAAAAAATCCAAGTCTCATGCTCTCCAGCAGGACCAGGGTCCCCTGGGCATCAGATCGCGTTCAGGTAGACACATCTGGTGAAAGGCATCACATCAAATTAGTATCAAGGGGATTGAGACTCCGAGACGGCAGGCAGACAATCCCCTTCTAATGTACTGCTTTTTAGATGGTCGGGGAAACTTGAATCCCAATTCTCCTGTGAAATGAGTGATACTAACATGCCTGTTCAAATGCTCAAAGTGAAGATCAAAGCCACAGTGTCCAAATTGGCCTTGCAAACAAAGCAGCCCTTGCTTCCCCCCCGGGGATACTGTGCTAATTTTATCAACTCTCCCTGGCTCTTCTGCTATTAAATAGCAATAAATAAATGTGTTTTTTTTTCCCTGAGTTTGCCAGTGGCTTATTTGCCTGACAAACAAGCTCATTTCCTTTTAAGTGTGAGGTTTTAGTGCAACTAATAGAATTAATCTATTTTTAATGAAAATGCGCAGGGCTTTTACTTAGAAATATACCTACCCACCTCCACCTCCGTCTCGCAGCAGCAGGCCCCACCCCCAGCACCTTCTCTGAACACATACATCCAGCCATGAATATTTCAATACATCTCGGGCTTTCAGATCAATAATAGGCAACTCTCAAGCCCTATTGATTTTCAGAGGTTTGACTCGCTAGGGTGATAAAATATTTCACGACTTATGAAATCTGAGTCAAAGAGGCTTTGCTGCCCCTTCGACTTTTACCAGATATCTTTGTCTCCTTTTCTTCCTCTTCCCGTGTTCCTTTTGTGTGTTCTCCCTCCCTTGGCCCACCCCCCTGCACCCCGCACAGTCCTGAGGTGGAGATTTATGACTAAGCAATAAGTCCTGGGGAGCCAGGCACTATTTCCCCACTGGGTCCTTTCCAGGTCAGAGGGAGAAGAGGCCGAAGGCAGACAGCAGTGCTGAGCACGATCCAGCCCCCATCCATCTCGCCTGCAGGGGCCCTGCCAGCTTCCCTCCTGTCTCTCTGATTCATTTATCAGCACAGCCGACTCCTCCTCCTGCACACCTCTGAAGATGTAATCCCAGAAGGCGAGCCTAGCAACATACGAGGAATTCCCCACTGAGGCACAGGAGCTGCGCTGCTCCATATGGGTAGGAAATAAGCTAATTATACAGTCAGCCATGTCCAATGCTGGGATGTATGTTGTTATAAGTTTATCCAGCCTTGTTACAATGCAGAGAGTCCCAGGTTCTTGGAAAATTGTATGGAAGCTTTGGTGGTCTATTCACCGTGGTGTGCGATGGATTTGGTGTTTGGAGGCCTAGGTTCAGGTTTCTCTGGCTAACTATGTTGGTCAAGTCAAATCGCTTCCTTTCTTTGGCCTCTATTTCCTCCTTAGTAAAAATACTTTCTGTCATTTGTTTCTTTAGCAAATCTTTACTGAATTTATTGCCAAGGACGGGGTAGATGGTGGCCAACACAGAGACATGTCTCTGCTGTTATGAAGCTTGTCATTGAGCTAGGATTAGCTAAGAACATATAAATGTTTCTCCCTCCTGTGAACTCCCATATTTCCCGCCTCTGGATATCGCAACACATGCTGGATATAAGTGCGTGATTCTCATGTTTATAATGGAATCCCTTGCTGCATTGTGTGTTGCTTATTGGTGCGGATGGTGCCTGGAACTTCAGAGATACTTACTCGCTGGATATTAGTGGAGTAAAATGGCTCTTCATGTTTTGTGTCCTGGCCAACATCAAATTGGACCGAACAAGCAATCATGTGGGGGGGGGGGGCCTCAGGGGAAACACATTCAATTGTCAGGGACCCTGATCTAATAGCTTTTCATCCCAAGACTTTGGTCAAGGGAGGTATGTAACAGGACTTACTGAGAGCTTGTTGTAAGAGGTCAGTGAATTTTAGCTGCTCCTGCAACGGAATGTTAGAGAAAACCAAAAAGACTGCATCAGCAGAACAGACAGATGCACACAAGCCTTGGAGGACCATCGCACACTGAATGGATGTATGGTGGGGGATGGGGTAAGAAGACAGCTCGTTTCTTATGATGCCAGGATGATAGGCTTTTGCATTTGACCTTTTTAATTGAAACCAAGGTTGCTGTTCTGTAGGGGTAACAACCCTGTAACCTTGAACTGATTTCTGCCCTATCTTCAGACTCAGTGGTTGGATTGGAAAACATGCGTTAGGCTCCTTCCAGCCTTGCCATTGCTTGGCTCTGTGTGGCACTGATGATTGCTAATGTGAGCTCAGAAACAAGTATTCTCCCTTTTATCCCCCACACCCCATAAGCCACACAACATGGCCCTCTCTTTCTCCAGGAAGCACTCTTTGGAAGGCCAAGGCTGTCTAGCTGCCTCCCTCTGCTTCCCCCCACCCTGTCACAATGAAAAGTTTTTTCCATTGTCTCCCCCAACTAAACCACAAGCTCTCTGGGGGCAGAACCTGTTTTGCTCACTATCACGGTCCTCACACCTTCCTAGCACATGGCTGGGCTTCTGTACAAAGCACGCTGCTTCTTAGGTTGAGTGAGTCTGGAAAGGTGTGCAGTGGGCGTTGGAGGAGAAATGCTGATGTTACTTTTTGTTGCCTGTGACCCTAAGCAAGTGTATAGGAGAAGCATCAGAGATGCCTTCCGTTTGTTTCACTGTAAGCAGAGTGATCAGGAAGACGGTCTCTGAGGTTTGCTCCAGAGATGAAGCCCCCTCTTGCTATGGGAGAGGACTCAATTGCCCTCCATAAAGAGGTAACCTTGTGATCAGGTGGGCTATAAATTCCTTCTTTGTTTCTGAGGGGGAAAGGGACAAATTGCTTTATTAGTTAAATTTGCAGGGCTGGTTCTGTGGCATAGAACGTTAAGCCTCTATCTGCAGTCTTTGTGTCCCATATGGGCACCGGTTTGAGTCCCGGCTGTTCCACTTCCAGTCTAGCTCCCTACTGTGCCTGGGAAAGCAAGGGAAGATGGCCCAAGTGCTTGGGCCTCTGCACCCACATGGGAGATCAGGAGGAAGCTCCTGCCTTTGGCTTGGCCCAGCCTTGGCCATTACAGCCATTTGAATCAGTAGATGGAAGACCTTTCTCTCTCTCTCACTCTCTCTCTCTCTCTCTCTCCCATCCTTCTCTCTCTCTGTATCTCTGCCTTTCAAATAAATAAATAAATCTTTTTTTTTTTAATTTTTGACAGGCAGAGTGGATAGTGAGAGAGAGAGACAGAGAGAAAAGTCTTCCTTTTGCCATTGGTTCACCTTCCAATGGCCACCGCGGCCAGTGCGCTGCGGCCGGCGCACCGCGCTGATCCAATGGCAGAAGCCAGGTGCTTCTCCTGGTCTCCCATGGGGTGCAGGGCCCAAGTACTTGGGCCATCCTCCACTGCACTCCCTGGCCACAGCAGAGAGCTGGCCTGGAAGAAGAGCGACCGGGACAGAATCTGGCGCCCCAACCGGGACTAGAACCTGGTGTGCCGGCACCGCAAGGCGGAGGATTAGCCTAGTGAGCCGCGGCGCCGGCCTAAAATAAATCTTAAAAAGACATTTGCAGGCAGTGTTTGTTCTCTGAATAACAGCAGATGCTTCCAGTGCAATGGCATGGCCTCCACAGCCCCTACCTCTTGCTACAAATAAGATGCCTGTTGGAAGTCAGCTCTCCTCATCTGCAGCTTCCAAGTCCAGGGATTCAATAAAACAAGAGTGGAAAGCATTTTTTTTTAAAAAAAGATTTTAAAATGCATTTCTTTGAAAGTCAAAGAGAGAGAGAGATCTTCCTTCCACTGATTCTCTCCTCAAATGGCTGCAATAGCCAGGCCCGGACTAGACTGAGGCCAGGAGCCAGGAACTTCTTCTAGGTATCCCATGTGGGTGCAAGGGCCCAAGTACTTGGGCCTTCTTCTGCTGCTTTTCCCAGGCCATTAGCAGTGGAGTAGCCAGGACATGAACCATCGCCCATATGGGATGCCAGTGTTGTAGGCAGCAGTTTTACCCATTACCCACAATGCCAGCCTGTGGGAAGTGCTTTTAAAGAGCAACTGCCTCTGTATTGAACAAGTGTACACCTTTTCATTACTATTCCCTAAGCAACACAGGGCAATACCAACTGGCACAACATTGACCTTGCATTAGGTATTGTAGGTAACTGTGAAGTGATTTAAAATATAGACAGGATGTGCACAGGTTATATGCAAATAAACACCATTTTATCTAAGGGACTTGAGCATCCACAGATTCTGCTATCTGAGGGGTGAATCCTAAAACCAATCCCCTGTTGATATCAAGGAACAACTGCACATCAAATATAAACATTTCAATGAGTTTTTTGCTAGATTTTGAAGGCATAGGTAGAGTGGTCTGATTTCAGATGAAGGCCATGTAATATATGTGAAATTAGGAGAACTTGAGAGGGAACCTCAAAGGGAGGTTTGGGTGTCCTCCAGAACATCTGCTACTGAGCTCACGGGCACAGCTGTGACTTCTGATCCACTCGTTACGACACCCAAGGAAAGGAGGGAATCTCAGCTGCAAATACGACCCCTAAAGTAGACGTCTCGAGGCAGGTGCTCTGAACTGATTGGCTAGGGGTCTGCTTCCTGCATGGGCGGCTCTACCTGGTGAGACCAGGGCTCTGTTGATACAAGCTAACGAGACTCTGTGGTTCTTCTGACTAACGCTGTGCTTGTGGCAGGGACAGCTGGTCAATATATTCATTTCTCCCACAGAGCAGGACCCTTTGCCATCTCCTCCTTTGCTTGGAATTGTTCTCCAATACACAAGTGTTAGTTGGCGATTACCCCATAACCTAATAAATGTTAGTTGGTGACTACCCTGGGTCCTAAACATTTGCCGGACACCAACACTGAAAGGTAATCTACCACAGTCAGAGTTTTAGGACTGAGCGTTGCTGTGAGCATCACCTAGCAGGACTCTGACGGTGACAGTGAAGAAACTGAGGTGTGGAGCAGTGCGGCAGCTGGCCGCGGGCCATACAAGGAGCTGGTGGTAAAAACTGGCGTAGGCCAGAGCTCTCCCGGCCCTCGGCTGGTGCTCTGCTTGTTGTTCCAAATAACTCGTCAGCTTTTCCAGGCCACCGTGGTGGAACAATGAAAAACAACAATGAAAGAGTCCGTCCTATTTGGTCATTTTTCCCTGAAAGCAAGGAAAGTTCATGACTTACGGTACAAACTAAGGAGTTGGAAATGGTTTCTCTCTGGGGCATGATTGTTGAGAAAAATGCTCTCCTCTCTCTCCCCCACTGTGAAAGTAATGTCTTCTTCCACTCCGCTAGTGGGCTAAGCCGTGAGGCCTGTTTGCCTAGCGAAATGTGAGCGAAATCTGAGCTGCTGTGGGTTGGATTCCTGTGCTTGTTCCCTTCACTAGGAGAACAACAGGCTCCAGCTTTGCTACCCTTCTCCTGGGCCTAAAATACAAGCATGTGCGATGGTTCTAAGCCCAGCCGGAGCAGTGCGGTGAGTGCTGAACTGCAGACCCCAGGGCAAGGCTGGGTTTGCTGTTGGGAACCCTGGAGGTGGGGAGGAGGGGTTGTTTGTTATACAGCATCATCAAAGCAAAGGCAAACACACACTGCAGTGGACACTTCCTTATGTGTTCATATCTTGACCTCACTTTTCACGTTGCAGGGCATAATTTTAGTTGTCAACTTTTTCAGTTGAGTAAATTGCATCGTGTTCAGATCCAGTGCTTTATAGAAGGTCCTACTGGAAAAATACAGAGGCAGAACCTAAGTTAAAGTCCATATATCCTTCCTAACTTTCAAAATCTGGTTTTCTGTGATAGTTAAGCATAAGACACTCACTGCTTTGTGGTTGAAAAAAAAATTTGGTTTGCTTTCTGTTCTCTATTTTCTATCAATGTATCTATGTATCCATATATTTATCCTATATCTATCATCAATCCACCTAGGTATCTATTTGTATCTATCTATTATCTATCTACTAATCATTGATGTATTCCATCCATCCATCCATCCATTCATCCATCCAACAACATGTCTGTATGAACTGGAACATACAGTCTGAAAGTCCCATCATGTTTACTGCTGTGGGGTTGACATTTTAGTGACTGAGAATATCAGCTGAGTTGATAATGTTGAGGTTGGTCTGCCTGCATCTGATTATGCTTCTTTCCAGATCCAAGCAGTTGTTAATGAAACAGTTGCTGTTTTGTTGACAGAACATTAATTACTTGATCTTAGGACTCAGTAATTGCACAAGCCCCCTCTGTATACATTACTAATTACATTAGCAATTATATGGCATTTTAAAGACAAAGAAATGACTGAGGCAATTGCAGTGTCACAGGTAACCTGCTGTTAGATTTCAATCACATTCCTAATGTTTCTGTGATGTTCTGAAACAACTTCCAGCAGCTCTTGCAACACTGACTGGAAGAAATGGCCTAAGACTTCCTGCTTTAAACCCACTGCCCAGCGGTAAGCCCATCATCTAGGCAGAGATAATGTGGGTAGTCTCTTAACCTCTCCAAGCCTTGCTTTTTTCTCTATGAGAGAAAAGCAGAGAAAGGTTGAAGAAAATACTTATTAAAAATTTCTTGAATATTTCAGATGCTAAGGATCTAGACCTAGTTCATGATTCATGATGTTTACTATCTTTATGGGAGAAAGAAGTTAAGCAATAAAACCTCAAATAAATGTCTCCCACAGTCAGGTCAATGCATCTTAGCTGCTGTAATGCACAGTTCTGTACTTCTCAGACACTTACTACAAGAAACATGGTATTTTTGTGTTCACATGCTGGGCAGTGGTGACTCAAGGATCTCTTCCATAGTTGGCCCCATCCTTTTGGACTCCTCAGTTTCCAGATGTGTGGACAGAAGAACCAGTCAAGGACCTTGTGAATATATTGTTTTTAAAGATTTATTTTATTTATTTGAAAGGCACAGTGACAGAGAGAGGGGGAGATATGAGAGAGAATGAGATCTTCCATTCACTGGTTCACTCTCCAAATGATTACAATGGCCAGGGTTAGACCAAGCAAAAACCAGGAGCCAGGAACTCCATCCGAGTTTCCTACATGGGTGGCAAGGGCCCAACCCCTTGGGCCATCCACTGCTTTCCCAGGTGCATTAGCAGGGAGCTGGATCAGAAGCAGAGCAGCTGCGACTTGACCCAGTGTTCCTATATGGGATGCCAAGGTTGCAAGTAGCAGCTTAACCTGCTGTTCCACAATGCTGGCCCCAAGAACTCTGCAGATTTTAGACACCAGGACTGCAAGGGGCATACAGCATTTTCCCTATATTCCATTAGCCAAAACTGGACATGCAGCTCCTCTCTCACTGCAAGACAGGCTGGAAAATGTGAAAGAAAAAGAGAAAGAACACTAGCCAAATGTTTACCACACTAGAGAATTATCAGTGGAGACTGTAAAGGAACCAAGGCAGTGCAATGATAGCCTACAAGTATCCCAAGGCAGAGGAAGTCACATGTGCAAAGGCCTTGAGGTAGAAAAATTTCATAGTGTTTGAGATCTATAAAAGATGTAATTTCCACTGTTAGAAAGTCACTCAAGGGGCAGGTGTTTGGCACAGTGGTTAAGACACTGTTTGGGAAGCCCATACCTCATATCACAGTACTTGTGTTCAAATCTCAGCTCCATTTCCTGTTCTAGTTTACTGCTAATTCACCTCCTTGGAGGCAGCAGTTGATGGGTCAAATACTTGGGTCTCTGCCCTCCACTTGGAAGATCGAGATTTGGTTTCAGGCTCCTGGCTTCAGCCTGGTCCAGCCTTGGCTGTTTTAGCCACGTGGGGAGTGAACCAGCAGATTGGAGAAATCTCTCTGTCTCTCTCTCCTTTTCTCTCTGCCTTCCAAATAAATAAAAGTAAACAATTAAATATTTTAAAAAGCCACTCAAACTAATCTGTGGGAGACAGACAGGAGAGGTTGTGAGCAGAGGTAGGAAGATAACTCAAGAGTCCATGGGAATAGGTGCCTGCCTATGGTCTGACTTGGTGGCTGAGAAAATGGACAGAAGAAAGCAACTTCCAGATATAGTCTACTGTGATAAAACTGACATGCTTGGTGATGAGTGGATCTCTGGAGGTGGGAGAAGGAGGCATCAAGGATGACTTCTGGCATGTGGAGTTTATAATTACTGGAATTTGCAACACAAGTAAAGGAGGAACAGGTGAGGGTAGAGGAACTAAGGGCTCAATATAGGCAAGTTAAGTTATTTTGTTTTTGTTTTTAAGATTTATTTATTTATTTATTTGATTGGTAGAGTTATAGACAGAGAGAGGGAGAGACAGAGAGAAAGGTCTTCCATCTGCTGGTTCACTCCCCAAATGGCCACAATGGCTAGAGCTGTGCCAATCTGAAGCCAGGAGCCAGGAGCTTCTTCTGGGTCTCACACATGGGTGCAGGGGCCCAAGCACTTGGACCAAGTTACCATTAACAGTGAGCTGGATCAGAAGAGGTGCAGCCAGGACACAAACTGGCACCCATATGGGATGCCGGTGCAGCTGGTGGAGGCTTAACCTAGTACACCACAGTGCTGGCCCCAGGCTAGTTCAGTTTAATCATTTGGAAACTCCAAGTGATGATGTCCAAAGCCAATACATAGATCTGACATTCAGAGGAAAAGTATTGGCTGAAAATGGAAATTTAGACACTCCAGGCACAGAGACAGTATTCACAGCCATGGAAAGGAGGGGCTGTGATATCTCTAAAGTCCTCCAGCTTTCAGAACTCCGAAATCTATTAACCTGTTGAACAGACATCAAAGCTCCAGCATCTAAAAAACAAAAGAAAGAAAGGACGGAGAAAGGAGGGAGGAGAGAATGAGGGAGGCAGTGTGGGAAGTATCATTATGTGCTGAACACTGGATATATGAAATACGTGAAATCGTTCTGTTTATATAAACAAAAAAATTGAAAAGGAAAAGAAAAACCCCAAAACTCCACCTTCTACCCACACGCCTTTCCAGGTATGGGTTATGTTGCCTCCCTCCAAGCTCTATGTCACTGGGCTTGCCACAGGGTCCTGCCCTACTCTGCTAGAACACGGCTGCAAAGATTCTCTCATTTCCTGAACTTGCTCAAAGCCTTGCTCCCAAATAATTTCCCAGTGTCCTTCTAATCCCCAGCCTTATGTTCTGTGTGAAGCAGAGCTCCTCCCGCCTCCCCGACCTGAAGTTGATTTGTGCTCTTCCGTGGCAGCCCTCAGCCCCATGTCCCACTTGCCTGCTGCACTCTGCAGCTGTCCCTCTGCTTCCCTGGCTGATGTGGCCTGGTCTAAGAAACGCTACTCCAATCTATTTCCAGGCCTTGAGAAACAGGACAAGGCTCCTGTGCACCTTCGCGGTGTGCTGTCTGCTGGCCTAACCCCAGCTGAGGGAAGGGATAAAAGCGGGTGGACAGAGCAGCTCATGTTGGCCCCTGGGACCCCAGCCTGGTGACCTGAAACTGGAGACATGCCCCAGACGGTGTGAGAGGTTCTGCTGACCTCTCACCTCCCTATAGCCCTGGGTCATCTTCCTCTGTTTGCTGAGAGCATGCATGTGAGGGAAACAGGGCCTGCCTGGGCCAGGGAGCTGGGTGTGAGGGAATTTGAACTTTATCAGTTCTGACATTTCTGCCAAGGTATGTGCGACAGTTGTTACACATATGGATTGGATCAAATGAGATAATTTATGCGAAAGCACTTTGAAATTTCTAGAGGGCTATCCAGTGTATTGCTTATTGTTATTATTACCCTTTCACAGGAAAGGCTTTCCTCTCTAACGCCACCCAAGTATTTGATTAAAATTAGGTGGCAAGCTGGCAAAGCATAAAGTGCTTTCTTGTGCAGCTTGTCACCTACACCTATGGTGACCACATGGCCTGTGCTTTTTTTATTCTAAGATTTTAAAAATTTATTTGAAAGTCAGAGTCACAGAGAGAGAGGGAGAAACAGAGGGATCCCACACCCGCTGATTCACTCCCCAAATGGCTATAACAATCAGGGCTGGGCCAGGCCAAAGCTAGGAGCCAGGAGCCTCCTCCAGGTCTCCCACGTGGGTAGCCAGGGCTCAAACATTTGCCACTTGCACCATGTTCCACTGCCTTTTCCAGGTCACCAGCAAGGAGCTGGATCAGGAGTAGAGTAGCTGGAACTCCAGTTGGCATCCATTTGGGATGCCGGTATTGCAGGCAATGGCTTCACCAGCTAGGCCCCAGTGCTGGCCCCATAGTCTACACTTTTTAGGGTGGTCTGGAGTTTATGTGATTTTCTTCTTCACAACAAATGTGATTTGTTGAATTCTTAACTAGGTGTAATTTTTTTTGGTGTAATTTAATTAATCCTCTGTGTAACTTTTCTCAGAAATTAAGTCATGAATCAAAATAAAAATTTTTGTCAGACTACTTGGAGAGGTAGACAACTCTGTATTTATTGTTGCAATAAATATCTTTGTAGGACAGGAAATGTTCTGAGAACTCATAGCACCCCTCTTCCTTTAGGTGGCGCACCTGGCAGGGGAGGAAGATAAGAGAACAATCGGTTTTCCCCTGGGCTAAAGCCAGAGAGGTCAGTGTGGTGTCATGGCATAGTAGGGTGGCCACTCTGGGATGTAGCTGGATTTCAGTAGTAGAGGTAAAGAAAGGACTGGTCATCGGGTCCTTGATCCTCATCACAGCTCCCTCCTCTGTTGTACTGTCTCCTTTATCATTCAACACTCCATCCTAAAGAGCTGGCTGGCTGAAGACAACAACGTACGGAGTCATCTTAAGCTGGCCAGCTCAAGGTCTCCTCATCACTTGGGAAGTAAGACAACAGGAGGGAAGGTGGGAGATGAGGGATCACAAGCCTCCACTCCAAGGCTTGGCCCAGTAGACAGCCTGATTGTTGCCTTCAAGTATCTTTTAGGGCAGAGGAGGAAGCTTGAGTTCTGGCCATAGGACATCACTACTAGGTCTGTTCTGAAGTAACTGCCCACCAGGGACCTGAAATGTGCTTCACAAAGTGTGTATTTCCCTTTCCCTTTTTGGAGAGTATTTACCAAAATTCCTAGCATGGGCTGGTGGGTATTGCCCCTCAAGGGATGTGGTGGAAAGATGGTTTCTGGTCCATGAGTCAAGAGAACTGCCATGAGCAAGAGGCCTTTCTAACACTGCATGGCAGGATTTGTATTTGAAGCTTCCCTTAAATCCGGTCCCGAGTCCATTACCTACAAGCCCTGTGAGCTGGGGCGGGCCAGTGTACTCAGGTGGCTTTGCTTTTCTTAACTGTGCTATGGAGGAATGCCCCTTCCAGTTCCATGAGCCAGTTAAAAGAACAGTCCATCTTTTGTCTCTCATACTCTTCACTGAGTTTCAGAATCCATCTATATTCACCTTTTCCATCAAGGCTCCCAGCTGCAATCTTTTTGTTTTTGTTTTGTTTTGTCCTGTATTTTCCCTTGTATGAATCCAAGGTTTGCTGAATCTTGGAACAAATACCTGGTAACTGCTTAGCACTTTCACACATCTTTTATTTTTTCTTCTATAGAAATTCATCTTCCAAACAACTTTATGGGAATGAGCTATACAAAAGCATCTAACAAAAGTGAGAACCAAATCTCACAGGCACGCTGCTGACTTGGGGTCACTCAGCTGAGGCCCACACAGGGTTTCCAGCATGGTGGTACAGCTTAAGAGGAATGCTTCGTCAATATATTACAGCACTCATGTTCAAAAGTTGTTCTCAAAACTACAAAAAAAAAAAATACACAAAAAACTAAAATCCTACTATCTAGTAAACTCCAAGTCTCCTAAAACTGAAGAAATTTAGAGAATGTCAGTCAGTTTGATCATAGCTCTGGTTGGCCAGGAAAACTTTTGAAAGCAACTAACTGAGAAAAGACTGTCATCATTCTAACTCGTGAGAGTCTTAGCAATGATTTCACTTCAAACAGTGTACAGCTTATTCTTCAGTATTCAGGCTCCCTCTGAGGCTTTCCTGAGAGAGATTTTGCAGAAATAAACTCTGCTGTCTACAAAGAGGCTCATCAGAGACATTTGGTCCCATTCATTACCAAGCAAAAATCACATTAATCCCCTGTGGATGGGACTATAGGAAGAGTCATGGGATACACAGGGCAGTAATTTGAAAGGCGGCAGGAAAGGGAGCTACTGTTTCTTTTTTCTTTCTTTCTTTCTTTTTTTTTAAGATCTCTTTATTTATTTGAAAGGCAGAGTTACAGAGAGGTAGAGGCAGAGAGATCTTCCATCTTTCCATTGGTTCACTCCCCAAATGGCCACAATGACTGGAGCTGCGTCGATCCGAAGACAGGAGTCAAGGGCTTCTTCCAGGTCTCCCCCATGGGTGCAGGGTTCCAAGGACTTGGGCCATCTTCTGCTGCTTTCCCAGGCCATAGGAGAGAGCTGGATTGGAAGTGGAGCAGCTGGGTCTCAAACTGGCGATCATATGGGATGCCAGCACTGCAGGTGACAGCTTTATCTGCTCTGCCACAGTGCTGGCCTGGAAGCCACTATTTTTGATCCCCTAATCTATTCTAGAAAGTAAAAGGGGCACATTCTCCTGCACTGCATTGAATCACCCAGCCTCACCCCAAAGCAAGTAATGTGGTTTCAGTTTTGCTCGTGAGGAAAGTGAGGTTACAGAGAACAACAGTCTGGTCTGGGTGCTCAGCCAGTGAGCAAAGTGGAGGGAGAAAGCACAGATCCCAGCTTCCTGGGTTGGACAAATGGTCGTGTGGCATTGCCGTTTGTTGATGTAAAAATCTCAGGTTGGAGGGTAGCCTTTGGGGGAGAGTTTAGAAGTTGATTTTGGATATGCTGAGTTGAGCTTTCTGGGAAATATCCAGATAGGCAGCTGTCTGAACCTCAAAAGAGGAAAAATAAATCTGAGTGATATCAGCATACTAAATGCCAGGCCCAAGGTAAGAGTTTAAATTGGCACAGCCTCTATGAGAGGGATAATCTTATAATTTATCATCCAAATCAGGCACTTTCAAGAACAAATAATAACTACATTGCAACAATGTACTTGGCAACCTAGAAATTAGGTAGTCTCTCCCTGTAAGGTAATCTGATAATACCTGAAAATTACAAATGTGCACTTTGGGAATTTATTCTACAATATCTTATAAATATACTTACACGTGCAAAATGATAAAATTATTAAACATTAGTTAAATTATTATCAATCAAGCCAAAATTAGAATCAAATGCCAGTAAGGAGAGGAGTGGTCAAATAAAATATTTATGTTAAGAAAATGGAGTGCAGTGGAGCCGTTAAAAGCCAAATTTCTCTTTAGGTGGTGATAGAGAAAATCTCCAAGAGATAGAGTCTTTAAAAAAGAAAGAAAGCAAAATAGAAAACAGTGTGTAGCATGTTTCCCTGTAAAACCCTGCACCTCTGGGAAAATACACAAGAAATTGGTGATATAGATTGCTTCCCAAAAAGGACATTGGGCAACTAAGGAACCATTGTCAAAGGAAAATTTTCATTTTTCCCTTTTGACTACCTTGAATTTTGAATCATGCTAACATATTACCTCTTTAAGAAAAAAACTCATCAACTTAAAATTAAAAAACAAATCTATAAAATAAAGCCAGGCTATAACTTAACAACCCATAGAAGAAACATATTGTCAGACCCTCAGTGTTTTTTACATTAAGGCAAGAACTGTGAATACATTAGATTGTGTAGGAAAAGCCCTGCGTCCTGTGTATGATAACCAAGACATCTTCTCCGAGACCAGCAGGCCAACAGGAAATGAAACATGGGAAACACCTTCATGGAGCGCTCCAGGTTAGTGCCTGGAAAGGATGCATAATGACGTCCAAACGGACAGTGACGCACAGCACAGAGGCTCTGCAGACATTTCTACCTGTAGACAAGAGGGTGGCGAGCCCTTCCCCTCATGGATGACTAGAGAGGAAGTGACAACGCAGCTGCATAAAAATGTTGTCAAATGCAAAGATAGAGGATCTGGAAGCCAAAAGGCAGAGAAACAGCACATTGTTTCGAAAAAGATTTTCTCGATGAAATGAAAGATTTCATGTGGTGTCTTCATTATGATCTCAAAACTTCATGAAAACTTGGAATTCATGAAACCCTATGCAATTAATGTAGAAAGAGAAATTGAATGTGAGGCTGCAGTTAAATAAAAAGTGTGGCGTGAAATAATGAAAATCAAAATTAAATGTTGTAAAATGCTTCAGTTGCCTACATTGTGGTGGAATGGGTTAAGCCACGAGTTGCGACACCAGCATCTCATGTCAGAATGCTGGTTCGAGTCCTGACAGCTCCATTTCTGAACCAGCTCCCTGCTAATGTGCCTGGGAAGGCAGCAGAAGATGACCCAAATGCTTGGGCCCCTGCAGTGACATGGGAGATCAGGATGGAGTTCCAGGCTCCTGGCTTCAGCCTGGCTCAGCCTCTGATGTTGCAACCAGTTAGGGAAGTAAACCAGAAGATGGAAGTTTCTCTCTCTCTTTCTCTCTCTCTCTCTCTCTTTCTCTCCCTGCCCCCCCCCAATCTCTCACTCCACCTTTAAAAAAATAAAAATATTTATTTTATTTATTTGAAAGGTAGAGTTACAAAGAGAGGTAGAGACAGAGAGAGAGGTCTTCGACCCACTGGCTCACTCCCCAAGTGGCCACACAACCTGGCTTGGGCCAGGGTGAAGCCAGGAGCCAGGAGCTTCTTCCGGGTCTCCCATGTGAGTGCAGGGGCCCAAGTACTTAGGCCATGTTTTTCCAGTGCGTTAGCAAGGAGTTGGATCAGAAGGGGAGCAGCTGTTGGATCAGAAGGGGAGCAGCTGGGACTTGAGCGGGTGCCGATATGGGATACCAGAGCACTGCAAGCCTGGGCTTTAACCTGCTGTGCCACAGCACTGGCCCCTCACTCTGCCTTTTAAATGAATAAATAAACAAATCTTTTTTTAATAAAGCATTTCACCCAAGATGGAATAACTGGTACCAGGCTAGACTTTCCTCTTTAACAAGAAAGTGGTTAAAATATATGAAATCACTCATTTTAAACATTAGAAACAAGCAGAGCAATACTGTGAGAATGAGAAGAAGGAAACAACATCGGTGAGCCCGACATTTGCTGTGGTGTCTGGAGATATTGCTCAGCATGGGGAGGAGGAATCCAGGCAGAGCACGGCAGTTCTGCTGAACTGAGACAGAGAGAGAAGTTTAGATGTTCTAAGGCAGCTGAGAATTGTGAGCAGACGACTGAAGTTGCAAAAGCTTTGGAGAAAGATACACACATGCAAACACACACACGGAGAGGGAGAGAAAGAGAGAGAGAGAGAGAAATCCAGAAATCTGTTTAGGAGCCTCTAAGGGTCTGATGCTGAGCTGAATATTAAACTCATATATAGGATGCAATTCCATACAAAACTGTAAGAGCTGTGAAAACGAAAAAATTGGTAGAGTTCACCGAAGCCTGATAGATGTTTAAGTTCCAACTGGTCGAAGTTTAGAGACATAGTGATCAACTTGGTATTTAGTAGAGACCCCATAAACGTCATCTAAAGGACCAGTGTTGTGGGGCTGGCACTGTGGCTTAGCAGGTAAAGCTGCTGCTTGCCATGCTGGCATCCCATATGGGTGCCAGTTCAAGATGCAGCTGCTCCCCTTCCAATCCATCCAGCTCTCTGCTGTGGCCTGGCAAACAGTAGAAGTTGGCCCAAGTCCTTGGTCTGCTGCACCCATGTGGGAGACCCAGAAGAAGCTCCTGGCTTAGGACTGGCTCTGCTCAGGCCATTGTGGCCATTTGGGGAGTGAACTAGCAGATGAAAGGTGTCTCTCTTGGGGCCAGTGCTCTGGTACAGCAGGTTAAAGCCTTGGCCTGAAGTGCCAGCATCCCATATGGGCGCCGGTTCTAGTCCCAGCTGCTCCTCTTCTGATCTAGCTCTCTGCTGTGGCCTGGGAAAGCAGTGGAAGATGGGCCAAGTCCTTGGGCACCTGGACCCATGTGGGAGACCTGGAAGAAGCTCCTGGCTCCTGGCTTCAGATTGGCACAGCTTGAACCTGTGGATGGAAGACCTCTCTCTCTGTCTCTACCTCTCTCTGTAACTGTCTTTCAAAAAATTAAATAAACCTTGAAAGAAGGAAGGAAGGAAGGAAGGAAGGAAGGAAGGAAGGAAGGAAGGAAGGAAGGAAGGAAGGAAGGAAGGAGAGAGAGAGAGAGAAAGAAAGAAAGAACAATGTTGTGTCCCAGTGGGTTAAGACACTTCTTGAAATACTGGCATCCCACAATGGAATGCTAGGACTTGGTTAGAGTCCTGTTTACACTGCTTCCAATCCAGCTCCATGGTAATGCACCTGGGAAGGCAGAAGAAGATGGCCCAAGTGCATGGGCCCCTGTCACTCACATGGAACATGGAAGATCAGAATGGATTTCCTGGCACCTGGCTTCTGCCGCTGCAGCTCTGGCTATTGCAGCCATTTAGGGAGTGAACCGGCAGGTGAAAGATCTCTCTCTCTCTCTCTCTCTCTCTCTCTCTAGCTCTACCTTCCAAATAAAGTAAGTAAATCTTAAAAACAAACACAGGGAGATGGCACTGTGGTGCAGTGGGTAAAGCCTCAGTCTGAGGTGCCAGCATCCCGTACAGTCCCGGCCGCTCCACTTCCAATCCAGCTCCCTGCTAATGTACCTGGGAAGGCAGTGGAGGATGGCCCAAGTCCTTGGACCCCTGGTCCCATGAGGGAGATCCAGAAGAAGCTCCTGGCTCCTGGCTTCAGATCAGCCTAGCTCTGGCTGTTGCAGCCATTTGAGGAATCAACCAGAGGACGGACAATTTCTCTGAAACTCTGACTTTTAAATAAATAAATAAATTGGAAAGAAAGAAAGAAAGAAAGAAAGAAAGAAAGAAAGAAAGAAAGAAAGAAAGAAAGAAAGAAAGAGAAAGAAAGAAACTATACACACACACACACACACACACACACACCCCAACTGTCCGATGGGTTTTTTTTCTTTTTAAAGTCATATCTCAGTGATTAAAACAACATTATCTCTGGAATTAACACTATTCTAAATCCCTTATGAAGTTCAAACAAATCCATGAAAGATCAAATTAATCAGCAAGTAATTTAACTGCTTTTCAAAACAAAAATCAACACTCTTTAAAGGAAAATGGCAAAATCCAAACACTGGATGATGTTACATTCACAGTAGTCAGGATCCAATAACAAACTACTAAACATGCACGAAATGGGAATATATAATCAAATCAGTTGGTAAAAAACTCCACAAATCATAGACAATATAGGAATAGCAGAAAAGTGCTTTAAAATGGCATTAAAAATATGTTCAAGGATTTAGAGGAAACCATGAGCTTAATAGGAAAAGAAAGGGAAGATGTAAAAAGAATCAGCTGGAAATTTTGGAATTTAAAAGTGCATTATCTGAAATGGAAATAGGCTCAATAGTATCCTGTACACAGCAGCATATGATACACAACAAAAGAGTAGTGAACTTGAAGGCACAATAGAAACAATTCAAACTGAAGGGGAGACAGAGAAAGGCTGAAAAAAAATGAACAGAGCTAAGTTACTAGTGGACAGTATCAAATGATCATGTTATGAGAGTCTCTGGGAATTATAAAATATGGCTGAGAAAGTTTTTAAGACTAAAATAATTGGAGATATACAGTCACTAGGTGATTTTGTAGTTGTGCGAATATTACTGAGTGTTCTTAAGAAAACTAGGACAGCTGTGACATCACTAGCTGACATAATTTTATGGAACCACCACAATATATGTGACCCATTGTTGACTGAAACATTTATGCAGCACATGACTGTAGTGTGAATCTGCAATTATCTCAAATAAAATAATAGTGGGTGTATTCTAATAAGCAACCGGGCTCTTCTTGGACATGGAAAAAGGCAGTACCAGAAAGGAAGCTGAGAAAATTTATTTATAAGATTAGAAATAAATAGATCAATATCCATTCTGCTATTTTTGTAGCATCCTGAAGCAAACTGAGACACACCCCAAATGAGAAAGTATATATACCACATTCTAAAATGTTAAAGGAAAAATAGAAATTAAGGATAACATTATAAGGTTAAAAATATCCATTGCTTAGAAATTAGAGCTACTAAATAACACCTGGGTCAAAAAAACACAAAAGCAAAATTAAAGGTGTTATAAGCAGTTCTATGGTAAAGCAACAAAAACCGATAACATTCAACAAAAGAGAAGGATGTACTGAAAGAATCCTGATATAACACAAAGAATTTAAAAGAGAAGTAAACAAAGAGAGTTCAAGAAATTCAGGCTGGGTTTGCTCCAAGATGTGTGGTGGTGGGAGCTGGTGGTTCCTCATCTAGATGTGTCACTAAACTGGGTAGAAGCAGACTTGGTAGAGAAAAATCACAGTTATTACAGTTCTATAGAAAACAGAAGTCACAATTTAAAATCAATAAGTTGACGTCAAATATGTAATCAGAGAAAAATTAAAAAACATTTAGTCATCTCATTATAATAAATGAAAAGGCAAATAAGTTTCAGTTAAAAAACTAAGTATCGCCACCATACCATTCCCCACTCCCCTAAGAAAAGTAGCAAGAAAAAAATAATAAAAGCAAATATTGAATTATTCACAGAGAATTAGAAATAAGCCCAAGAATTGTTTTTTTTTTTTTTTGGAGGAAAAACAAGTACCAAATTATTAAATGTCTAATCAAGCCGGCGCTGCAGCTCACTAGGCTAATCCTCCACCTTGCGGCGCCGGCACACCGGATTCTAGTCCCGGTCGGGGCGCCGGATTCTGTCCCGGTTGCCCCTCTTCCAGGCCAGCTCTCTGCTGTGGCCCGGGAGTGCAGTGGAGGATGGCCCAAGTGCTTGGGCCCTGCACCCCATGGGAGACCAGGAGAAGCACCTGGCTCCTGCCATCGCATCAGCGCGGTGCGCTGGCCGCAGCGCGCCGGCCGCGGCGGCCGTTGGAGGGTGAACCAACGGCAAAGGAAGACCTTTCTCTCTCTCTCTCTCTCTCTCACTGTCTACTCTGCCTGTCAAAAAAATAAATAAAAAAAATTAAAAAAAACCTCTCATCTTGAAAAAAAAAAGTCTAATCAAAAAACTGTACCAAGAAAGAGCATACACACATAAAAGAATTGTGTGTAATACTATGTTAATTAATTTGAAATTCTCAATGAATAATCATTCAAGGAGAAAAATTTAAAGAAACAAAACTGACACAAAATTAAATAAAAATTCTTAATGAATCAGTAACAATGGATAAAACAGAAAACATTGTCAGAGAATTATCTTCGAAAAAGGCTCCAAACCCAGATGTTTTATGAACAAAAAGTTGCAAATGTTTTTCAAAAAAAATAATTCTCTCCTCTTATGTAATCTGGAAAATAATGAAATTATTCCAGTTTATTTTATGATTCTATGTCTCTTAAGAATACATATTAAATACCACTAAAAATAAAATATATATATATATATATAAACCAATCTTACTTTTGACCTGACTAGCAAATCAAATCCAACAGCTTACTTAAATGAAGAATCAGCAAAATCAGGGGTATAAAATGGTTTGATGATAGATAATCTATTGTCACAATTCATCATCTGTAGAAATCAAAGAATGAATCACATGATTATCTTACTAGATGTCAAGTACAGCTGATGATTTTTAATAGACCCTAAAAACCTCTTAGCAACAAAGACTAGAACATTTCTTTACCGAGATAAGAAATATTTAAGTCAAATTGGATAATAATTGTATTGAATAGGGAAACCTAGATATTAAAATCAGACCAAGCCATGAGAACCTGCCATCATCTCTCCTTTTTAATATTTTCCTGGCACTCTTAGTCAATAGTACATCAACAAAAAGAAATATGAAGTATGAATATTGGAAAGAAGAGAAGAACTATTTGCCTTGAAGCTGACAAGGATAATATCCTTGATGGGCTTGGGTTTTTGGAAACCCAGTTCTCCTTTGTTTTCTGATTTTTGTCCTATCTCATGGCTCCCCTGAGGAAATGAGCATACTGCCTTCTCTCTGCTTGAAGGAGGGAGATAAAGAGAAGGGAGATGTGTTAAAAAGGAGGAAAATGGAGATGTATTAGGAAGAAAAAAAAAAGAAAAACTGGGAATAGCTCACAAATGTTATTTCCATTTATAACACACATACACTCATAGAAAACAAATCTGGAGAATAAACATGAAAATGTTAGCACTAATTTCTCAATGACAAAAATACAATTGCTTTTATTTCTTTATGGTTTTCTACCATTTCCAAACTTTGTACAATGAACATTTGTTAAATATGTAGTAGAAAAATGCACATTATTTTCAAAATCCAAAGGGAAAAATGGGGAGGAAAGGTATTTAAATGCATATCCAGAGATGGCTGGTGAGGAATTAGGGAGAAAATCCTGACAATGGGTCACTGGGATGTATTAAAAGAACTTTGGCTTTGGACTCAGAAAACCTGAATTCTGTCTCTTAGTTGCATCCCTTATCAATGTGTTAACTTTAGGCATGTCACCTCACTCTGAGCCTCGATTTCCTTTGGGGCAGCTCCTCTCCCCTACTCCCCAGGTTCCCACATGGAAAGGACTCCTTGGAGCTACAGAGTTGTCACCTTGCGTGACACAGCAGCTGATGGCTCAACCAACCATGCATTACAAATGTCCTAGGACAGTTAATGCTTTTACCACACAGTATGTATTCCTTTCTTCCCTTTCCACTCTCAAAAGTGTGCTACTTTAAACAATCCATTAAGGTGGTCTCCCCACTCATGGGAGCTTAGTTCATGACAAGTAGCTATTTTTCCTTTAGTTTTAAACAAATGTGGACATCAGCAAACTCTGGCATACAGTCTTGTATGGCAAGCAGATTGTCGGGGTCTGAGTTAGGCTCATGGTCATGGTGGCTGCTTCAAGCTTCACCTAGAACTACCCAGGCTCAGCATGGCATGATCATTCCTTAGGCATTGGTGGGCAGAACTGCGCTTGCAGCGTTGACTGTGGAGCTTAGCCAAGACTGCAGGCCGAGAGTTTAAACAGTGCAGGCAGCAAATGATCCACAGAACACAAAGGTGCCTTGTGCCAGCCGTAGATCAGTAGGGTTAGAGCAGAGGTCTTAGAAGTCACGCTCTTCGTGTTGCTTCGGGTCTCATCTGGAGCAGAGGGAGAGGCCTGGGAAGGAATTAAAAGCTTGGTTGGATTCACATGGCTTGTTCATGCGTTTGAGAGTTTACCTCCAATTTGGCTCTAAATTTGTTAAATACATAAGTGCTAAGATTTTCGATTTCAGTCCCCAAATTGTGGCATAACCCACAGATTCTTTTTCTGCTTCTCCAAATATTACTGGGCCTTTGGCAACACTAATACTAGATTCTGAAAAAAAAAAAAAGTTTTGCTTGGATAACTGCTCTGGTGGCTGGGGATTTCTTGTGGTTCTAAATTTTGTGCAATATGAGGCTGATACTATAATAATCTTATGTGTTCTATTAACTCTTTGAGCTCTTTAAAAAATGGGGCTCATGAGATATTGTGAAGGAGCCACACCCATTCCCATGGAAGACAGCCCAGGCTGCAGCTGTTAAAGACGCCAGATCAAGACCCTCTGGTTGAGACTGAGCAGAGCGGGAAGTTGGGAAATGAAATTTTGGACATTAATTTCTCTGCATGTCAAGTCACAGGAAAAGTAAAAATTTGAATTGAACTTTAATTTCTTTGGACTTTTTACTCCAACATGTTAAAGAAATTTAACTTTGGACTTGAATTCTTTTGGAATTAAACTTCTTTGGACTTTCCTCGGAAAAGGATTTAATTTTTGGACTTCAATATCTCACTTGGAATCTCTGAATGGGAAACAGTTCATGTTCAAATGTGGTCCCCTCTATGTTGTTGGAATTATGTTATTGAATTTCATTATGTTGTTTTTTAACCCCACTGCAGAACCTCTGAAAGGCATTTTTATTAGACAACATGGCTGAACATTTTGGGGAACAGAAGAAACAGAAGAGGGACAGAACTTGCACCGCAGGCAGATCATGTCCTCTTTGGACCCATTCAGAGTATTCTGAGGACAAAATCTAAACTCCGGCCTTTGGTCCCAGCAGGTCTCCCAAGGGACTTGTGGCTCTGATTGGGGGACTGGCTTTGGAAAGGTGGAAATAGCACTGTCAGGAAAAGAAGTTTCCTCAGGGAAAATTTGGTAACCACATGCCTTGTGGTTCAACCCAGTGGGCCAGGGGAACACAGAGCTGGGACGTGTTAGACATTGCTTCTCTGTGCACTTCCAGGAGTGATCTCAGGGCTCCCCTGGCCCCCAACCCACTCTTCCCCATGAGGAGGAGGGACGTAGAGCCTTTGGGGGATGCTTCTCATTGGGTAGGGCTCGTCTGCCAAAAAGGCTGTAAGCCCGGGGTTTGCTCTCTTCCTCTTGTCCTGGAGTCTTGGTTTTGTAGTCCCGGTTGTGTACGTGGACGAGCTGCCCCAGGGTCTCCCCTGGTGTGTGTTGTGCATACTTCTGGGGACTAGGGCGGAGAATGGGAGCAAGCTCCTTGCATACCTGAGCCATGCTCACCAAAACCTTTGTCAGTTATAAAGCTGACATTTTCCTCTTCACCTGCCTGGCTCCTGGTCTATCCTCCAATAGACTCCAAACTTGAGGGAGAATATTCATACTATCTTTTTACCTTGCAGAGTCCCAGTAAAACTCATTCAGGCTGAGCAAGAAACCCCACTGCAAAGTTGCATTTGAAGGTTAAGTGGATAATGGAAGTGGAGTATTTTATAATTTGCTAATCATTAAGCAACTTGGTCAGTTATCATTGTTACCTTTAATAGTTCTCCCATAACCATTACTTAGCCTGCAAGTCAGAGTTTAAAAGGAGAGAGCTTGCTGTGCTGTATTAATGGGGGAATAACTCCTACATAGTAACTTCCTATTCTGTGCTGGGCACTCAAGATAATTTCTCACCCTGATTAGCTCTCCCTTTATTAAAATCACATTTTCCTTAGAATGTCGGGACATATAAGAAGTTCAGAGAATGCCAACAGGAGGCCCTGGCTACTGTTGTTATATAAGCATTTTTCTTAAGTCCAGAAAAGGGGTGGTAATTGTTATTGATGGTGCCTAGTGTAAGAAGAGCTGGGGGCAGGGACTGCTGCCACTGTGTGATCTTCTTCAGGGTTGCGACAGGGCACAGGGTTACCCACTTCCTCTCTTTAAGTTGATGTGTTTGTGTGTCAACTTCCCAGGAGCTATTCTGTTGAGACCCGCGTGCAGCCCAGCTGCCTGGTGAACGCCAGCCCTCAAGCAGAGGTAATGAGACAGTGCTACTTATATAACCTGGTCTGATTAGAGTCTCAGATCTTTGCACCTCAACAGCTGTGTGTTGTCACCAATGGAAATTTTTAACTCATCTGCCAATTCCCTGGTCGCCCAAATAAGTGGCTGGCAGAGTGGCTGCTGTTTCATCGTTTATTAGACCAGAATTTAGGTTCTGATAAACCCTAATGCTGGAAATTAGCTCCGAGGAAACTGGTGCTGCAGTTCTTGGTCTCTGGCTGATAGGAACGAGTAGAATGTATTCAGGTGGGTTTTTTTTTTTTTTTAATCCTATAGCCAGTTCAGCACACAAATTACTTCACAGCTATTTTTAAAAACGTAATAGGACCAATACTTAGGAGAGCCAGACGCAGTGTGAGGAGGATCAGAAAGCATCTATTACGGGCCCAGCATTCGCTCTCCCACAAAGCCTCGGAAGACATTGGAAAGGCTCTTCCTGATCTTCTAGGGGTGCAGCCACGTCCCTGGAATCCTCTGGGTGCCCGCCAGGCTTGCTGTGGGTGGAGAAGTCATTTCAGACTGTGAAGCCGTGTTGGAATGAGCCTTTTGATTCTGGGCAAAGACACAGATTCTCCGGCTCTTCAGACTGGGAGGCACACGGAGGCCATCCCCAGGACAACAGATGTGCAAGCTGCTCCTTCCAACCTTTGCCCCGTGCAGGCTTTTGTGAGGTCTCCAAAGAGGCTTTGCATCTTTGGTGGCTTATCCATGTGTCTCATACCCACTTCAGACAAATGAAAAAGTTCTTTTTCACAACATTCTAGAACTTTCCTTCTCATTCTGACATCGTGGTGTGTAAACCCGCTTTTCATCAGCACTCCCCTCTGATTCCTTTACGTACCGATTTTGGAAGCTGTCACTTACTCCACCCCCTGAGTGGTGTGTTCCAGACTACAGTGATCTGAAGTGCCACAGAACGCACTAGATTCCCAGCTGGGAAGCCGTCACAAACAGCTCCTGGCCTCCCTGGGACTTGCATCTACTGAACAGATTCTTTCATCACACACACAACACCCCCCCCCCCCCTTGTCAGGAGGAGTTTTTTCTCTCCCCAATTGTTGCTCATTTTGGCCATTTCCTTACCAAAGTTTTCCAAGTCCTTTCACTTCTTCCCTCGCTTTGAAGTCCTCTGGTACAGGAAAACAATCATTTTATGTTAAAGGATTTTTAAATTCAAGAAAACATAACATCTTGCTTATATTATTTTAAGATTCAAATGGGAAATCGGAGGAATTAGATGCAGGGTTAGGTTTTGGCTCTGCTGCTGCCTGGCTCTTCAACTTCTGGCGAGGGCCCTGCATGGTGTCATGCTGAGGCAGGTCACTTGTAAAACATGGATCCTGAGAGCCGATTACGGGCTTCCTGGGAGTGTGAGAGACTGAGTATGGGAAGCGCCTTGGACTGATTTCTCCTTTGAAAGTAAAAAATCAGGAGGGCCTGCGCTATGGTGCAGCAGGTTAAGCTGCTGTCTGGGACACCAGCATCCCATATTAGAGTGCTGGTTTGAGTCCTGGCTGCTCCACTTCCAATCAAGTTCCCTGCTAATGCACATGAGAGGGCAGCAGAAGATGGCCCAAGTCCTTGGGTCCCTATATCCACATGGGAGACCCATAACAAGCTCCTGGCTCCTGGCATTGGCCTGGCACAATTTGGGGGTGAACCAGCAGATGGAAAATCAATCTCTCTCTCTCCCCCTGTTATTCTGCCTTTCAAATAAATAATCAAAAAATAAAGTAAAAAATTTAAAATATATGAATCCTGTTGTTATGAAAATAAAATAGGCCCATAGTTCTCAAAAATTGCAATGATGGCCCCAGCACCTTCTCTGCGATCCTTCTCCTAGACAGGACTAGGCCTGCCCTGTTGGCCCCCACAGCCCTTGAGTCAATGCCTCTCCTGCCCCGTGGGCCACCTTGCACTGCCTGCTCATTAACCTGCCTCTTCTGCGAGTAGGGAGGTTCTCAGGGCCAAGTCAAGAATCTCCACAGCTGTGCATCCCAGCACATCTGTCCTGACCTCGCAGCTGGTAAATCACAAGTACTGCTCATCGTCACTTCATCTCTGCAACAGCGGCCCCAGCCACTTGCTGCTGCTCATTTTATAATGATGGAACGTGCTACGAGGAGGCCGGTGCTGTGGCATAATAGGCCGAGCCTCCTCCTACATCAGTGGCATACCATATGGGTGCCAGTTCGTGTCCCAGCTGCTCCTCTTTTGATCCAGCTCTCTTCTATGGCCTAGGAAAGCAGTGGTAGATGGCCCAAGGGCTTGGGCCCCTGCACCCATGTGGTAGACCCGGAGGAAGCTCCTGGCTCCTGGCTTTGGATCGACCTGGCTCTGGCCATTACAGCCATTTGAGGAGTGAACCAGTGGCTAGAAGATTTCTCTCTGTGTCTTTCCCTCTCTTTGTCTGTACCTCCAAAATAAATAAATAAAAAGTTTTTTAAAAGTGTGCTCAGAAAAACTAGAGGCAGCTATTTGGCACCGAAGTTAAGACACTACTTGGGAAGCCCACATCCCATATCAGAGTGCATGAGTTTGACTCCAGGCTCTGCTTCCCATTTCAGCTTCCTGCTAATGCACACCCTGGGAGGCAGCAGACGATAGCTCACATACTTGAGATCCTGTCATTCACACGAGAGAATCAGATAGAGTTCAGGCTTCCAGCTTCAGCCTGGCCCAGCTCTGGCTGTTAGAGGCACTTGGGGGGGTGAACTAATGGATGTGAGATCTCTCTGTCTCTCTATCTCTGCTTTTCAAATAAATACTTTTAAAAAGAAATAAAAACCAAGTAATTTGGCCAAGGTCAAAACATCACCAAGAAAAGTCACTTGAAACTGAATCTCAGCCTTTTGAATATAAATTTTGCATTTCTGCTGCTCTCAGCCCTACTGCCCCTGCATCCTCTGCTTCCATTGGTCCCTTTTACACACAGACTCAACATACTCCTCTGTGACTGGGAACTTCAGTCACCCCAGGTGGCCCAGTGATACATGCATGGAGACAAAGGGAAGACAGTGTGAGGACAGACAGAGAAATGACACAGGGAGCTCCTGTCATCCTATCTCAAACTTCCAGCCTCCAGAACTGGAGGGAAAACAAATTTCTATTGTTTAGGCCTCAAAAAAATATCATTCCAGTAGATCAGGATTTGTGAATTCCAGGAGCCCCAGTGCCCCAGCTGCTGGCCCTCTTTAACAGAGGAATCTTGTGACTGACCTGCCCAGGGAGCACCAGGGAGCCTGGGAGTTTGCTCAGTCTCCTTTGTTGGCTCACTCTGGGCACCAGAATCCTATCTAAAACAGTTCTGTGATAGCTACAAAGACATACCGGGTGGTTTGAAACTCCCCAACATCATTTGGACAGGAAGAGTGTACTGAAGAGCGGCTGAAGCCACATCACTGAGCACGCTCCTAGGCAGGGGCCACGTGTGGTCCAGTGGCTTCTGGCATAAAGTTCTGCTTCCTCTTCACCGCAGCTCTTAGCAAGTGCAGAGAAGAGAAGGATCTCCGTGCTCATCCTTACCAAGTTCCCTTTCCTGGGTTACTGCGCTCTTGCACCTGCACTGTCCTCTTTATCTGTCAGGAGACATACCCATATATGTCTCTAGTGTGGTTGCTACCTTGTATTACAACGCCAAAGTAATTGCTCAGGGCTCTGTCCTGAACAGAAGCTTCCTAGCCCCAGTTGTTAGAGAACGTTGGTAGACCCCACATGGTGGCCAAATGCTGTAGCTCACCCTTCTTGTGGCAAGAGGGAAATGTTTCTGTTTCCTTGACCCTGGAGTTTTGCATCTCAGTTGATTCTGGAAGCCGTGTCCTCTGGCCAGCTGTGCTTGTTACAGTGAGAGGATAAAGGCTCTGTATTCCATTTCTTCGGGACAAAGCACTGGTTCCAAGATGGAAACTGGCTCCCCGGTGTGAATCAACAAGCTGCCATGACCCTGTGTCTGTCGACATTCTTTCTGATGTTAGCATTTTGGACCTACACTGTTTCCCTATCTTATCTCCAAGAATGGAGGCTCACTGTCTGGGGGGCGGATCCTCCCTGGCATTTTCACCTGACTGAAGGGGAGAATGGGATGCCTCCAGAGCCCTGGAGGTGGGCCTGGCCTGCCTGGGATGGAATGCTCTTTTATGCCCCCGTTCTTTGTCCAGGGGGCCTCAGACACTGGCCCCACCTGCTCTGTATCTTAGACATTTCTCCCTGGGGATTTGTTTTCCTGTATCTTTTTGCTTTTTTGAAATGTTATTAAGATATAACTGACATACAGGAAACTGCACATTCTGAAAGTGAGCACTTTGATAAGTTCTGTCCTATGAACATACCCATGAAACTGGCCTCACAATGCAACAATGAATAAATCCATTACCCTCGAAAGTTTCCCTGTGCCCACTTGGCTTTCTGTTTGAGGTTCCTGGATTTTATAGAAATGAAATTCTGTGCTATTAAATTTTAAAAAGTATTTAGGTATAATTTACATACAATAAAATTCATATGTTTTAAGTATATATATTTGTCAGAGTTCTCAAGAAAAATAAAATGGATAGTGTGTGTGTGTGTGTCTGTGTGTATTTAGAGAATGAGAGATACAAATGGACAGAGATGGTTCATTTTAAGGAATTGGCTCACATGATTATGGCGACTGTCTAGTCTGAAATCTGTGGTGCATAGCCACCAGGATTCAGTCATGGAAGCCCCACAGCAATGCCCTAATCCAATAGAATCCTTTTCCAAAGGACAAGCCTTTAAACAGCAGAGTTTGAGCACTCTTAAAGCCATTACCATAATACTTTGGAGATCAAGTTAGAGGGGATAAATCATGTTCAATCCATACCACAAGGCTTGTCCACAATTGCCTACTGATTACCTATTTATAGATCAACTTATTAGAGTTGAAAGCAAACATCCTGAACAGGCCCAATACCTTGATTCACATTCTGGAACCTTGAACTCTGGAGTGGACTAAGTCCTCTGTGTGGTGTGTGTTCATAGGAGTCGTTTATCCTTACCACAGCCTCATGAGGTTAGTAAGAACTGGCCTACTTTGCTGGACAAACAATGGATCTCAGAAAGGCCAAGCACTGACACAACCGATCAATAGGCGAACTGAGATTCTAAATCCTTCTGTGCCCTGCCCACCTTAGCCCTCACCTGCACCATGTGCTTTAAAAAGCCTGATAACAGCGCTGTACACACATGCCAGGATGAAGGGGCATCTTTGAATGCAGGGAGCTTGGCTCCCCTGGCTCTTCCGCCTCAACCAGGCACTAACATTTATGTAGTTTCTTTGTTGCCGTTGTTGGGAGACCTTGGTTTTTAGAAAATTAGATTAGAACACGTTGGAGAAAGCATCCTTCTCTGACTATTCCCTCTCGTCTTTCTCTTGCCAGCACAGTTCTCTGATAAGCAGAAAGCAGCCCAGTGCTTCTAGGAGGAACCTGGAGCATTTTGCCTAAGGCTCTGCATTGCCTTTGCTCCTTCCCCCACCTCCTCCAGCTGCTGCCTCTGCCACAGACTCCTTTTCCTCTGCCACTCTGATGAATGTCAAGGTGAAGCTCCATGTTCTGCTGTCATTTCCTGGGAGCTGATGCCATCAATCATGTCTCCTGTGTTCTCACAAAGGAACAACCGCGTCCTTACTCCCCATATCAAATTATGTCCTGGAGGACAGAATCTTGGTGCTACTTTCCCCTTCTCTTTGACTTCTCCTTCCTGTGTCTAAGGCCTCTGAGATTGGCAATGAACTTTATTGGTCGAGGTACTCACACCGGACAGCATGGATTACCATGCTAGCAAATCCTTCTGTTATTTGTTTGAAGAGCAGATGTATATTATATTCTCTCATTGCATCCCTTCTTCTAGTTCCTGACATTCCAACTTTTTGAAAAAATAAAAACAGTCAAACAGTTAACAAGGAAGGTCAATGCAGGTGTGAACTATCCATGCAAATGAGCATGGGCTTGCAAACTTAGGATGCTGGGCCAATAAAATGTGATTTGATATGAAACAGAAAACTCACCTGATCCCTGAACATCTTCTCTGCCTTCTGGACAACTTTCCTACCACCAGTATGCTCACTCTGCTAAACCTGGAGAAACGGCCACTGTTCTAGGAGGTGTGCAATGCAGAGAGATTTCTTTTAGATCTTGCAAAGCCAGAGGTGGGTTCTCCAGAAAAGCTGGTTAATTTCTGTACTACCCTCTTGGAAATTCAGGAAATTCAGGCAAAAGATAGACTCCTGACCCTCCACTCACATGTACAAATATAATGGCAGTGGAGACAAAAACCACAAAAATTGCTTTCAATTCTCAAAAAATAGGAAAGAAAAGGCACTAGAACATTGCTTGGTAGGTGTTTTTTTGTGACTTCTGCCACAGACATCTGTATGTCCTGGATTTTCTGAGACAATCCCGATTTCAGATGTTTATATTTGTTAGGTCATGAGTTCTGATTGTCAGCTTACAAAATATGATCATCCTGGTTATAGATGAGCCTTGCTACCAGAGGTCATTATAGTAACTAATTCTTTTCTTTTAAAGATGTATTTATTTATTTATTTATTTGAAAGGCTGAGTGTCAGGGAGAGAGTGAGAGACAGAGATATCTTCTGTCTGCTGGCTCAGTCCCCAAATGGCAACAAACAGGGATTGGTCCAAGACAAAGCCAAGAGCCTAGAACTCCATCTGAGTCTCCCACAAGAGTGGTGAGGGTGCAAGTATTTGCTGTCCCGGGTGCATGCAGGGAGCTGGATCAGAATCAAAACAGTGGGACTTAATCAGAGCTCTGATATGAGATATGGGGGTCACAAGTAGCGGCTTGCCCCATTGTTCTACAATGCCAGCTCCAGTAACTGATTCTTCTTGGTTGGCATAAAGCATGACTGGGTTCTATTAAACTGTATGCTAAGTGAGTCGTTTTGCTGATATGACACAGTGCAGTTACCAGGTGTTTCTGCTAATAATTAGAAACATATTTCTATATTTTATAGGACCAAGGAAAGGGAAAACATCAACAGGAAAATATTACATGTGGGGACAATTATCCAATAGGCCATTGGCTGGGGTCTGTGGATAGGAACATAATTCAGGAGCAAAACTGAAATAGTGGAATAATGAATGGAGATTTCTTTTACTATTCCAGAATTTCAGAACACAGGGATTAACATTCAGCTGAGTCTTGATATGAATTCAAGGAATGATAGCCCAATTTGTAGATTATGAAGACTTTTTCTCTCCTTTTTCTTTCTCAGTTTATGCATCTAAAATTTGAGCAATATATTTAGAAATTAAGAATTTAGAGGGGCAGGTGCTGTGGTGCAGTGGGTTAAAGCCCTGGCCTGCAGTGCTGGCATCCCACATGGGCGTCGGTTCTAGTCCCGGCTGCTCCTCTTCCGATCCAGCTCTCTGCCATGGCCTGGGAAAGGAGTGGAAGATGGCCCTAGTCCTTGGGCCCCTGCACCCATGTGGGAGACCCGGAAGAAGCTCCTGGCTACTGGCTTCGGATTGGCACAGCTCCGGCCATTGCAGCCATCTGGGGAGTGATGCAGTGGATGGAAGACCTCTCTCTCTGTCTCTTACTTTCTCTGTAACTGTGTCTTTCAAATAAATAAAAATAAAATTTTTTAAAAATTCAGAAAAGAATTTAGAACTAAGAAAAAAAGCATACTTAAAAGGCCACAGTGTTTTCAAAATAAATTATCATTTATACTATGATTGCATTACAATCTGCTTTAAAAATAAAGTTAGAAATTAAATTATTTTGCTTCTACATAGGCTTATTTTTTTTTTGACAGGCAGAGTGGATAGTAAGAAAGAGAGACAGAGATAAAGGTCTTCCTTTTTCCGTTGGTTCACCCCCCAATGGCGGCTGTGGCTGGCGCACCTAGCTGATCCGAAGCCACGAGCCAGGTGCTTCTCCTGGTCTCACCCTGCGGGTGCAGGGCCCAAGGACTTGGGTCATCCTCCACTACACTCCCAGGCCACAGCAGAGAGCTGGACTGGAAGAGGAGCAACCAGGACAGAATCCGGCGCCCTGACCAGGACTAGAACCCGGTGTGCCGGTGCCACTAGGTGGAGGATTAGCCTATTGAGCTGCGGCGCTGGCCCATATGCTTATTTTTTTAAGGATTTATTTATTTATTTGTAAGGCAGAGTTACAGAGTGGGAGAGGCAGAGGCAGAGAGAGAGAGAGAGAGAGAGAGAGAGGTCTTCCAACCACTGGTTCATTCCCCAAATGGCCGCGATGGTGGGAACTGGGACAATCTGAAGCTAGGAGCCAGGAGCTTTTGCTGGGTCTCCCACATGGGTGAAGGGGCCCAAGGGCTTGGGCCATTTTCTACTTATTTCCCAGGATTTCAGCAGGGAGCCTGATTGGAAGTGAAGCAGCTGGGAATCGAACTGGAGCCCATATGGGATGCCAACACTGCAGGCAGCGGCTTTATCTGCTACGCCACAGTGCCGGTCCCAATATTCTTATTTGAAATAAAGATAATTCACAAAACAAAAACAATCAAAACCACAAAAATCAATAAATTCATATTTAAAACATTAATTTACAGTGAGGACATCACACTCCATACCCAAGGATCTGAGAACCCTAGTTTGAGAAGCACTGCTTTCTCTACGTGACATTGATTTTCTTCTTCCATTCCTGTACTGCAAGATTTACCAGGACAAAAAGGCAATGTGAAATAGAAATGGGTCTGATGTCTTCTTGCTGGCATTAAGTTGTTACTCAAGGTGACTTTGGTTACTTGTATATTTCATTTTTTTTAAACGGTAGCATTCTTTTCTTTCTTTTTCTTTTTGGCTTTAATTGTTTTTGAAAGAGTTACACAGAGAGAGGAGAGGCAGAGAGAGAGAGAGGTCTTCCATCCGATGGTTCACTCCCCAATTGGCTGCAATAGCTGGAGCTGCACCTATCCGAAGCCAGGAGCCAGGAGCTTCTTCCAGATCTCCCATGCGGGCGCAGAGGCCCAAGGACTTGGGCCATCTTCTGCTGCTTTCCCAGGCCATAGCAGAGAGCTGGATCAGAAGTGGAGCAGCCGGATCTCCAACCAGCACCCATATGGGATGCCGGCACTTCAGGCCAGGGCATTAACCCACTGTGCCACAGTGCTGGCTCCACTTGTATATTTCAATTAGATAAACATTTTTAAAGTATTTGTCTTATTTATTTGAAAGGCAGAATGATGAGAGGGAGAGAAAGCGAGAGGGAGAGCAAGAGAGCGAGAGAGAGAGATCTTCCATCTGCCTGATCACTTCCCAAATGGCTGAGTCCAGGGCTGAGTCAGCCTAAAACCAGGAGCCCATTAGGGTCCCCCATGTAGGTGGCAAGGTCCCAAGCATTTGGGCCATCTTCTGCTGTCTCCAAGGCACATTAGCAGGGAGCTGGACCAGAAGCAGTGCAACCAAGACTCAAACCGGCACTCTGATACAGGATGCTGACTTTGCAGTCAGTAGCATAAGCTGCTGTGCATAACAGCTGGCCTCTAGATAAACTTCTGATTTCCTTTTATTGAGTTCTCACTGTCATGACTATTAACAGTTTATCTATGATTTCTGCCTCACCAGAAATGCTTGCCTACTGCACAGGATGAGCTGCAGCATGGCAGGTAGACACATGCTTTTTCCAAAGACTCCTGCATTGATTTTTGAATGACAGGAACATGCCTTACACTGAACATGGATCCACTTGAAAGAGCAGCCAGCTTGAATATTGTGATGTAAATGGTGCTGTTCCACACTGAGTACTTCCATTTTCCGTGTGGTTCACAGACATGGACTAATTAATAATCCTCTTTTCAGCACCACCAGGGAGGAGTTGTAAGGAACAAGTGCTGGGTAGCTTTCCAGATAAGCACAAGTTCATTTTTATCTGAGGCTAAGGGAAAAGAAACAAAAATGCATTGAGCTACTTTCTTACTGTGTTTGCCAATTTGACATTCATTATTTTATTTTAAAGATTTTATTTATGTATTTGAGAGGTAGAGTCACAGAGAGGGAGAGACAGTGAGAAAGAGATCTTCCATCTACTGGTTCGCTCCCCAAATGGCCACAATGGCTGGAACTGGGTTGATCTGAAGCCAGGATCCAGGAGCTTCTTCCAGGTCTCCCAGGCAGGTGCAGAGGCCCAAGCACTTGGGCCATCCTCCACTGCTTTCCCAGGACATAAGCAGAGAGCTAGATCAGAAGAGGAACAGCTGGGACTCAAACCAGCACCCATATGGGATGCCACAGTGCAGGCGAAAGCTTAGCCTACTACGCCATAGTGCCAGCCCCCTCATTATTTTATTTATGCCTCATAACAATCTTGGTAGGAAAAGAATGTTGACGTGAAGTTCTCCTTATCTCCAATTTTCCAGATAGGGAAATTGCAGCTCATAAGAGCTTTTCTGATAATCATAGTTGTAGTAACAGGGGAAGGTGGAATTTGAAGTCAGGTCTGCTGGTTTCCAAAGCTCACAGTCATGCTGCTACTCTAGAGTGCAAAGAATGGAATGTTAGCATTTCCACTGTACAAGTCATATCATTATTATTGTTAACAACAAGTGTTATTAATATTTAATGACCATAATATTTCAAACTTATGTAGCCTCAATCTTTGAGGCACTTAGTATTCTGTGTGACTATTCTGCTCTCAGTTCAGAAATGGTAAATATTTGGATTTGGTATTAGAAGTCATTTTGGTCTTATTCCTGTTTTAAAAGCAATTTTTCATGGGTTCAACTCTTGGACTTGGGAAAATCTGGAACCGAAAACAATGCTTTCTTTGTCTCCAAAGTCATAGCCATCACACCAGATGTTCTAGTCTATGATAAAAAATTCTTGTTAACTTTCAGTGGAAGAAAACATAGATTGGTGGTTAGGACACATCCTCTTTACACTTTTTTTGTGCTATGTATGAAGAACTGGGGCTGTGACTTTTCGAAGGTGTGACCACTGATTTCTAAGCACTCTGAGTGCTACAGAACTGTTTCCTGGGGTTTTCCCTGTCAAATAAAGGTCCCATGATATATTCTTTAGTCCACAAAGCAACTAGAGTAAATCCTTCTCATTACCTATTGGATAAACAGTGGCAACTGTTGAGAGGAAGAGGTTAACTGACCCTACTGAAGCTAACTGAAATTAACTGAAGTTAATTTCTGTTCTTTCAAAGATGATCCAGAGAACGTCGAGTTTCAGTGCCTGTTTCATCCTTGTACTGGCAAATGGGAAAAGTGAGATCCAAACTGGAGTCTGTGGGACTCCAATAGATCATGTTGAAGTTGTTGTTGTTGAACTAACCAAGCCTCTATCACCTGTAAGAATTTTACATTGGGGCTGGTGCTCTGGTGTAGTGGGTAAAACCACCGCCTGCAGCACAGGCCTCACATATAGGCGCTGGTTTGAGTCCTGGCTGCTGCTCTTCTGATCCAGCTCTCTGCTTATGTCCTGGGAAAGCAGCAGAGGATGGCCCCAGTCCCTGGGCTCCTGCACCCATGTGGGAGACCCAGAAGAAGCTCTTGGCTCCTGGCTTCAGATCTGCACAGCTGTGGCATCCATCGGATGGAAGATCTCTCTCTCGGTCTCTACCTCTCTCTCTGTAACTCTGCCTTTCAAATAAATAAATATTTTTATAAAATAATTTACATATCCATTCAAATGTTAATTTTTTTGAGTAGATGATCTTGCCAAGTATGATTCTAGGTACTGACATTACAGCAGAGCCATAAACAGCCAAAAAAAAAAAAAAAAAACCTTCCATTGAACTTGCATTCTCTAAAGTACACTATTTTAAAAAATTATATTTTTATTTGGAAGGCAGAGTTACAGAGAGGCAGAGGAGAGAGAGAGGCCTTGCATCCACTGGTTCACTCCCCGAATGCCCACAAAGGTACAAAGGTTGGAGCTGAGCCAATTTAAAGCGAGGAGCCAGGAGCTTCTGGGTCTCCCATGTGGGTGCAGGGACCCAAGCACTTAGGCAATCCTCTGCTACTTTCCAAGGCTCATTGGCAGGGAGCTGGATCAGAAGTGGAGCAGCCAGGAGTCGAATTGGCGCCCATACGGGATGCTGGCACTGAAGGCCGGGGTTTTAACCTGCTGTGCCACAGTGCCAGTCCCTCCATGAGCATTTTGAACTGCTTGCACAGACATACATGTGTGCAGTCATTATTGTCCTTACTTCGCATTTGAGAAAACTAACATCAGCTGCAGTGTTTTATTCAGGGTTACACAGGTAAGGATTGCAGGACTTGAATGTGAGCATGGACTTCCGAATCCTCACTACCTCCATTGTGCCACACTTTCTTCTGTTAATAAAATTTGTTGAAAATAAGGTACTTTAGAGAATGCAAGCTCAATGGAAGTTGATTTTTTTTGGCTGTCTATGTCCCTGCTGTATTGTTAGTACCTAGAATCATACTTGGCAAGAGCATCTACTCAATACTGCCATGTGCCATGTCAACAGATTTTCAAGAGTCAGGCAACAAATCTCTTTTGTGTGTTATTTATTGCAGTAAATTACAGCTGGACAATCACTTTTATTTGTTGTTTTTGAGAGTTATCTGTAACCTACTATTTGTATTCAGCAGGATCCAATGGGGAATGTGAAGAATGTAGCCATTTGAGCTGGCTACAGAACTGGTTATCAAGGATAATCTCCAAGGTCAAAGGTAAGCTGATACATGTTTATAGAATGAAGAAGTTCCTAGTACTATGCGGCTCTCCTTTTTTCTTGAATTACTATGGCACAATGCATTGAGTAGGCAGGCATCCAGGCTAAAATGGTATTGTAAGAACTCTTCCACCAATTTCTCCTCACAGTCACCCAGAGGGAAAACAGGAAGATAAGAGAGACATGAATTTCATCTTTGATAAAGCTAGGAAAGCAGCTTAGCACAAGTCACAATCTATAAGAATCACATAGCAATGGCAGAAAAAATCAAAGAGCAATGTGTAAGGACTGAGAAAGGATGCCAGCTGCAGACAAAGCTGGTAGGACAAAATGGAACTATCCAGAGGACCCAAACCCATAGCTTCTTGTGTCAAACAACTGGAATGAGCATGTGGTCTGCAGAAATACTTCTGGACCCAATTTGGCAAAGACATGAAGACAACAGGCTGGACTGAATGAGAGAATTACCCAGATAAGCCATATATACATGAATTAGTCAGTCAGTTGGGAAAGGTAGTTGCATTGTGAGCAATTGCACAAATGCTGATTTATTTTGCCCAAGAAGAAGTAAACTCTAAAAGAAGTTGGTCTATCTCCTTTCTCATAGACATACAAACGCACACTTGCACACACAGCTCTGAACTAAACACTCTAACTTGGTTCATAGCCCTAGGTCTTCTCTAAAACTGGGAAAGAGCTGTTCCTGTCAAAATTTACTTCAACGATAAATATTACCAAAAGGTTTAAAACTATCATTTCTATATAGATACCATAAAGGGAAAAAGAGAAAAGGAAAACAAACAGCAGATGAAGAACATTCAGGAAAAAAAAAGTTTTCATGGAGTTCATGGCAATTCTCATCCTGTTTGTTACCACAACAATAAAAACTTTCTCTGTAGAACAATAGCCCAAAACTGAGGTGCAATTGCTTAACAAAAATAAGCAACACAATAGAAAGTGATGGGATATAAGCTGGCACAGCTGATGCAAATAGTGATAGAAATTTTAAAAAATGAGAAAGTAAAACCACATTATAAGAAACATAAAGGACAAGATTGAGGAAAGCAAGCATACAAATATACTAAGATTGGGGCTCGTGCTGTGTCATAGCAGGTAAAGCCACGGCCTGCAGTGCCAGCATCCCATATGGGCACCAGTTTGAGTCCTGGCTGCTCCACTTCTGATCCAGCTTCCTGCTAATGTGCCTGGGAAAGCAGTGGAAGATGGCCCAAATGCTTGGGCCCCTTCACCTGTGTGTGAGACTGGAAGAAGCTCCAGGCTCCTAGCTTCGGATCAGCTCAGCTCCAGTCATTACAGCCATTTGGGGAGTGAACCAGCGGATGGAAGACCTTTCTCTCTCTCTCTCTCTCTCTCTCTCTCTCTCTCTGCCTCTGCCTCTGCCTCTTGGTAACTCTGCCCTTAAAATAAATAAATAAATCTTAAAAAAAAAAGGTGTAATGTGACAGATTTGAATGATAGGAACCAGAGATACAATGTATATACAACTGGTGTCTCTGACAAGAAGAACCAGAATGAAAAAACAGAGTATATATTCTAATGTTATAATTAAAATCTGCAGAAATAAAAGAAGGATGAAGAAGAAACACTGTATCCCCAGAGTAAAAGACACAAAAAAATCAACACCAACATGTCTTCTGGTAAAACTTAGTAAGGCATACAAATAAATACAGAAGGGTTCCTCTGAACAGGCAGACAAAACGATGAAATCAATTATAGTCCTAACTTAGAGACTACCAGCCAGGGGTCTCTGCTTCCTCTCTTTCCTTCCATTTTGAGTTTCCTATGCTTGTTAAACAACCACACATTACATTATAGACATTCTTTTTTTTTAATTAATTGACTGGCAATATAGACCCTAAGAAGTGATTCTCTAAGAGATGCCATTTCCTATCATTTGAGACAGAACAGCTGCCTCTCCACATGACAAGGCAGAGTGGCCTCTGGGAACAGGAGTGAATGAGGTCACCATCTCCTTCAACAAGCATTTCTTGAGACCTCAGGCATTTGGTGTTGAGACTGTTATGGTCCTTGTCCTTTGACCCATCAGTCTAAAATAGAGGCAGAAAGCCAACAAAACAATAAATGCATATATTATGACAAGGGTGCAGAGCTTAGTTACAGAGAACAAGTAAGGCAATTTGCATCATCAGAGGGTGGCAAAGGCCTCCCTGGGTCAGTGATACTTAAGCCACGGCATGAAGATAATAAGGCTCCAGATATGCAAAGATCCAGGGGAAGAGGACCTAGTCTGCATTAAGACAAGGGAAAAATCTAGTGCCTTTCTCAGTTTATGTTTAGAAACAGCATCTCTTCCTATATGAAGAAGGCAATTTAAGCCATTGGAAGATCTTTTATTTTTGAGATTTATTTATTTGAAAGGCAGAGCTACAGAGAGGCAGAGAGAGGGAGAGTTCTTCCGCCTGCCAGTTCACTCCCCAGATGGCCGCAACAGCCATAGCTGAGCCGATCCAAAGCCAGGAGCCAGGAGCTTCTTCAGGGTCTCCTATCCGGGTGCAGGGGCCCAAGGACTTGGGGCATCTTCTACTGCTTTCCCAGGCCGTAGCAGAGAGCTGGATGGGAAGTGGAGCTGCTGAGACTTGAACCAGTGCCCATGTGGGATACCAGTACTCCAGGAGGCAGCTTTACTTGCTATGTCACAGCACCAGCCCCTGAAGATATTTGTATTCTCATAGAAAGAGGTGAGATAATTCAATTATAAATATACTTGTGACTATTCTGGATGAGAAATCACATTTCCCCAACTGTGTTGTGTAAATTTCCCTTTACATCTATTTGTCCCTGCTCTCCTTCCCATCTGTAGTCCTCACTACCAACCTCTACTCCAAAATACCTAGCATTCTTGGGAAGCCAGTTTGGCCAACACTCTCCATGGAACCTTCTCTGACCAATCCAACCCTCATGATTGTTCTCTGAACTTCTACAGCTCTTCTACCTTTGATACAAGCTATCTTCTATATTATTCTGTTTCATGAACATGTGTCTTTTTCACTTCCTGTGACTTAATAGGCATTGAGAGAGGCAGATGTTTGGTCTAGCAGTTAAGACAACCAAGTGAGATGTCTACATCCCATATCAGGGTGCCTGGGTTCAGGTCCCAGCTCTGCTACCAATTTCAGATTCGTATTAAGGTGCATCCTAGGAGGCAGCAGGTGATGGCTCAAGTAGTTGGGTCCCTGCCACCAGTGTGGGAGAGCTGGGTTGTGTTAGTGGCTCCCAGCTTCAGCCTGGCCGAGGCCCAGCTGTTGTGGGCATTTGGGGACTGGACTAATGAATGGGAGCTCTCTCTTTGTCTCTCTCTCTCTGTGTCTCTCTCTATTATTCAGAAAAAAAAAAAGAGACGGAGGGAGGGAGGGAGGGAGGGAGGGAAGAAGGGAGAAGGAAAGAATGAAGAAGGAAGGAAGGGAGGAAATTGTTAGGCATTGAGTTTGTGTTCCAACTTCCAATTCTTTACTCAGTATCAGACAGATCAACTTATCACATTAGACTAACAGGCAGTTTTGTCTTAAAGCAGACTCAAGAGTTCCATAGAGCCAAAATCCAACTTAGCAAATAGGACCTTTTACATTTTTAGTTTCTTTTTTTAAGATGTATTTTACTTTTTTATTTATTTGAAAGAGTGACAGAGGGAGAAATAAATCTTCTATTCACTGGTTCATTCCCTAAATGGCCACAGTGGCTGGGGTTGGGCCAGGCCAAAGCTATGAACTTGGAACTCTATCCAGGTCTCCCAAATGGTCAGCAGGAGCCCAAGCTCGCAGGTCATCTCATCACTGCTTTCCCAGGCACATCAGCAGAGAGCTGGATAGCAAGCAAAACACTAGGACTCAAAGTAGCATTTTAATATGGGATGCAGGCATCACAAACTGCAGCTTAACCCACTGTGCCACAATGCCAACCCCTGATTTTTTAGTTTTTTTTTTTTTTGAGGAATTTGACCATATGGATATATGAAAATGACCTAAAATCATACATACACTCTCCTTCAAGCAAGTACCTCAGGTTCTGTTCATGTAAGGAAAAGTTACACTAAGATTTCTCCAGCCAGAGCTAAAGAAACAGGAGCAATGAGATAATCCCCAAAGTTAAGAACAAATTCCAGTTTCTTTCACTTACAAAAAATAAAATGCAAAGGTCCAATCATTTTTACAGTACAAAAATTTTATTTTTTCGTTAGGATAATTTAAAGTTTAAAACTGAAGTAGACATATTCATTTTACAAACAAGATATTCTTTCATAAGTAAGACCATTAAAAACAGTAAACAAAAAAGCTGTCTTTACAAAAAGCTCTGTGCATAGCAACTTTATACTGTATATAACTGACAAAGCAAAACAATAAAATGAAACTATACAGTTTGAAAATGAGATCTTACTGTACAAAAGGTAGAGAAGATAATGGTTTTTAAACCATGCATATTGAAATGTGCAAAGAAAAACTGGGAAAAACTACAACGCGATAACAAAAAATGAGATAAATAGTGAAGTAAATTGTCCCTTTAAATGAAAAATCATACACAGCTCCTCTTACAAAGCTAGGATAGGATGTGTAGTTACCTATAGAAATACTCATATTCCAAGTGGCACAAAAATAACCTGGGACCAGAATGGTTCAACAGCAATGACTAAAGAGGACAGGGTCATTTTGTTTTTAATTTATTAGTACACTAAAAATAGTCCTTACACACATTTGTACAATTAAATAGATCTGCTGCTGCCAAGGTTCTAGCTGAATGGTCAAGGAGGTCTGGTATTTAGTTACACACATTTTTCGGTGTAAAGCTACCAACAAATTCTACAATCATTTTGAAGACAGTACTGCACTCATCTTCATGCAAGAGCAAAATTCACAGGTTCTAAAAGCAATGCTACTTAAAAAAAAAAAATTTCCTTATGTTGAATTGGCTCAAATCCAGGTCTAAACATGCTTAATTTTGTTCTGCCTTCATTTTTGGATGACAATGTTTGTATTTCACACACTCGTCCCCTTCTCTCAGATTTTGCAGTGGGGAACTTGTTCTTGTGTTTCCACGTATTTTGGCTCTTTAGGCCCTGACTATGATGGACTATCAGTAATAGCTATAAGCATGCCAGGTTTCTAAAACCTTGGATTCTCATGTGCATAGAAATATATGAGTCATATTGGGTGATTCTAGAATGGACTGAGGGCAAGTAAGACTGCTGGGGGCTGGGCAGGTGTGGGCATGAATCAGTGGGGCAGACAGAAGGGATGTAATCATCTAAAACTGGCTCAGATGCACTAATGATGCTTCTCCATGAAAGCTGCACCGATTTCTAATGTTAGAACCCAAACCAAGAACCCCAAATGGAAGCCTGTGTGTAGACCTGACTGTGGGGCCAAGAGTCAACAAGGAGAACCCTGACTTGGGGCAAAAATGACATTCTTGTTGGCAATCCAAGTAAGTCTGGGCACATCTCCAGGACCACATAGGCCTACTCTACTGCAAGGTTTCTCTCACTAAGAATTAGTCATAGAGCATGGTGAACCCATTGGAGGGCTGGGTACCCGCATGGTTTAGAACCCAGATGACTCTAATGTCTGAACCTCCCAAGATTCTGAATTTTCATTTCTTTAAATGTAAGGAGAGAGTTACAAGTTTTCAACATTCCTCTTCCACACTCCACCCCATCCCATTCTTACCTGGGAACAGCATCAAGCAGGGTATATATATATATATATTTTTTTTTTTTTTCAAGAGAGCTTGATTCCTTGAAAGAGAAATTTACAGAGATAGGAAAGGACTTGGATATTCCCAGACTGACTCATAGGAGTCAAAACAAAACAACAATGACAACAACAACAACAACAAAAACCCAAAGTCTGTTTTGCAAATCCTGTTTGAGAATTTCTGTAGGGTTTTATACCTCTGTGCTGAACCAGGTAAGCAAAGCAGAGGGAGTATGTGGCTCTGGCAAGAAAGAATTCCAAAGGAGCAACTTGGGTAAGAACGTTACGTGGCTTTGGCCTTTTTTTGAGGGTGAGCTACTTCTTTCCTTGGGGTGCTTGAAGCCTGAGACACAGTAAACATGGAAATTCTCTTCATTGCTCAGAGGAGAATGTTGAAAGCTAATCTGAATTAAAAAAAAAATTCACAAAGAGTGAACACCAAAAGAGACACATGTATACTATTGAGAAAGCAGACGGAGCTGGGAATGAATTGATGGGCTTGAGTATTTGTGTATGCACATGTATTTGAGTCTTTGTGTCTATACTGGGTTATTCTGTAGGAATCTACATTAGACACATGTTCTTGCCCATGGGTCAATAAAATGATGGAAAAAGAGGGGCTGCAGGATGGGGAGTAATAGTCTAGTTAATAACTGCAGTAATAATCACACACCTTTAAAACTTGTTACTACATGTTTGCATCATTTTCATTTTACATCAGGAAGAGAAATTTCTCTCTCTTCCAAAAAAGGATCTTAATTGCTACCTCTACTTACAATAAGTTACACATTTATTTATTTAAATAATTGTAAAACATTTTAAAATTTTTCCCTTTTTTGTTTTTTTTTTAAAGAGATTAAACTATAAGCAAACACACATACAACATTTCATCATTCAATTCAGGTTTCGTTTTAAGAAAGTCTTCCATGCTGGTACCCTGTTTTGTTCAATTTTTTTTCTGCATAAACTAAATTGGTATCTGAAAGGCTTCATAGAAAATAGAAACTTTCAACTTTTTTTTCCTACAAAGAAAAACAAATAGTATCCAAAATATTAAGCATGAATTGTTTGCCAATTTTTTTCTTAAATATTTTACAAACATAGGAAGGTGGTTTTCATAATGTTCATAACAAAGAATTGCATTTCTGCTCTTAGCACTGACCACGCCAATGACATCATTTGTCCTTGTCCCCAAGAGGGCCAGTTTGTGTAGCTGCCATCAGCGCTACAGGAGGAAAGTGAGACCAAGTAAGATGCCAGCTCCTTGTACACCCAGATCTGCCCAGCATGTTCATTTGGGGCGTATTTCTCCCAAAGAGCTCATAGTGCTTTCTCTTTATTGGTCCATCAGAGTAAGTCGTTTGTGCTATAGGAAAGCAGCTCTTCCTCTTCTTTACATTGGGGGTACGACAAGTCCGGTCATGGCTGCAAGGAAAGAGCGGCACAGCAGTGAGACTCAGAGACTTTGTACGTGAACAACTGAACGCACAGAGAGGGTGGGGAAGGCTTGGCCGTGATGCAGTCTGACACAATCCAAGGAGAAAGGGCCCTCAGCAGATACATGAACAAATTTCCTGAAGGTTTGGGCTAACAGACAGCCTATTAAAGGTACTGGATCCTTATTGAAATCCAAACAAAACTTGTTAAAGTTTTGCTGGGCAGGCTACAAGTTATGTTTTGTTTCATATGAATGGCTTCTAAAAGTTAATGGGAAAATGAAATGGAAAGATAAACGTATTTTGATGCAAAAAATTTTGAAATCTATGTAGGTTGTTTCATAATACCCATTTTTAATTAACTTTCAGGAGAGATAATAGATGTAAATATGTAAAGTGATTGCATTGTACGTGTGATTTGTTCTTCATTATTGGACAAAAATAACTTCCAGAATACACTGCTCCAAATCACTTGGTTAGAACAGGAAGGGAAACTCAGGGTGCTATGCTTGGTGACTTAAATCTGACAAATCAGACTTTCCATCTATCCTACATTCTTTTTAAAAATATTTATTTGTTTATTTATTTACTTACTTAATTTTAAAGGCAGAGAGAGAGAGAGAGAGAGAGAGAGAGAGAGCACTCCCATCTGTTAGTTCATTCCCCAAATGCCCATAGCCAGGGCTAGGCCAAACTGAAACCAGGAGTTGGGAACTCAATCCAGGTCTTCCACATGGTTGGCAAGGACCCAACTACTTGAGCCGTCATTGGCTGCCTCCCAGAGTGTGCATTAGCAGGAAACAAGAGAGAGTTAGAAGCAGAGCTGGGACTTGAACCTTGTCACTCCAATATGGGATGTAGTGTCCCAAGGGACGTTGTAACTGCTGAGTCATCTGCACCCTTAGGATTATTCTTTCTAGCCTAAATTTGACTAGCTTTTCCTAAATTTTATTAGCTTTTATTGAATTTTTTTGTTGATTTTTTTTTATTTGAAAGGCAGAGATACAGTGAGAGAAGGAGAGAAAGAGAGAGAGAGAGATTCATCCACTGGTTCACTCCCCAAATGGCCACAACGGCTGGGGCTGGGCCAAGCCAAATCCAGGATTCAGAGCCTTTTCCAGGTCTCCCACGTGGGTGCAGGGCCCAAAGCACTTGGGGCATTCTCCGCTGCTTTCTCAGGCCATTAGAAGAGAGCTAGATCTGAAGTGGAGCAGCAGTGACTTGAACTGGCATCCACATGGGGTGCTGACACTGCAATGAGGCTTAACCTTCTATGCCACAGCGCCGGCCCCTTTTCTTTATTTTTCAAGCTGGCTTATCTTCTTTTACTGCATACTGATACGTGAGCTATTTACCACTGAATCCTGATGCACTGGAGTAGAAGATTTAATTAGATTTAATTTCCTTCCTAATTTGGGTGTCATTCCAACTCCCACTCATCAACCCCTATTCAAATGCATTGTTCAATGCCTCATCCAATCAGGAGGATGCAAGCAATCCTGTCTGGATAAAATTATGTCCAAGGCGTTTCCTAAATATGGGAAATAAATCTGCATGATGTGGATTTGACTTTCTGATGACAAGCCCATAGAATGCCCACATTCTTAAAAATGGCAGAAGTTTCTTTGCACTAAAATTGCAAACCATATCTAGAATATTTGATTCTTTTGGGTTTTATCATCTATATTGTATCTAGGGGATTATCAAATATCATAGAAGCATTCTGCTGAGTGGTACTTACTAAGCTTACAAGCAAATGGCCAAAATTCTCTCCATTTTCTCCCACCCATCCCTCTCTTTCTTCCCTCTCCTCATTCTCATCTCACACTCCCCCCTCGACCCCTTTCAAACACACCAGCTAGTCCTCTCAGGCAAAATTGTCAGCCATCTATTTCCTGCTCATACAGCCTTTATTGAATGTTTGTGAGATCTGGATTAAGGTCTAACACAGCCAGCAAAGCCTTAATTATTTTTGCCTGTATTACTATATATTGAATCGATGTAACTTTTCAATAAAGGTGGTTCGATTCTGGACACTCCCTGATGATTTGGAGATATAGCAATCCTAGTAATTATCCCAGAGTAGAGGAGTTCTTTTTTTTTTTTTTTCCTGGAGGGAACTGGAAAATGAATCAGACACATAGTGTATAATATCATCTCGACAATCTATACTCATCAACTCTAAGCGCCTGATAAATGAGGCAGAAGGTGCAACAATGAAGGGTGCACACAGAGCTCTCTGGCAGTAGAATCCCAGTCACTCATGTTCTCCACTTGAACTTCCCCATTACATGTATAACTCCCTAGCTTTACACGTATTACATGTATAACACCCTGCCTTTATCTGGGTGTACAGTTAACTAACAGGGCTTAGGAAAGAGTAGAGTTGCTCAAAAAAAAAAAAAGATCCACAGCATGTGGGTAGTAGCAGATTTTACCCACTTCCTTTCTTCCTAGTCTCACATCCAACACTTGGGTGGGCTGGATCTTCAGGAGAGAGTGACCCCGACTTCTTGCTCACAGAAACCAGTGCCAACAGACAGAGAGCAATTGTTAACTGCAGAAAAAGTGAGCATTTTTCTAGTGGTGGTATATGTAACTCTATTTTCCAATTTCTTTTTACATTTGGCATTTCATGATAAAGTAATGATCTCCTTTTGGTCCAGGTGGTAAGTAGATTTGGGGAAGAGTCACGGAATTTTACAATTATTGTTCCCAGAGAGACAGCAGACTGTCAGAGCATAATGGGCTCTAGATGCTAACCATCTGGGTCCAGGTCACTGGTCACATGGTATGTGGCCATGGCAAGCTGCCTACCTAGCAATGATGACAATGCAAGACTTAAAGGAGGTAACCGTCTGGAGTACTCAGTGTAGCACCTCGCATGAAGTACTCAGTAACGGGGAGTCTTGCTGAGTGTTGGCTGCACATGCCCTCTGCTTGTGATAGAGAGCACCTCAACCTGCAGTAAGTCTAGGGAACAGCCTCAACAGCCTGGGACCAACTGGGCACCTTGGCCTGCGTTTCCAGTCTCCCACTGCCACTAGAGAGATGGGGCTCCCTGCTTCTCAGGCCCCTGAAATTCCAGGACTCTTTTTTTTTTTTTAGAATCTCTCAGATGCCAGAGCCATCAGGTTTTTTTGTTTTCTTTTCTTTTTTAAATTTATTTATTTACTTGAGAGGCAGAGTCACAGACAGAGAGGGTGACACAGAGAGACAAGTCTTCCATCCACCTGTGGCTCCAAATGGCCACAATGGTCGGAGCTGAGTCAATCTGAAGCAGGTGTGAGGAGCTTCTGGGTCTCCCACGTGGGTGCAGGGTCCCAAGGATGTAGGCCATCTTTTCCTGCTTTCTCAGGCCATAGCAGAGAACTAGATTGGAAGTGGAGCAGCCAAGACTTGAACCGGCGTCCACTGCAGGCAGATGCTTAACCTACTGCATCACAGTGCAGGCCCCAGGACTCTTTCATTTAGTGCTTGGAAAATGCAGGAGCCATCAGCCTGTGTTCTACCTCTCCGCCTCAGTAGGCCACCTCACAGAGCTGGACACTGAGTTTCCACTTATCTGCTCCACGGTGAAGAAGAGCAGGAGGCACCCTGTGAAAACCCAAACCTTCTCCCACCAGGCTCCAGGAAATATCCTCTACCTGGCCTACTTCCTCACACGAATCAATTCCCAACAACCTTAGAGGATAGCTTTTCATTTTCCTACCTAACAGACTAGGAAGTGGAGACTCTAAGATTATCACTTGCACAGATTCATGCAGCCCAGAGGGAGCTGACCTAGAACTCCAAACACAACTGGTAAACTTGAGTTGTGTGTTTTGCCAACCATTAAAACTCTTCGGGGTCCTCTCCAGAATTCTTTTTGATTTCTCCACACAGCACTTTATATATTCATAATTCTTTGCATTTCTAGACCAGAACCCTAAATTGATAGGTGTTCTCCCTCCATCCCCTTCCACTCTTCCTCTTTTCTCTTTAAGTTGAGAGAGAGAGAGAGAGAGAGAGAGAGAAAGGAAGGGAAGGAGGAAAGAAAAGAAAAAAAAATTTGGAGTGAATTGTCGGATTCAGAAGAGGTTGTGTAGCCTACTGTAGGATTTAGGCAAAAATGGGGTCACAGGAACAGGGGAAGAGAGTGTGAAACAGTTTGTAAGTGCAAACGCTCTTGACTGTTTTCAGAGGATGTGCCAGGAAAGTTTATCTTGCAACATAGTACCACCACAAACAAGGAATTTGAAACAGATCTTTGCCATCTAGGCTGAACTTTCCTCACTATAATGCAAATTCTCTGCATTAAGATTGCTACCATTTTCTGAACATGCACGAGGAGGGATCTGGCTTATATTGTATGAGCATCAGTGTCCTGGACTCTCTCCTGACCCTTGCTATAAGGTTTAAGGGGGCGGCACTATGGGGAAGTGGGTAAAGCCACCATGTGCAATGCTGGCATCCCAGATGGGCGCAGGTTCAAGTCCTGGCTGCTCTACTTCCAATCCAGCTCTCTACTATGGCCTGGGAAACCAGTAGAAGATGGCCCAGATGCTTAGGCCCCTGCACCAGCATGGGAGACCTGGAGGATGCTCCTGGCTCCTGGCTTCAGCCTGTTGCAGCCATCTGGGGAGTGAACCTGTGGATAGAAGACCTCTCTCTCTCTCTCTCTCTGCTTCTCTGTGACTCTGCCTTTCAAATAATTAAATAAATCTCTTTTTTTAAGCCCTAGCAAACTGCTTCTCAAAGAAACTATACCTTTCCATTGCCTTCTCTAATTGTCAACAAGTTAATAAAACTTCCCTCTAAGCAATGCCCACTTGACGCTGATTATTTGGCAAAACCCCAGGTGCACGGACCCTCATGTCTGCCAATGGTTTGAGACTCTGCAGTGATCCTGCAGAATAAAGCTAGAGTCTGGGGCCTGTAGCTACATGTAACCAATGAAGCTGTCAGCGCTACAGACACAATGGAGAATGTACAGCCCAGTCACTCTCAGCCCAGGTATTCTGACCAGTGGCGTGCAGGAGTTTGTGTGGTTTGATGCTGGATAGGGTCTTCTGGCTACTTCTGCTGTGGCTGCCCCCAACAGGGAATCTTAACAAGACTCCCGTTCAGCTCTTTGGGTTGACTCAAAGCTGACCAATGACACTGCAGGGAGCTCGGGTGTGCAGAAAAAGGCAGTGTAGGGATTACAGGCCATGAGTGCCAGGGAAAGAACGGGCCTCCCTGCAAGCTAGGAGCTGAGCCAGACCCATGGTGAGTCTCCCGGGCTGCCCAGACAGAGAAGATCTGTCTTTGTCAATTGCCTCTGCTCGCCCCCACCCAGGGCACACATGTGAAAGGAAGTAAAGGAGTGCTGGCAGGTGGAGGTTTTCCTTCAAGTGCAGCTGGGCCTACTTGCTGAGCTGCGGGGAACAAGGTAAGGATCACACTCTCTGTCTTCCGCCGGTGCCAGTGTGGAGGGCAGCTGGCGCTTTCTTGTTTTCTCTCTCTGCTTGTTCCCAGGGAGATCTATGTGGCTTCCACTTGTTTAAGGCCCAGGAAGAAAACCAGAGAACTTAGAGGGCACATCATCACTGACAGAGTTGTGGGGAAGGGTGGGCACAGTGAGTATTCAGTCATTGTTTTCCTTTCACAATCTGGAGATGAAGTGGTCACAGAAAACAGTCTGGCACATCCGCTAGCAATGGGATGGAAACCACTGGTTTCAGCTGAGAGATGAGGCAGGTGGAGACACTTAACTACAGGCTGAACCTATTTCCCAACAGCTTAGACATCTGGGTGAAAATAAAAAAAGTTCCATCAAATATACAGATGTTTCCAACTACCCACAAGTTGGGTGGCATGGAGATCCAGCTGTTTTGCCTCACTGGAAGGAAAAGCATTTTCGGCAGCGCTCCCCAGTGCTGCATTTTCAGTTCTGGTTTGCGCAGTTCTCTGTCAAGTGTCTCGACTCCGAGGAGTCACTGTGTTCTCCTAGTACTAGGATGCAACAGGGACCAGGCATACCTCCCAGGTCACAGATAGAGGAGGACCCTTCACAGATGTCCCGAAAGGATTAGGAGCCCACACACCACCACCAGGCCACAGACAGCTCCCGTCCCAGTGACAGCGCAGCCCAGCCCAGCCCAGGCTCCCCATCAAGTTCTGCTGACCCCGGAGGCTTTGATCCACGAGACGTTAACCAAACCTCTGCCCTTCCTGGTTTTACCCAACACGGCACGTCCTGAATGTTTCCATGTCAAAACACAAGGAGCAGCCTAAAAATAATGTGAGTTGCCAGTGAGCCGTAGTGCTCAGCAGTTTCCAATTTGCTCTTTTGCCATCAGCTGCCTCCCATTCACAGCAAGATGATTAGATTCTCATGTACTCATCACATTTGTGTTACGTCATGTCATATCATATTTTAGGACATTGCTCAAAAGTGGATTTGACAGGTGATATTAATTTTTGTTCTTCGAAACAGTATGTCTTTTCCTCCTCCTTTCCTACCTCATCCTTGATCAGACACCTGCTATCAATTTGACTAGCATGTAACCAGAATTCTCAGACATTACCGGTTGCTCCTGATGGAGCCTGTCCATGTATGCCTCGGGAATACGAGTGCACTGCACATGGCAAGCTGATCAAGGAAGCAGTGATCAGCCCATGACACCTGATGGGGTGACCAGAACCTTCTGGAAAACAGTGGAATAGCTTTGTGGACAGCATAGTGCTGAGGAGTTCAGACACTGCTAGATGGTGCAGATGGTTTTACTATGGTCAGCTCTGTGACCAGCAGATTTGGCCAGCTTTTCTGTTTCCCTTGAATTGCTTAGAGTATGAGCCCAGTTGCATAAGCCACTCATGGCCCATGATGAAAATACCATCTCTTTATGGGTAAATGGCTAGAGCTATCAAATGATGTGCTGTAGGCTCTTATTTTGCTCTCTGTGGCATGTGTGTCACGCTGACTCCCAAAATGGTACCCTGGCTTACCTCTGAATCCATTTCCATTGCCACTGGAGCAGGCTGGCGAGGGGGAGCCTTGGGGCCTGATGACAGGGGCGAAGGCACTCTTCTGCTTGACAGCAGGAAAAACTGAAGAGGAAAACGGGAGGATGGAGGACGTGCTGGAGGATCCAACGGTGGGACTCGACGCCATGACTGGAAAGCAAATGGACTCTTTGAGAAAGGGACTCATCTAGAGGTTAAGACCTTTCTTCAGTATACACATTCTGCATACATTTATTGACAAACTATTAATTTCCAGGAATTGCTGCAGAGTCCAGGGGTTTAAAGAGAACACTGAATGCGACAACAGCGGCCCTGGTCCAGTGGGAGGAATATTTGCTTTTAACCACCAGTGCGGTAATGGTCCCACCAGAAGAATGTTCACGATGCTAAGGTGATACAGAGGGCCAAGTACTGCGCTGCCTGGGAGAATCAGGAAGGCATCAGCAGCCAGACACTGTGACAGATCCCAATTTATGAGTAGAAGCTTGGCAAGAAGAAAAGACTAAGACCAATGTGTAAAAAAAAAATCGTCAAATCTACCCTGCAATGGAAACTTTTTTTTTTCACCCTAAAATGAAGCCCTGAGCAGAAGCTCTAAGCCTCCCTGGGAAGTCCCAGGGCCCCAGAGGTTTTATCTGTTGGGTTAACATCTCTGTGAATACCATCTCTGTGGGCCACTTCCTCATTAAATGTAAAAGTTTATTAACATTTACAAGATTATCTCCCTCTCCCTGTACTTCCAGAGCTCCTGGGAAATAAAGCTGCAAGTCAGCTTCCCCTGACATAATGTTTAGGAAAAAAAAAACACCAATATTAACACTATTAACATTAAAATGACTTGAGGGAAGCCAAAAACTAAGAGCTGTAATTTCCAGGAAAAATAAAGACAATTTACACAATGAAGTGCCCCAGTCTCTTAACATCAGACACTCTACCAAGACAAGAAGATAATTTTCTTCCTTGTGTTTGACTTGCTCAAGAAAGGGATAGAGTACGTGAGGGTAAAACTCTCACACACAGAACCTTGCAGTACAAGGTCAAGTTTTAGGAGCTCATTTTAGCATTGTCTACAAAATTCTGAATGGTTCAAGTCACGTGGCTTGGTGAAGACCTGCTGGAGCCTGCTGCCAATGCTCACGACAGACAGCAGCGTGGAGTCCTGCTCTGTGTGTTCCGTGGGCCAGTGGCCCCACAGAGAAATATTTGAAAGTGAAGTACAAGGTGAACTGAAGATCAAATGTTGATGTACTCTTGAAGGCTCCACCTGTATTTTTCTTCTCTCCCTATAAAAATTATACTTTGGGCTATATTCACTCAATTGCATATATAAAACAATCATATAACACACCTCTAATAGGATGCTTTTACAATAGAAGTACAAAGCAAAGACCTCAAAAAAGAAAAAAAGAAAGAAAAGAAAAAAAGAGAGAGCTTTCTCTACAAACTATGTATTCATAGCTAGTCCTGACTTAAAGAACTATGCAGAAGGAAGCATCTGAGCACATCTCTGTCTTTTCTCAAGTAACACAAACAAAAACGGGAAACATTGGAAAGGAGGACAGAGTTCTGGAAGAATCTCATGTAATATTTGAAGATGTTAGTGAATAAGAAATTGGGCCAATTCACTATATTAAGATAGGATATAGGGTAAAACATTAGGAATGATTCTTATTCATACTTCCAAGCCAAAGTCCCTCTTCTAGCATTGGTTTTAGCATCAAAGAGATAGAAAAACAAAAAGTAACTTTCTTTAAGGCATGCAATATAAGGTGAAAGAAAATTTGAGACATGAGAGGCCCTGAATCTGTGGGTAATTCACGTTCTGCTATGCTGCATGGGCCATGCAGGCACCAATGTAGCACCTTGATTTCAGCACCTGCAGTAGCAGAGCCTTCTCCCCACACACCATGACGGAGGAGGTTCTTATACTGTGAATTGGGCATTCACACACATATTCAGTCCCATTTACAGTCAGTACATGACTTACTTTGATAGGTACTTTCTTCTAGTAACACATCCCAACCTAAAGTGAGGCTTATTTGGAACAAGTATTATTGTCTCTGTGGAAGAGAAGTGACTTTAAACTTTACTGAGTGGGGCCAGTGTTGTGGCACACTGGTTAACCTGCAATGCCAAAATCCCATAATGAGACTGCCAGTTTGAGTCTCAGCAGGTCCACTTGTGATCCAGCTCCCTGCTAATGTACCTGGGAAAACAGCACAGATGGACCAAGACCTTGCAACCCAGTCACCCACATGAGAGACCCAGACGGAGGTCCTGATTGTTGGCTTCAACCTGGCCTTTGAGACCATTTGGGGAATGAACCAACAGATGTAAGATCTCTGTCACTCTCTGCCTTTCAAATAAAAATCAAATACATCTTGAAAAAAAAAAAAAAAGGCTTTACACAGTGACATAAAATAATTGTTGCAGAGTTGAACAACCATAGACCATTCTAACAATTTTTTAAAATGCCAAATTTTATCTTCCAACAAGTATAATTTCTTTGTTTATATGTTTCAAAAGCCAATAACATTGCAAGAGCCAGAAAATTTGTTAAAACATTTTTTAAGATAGTAAGGGCAAGGGGGACTTAGCTTTTAAAACTTATGATAAACCTACATCAATGAAATCAATGTTACATTAACACAGAAATGGATAGGCAAATCTTTGGAGCAAAACAGAATCTAGAAATATACCTGTCTATGAAAACTAATATTAATAACAGTGATGTTTCATAAGTACATGGAAACAATACACCAAACATTTGGAAACTAAATTGGGAGTACTCCTCATGTTAAACACCAGAGTAAATCTAAATGGATTAAAGAGTAAAAGTAAAATTATAAACATGTTAGTAGAAAAATTAGGAAAGTCATGTAATTTGCATAAACCTTGTTTCTAAGACAGGTTTGCTATATAATGAAAATCTTCTGTAACCCACACAATAAAGGCAAAAGATATGTAATAATTATTTAGATGTGTTCATACCCTCAATAGCTAATGTTTTCATAAGCTAATTAGAAAAATACTGTATCAGAAAAATAAGCAAAGAACACAAAAAAGAAAGTCACAAAAGGAAAAGTGAAAATGACCAAGAGACTCATATAGAAACCCTCAAACTGATTAGTAATAAAATGCTAATTGAAACAGCAACAAGACATTATTTTCCACTTAATAAATTGATAAAGATTAGAAAAAATGAGAAGGGCTGGGAAACATATTCTTCTGTTACTAAGGGGAGAATTAACTTCTCTGGAGAGACTCAGGCAATGCATCTCAAAGTATTTTAAAATATGCATATCCTTTGACCCACTAATTTAATCTCTAGAAATTAATCCCAAGGAGATGATAATAATGTGCAAAAAAATCAATCCAAGGGCATTTTATAATAATGAAAAATTGAGAAATAACTTAAGTAACCTAAAATAAGATAAGCTATATTACGTCCAACAATAGAAACATTAAAATAGTGTTTTATTTACTGACATAGAAAGGTATATATCCTCAGGGGGAAAAAAGCACATTACATAAAAAAGTGCATATACAGCAAGTCCACTTTATTTTTAAAAAACACACATAGAGCAAAAGTGTACAAGGATGTGATGTACATTCAAATATTTAATGATGGTATCTTGCTGATAGGATTATGAATATCTTGAGATATATTTCTTTCAATTGTCCACTAATTCAAAATTTCCTACAATAAACATGTATTACTTTTGAATTAGGAGAAACCATTAGAAACTATTAAACTTTAAGAATAGAAAAATCTCTATTTCTTTAAAAAGAAATATTATAGTTCTTAGCAATAGGAACAATGGCTTTCCTGAATGATGCTAATTTCCCTCTTTGACCTAAGGCTAAACAAAGTTGTCTGTTACCTCTGAAACCAAACAGAAGCAAAATTCAGACAGACTCAAAAGCTCACAAACTCCTGGAGAAAGCCTGATGACTGTCATTAATTTTCAAAAGCAAACATTACTCCTCACTCCGCTCTCAGGAGCCAGGTCTCTACCACGGAGGGATTTTGTGAAGACGCAGCTTCCTACCTGTGTCTTTGGGAATCTGAGTTCTCTCTTTCCACCTCCTTTCATTGATTTTATGGCAAAATCTCATTAACTGTGCATCAGAGCAAACTCTGCAATTTTCTAAATGTATCTGTCCATGACTGAGGCATACTTTAAAAGCCTGTATCTCTGCACGGAAATACTTTGTCATTTTTCTTCCCTTCTTTTTACCTGCACACGCTTTTCAAATTGTCTATACAGAGACTGTTCCTACTGTAATAGGATATATTTCTTACTTTTCCAAGGAAATACAATAGAAATATATCAAAATGTTAAATAGAGCTTATTTCTTACAGTGGGAATTTGCTTTCCTTTAAAAATTATTTCCACATGCTCTACATTTGCTATAATAATCATTTAACATTTTACAACAGAAAATGTCTTAATATTTATTTTTGAAAATGTAAAAATATTGAAGCCTAGGGCATAGTCTAGGACTGTAAGTGAAGTCAGAATCCTTGAGAACAGGTTGGATGCCTGCCTGTGTGGACTCTGTCCCAAACTTTGGATTGGCTTGGTGGCTACAGACTTTGGAAGAATGGTCCCCGTGGGTGTTGCAAGCTTGTTGAGTAGACCCTTGTTGGAGACAACAGAGGGACCCATGCTAGGAAAGTTGAGCACACATACTTCCATTGGAGAAATTCTCTGGCTGTGTATCTTTCTATGGAGAGAGGCCAAAGTAAAGGCAAGCACGTCTGGCCCAGAAATCTATGTGAACGTGGGGAGCTAAGGAAAAACCACTTTCCTTCTTACAAGGATTGATTGGCTTGCACAGCCCCAGCTGGAACTCTCGGGGCACACAGCCTCCTTTGCATCGAGCCATTGCATTTGTTGGCGCTGAGGGGTCTGTCAGCATTTCATTATAACCCCCTATTGTCAGGGGTTTAGAATTCAGCCATAAAAACTTACACTGAGCTGGAACTTGGCACACACTGCTACCGCCAGGAAGTGAAGTTTGTATGTGAAATTGAAAAAACATCTGTTTGGCCATTTTTGAAGTAGTGTGAGAGCAAATGCAGGAAAGATGCGGGTTTTTGATACTCGGCACTGGCTGTAATGCAAGTCAAACTTGACTGAGAGGCTTGGCTCTGTTTCTTTTTTAATGTCTCTGGCAAGTGATTGCTCTATGGCATGGTCCAGCCACATCAAACTCATTTAAAAAAGAAAATGAAATATCCCAGAATTGTGCTTTCGGACATAAGCAACGGAACTGATGAAATGTTTTCCCCTGGGCTTTGCTTGTATTTCCCACAGAAGTGAAGACTTCTCTGGTTAGAAATACAGGTCAGGTGCTATGGTAATGAACTCCATTGGGTATTCAGTAGTTTTCGCAGTAGGGAATTTGATTGTAATGAATGCATTGTTTGGAATCCTAATCCTGGTCTGCAGCCCCTTCGGAGCATCCCAGTGAAAATGAAGGTGCAAATGATCACCGCAGTTACAGGAGCAGCCGAGAGGAGGCCCTCTACACCCTTCCATCTTCCAACTGGGCAGCGGGCCTATTTTCTCTTCTGCCTACTCTCTGTATGCTGTCTTATTTCACCAGGTAATTTCAAGATCTGGGGTGTGATCAACTTTCCTGTGGGAGGGAGTGTGGGTGACCATGAAAGAACAGTGGAAAGAAGTCATTCATTACTTGCTGGAGTGGGTGGGAGTTCTTTCCTTCCAAATGAATTATCCAGTAAGAACATTAAGCAATTGACATCCAACTGGGCATCTTCGTTGACCTTTTCCTTCCTTCTCTACCTCCTTCTCTCCTTCTCTTTGCCTCCCCCACCGACCTCTCTCTCTTTCCCTATCACCACACTATACGTTATAGTATTAGATTGACCACTTTCGATCAAGACAACTATTTCATGTGGTTCAACCTTTTACAAATAAGAATGTATGATTGTACTATATGACATTTCTGTTTTTATAGATCAAAAGTAGTCAAATAGAGGAAATTTCATATGGTTCAGACTAATGAAATATTACAAAATAGAGTGAATATGTCATAGTATTGAATAATTTAAAAACACAGTATCCAGAGTCTGATGACATGAGTTCTAGCCTCATTTTTGCTATTTATTGGTTCTAATCCACACAATATATCTCCTCATTTTGTACAAGGGAAAATGGCAATGATAATCATTATATCCAGGTTGCAAGGTGGTTGTGAGGATCTGATTGAATTCCAGAGGTAAGTATTATTCACATAGTGGTTTCTTGTCATCACATCACTTACAGGGGTTGTTAAAGATGTGGGCCTCTTACCACACAGGACACCTTCTCCATGAGGAAGTCTGGGAAAAACCTTCCTAAGTGCTCCAAAATGGAAGGATCCACATTCCTCCTGAGCTCCCTAAGACAATGCATGTGTGGACATAACCTCGTATAGCAAGTAGTGGTCTCTCTTTGCTTTAGCATCTTGAAAATTCAGAACCACATTAATGATTCCCCTGAATGAACCAAATGACAACTATGCTTGTCATTGGATTGATCTAATTTTCCTCAACATACTTTTTTTCCTTTTATCTCAGTTTCTTACTAGTTTCTAGTTTGTACTTTCAGACACTCATCTGACTATTATGATTCCTCCAATATTTCTGGAACCAGATAAGGCAAAACCAAGCCAAGAAACAAATCAAGCAATAATTTGTTTCCCTGGACCACACTAATCTAATTAGCCTGGGCCATCTGACGAGACACAACATAGAACTTTGCAGTAACAAGATTCCAGTTGTGCTAGAAGAATCGACCCCTCCTGCCCTCTGCTACTTGGTGCTCTGTTCTAATCACACTGTGCAGAGGGCTGGGTGACTGAATTGTACAGATAAACTAGAAATTACTCATGGGCGTGTGTTTTCCCAGGGAACCAAAAGTCCAAAGGCTGTGAGAGGCAGCCTCCCAAGTATGTCGCTCCCTATACTGCGGTGGACATGGCTGTGTGCTGTCCTTGACATGTCCTTGTTCCTGGCAAAAGGAACCACTCTGGGTGAAGAGAGGACAGCTTGCAGAGCCTTGCAACAACACCCAGGGTTTAAGAACTCTCCTCGATCACTTCAGACGCTGCCTGCCAGCATGTCCCCTGGCCTGAAGCTTTCTCTGAGATTTGAAAAACACACTCTGTCCAGGCTCCTGGGACCATTGTGCAAGTTCCCAGCTTAGCTCCCAAAGCAACCCATGAGTGTTCACAACTGCCAGAGCGTCAACTTTGCTGCTAGACCAAAGATTAAGATTAGGAGGTGCTGTCTCGATCTATCTCAGTATATCCACAGTCAACTTTCACCTCTCTGGAGGTACTGAAGGGAAGAGAGGATCGTGTTACAAAGTCAAAAAGAAGCACAGAGTGATGTACAGAATAGCTTCCAGTCATCTATTTTGGGCCCAGTTGCCCTGCTGGACTCCAGCTACAGTTTCTCACCATAACATAGAGATAAAAAATACTAACCTCAGAAAGTTCTTATGAATATGAAATATTACATCTGAGAGTATCTAATGAAGAACACCCATATTAGTAAAGGAAATTGAATCTTAACTGTTCACAGTCATCCTCACAAGCCATAAGACAAGGCACATCAGAAACTTCATGGATAACGGAATCAAAAGTTATCTGGTACAAAAAAAAATTTCGAGTTCATATATAGTTTTTCATAATACTCATTTTCCATGAACTTTTTGAAGCGCTATAATTTACTCTTTCACTCTAATAAAGGAATCGCGTCATTCTTTTTCTTCTCCCAGAAGGCACTGAGTAACCAAATGAATCAAATTCCAACTAAGGGGACAGAATGCAAGGCAGGAAGGCCATTTCACAAAGAAACTGAGCTACTCCCCCAAAAAGCCAGCATTATTTAGGAAAGCAATTTTCCCTTGAAAGGCTCAAGGGAAAAACCCAGAGACAGAAAGGCAGAGAGAGTTGGACGCACGGACGAGCACTTACTTCCGTAAGGGGAGCCTGTGGGTGAGCCGTTGAGAAAGCCTGGTGACCCTGGAACGCCCAGATTGGCCATGGGGACGTTGCTGTAGCCATTCATACTATTGCTGGAGGTACTGTAGTTCGACTGCTGAGGTGTAGAGCTCGAAGAGTATCCCCGGGGAGAGATGCTGCTTGTGTTGCGGATGTATCCTGGACAATACAGGAAAAGCTCAGGTAAACCAACCGGCGTGCACAGTCAGGCCACATGTACCCAGCCCAGGTCTGCACCAGCCCCCAACCATGGAACACTGCCAAGTTGCTGTTACTCCTGGGCAGGGGTGGGAGGTGTGCAGTTCGTCTTCACCCTCTGGTTTCTTCCCAAAGCAAGGTGATATCCCTGATGTTCCTTCCTTCCTCTTCTTTCAAACCAGCCCTCAGTATCTCCGTTCAAACTAAGGACTGAATGAGCAAATGCGGCGTGGAAGGCCATCTCACAAACTGTATTTCACATGATATTGGAGTCCTGTGGGATACTAATCGGCATCACTGAGAAAAGCATTTTATGGTCACATAAATCTGGGCAGATATTATGTCCTGTAGACATTTCTTGAAGATTCGTGTATGAAAGGCCAAGAGAATAAATAAATTGGTTTAACTAGGCTAACTTAATGTTTCCCAAGTTTAATACACCACAGCATCTTTATTAGAGGTTGGGAGGAAAGGTGCCCCAATAACACCTCCAGGACCAGTTGAATTCTGAAGAACAGAGATGTAAATTTGGGGTTGTTGCATGCCCTTTTTGGGCTGGAACTCATTTTCATTCAAAAACACTGGTGAGTTCACAAAAATGTGCTGTTCTTTTAGCACAGGGCTTTGAGATGTCAGCAACTAAGTGTGAGAGGATCCATTCCATGAGCGGGAGAGGGGAAGGGGTGATGGGTCCTCCCCACACTCCTGAAACCCCAACCCACAGACATTATTCAATCTATTCTGAAATAAGCTGCTTTGGATAAGTGTCTCAAAAACTACCCAAATTTGACATCAAATGAAAAAGAAAATAACTCAATATATGGTCTGTAAGTCCCATTCTGCCAAAAAAAAAAGAGAAAAAGAAACAGAAAGAAAGAGAGAGGGAGAGAGAGAGCAAGAGTGAGAGAGAGAGAGAAAGAAGGAAGGAAAGGAGGAAAGAATGAGAAATGAAAAAAAAAAAGCAGAGAGAAGAAAAGAAAAGGAAGCAATAATGTATCCCCACCTACTCTTGTGCAAGAACTCACTCTGGGCAGAAGGAGAAATTATCTTCCAATGGATGAATGAGATTAGAAATAAAACTATCCCAAGTTAGATATACCATTAAGAGCATTTGTTTTTATAAATGATTTATGGCAGATTTAGACTTTATAATAAAGCCAACCTCAATGAATAAATCTTTGCTTAGTATACTTAAAAGCACACTTAACTATATGAGAGTATTGCCAAGGGCTTACGGAGGGTGGGCATTTGGCCTAATGGGCAAGATGCTGGTTAAGATGCCTGTGTGCATGTCAGCATGTCTGGATTTGAAACCCAGCTCCACTCCAGACTTCAGCTTCCTATGGATGGAACTCCTGGCCTCCAGCTAGTTGCCTACTCTAGGCCCAAGCCTTTGTGGGCATTTGGGAAGTGAACCACAAATGAGTGTACACACACACTCTCTCTTTCCATCTGTTTCCCTCTGTGTGTCCCTCTGCCTATTGAATAAATGAATAAAAGGTTTTTAAAGCTTATGGAAAACTGGAATAAAAAGGTAAATCTATTTTGATGCAAAAACAATTGTGAAACCCATACATAATTCTTCCATAATTCACATATCCTATGAACAATTTGACGACTTCTTATATATGTTTGTTGCTATATATTTGCTTATGTGATAAAACACAGTGGAAGTTACCAAACAGAAGCAAGTCACTTGCTGTTGGTACCAGGAAGAGAGAGTTAGATATAATAGATGACAACGGCAATAATCTACCTCTTTTCATCATTCATTCTGCTTATCACAACAGCAGAATATAAATTTTATGCAATTAGTACCTATAAGTCTAGTTTTTATAAGCCTAAACCCTTCTAAATTCATATTAGCCAATCTTATCCTTAAATATTTCCAGTTCAAGGATTCTATCTGGAACCTAAATAGCTGAAAATTACATAACACAGTACCTATAATGTTGAAATAATCCAATTTAAGATTCTATTGCTTATCTGGGGACACATTCTGTGTGATAGTGTATGGCTCAAGCTGTCACTCCAGAACCAGTCTCTTAAACATATAAGATGTACTTGAGCTTTGACTCCAGGAAAGGCAGTACCTTGATTATTTCCTTGAGTTGACTCTGAGATGCTGACCCCAAGCTGGCTGCCATAGGAATTGATTCCCATCATGCCACTGTGAGCTGGGGAGCTGGAGAGAGCTGGAATCTGACCAGGATTCCTAGGGACACTGTAGAGGGCTTCAGCAATGTCTGCAGCTCGCTTCAAAATGATATCCTGTAAAGTGGCAGGTTAGGGTGAGCATCTTACTTAGCGTGAAGAATCAAACTCAACAGAGTAAGATGTGGGCTTCTCACCTGGTTATTGTGTGGTGTGCCATAAAGAGCTTCCACCAGATCTGCAGCTCTTTTCAACAGCATTTCCTGGAAAAGAAGGGGTGGGGTCGATAATAAAGAAAGGTAAAGTCCAAAATACGGCAAACAAAGGAAGATTACGGATAAAAACTGGAAGTCCACACATTCTGCCAAAATGTAAAAAATCAGCAAAGAGGATTTGACAGGCAGAATACAATCATTCACATAAATTCCTCTAGAAATATTTATGTGCATGAAATTTACCACTATGAAATAGTTCCATAAACAGTTGTGCTACCAAAACAAACAGACAAAATCAACCAAACTGAGGGTAGAGTTGATTATAACTAATGTCATAGAATTTCTATTAAAAACTACTTTTAGATCTCTCTATTTAAAATTCTGGGACTCTAATTAACCAAATATTCTTAAAACGATTGATGGACCTGAATTTAGCTGTTTGCCAAGGAGTTGTCCAGAGTACTGAAATTGTCTTGGCAATGCCTTCTGCAAAATTTGGTTCTAATAAAGATGAATTCTTTCAATAATATTTCCCCCTGTTCACTTTAACCAGAGAGAATTAGTAATCACTAATCCCTTTCCTCTCATTTTGTCTTTTCCACCTCCTGTTTTTTACAGCCGTTTAAATTGCTATTAACCTACTTTCCAGATATCATCTCATTTAATGGTGGAGCTGGGGATTTTTCCAGCAGGAACATAAAAGTATGATGTAAAAGCAACTGTGCAAGTTGGATTTTACTCACAGCACAGAATAAAGAGCATGGCATTTTCTATTTTGTGTGTTGAAAGTGCACATATGAATGTACATTTTTAATAGCTTTCATTAGTTGAATGACAATTAATAAATTGATGTATGTTTTAAATAAAGAAAGCTACCATCATGGACCAGATTCATAATACAATTTTCATAAGTAAGTTCATTTAAAAGTGATGAATTTCATAGAAATTTCATATGGAAATGTCTTTCTCTTCATTAAATACTTATATCCATAGTAGGCTCTCAATGAATACTTGATCATAGATTAGTAGGCTCCTGCAATGATGGGTAAATAAAATCATATTTAAATACAAAGGAGTGGAGCTTACATTTTTAAGCAATTATGCAGATATTTACTTTCATAAACTTGGCAGTGTTTTATAAGCTGAATACTCTTGTGGTGTATCTGCTTTACAGGCCCAACTTTTCACATTTCAGGGGAGTATTTCCTCTGAGATTAATCAAAATATATTTCATAGTTAGTAGATATTTTATATGCATCTTGGATCTAAAGCCCAGCCAAATTTCAAGGTCTAATTAATTTTAATGGGATGTAAATGGCTTGATTTGTCCAAGTTTGCAGAAATTCTGCAAAAAAAGTACTCACAAGTCTATTTCCAAAGCATTTTACCTTAGCTAATCTCTCCGGGTCTCCAGGATGCCTTGGGATGACTTTCTGCAGTCTCTGGAAGCCATAGTCAATGGTCGGTTCATTTAAAGCTGAAAGATAGAAGCCCTCACTGTAAGTGTGTGTCCTGGCCGTGAAGCCAAGTTGCAAGTTGAGTCTTCCACATATTGTCTAAGAACTAATACATACATGGATGCAGTTAGTGTTTTATGCCAGGGATAGTGTTGACTTCACAGTTAAATGTGAAATGTATAGTAATTTTACACTTTCCCACTAGAATAACATTTCAAAATTTTAGCATTTTTACAGATATTATTTCTGCCTTAAGTGCACAAATGTATAATTCTCTGTGCATTCTCAAAAAAAATGCATTATCAACCATATCTCAATTTCTTATAAAGATAATAAACTACCGTGATATTGTTTTCCCTACTCCCTTCCTCTCCTCTTTCCCAGGTATGTCTTTACCACCTACTAATTCTAAATATCACTGTTTCTTAATCATTCTGCTAAATATGTGTATTCACACAAATACAACCCTTCTATGAACTTATTTTCAAAAATCCTGTTCCTGTCTGCATAGGATGAACACGTGCACCAGTTGCAATCATCCTCAGTTACACACACATTTTTAAGATTCTGGGCTCCTCTCTCTCCTTCAAGGTCCTTGGGCGCGGAACTCATTTTGTTTCCCCTCTGTGCTCTCCTTCTCTAAGACAGGGCCTGGAACAAATGGCTGCTTAGTGTCAGTGACTAAAATGAGGGCGTGACCAAGGCGGTGAATGAATGACAAACTTCCAGTTTTCTTTTATTCTTTCTCGTTCCTCCCTTCCTTTATTTTGAAAAATTTTGTTGTTTAAATTTTATGGTTTGAAAATTAATACATGATCAAAGTAAAGAAAAAGATACAAATAATAAAATGATTCCCTGAACTCTAGTTATAAAGCAATAAGCTCAGCAGTGTGTGCGTTCTTCTCTTCCATTGTGCACATGTATTTTATAAACATTTGTTGTTATTATCCTAACATCAAAATGATACCTTTCTTATGAGAAGTTATTTAAAAATTTAAATACAGAAATAGAAATAAAATCACTTATAAACCCACCACTTACAAGATGACCTGGATTAACATTTTGGTTTATATCTTTCCAGATTTACACACACTTAATATTATCCAGAGACAAACTATTCATGCTGCGCCATAACCTACTTTTTATCTACTCAATAATACTGTATATCATAAACTTTCCCCTAGGTTATTAAATATTCTTTTATAACATTATTTAAAATTCCTGCATATTTTTCCATGACATGTTCTATAATTTATTTAAATGACTTCTTAATGTTGGGCATTTAATGTGATCTTAATTTCTCACTATTATAAAAATCAGAGCAGCGATTAGCCTTTGCATATAACTTTAGTTATTTCAATCAACAAATTCTAAAAATTAGAATTACTGGATCAAAAGTTGTGATTTGTATTTGAGACCTTTCGCACACCCTGTCAAATTGCTGCTCAGAAGAATATGTGAATTTACACTCCTTTTCACAACACATGTAGTCCTCTTCACCTGCGTCTCTTACTCGCCAGTGAGGCTGAAGAAGTCTTTTTTAGACTAGTATTTGCTGATCATTTTAATTCCCCCTTTTATATACTTCTTATTAATGCTAATAATAATGCCCCCAAAAGGAGTATGATATTGTGTATTCTTACTCGATTTCTTTAAATGGAATAACTAACATTTTGCCACCAGATGCAGTGCTGGCTATTTGAGAAGATATTATTTACCATGTTTCAATAAGAGGTTTTTTTTATAAGAAGTTTCTGGAAATTTAGAAAATTACAGTCACAAAAATTTTCTGTTTGACCAGTTTAAATTGTATTTTATAACAGATTTCCCAATATTTCACAAGTAAACATTAAAACAACAATGTGGTATATAATTTTCTTAGTATTCCTGATTTCAATTTGTTAATATTTTCTTAAGGTTACCAATGTGTGGATTGGATGAATTATATTACTATGAATAATGTGTGGTACACAGTGACACTCATAAGTCGGTTATTGTTATTGCTGATATCAGGGATTTTAACATGTGTGTCCATATGAAGGACCAAAATTTCATGCCTGCTTCTGTTCAGCTTATGATTGTACACCAGTTTTAGAAGACAAATTGGGTAATTTTCTGTATCCTAGCCTCTAAAACTTACCATGAATAGCATCTCTTAACTAAAACTTTGAAAGAACCTAGTAAAATTGCTCTCAGTCACCCACTTTTTAATGAGCAGGACACAGATTTTATTGCATAAAATCACTGCAATTTGGGGAAACATGTTCTAGCAGTTAGTGTATTCTAACAAACACATAGGCATATTCTCACAGTCAATAGGCCTCTGCATGTTGCACACTCTCTCTCTCTCCCTCCAGAGTTCCCTTTATTCTTGTCTTGATAACTCATAGTTATCCTGCCTTGGTTTCCTAGCATGAGTTATAGTTATAAGCCTAATCTCTGAAATGCCCAGAATTCCATACTTTTCCTCTAACAATGTACCTAACCCGTGGAATTTTAACTGAATATTCACTTGTTCAACTCCTCCAGATACTAGGCTCTGGACAGGGGCTGTGTCTTTCAGAACTCATTCATCCTTATATTTCTTTAACATTGTGCACAATCTTATTTTATTTTATTTTACTTATTTGAAGTGGGGAAAGTGGGAATAGAGAAAGAAAGAGATCTTCTGTCTTCTGGTTGGCTCCCTAAATGCCTGCAACAGCCATGGCTAGGCCAAGTCAAAAAGCCCAGAGCCTAGAATTCAATCCGGTCTTCCATGTGAATGACAAGGACCTAAGTACTTGAGCCAAAATTCACTGTCTTCCCAGGATCTTCATTAGCAGAAAACTGGAATAGCAAGAAGAGCCAGGACACAAAAACAGGTGCTCTGATATGGGATGAGGGTATCCCAAGTGAGGTCTTAACTACTGCGCCAAAGCAGCTACCACTCCATTCTTAGGTTAACCCCAGGTTAGTGTTTGACACCAGTGGGATCCTCTCCATCTGGCTTTCCTGAACTCACACTGCTCTTCCTTACTTCTTCTCTGGCCGTGCCGTCTCTGCCTACTTTGCAGGCTGTCCTTTCTCTGCCCATCTGGTAAATAAGGATGCTCCTCAAGCTCCTCTGCTTCGCTACACACTCTGCCAGGGAACTCCATCCATGTCCCAGTGACTTCCATGCCAAGCTACATGGTGATCATCACACATCTTTGTTTGTAGTGCAAATGGCTTGCTGGAGCTTCAGCCTTACACAGGGTGAGCATCTGTAATCCACAAATAGAAAATGCTGGATACGACACCCAAAACGCATTGGATTTTGGAGCATTTCAGATTAGAGATGCTCAGTCAATAAAGTCTATGCAAATATTCCAAAATTCAAAAACTCTTGAAATCTGAAGTGTTTCTGAGTTCCAAGCCTTTTGGATAAGCAATATGCAACCTGTATATCCAACAGTTGGCTAAAAATTTTCACTGGAATATCCCATAGATTCCTCCCATCACAAATATCCAAACTCATGAGATTTTTGTTGTTGTTGTTGTTGACAGGCAGAGTTAGACAGTGAGAGAGACTGAGAGAAAGGTCTTCCTTCTGTTGGTTCACCCCCTAAGTGGCCACTATGGCCGGCGTGCTGCACCAATCTGAAGCCAGGAGCCAGGTGCTTATCCTGGTCTCCCATGGGGTGCAGGGCCCAAGGACTTGGGCCATCCTCCACTGCCTTCCCAGGCCACAGCAGAGAGCTGGCCTGGAAGAGGGGCAACCAGGACAGAATCTGGCGTCTGGACTGGGACTAGAACCCAGTGTGCCAGCGCCGCAGGCAGAGGATTAGCCGAGTGAGCCGTGACGCTGGCCCAAACTCATGAGATTCTCAGAGAATAGCACCATTGTACATCTAATTTCCAGTCAGAAGCCTTATATTCATTCTTTATTTCTTAATTTCACTTGTACTTTTCTAGAAAAATCATATATTTCACCAGGATTTAAAATTTTTAGCATAAATTCTACATAGTATTTGACTAAAATTTCTAACCTGTCATTCTACTCCCACATTTTGCTGTAATTTTCTGAATGGCCTTATTTCTAGTTTTTATTTTCTTTTGTTCAAAAAAGAATGATATTTCTAGACAGTTCAGTATTAAATTGTTATCTCTTGTTTTAACTAATTGTACTGAATCCAAAACAGGTGGCCTCACAGTTTCTACCTTTGGGTTTTAAGTGCTTTTAAATTTTTTAAAAAATTACTTGAGAGCAAGAGAAAGTGAGAGCAAGAGAGCATTCACATGTACTGTGTCACTCTCCAAGTGGTCTGAAATGCCCAGGACCAGGCACTGCTGAAGCCAGGCGCCAGGAACTCAATCCAGATCCTTCTGGGATGACAGGAACACATTATCTGAGCCATCACCACTGCTTCCTGGAGCCTGCATTAACAGGAAGCCGGAGTCAGAGCCAGAGCTGGACACTGAACCCAGGTACTCAGATGAGGGAGTCAGGCATCTTGACCTTTGTCTTAACTGCCGGCCGAAATGCCTTTCTGGAGTGTTTTGTGAATTATACATATTAGTCTTGTCTGTGTTCCGTGAGTAATGCTTTAATGTTTATTTAATATATCTTTTTATCATATTTTAGCATGCCTTACCAATATTTGCTACTATAAATTTGTTTTTCCACATCTTGCTTGTTTTCTTTTAGTATCTATATTGATATGTATGTATATATATGTATTATATACATATAATAGCATAATATATAATATAATATATATTCCTAGTGATTTGGAAGAGACATACCTTTTTAAATTTAAACAGCGCCTTTAGATGTCTCTAACAATCTTTATTTTTTCTAATTACTTGAATCTGTTGAGCCCCTCCGTATATATGGAATTTTAAAAAATTTAATTGAAATATAATTGTACCTATTTCTGAGGTCCAATGCAATAAATCAACACATCTGTACTATGGATAATGATCAAGTCAGGCCGATCAGTATCTCTCTCTCCTCAAAGCATATATAAGGAATTTTATTTGACTTTAATTTTCCCATCTCATTCATCCATTTTTACATTTTTGTTGGTAGTTTATCATCTTGTACTGTTATTATTAATAGGCTTTCTATGTCTTTTATCTTTTAGAAACCAATTTACCCATTTACATTAAGTTTTATCACCAAACGAACAGCAATTTAGACACCGTACATTTTAAATTGCTTCTACTTTGTGACATCATAACTTTGTCCTTGCATTCTTCTTCAATTCAATTCTCTGCAGTCAGATGACAACAGAGTTGAGGGCCAGACATTTGGCACTCTGGTTAAGACACCACTTAGGATACCTGTAACACTTTTAGATTTCTGGGGCTCAAATCCTGGCTGTGCTCTCAATTCCAGCATCCTGCTGATGTACACCCTGGGAGAGAGCAGGTGGATTCTGGTCACCCACGTGGAACACCTGGGACTGAGTTCCTGGCTCCTATCTTTAACATAGCCGAGCCCTGGCTGTTGAGGTTGAGAGCATCCGGAGAGTGAACCAATGGATTGGGAGATCTCTCTGTCACTCTCCCTGTCTTTCTGCCATTCAAATAATAAATAAATAAGTTGAATTCTGAGTTCTGCCTGAGCCCTTGAAACAAGAGAAAACCATTCTGTCTTTTCCACATATAAACAACTTCTAAGTGTTAAACACAATCTTTTCTACTCAGGGTCAAGTTTCTGTTTATACCACTGTTGTAACTCCCCAAGGCAGAGACAGGGCAGGCCTCGGGGCTTGTCAGGGTCTCCTCTATGACTTCCTGGTCACCTTTCTTTCCCAGGAGGAGAATGATGAGTCTGGCTTCACACATCCTCTGATCCATGCTGTCTGCACACATCAGCACAACACAACAGTGCTGGCGTATGAATGACACTAGATTCAAACATTTACACCAAAATTCCCTTATTTTTATGTTTTTCTGAAAATATCCTCTAACATATTCTGAGGGTGTGGTTGGGGAAGATTAAACACTTGCACTTATATTACAATCTTACTGAGGAACATGTAAGTATAGCTATGTGCATAATTGGAATCATTCTAGAAACTTTTTTCCACTTAGCATTACAATGCCAGCAATTTTCTTTTTCTTTAATTACAATGCCAGCAATTTTCTTTAATAAGAGAATTTAGTGGCTATAATGTACAATAATGAAAATCATAATTACCAGTGTTCGAATTTACCTAGGGCTTACTATGTTACCAGGATTCTGCAAAGCCTTTTATATGCATTGGCTCATTTAATCCTCATTGCCACCCTATGCTGTGGGGTTTATCCCCACTTTCAATGCACTTCCATATGGGAAAGATGGAGCTGTACCAGGCTTCTCTAGCTCCCAAGCCTGTGCTCTTTGCCTTTTGCACTGTAGACCTAGAAATATTTCTGCCATTGCTCTCTGTGCTTCGTCCCCAGCTTTGAGCAAAGGGCTGCAGACATAGAGTGGGATGCCTTGCCTAGGGTGCCTGGCTTTTCAGTCTTTGAGAGAGAGAAGGTTTCATTTGGTATCAACTGCAAATACAAACAGCTCCCTTGCAAGCAGAATTGGTGACAAAATACACAGGGTGAATTATCGCATACTTTTTAAAAATTATGCACCATTTTGTTACCCAAAATGTTGGTTTCCTTAAATAGAGAAAACTGAAAAAATATAGATAAGGGTGTGCTCACAATGAGCCGAATAAAAAGAAGTAATGTCCCATAAGGTAGAAAATCTAACCCCTCAACATCTCGATTGCTGTCCTTGCCCCTTCCTTCCTGTCTGCCTGGCTACTCCTACATTCTACACCACCAACATGTCGGTCCACCCACGGCCTCCTGCCACCTATCCCGTCTTCCTGGGTCCTCCCTGCCATTCACAGAGGAATTTTCTGAAGCTAGGCTCTGATCAGTACACACAGGTAGGATGAAGACAGCTTTTCTGTAACAGAATTTATCACACACTTGTCCCCTTTGTTCTGTCCGATCAGACTGAAAATCAACAGGACACCAAGTCTGGTTTAATCTTGCTTGCCCACACCTCCCCAGACCAGTCCTTAATCTAGAAATAGCATAGCTTTTTCATTATATGCATTTTCATGAACTTTCTGAAGGCCTCTTGTATTTTTTTTATTTACACCAAAATAAGTTTATCTTTTAATTCCATTTTCCATGAACCTTTTCAAATGTCCTTGTATATAAACAGAGAATAATCACACACACACACACACACACACACACACACTGCATTTTTGAAGTAGAAATCATGAAATCAAAAGTACTAGCTGGTTTAGTCACCACCAAACCATAAGAGCAAAGATCAGTCAGCGTCAGCCTTCAGAACATCAACTTCTATTTTGGTTCCAAAGTGACCTCCCAACAGACCAGTTGTTTCCACATCCTCTAGAGTCATCTTCACGTTGAATCTCAGCTTCCCTCTCCTTCTCCCCCTCCTCACCTCTCTGGGTGTTCTCTGGTCTTTCAGGCCTGGTGTGAACTGAGCAAACCTCAATTAGCTAATGAGGTGCCCAAGACCAGTACCAAGATTGTCTCTAAGGGACAGCCAGGTCATTAACTACCGCCATCAGTGTAAATTTACAACCTTGCCTACCACATGGAGGGCGGGATGCTGTGAAGTTCTGCCAACCCTTCGGCTGACAGGGACACAGAGAAACGCTGGCAAGGCAAAAACAGAAGAAATTAAAAATATGCTTCAATCTATAGGCTCTGTTTACCTTTGTCTTTCTTTAGTCATATAACATTAAGGTAAAAGGTCATATCCCCACTGAGATATAATTTATATTTATCTTTTATTAAATAATTATGGCATGGCATGAAGTTAAATATTACGGAAGATAATCAAGGGGGAATTCAATAGAGAAAACTCAGACATGAGAATTTCGTCTTTGCTATACATAGAATGTCTTAATCCTCCACTGGGAGTCATTCGGGTTTGCTTAAGGAGTTTAATAATACACATTTCAACTGCCACAGAATCTAAATCCCATTTGGATCAGCCTTGAAAAACTTTCATCAATACCCTGAGATTTCATAATATTTCTCCCGAGAGCCTGGATCTCAAGTGTCATTTCTCATTTTGATCGGGAGTATAATATATGAGGTTACTTACATATCTTGGACCCAACAAATAGATATAAACTCCAAGTCATGTGTGAAGGGTTTCTTTTTTAAGTAAATAGTATTTAACTAAAAATATCTACTGGGAACCATTCATTTGGGGAAAAAAAGCTGGCTGATACTCAATATTAATTTTCCCAAAGGTTTAGTAAGACACATAAATTCTGCATGATTTTCTTTTTCTTTTCTTAAGAGAATGTAGAGACCAGATCATGCTAACCCCAGATTATGGTTCTACTTCCGTTTCCCAAAAACACAGAGGATGCTGGCTTATTCAGAAAGGGGTTATGTTAGAGGTCCAGTCAGTCCTCAGCAGCGTGGCATTGACTTTGCAGGCAGGAGGTCATTTAGCCCTTGAGCCACAGGGTTACTAGCCACAAAGGCCTGATTGGCTTCCTCGGCAGACACGTGAGAGGACAGGAGCAGCATGGTGGACTGAGGGGAAGTCAGAGCTCCCAGCTGGGTGGCCACTCCAGGGATGTTGCTCATCCACATCACTGGCCTGCTTGCAGCTTTATTCTTCAGTGAGTCTTCACATGGATCCTAGGATGGCCGCTAACAGTAGAAATTCCAGGTGTCTGCACATATGTGCGTTTATCTGCAGAACAGGGTCTTCACTTCGATCAGATATTCACAGAGCCCATGGTCTACTTGGGAGTACAAGCCCCCAGCTATAAATTCCAACTTTAAAATGGAAAAAACGGTGGTAAGAAATCACACTCTGCATTCTAAAAATATAAAGTCAAAGAAACCTATAATCAGGGTAATGTGTCTCTAAAGAAACCTCGATTAAAAGCTGGAGTTTGATATGAGGAGAAAGCGTGTATATGGGTTACTGGTCATGTGGATTTAGCCAAAGAGAGTTGTTCTCTGTTGAAGGGAAGGAAGGCATCAAGCCACCTAGCTTTGGGAGGAATTTAGACGAGATCAGGCACATTCAGGGTGATATGGCTGGAGACTTGGGAGGAATTCAGACACGCACAGACAAGCTCCTGACCTCGGGCTAACCTAGGGACTTTTCTGTTCGCCTCTTCTATTATCATCTCTGTGCCTTCACAGTCCTTTCATTCTCCTATAGATTTCCATGAAGTCTGCCTCCCATGTACTATGTTTTGGAGTCTCCTTTGTCTCCTTCTTCCTCTGCACAATTTCCTTATCCAACTGCTACCTTCTGCCCTGCTCCTCATGTGTTGGACACCCAGGAGAATCCCTCATCTAAAATGCTTGGAACAAGAAGTGTTTCAGATTTCAGGTTTTGAAATATTTGCCTATGCAAAGTGATGGGACCCAAGTCTAAACACAAAATTAACTTATGTTTCTTATACAGATAGCCTGAAGGTAACTTTATACAATATTTTTTAGTTTTTTCCTTTTTTATAATTTTTTATTTATATAGGATGAACAGATTTCACATGGTTTATATATACAGATTTAGGAGCATAGTGATACTTCCTACCCTACCCTCCCTCCCTGCCTCCCGTCCACCCATTCACCCTCCTTCCTCCTTCATTTCTTATTCTTTCTTTTAATTTTTATAATGGCATACTTTCAGTTTATTTTATAATCATAAGCTTAATCTTCCACTAAGTAAAGAATTCAACATCTAGTAAGAAGACAGAAACACTATTTCTCAGCAGTAGCAACAAGGGCTGTAAACAATTATCAAATCTCAAAATGTCAATTTTGCTCAAATACATTACATTTTTTGTACTCTATTAGTTACCACAGATCAGAGAAAACATATGATATTTGTCTTTGTGGGACTGGCTTATTTCACTAGGTACAATGGTTTTGAATTTTGATTTTGACAGATAAAATGAGGTCAGGTATGGAATTTTCCTCCTGTGGCATCACATCTGCATGCAGAAAGTTTCCAGCTTTGGAGCACTTTGCATATTGGATTTTGGGGTTATGGAACTCAACATGTAGTAAAATTATATCTATGTCAAATTAACAATCTAATGTTTCTGAATTTTGTTTTCTTGTAGGATTTGATGGTGTTGTAGAGATGTAGCTGGCCCTTTCTCCAGATGTGTTTTCGATTTTGACACTGACCAGTGACACCACCTTTGTCCAAGCACTTTGACCAGGTTGCTGAATTAAGTTATCTTTAGCCTTGGTTAGGCTGAAATGTCTCCCCATATCCATCTGTTTCAATGCAGCCAAAGTTCAGTGTCAACATTTAAAAAAGTGGAACAAAGATAATATAGGAACACATTATTGGGAGGCGGTACCTGCCTTTGTGGACATATGAAAAAGAATACGAGGAGAGAATCAAGAGCACACAAGTGAAAGATTAGACTGAAGCCTTTGATATTTAATTTTAAATGAAATATTAATTTAATATTTAATTACACTTTGGTTTCCAGAAAAACTGTAGCAGCAAGACAGATTGTTTGAAGAAGAGAGTAATATACATGGTTAAGGAGACAACTGTAAAAATTAAAGATAAATTTCAAGGGTAAATCTAAATGCCACAATGGAGCAGTTATGAATACGCTCCTGCTCTCTGTAATGTGTATTTAGAATATTATAGCAGAGAGCACCAGTCCATTAAGGGGCTGGGATGTCTCCAGTGAAACAACAGCCTCCTGTTCAGGGGCTGACAATGGAGACGCCATTCCTCAGACTCAGCTGAATGATGTATTGGAATTTCACACAAGGTGGGGGTGTGAGCAACTTCTATAAAAGTGCAGGCCACCAGGAGGGCTATTGATTCAACCTGTTTCTGGTCTGCACAGGGAACAATTGTACACGGGCCAATGTCTGATGTCTGAATTGGGTATTTTTAACTAAAAATCAGATTCATTTCTTCAATGGGATTTTTTTTTCAAGATAATGCTATAAGAAAAAAATGCAAAGTGGCTGAGCTATTAACATTTGAAACTCAGTTTGCACATCTGTGCAGTGCAGCTTTATGGAGGGAGAACTCCACACCTTGTGCAGAGCCTTGCAGAGTAGGCAGCCTAGGGTGTGATTTGGGGGTTTGTGGAAAAATTCAGGACTCCCATTTCTTCTCCCCATGGCTACCTGTTCCTATTGAGGAAAACTCTCTCCCAAATAATGAACAAGGGTATTTAATCAACACACATGGGGTATATTTTTTTCCCTAGCTAATATAAAAGATAAGAAGTACACAGGTACTTCAAAAAGTTTGTGGAAAGCAGAACTGAAAAGTTTGTTTTGAATAAAAAATGCTTGCAATCCATGCATACTTTTTATAATACCCATTTTCCACAATCTTTTTGAAGACTCATTCATGTGTGATTTCAAATTTTTTCATAATCTTACCTTTTCATTTTAATTTTCCATGAATCTTTTGAAGAACTTTACATTTTAAGGGAGAAAGCTGGTTAACAAGAAGATTTTGGTTTCCTCTCTATCTTTGTTGACGTCTAAATTCTACTGCACACCTGATGAAGCATCTACTCCACGTGCACCTTGGCCAATGGGGGCCCAGTCAATCTCCCCTGTCCCCTTTGCCCTTTTTAATTTTTGAATGTTTCCCCCTTACCCACCACCTGAAAAATTCCATGCTGTGGGATTGTCTTAACCTTCTCTGTCTCCTATAAAACCCTGATTTCTAAACTAGATTGCGATATGAAGGGCGTGATGTAGCTGGCTTTGGAAGAAGAATTCATATTTTACAATGGAACAGAAGATGCACAAAGAGTCACCACTGATCAAACAGCAACGAGGGAGGAAGCCTAGAACTCATGAAGGCTTGCAAGTCTGCTCCTACAGAGCCTTTCAGCAGTGAACGCTGCTTCTACTTTTATATGTGGTGACACACAAACCCTTGCATATGTACAGAATTTCACATTACCAGTAAAGGGAGTATATCCCCATTTATAAGCTAGAAAATTGTGCACAGAATAGTTCACTGAGCTTCTTGAAAATTGGGATGCAATTCCTGGCCCCTTAACTCCATCACTGTCTTCTTACCACCCAACAGCAACCTCCCAGGCTGCCTTCCACCGCAGCACCAAGTTCTTCAAGGTTAACAACAGTGTGGATTTTGTATTCCTTTGCCTTCTGCAATTTTACTTACTCAAGGAGACTCTCCACCACTTTATGAAATTCAAAGCACCTCACAGGCTCTACATCTAGCACATTACACAGAGAGGGAGAAAAATTCCCATTTTGCCATCTAGAAAACCAGGGCAACAGCAAGGCATCATCTATGGCCCCCTTCTCGCTCACTGGCCACAGCCTATTCTCTAGGCACTTCCTCAAATTAACAGCAAGGAAGACAAGGCCGTTGGCATGTGCCTAGTAAAACTACAAGACAAGGGCAGATGGCCCTGGTGTCATTTCTTCCAATAAGCTCTTCATTATTAGGAAGTAGAGTAGGTTAGTGGTTAAGGACAGAACTTTGAAATATGACAGCTTGGATTAAAACTAGCTTGGTGACAAGATACAGGTGACTTAATTTCTCTAAGCAGCAGGCCCTGCATCTGTAAAGTTGAGATACTAATAAAACTGTCATCAGGGGAAAAGGTGGTAATGATCGGGGCTCATAAGGAAGGGCCTGGCCCTACATGCTCAACAGACAACAGATGCAATGACTCAATTATTTTCCTTATGTTGTCCTTACTAGTTTTGTCTTATGATAGAACTTATGGTAGATTTAGCTGGCCATCAGATGGGTAGCCCATATCCTGCCAAGAACCATGGGAGCAATGGCAGCACTCATCTACCCTTGTGTCTTCAATGACCTGCCATCAGCTCATGCATCGCACTGTATCCCAGACTCTGAGTGGTGCAGATTTAACAGTTATAGACATCAGCACTTCCACCCCAAATGCTATGCTTCTTTCATCCTTTCCCTGAAGACCTGCAACCACCTGAAGTCAAGATAGCCAAGAAGAACCTGTACAACAGGTCATTTTGGCTCCATTGGTGCCTTTACTAGGATGATTTTTCTGTGCTGCCAGCTCTTTGAAGAAAAGTCTGTGATGTCTGGCCAGCATCATGGCACAGCCAGTTAAGCCATCATCTGAGATGACAGCATCCCATATGAGTGCTTGTTCGAGTCCCAACTGCTCCGCTTCTGATCTAGCTCCCTGTTAATGCGCCTGGGAATATACCAAAAAATGGCCCAAGTACCTGGGCCCCTGCCATCTGTGTGGGAGACACAGGTGGAATTCCAGGCTCCAGGCTTCAGTTTGGCTTAGCCCAAACTGTTGTGGCCATTTGGGGAGTGAACCAGTAGATGGTTCTCTCTCTCTCCCCTTCTCTCCCTATGCTCCCCCCCCCCGAACTCTGCCTTTCAAATAAAAATTAGACAAATAAGTCTAAAAAATAATAAAACGTGGGGCCAGTGCTGTGGCACAGTGGGTTAAAGCCCTGGCCTGAAGTGCTGGCATCCCATGTGGGCACCAGTTCGAGACCCGGCTGCTCCACTTCCTGTCCAGCTCTCTGCTGTGGCCTGGGAAAGCAGTAGAAGATGGCCCAAGTCCTTGGGCACCTGCACCCATGTGGGAGACTGGGAAGAGGCTCCTGGCTCCTGGCTTCAGATTGGCACAGCCCCGGCTGCTGCGGCCATCTGGGGAGTGAACCATAGATGGATGACCTCTCTCTCTCTCTCTCTCTCTCTCTCTCTCTCTGCCTCTCCTCTCTCTGTGTAACTCTGAATTTCAAATAAATAAATCTTTAAAAATAAAATAAAATGAAATGAAAAGGAAAGCCTGTGATGAGAGTAGAGCAAGGATCCCCTCCTCTCTAAGCCTAGGCTGGCATAATGCCCCTTGGTCTCAAACCAGACCAAGGCAATTGGACTTTCCTGACAAGATGTATTCCCATGAAGCTGCCAATTTCACAGCAGCAAGCTGCATATTAGCACACCTTGGTTGGAGGAAAACAGACTCCCAAAGCCACATGGATGAAGAAAACATAATTTTTTCAGAGCTCTGATGTTGTCTGCACTTTGCTTGGCAACAGCAACCATGGGGAACTGATTATTGCACTTTGCTAATTATACCGGGTGTATCTAATAGGGCTTGGGTTCATTATGGTGGCGCACACTTGAACACAGGAACTATCAACAGTCGGACTATGGGCCACAGGTGTGTGTGATGGGGCAGGGGCTGAAGGAGGCCTTCTTCCTGACTTTTGTTATATGGGTTCTCTTCTGGGAGGTTCCACGTAAGAATAAACACTACAGCGTTCGTGGTGAAATGGCCCAGTCTCCCAAGAAGCCTTAGATGTGTGAAATACTTTACAAGCCGGCAAGTCTCTGCAACAGTTTCATGGGCAGAACTCAGGTCTCCCAAACTTGTTTCTTTGTTTAGAATACAGATTCCAGACCTTCCCAGAAGAGGACAATTTGGTATGTCTGGAATGGTGCCAAGCACTCATGATCAGTTGAATTAGGGAAACACTTATAGGTATAGTATAATTAGTGCCAGAGCTTTATAGATGAAGAAAAGAAGGCTCAGCGAAGTCAGGTGACCTGACAAAGGGACAAACAGGTAAGTGATGACACAGCCAGCTCCTGAGAGCAGTTCTTCTGGCTGATTCAAAATGCATTTCCTCCTGGGCCCCATCCTGCCCAGAGAGCTCACTCTGCCCCCAGCAAAGTTCTCTAGGTTTCAAGGTTTTCTTTTCCTCTGGGATCAAGACAATTTTCTCCATTTCACCTTTGGAGCTCAGTATTTTGTCTAGGCCTGCAGTGGCCTTGGAGCACTGTCTTGGGTGAAGCCCAGATGTGGGAAGGAGGAGCCAACACCCTAGGCGCTCAGTGGCTGTGGTCAGTGTTTCAATTCCAGCCCTCAGGAGGCTGGGCCAATGGGAAACATTGTGGGTCTCCTCCCAGGGAAAAGGCCTTGACTTTGCAGCTGACTGGAGCCAGGACTGCACTCTGGGTCCAGCAGTCTCATCTTCAACCACCTGCAGAACTCACTGCTTAAGACTAAGTTAGCTTTCTGTAGCAGAGTCTGCCCGTTCAGTGGGAAAGACAAGAGGCCACGGATCCGTTTCCTGTGGGGCCTGAACCCCTGACTTCTTGGTCAACAGCAGCTTCTTGTCTCTACTAACGTGAGTAGATTTCGGCCCAATAACCCACAAGGTCCAGGGTTTTCTAGAGAGTGACCACTCTCTGAGCCAGCCTACACGGTGCTTGCATTTCTGATTCCTTCTCTGGTTGTCAGAGAACTACTGAGTCCTTGCTCCTCTCATACCTAATTGTCTCCCCAGGGCCCTTCCTTCTCAAGGGCGACCTTCTGGAAGAAGCGTCACTGACTGGTTGGAAATCCTTTCTTTGTACCTAAAAAAGCAAGTTTACTAACATGTGCCTTTGGTATTTAAACACATTTGACATTGATTTTACATCATATTTTATCCTCTGTTTTAATTAAAATATTTAATTTTATTAGAAAATAATAGATATAAGCAAGAAACATGAAAAATAGAACTCAAATAATACCAATGGTCACAAACGATCCTTAATAGCATTAATATTTTGTATGCAGGCTTCCATACTTAACTTGGAACAACTATTCTTTTTTTCACTTATAAAAATTGGGAATGTATACTGTTTTAAGATTTTTTTAAAGCCTTTATTACAGATATCTTTCATGTAAATAAATATACACTCATGTACTATCTTTAACATCTGATAGTGTAAGGATTGCCATTATTTATTTAATGAATCCCCTAATGGACACTAGGATATGTGCAATTGTTCACTGGTATAAACAGTGCTCCAATGATCAGCCTGCAGGCAAGCTCATTAATTTCTAAGTGTACATTCCTAAAAGTAGAATTGCTGGATCAAAGGGTACATGTATTTTTAAACTTGGTATCACCCAGGGGCTCTCCTCTGACCATTCACATTCCTACAGTAGTGTGTTAGAAACTCCTCACTTTCTCAGAATTTGGCCAGTCTGGATGTTTTAATTTGTTTAAAAAAATAGTTTGACAACTTGTAGGGAAATTATATGATTTTCTTGTTGTCTTAATTTGCATTTATTTGATTATGAATGTGTTTGGGATTTTTTAAAATGTCTATTACTTGACTGAATTCTTTCCTGAATTAAGTCCAATTGTTACTTTCTAGCTGGGATTTGTCTTCTGGATTTGTCTCTGGGGATTTGTCTTCTTAATTTTTAAGAAATCTAATGTGTTTACTTCCTTATCTACAGTGTAGAACATAGTAGTTAATGAATAGAGATAAAATAAATTTTTGCTCAACAGAGGAATGAATCCTTTTTAAAAAATTAAATCTGATCTGCTTTTTTAAAAAAATTTATTTGAAAGGCAGTTACAGAAAGAGAGAGAGGAGAGAGGGACAGAATCCTCCATCAGGTAGTTCACTCTCCAAATGGCCTCACAGGCGAGGACTAGGCCAGGCCAAAGCCAAGAGCCAGGAATTCCATCCAGATCTCCCACATGGGTGGCAGGGGCCCAAGCACTTGGGTCATTTTCTGCAACTTCCCCAGTCACATTAGCAGGGAGCTGGAGCAGAAGCAGAGCAGCTGGGACTCCTGGCGCTCTGACATGGAATGTCCACATCACAAGTAGTGGCTTACCCTGTGCACCATGGTACAGGCCCCATGAATGAACCTTTTTTATGTGTAAAACACTATTCATTCAGAGCAAATATGCCCCAGTTTGTCCTTTTTCTTTTTTAAAAAAAATTTTTCCTGGTACTTTAACATGAAAAAAATTTGGTTTTTATGCAAATCATATCCTTTCCCTAATAGTCTCTGTTTTTATTGTTAACGTCAGCAAGGCTCAAGGTTATAAGGGTTTTTAGACTCATAATCTTTTGAAATATCTATATTTTAATACTTAATTTGAGCTGGCGTCGCGGCTCAATAGGCTAATCCTCCACCTGTGGCGCCAGCACCCTGGGTTCTAGTCCCGGTTGGGGCTCTGGATTTGTCCCGGTTGCTTCTCTTCCAGTCCAGCTCTCTGCTGTAGCCCAGGAGTGCAGTGGAGGATGGTCCAAGTCCTTGGGCCCTGCACCCACATGGGAGACCAGGAGAAGCACCTTGCTCCTGGCTTCAGATCAGCACAGTGTGCCTGCCACAGCGGCCATTGTTGGGTGAACCAATGGAAAAGGAAGACCTTTCTCTCTGTCTCTCTATTTCTCACTGTCCACTCTGCCTGTCAAAAAAAATTACTTAATTTGAATATGTTTCAGATGATGATATGAAATGAGAAATCTAACTTTTTCTGTGAATGCTTAACTAGCTGACCCAACACACTTGCTAACCATTCCAACTTTACCACATTGCTCTGAGATTGCTCCTTACACACTGGTACCTACATATTTACACACTGCATGTGGGCAAAAACAATTTAAGTTCTCTGTTCTGTTGTACATTTCTGTATGTTCTTACAAAACCCCATATTCTTTTAATTACTGAAACTTAAAATAGGTTTTAATGTCTGGCAGAGCAAGGCCCTCTCTTTTTTCAAAATCAAGGTCCCTATTTTAGCACCTTTCCTTTCCAGGCAAACTACTGTAAAGTTCCCCAAATATTTTGTTATTATTGTGATTGGCACTGTGCTAAATTTATTCATTAATCGACATCTTTACAATATTAAATCTTCCCACCTCTCCTTCAGCTGGAAGTATTTTGTCCTTCCTCTGAACTCCCTCAGCACTTTATACCTTTTAAAAAATCACTTTCTAAACTATACCCACCCAATTTTTCAACCCTGAAACCTGAGCGTTGTCCCCTTCCCTCCCCTCCCAACCCTCACCCCATCCAATCAATCATCAAGTCCCGTCAATGCTGCCTCCTAAATTTCATCCACTTCTGCCTGTCCCTGCTGCCGGCACTGTGGACCAAGCTGCCATCATTTCTGGTCTGGGCCACCACACTGGCCTCCAATTGACCTGCCTGTATCCACCCTGGCTTCCAAGCCGATTGCTTCAATGCAGCCAGAGCAACATCTTAAAAGATGAATCTGATCAGGACAATATTCCTGCAGCTCCCCATGACACTTGGAGAGGAGCTGAAAAAAAAAATGCCTTAGTGAGACTTGGCCCCTGCCCTCCCTTCCAGCTTGATCCCAACCTCTATTTAATCCATTCTTTCACCTTGCCTGTTGTAGTCATCAAATACATCCCATGCTGTTTCTTACCCAGGGTCTTTGCACACAGTTTCCCCTATTAGGATTGTTTAAGGTATCCCCTATTATCTTAGTTTAATAAGACTCAATTCCCTGGACATATATTCCCAGCGTCCTATATAGCTCCATTTTAGTGCTCATTACATGCTCAATTCCTTCTTTAAGTCAGTCTCCATGGTAATAATAAAAGTAATATTAATAATAAACACTTTTTGGGCCGGCACCGCAGCTCACTAGGCTAATCCTCCGCCTTGCGGTGCCGGCACACCGGGTTCTAGTCCCGGTCGGGGCACCGGATTCTGTCCCGGTTGCCCCTCTTCCAGGCCAGCTCTCTGCTGTGGCCTGGGAGTATAGTGGAGGATGGCTCAAGTGCTTGGGCCCTGCACCCCATGGGAGACCAGGAGAAGCACCTGGCTCCTGCCATAGGATCAGCGCGGTGCGCCGGCCGTAGTGCGCTGGCCGCGGTGGCCATTGGAGGGTGAACCTACGGCAAAGGAAGACCTTTCTCTCTGTCTCTGTCTCTCACTGTCCACTCTGCCTATCAAAAAATTAAAAAAAATTTAAAAAAATAAAAAAATAATAAACACTTTTTGAATAATAAGAAGTAGATCATTCTCTACCCATGCTCTATCTGGCTTTACTAGTTTATAAGAGCAGGTGGTTCAAGTGTTAGGAATTTTGTGACCTTGCTGATGTCACAAAATTGCTTGAACTCTTAGCCGGTGCCGCAGCTCACTAGGCTAATCCTCTGCCTTGCGGCGCCGGCACACCGGGTTCTAGTCCCAGTCAGGGCACCGGATTCTGTCCCGGTTGCACCTCTTCCAGTCCCGGTCAGGGCACCGGATTCTGTCCCAGTTGCACCTCTTCCAGGCCAGCTCTCTGCTGTGGCCAGGGAGTGCAGTGGAGGATGGCCCAAGTACTTGGGCTCTGCACCCCATGGGAGACCAGGATAAGCCCTGGCTCCTGCCATCGGATCAGCGTGGTGCACCTGCCGTGGCGGCCATTGGAGGGTGAACCAACGGCAAAGGAAGACCTTTCTCTCTGTCTCTCTCTCTCTCTCTCACTGTCCACTCTGCCTGTCAAAAGAAAAAAAAATTGCTTGAACTCAGCCATGCTGAGAATATTTGCACTACAAACAATCAGCAACTGCAACAAACCAATACTTTGATTTAATATCACTTTGCCTGGAGAGCTTGTAGGTTGGTAGACTTTTCCCGTCCACCACTGCTCCCAAGCACTGTGTCACTTAGTCCTCACTTTACCTCTGTGAGGTAGGTACCCCATTCTATAAGAGGAAAAGAACAATTTAAGAGGCAAATCAAACTGTGAGTCCAGGCAATCTGACTCCAGAGCATAAGAAGTTCACTTTGACATCACCACTCTCTATTGACCAGGAGAGTTGGTGATTTGTCCCCGGTATCCCCAACACATGGCACAATGTTGAGTACAGTGTGCACACTTGGCGAATATATGCTCCACAGAAAAGTCAATAACGTCACAGCACACTGGGAACAACAATGACACAGCACATCAATAATGCCACAATTTGCCAATACTGACACGTAACCATGTTACACAATATCCACCGTTTCCACGGTTACGTAGGCTCCTCTTTTGCTAGGCACTGTTTCCAAGAAAAAATAGACCACAGAATCCTCCCATTCATCTCACCAATTACTACATTGCTTTCAAAATATCACTGTATTGTTACTCCTCTAGGAAATCTTCCCTGATTCCCCAAAGTTAGTCATTCCCTCTTCAGTACTCCTGCAACCTTTTCTGCCTTTACACATCTTATGGGACTTAACTAATCATTGTAATCAAGAAGTAGCTACCTCTTCTTCCAGAATGGTAAGCTGCTGCAGGCATATTGATACTACTGGTTTTGTATCTTGTGCATAATTTGTGGCGTATGTTTATTCAATGAATATATGGATTATATTGGTACCTCGGTCCTACTTTGCAAGATGTCAATCTAATTGGTGTAGGGTCTAATCTAGGCATTGGTGATTTAACATCTAGCCTGTGTGAGGACCTCTGCTTTCAAGGGAAGTGTACATACACATGTGCACACACACAGGCACTCAACACCTGGCTCTAAATGTCTAGAGCCCCACTGACTAGTGAGATCTTTCTTCACTTCTGTAGAGAGAAGAGAATTCTACTAGAGTCCTATTAGAGGTTCTAATAGGATTGCTATTATACCTACTATCTGCCAGAGACTGTTTCAGTACTTATTGTCTGTGTCCAGGGGGCATCTTTTAAACATCAGCAATGCTGGATGCCCTATAAAGGGAAAAATGTCCTGAAAAGAGACCCATTCTTCACTGACTTCAAGGTTAGCCTATGCTCCTGGTTTCCTCCCACCCTGACCATTCTCCCCGGCTGTCTTCACAGGTTGCTCCTTAGCATCCTGGGTCCTACATGTTGACGGCCCCAAGCCAGCATCCTTAGACTTCTTCCATCCTTAGCTACCCTCTCTTCCATGGCAAGCTCATCCAGCCCTGTAACCCTAAATCCTGTTGAGATGCTCACAGCTCCTTGGTTCAGCAGCCTCAAGGTCTTCCCATAGGAATTCCTTGCTCACCTTCTCTCCGGCAACTCTCCTTCTACCTCACAGGTCCATCCCCACTTTGTAGTTTGTCATCACACTGTGTTCTGTCTCCAGGACAGCCCCTCAAATATTCATGGGCTTTCAGAGACTGTTCCAGTGACCACCAGTGAACCAAACAGAAAACAGCCCTGAGGAGCTCCCAGACAGAGGGAAGTCAGTGTGAATGGTGAGGAGATGAAGTTCAGAGAGATACAGAGGCAGGCATAGATCCCCATGGTTGCCCCCCCGAGGTCCCTTCCTCCCTGACCATCCTGAACAAAGCCTTTCCTCATCCCCCACCCCCGTCTTTCACTCTCTGAAATTATATCATTTATTTTCTTTGGTGTCTGTCTCCCCTCTAGAAGGAAAGCTTTATTTACCTCTTTTGCTTCTACAACCCAGAGGCCAGAGTTGTGCCAACCCACGGTATGCATGCAATAAATACTACTTTGAAGGAATGGATGTGTCCCTTTGGGAGTTAGTAGTAACTTTTTTATTGTGACTGCAATAGAACCTTTCCTAGACTCACACATAGGAAAATAACACTTGAGGTGTGTTTACCACAGGAGACAACATTCAAAGGCAAAATTCTAAATAAACACAGCTAGAAATTAGTTTTCCATACATTCCTATATGATAACTAACCAGACACTTACACATCAACAAGAGAAGGAGGCTGAGTCCCTCCTGCGCCTAGGTCAGCTAGGTTAAGATCTAGTGTAAGTCCTCCAAAATGCATTGCCCTAGCTGTTGAGCCAGCTTTGCATCCTCCTTATGCAAGCTTATCTCACATTGTCACCTTTACACATGGGATTCCCGTAGCCAAAACATTCTTTCTTCTTCTCTTTGCCCATCTAAATCTTCCCTATCCATCTCCTCCTTGACAACACATTCTACCACTCAAATTCACACTAAACTCTCTATTCCTGAAACTCACGTTCCATTCATTGGAAATACCAAGAATTTTCCAGCTGTTCTGTGTAATATACCATTGCCTCCTCCCAAAGTTCCTACACTTCCAAGAAGGGCAGGGACCATATCTTGTAGGTAACCTGTACCTTCTACATCAAAAAAGCAGTGTATACAAAGTAGACATTCAATAAATATTGGGCTGATAGATGAATTTTAATTTCATAAAGTTTTAAAATAATTTTAGTCACTGCAGCAAAATTGGGCAACTTTCATGATTTTTAAAGTAAACTCAATTATAGACAGCTCTAATTTTTTTTTTATCCAATTGCTTGGATAAAAAAGTGTCCTAATGAGTTTCCAGTAGAGTTAGATTTCTAAGGGTATATTCCTGAAGTAAGATATCTTCCAGATTATACAGAAACTACTTAAGTAAAATACAAATGCAGAATTGAGTTTACACATCCTGTGATAGTAGAAAGACCTAGAAAATTAGAATGATTGTAAAGTGCAGATACTGGGAAGTAGAGTGAAGGTGAACCAGGAGTCAGTGTCTCCTAGAACATTTTCTCACCTACCTGTGTAAATAAACCTTCCTGGGGCTCCTTTGCAGAACTGTTTGGATTTGTAAGATAATGTCACTTCTACTACTCCAGGGATGTGCCGAGGAGGAGTCTGCACTCGGATGGCATGAGGGGTTATTAGCTGAGGCGAGAATAGGAAGGGAAATAAGATGCCTGTTAGACAAGCCATCACCAGGGACTGTTGACAGCCTTACATATTGATTTAGCAGTCTTCAAGCCCAACTTAGCACTGTTACTGATCTTTTTGTAACATTTTTCATTTTTTCTGATTATGAATGTAAAATATACTCAATTTGGGAATTGCAGAAAAATATTAACATCACATAACTCAGATTCAACTAATATTAATATTTGGTGTGTTTCCAGTATTTTTCGATGAATGTGTTACATAATTAGCGTTTACAAGGCATAAACACTGCTGTCTTGAATTTTTTTTCTACTTAACATCATAGCATAGGCACATCACTTTTCCTGTATCATTAAAAATTTTTCAAAACATGATTTTCAATGGTAGAATTATACTTCATCATTCATTTTGCTAATCTCCTATATCCAATATCTAGACTACTTCTAATTTTTCAACATTTTAAATAATGCTACAGCTACAATGAATACTATGTTTTTAAAGGACTCTATCCCTGCAATTATCATGACTTTTATGTCTTTTTATCCTTGGTGTGTTGCTCATAGAAGGTACTCACCAATGTGTGTTCATGCTATTCATACTGCAAGAATTACTAGTTTCTCAAGAGCAAAATAATCTTTGGGCCAAAAGGAAATCTGGAAGGCAACTTGTGTTTGCCTACCTCACTCCATACAAGCATGGTTCCAAACACTACTTGGAGGCCATCAAAAAAGTTGTCCCCGATAATGATGACCATGGCTCCTCCTGTGGTCCAGCCTTCACTTGGGCTAATGGCTTTGATGCAGGGGGTGGCTAAGGAGATAGGAGAGAAAAAGTCAGCTCTGCCCTTTGATGATGGAAATGTATAGTTTTGGGGATAGGCTGCCTTTGGTATTGGTTATTCTAAGAAATTCACTTTGAGTTTTGTTGACTTGTCATCCTTCCCTAATTGATTGTTGGTTTTTAACCAGAGCATTAAGGCATAATTAGTTGATCATAATGTACAAAAAAGTGAAACATTCGGCTAACTGTGCAAAGGGCATTTTTAAAACCCTGGGGTTTTTTTTTGCCTGTATTTTTATAAGTTGATCTCAATAGAAATGTGTAAATCCCTTTTCTTCCCCCGCCTCCTCTGCCCCAAAATGTTAAGATTTACAAGGCTTGTTAATGTGCTAGAGAAAAAAAGAAAAAGCAACATGTACCATGGCTGAAAGTTTTTTCAGCACTACCCAGAGACAATTTCTAATCTCTCTCTCCTAACTGTGTAGGTAGGATTTTCCTCCCTTCTTCCATATGTTCAGGCCTCTGGACTTTACATCCCAACAGGAACCCAATATGGTTTTCAGGCCATAACTAAAGTCAATCCATCACTCCATTTCCAAAGTTGACAGGGTCAAAGGTGGAGGAGAACTTTGGCAGGACTCCAAAAACATGAGCCCCCTTTGAACAGCCAGTCAATCACATCCAATCAGTCAAAAGAAACTGGAGGGGTTCCTAGTTCTGAACTCTGAGATTTTCTTCTCCCCTTTCAGTGCCCACTGTGGGAGAATTAACACCACTCCAAATTCTTCACTGATTCAATCATTTTCTTTCAGTTCATTAATTCCTATTTTAAATGATATCAGATACATTTAAAGGGCCAAGTTGGGTTAGGGGTTGGTAGGGAGAATACAACAAAATATCATACTAAAATAGTAGCCTAATTTGGCCATTCATTTTATATTATAATGTCTTCCTACACCAGTGAGTCAGGTAGTGCAGAAGGAAGGGAAATAACTTAGATGGAATTTACTTAGATTTGTCAGTTATCTTCATCGATATACTTTAATTTTTTGGACAACTTGAAGTTTAACAGTTACTGGTATTTCTAATTACTTTAATGCACTTGGAAAACTACCCAGAACAGTCCATGATTTCTTCTTGTCCAAGCAAACAAAAATCAATTAGTGTCAGTTTCATTCTGCACATTGTTTTGTTTTGCCCACAATCTGTTTAAGGGCACATCTGACACTTATTCATACATATCTGGCACTGTAATGTTCCTGTTTAACTGAGGTGTCATAGGCCTACATTTGCCTGAAATGCATATCCAGCAAAAAGAAAAACACAGAACTGGATGGAAGCGACTGGGAGTCTAAGGGACTTGAGTATTGGCTGGGAGCTGAGAGGGGCTTACAATAGAACAGGCTGGAGTCAATGTTTACAACTTAATTTAAAAACGCACATGGTTTTGTGTATTTCCTCCATTCTAACTCTGAGACATGAATTTGAAATTCAAATAAGGACATTTGCGGGTAACTTCATCTGTCCACCATTCTCAGCCCAACAGTCCTACCTTCCGATGGGTCAAGTCTTCTTGCTCTCCGTCCATGCTTGGAGTTGTTGTGAACAAACATGTTGTCAGAAACAGCCAGCACATGTCCATCCACATTGACTGTTGTTGACAACACAACCTACGTATTTAAAGTTGAAAAGAGAGGGAGTGATGGGGTTAATTTCATGTAAATAGTAAGGGCCCCACAATTCTGTTTTGATGCACTTCCGTATGGCAAATGGGAGACAAGACAGAACGTCAATGAAGAACAGGCCACCTTTCACCCACCTGCTGCCATGTATTTGTATTCAAACTGTGCCCATGTAGTGACATGGGGAAACTGGCCATCTGAGTGCTGCTTCCAGAAACCTAGTTCTCATTCAAAGAAATGGACCATCATTCTCATACAAGAGCCTCCAGCTGTGGCCACCACAAGAAGCTGAACATGTGTGTTCTGGAAGCTAAGCTGTAAAACACCCGCTGGGAGGTCACTGTTCCAAGCTTGGGGATGGCTTCTTGCACATCAGATAGGCCCAGTGGTCATGCCAGGCAGCCAGACTCTGGCTGCTGTGCTGCCTGTGATGTTCTCGCCCTCTTGAGGGCAAGGGCAGAGAAGCTCAGAATCTGGGTAAGAAGATGAGGTTGCTGGAATTCACTGTTCAAAGTACAGGACACTTAAACCAGAGGAAAGGGAAGAGATGGGTATGGAGTAGTGGAAAAATGTGAGTTTGGAGTCAGATAGAATTAATTCACGTCCCAGACTTGCTTCTTCCTGACATGTAGCCCTGGACAAATTACATAACCTTTTAGAATCTCAGTTTTCCTTATCTGTAAGACATAAACAAAACTGCCTCTCTCCCAGTGCTGAATGAGATTCAATGAGAATAAAATGAGATAATATCTAAAGCATTCAGCACAATGCTTGGTTTGTGCCAAATCTGGGTGAATTTGCATCCTAATTTGCTTCACCCCTGTCTGGTTTGATCAGTCAATCAGACAGATGACATGACTCACTGAGATCTTTCCATAGTCTGAGCTCTGGGGAAGGCTCTAGGAAGAGCTACTTCTCTGCTACTTCTCTGCTTAGTTGTGCATGCTAATTTTCTTGACAAAGGAACTCATTATAGACGTATTTCTGCATATATATAAACTTCTTGAGGAAGGGCATCAGATAAGTACTTAATGAAGAGTTGTATTTAAAAGAACTACTTTTGGGGCCAGTGCTGTGCAGCAGTGGGTTAACACCCTGGCCTGAAGTGCCAGCATCTCATGTGGACATCGGTTCTAGTCCCGGCTGCTCCTCTTCCAATCCAGCTCTCAGCTGTATCCTGGGAAAGCAGTGGAAGATGGCCCAAGTCCTTGGACTCCTGCACCCATGTGGGAGATGCGGAAGAAACTCCTGGCTCCTGGCTTTGGATCGGTGTAGCTCCGGCTGTTGCTGCCAGCTGGGGAGTGAACCATTGGATGGAAGACCTCTCTCTCTCTCTCTGCCTCTCTTCTCTCTGTGTAACTCTGACTTTCAAATAAATAATTAAAATCTTTTAAAAAATAAATAAAAAAATAAAAGAGCTAGTTTTGCCTACTCCAAATAAAGTTTGATGGCATTCTAAATGTTCTGTCACTCCTTCCTTACTCATTAAATGAAGAGGGGGATAGGAGGATGCCAGCCGTGCCTTGTCTTCTCATATTAAATAATTAGATGGCACTTCAAAAATTTTTCCTTATGAATAATTTCAACAAACAAAACAGCACAATAGACCCCAGCACCTATCACCCAGGTTAAGGACTGTCAAAATATTACTGTTCTTATCTACACCACCACCCACTCCATTCCCCTAGTCTGTGATGGTGATGATCACACATTGGGTGTTTTGCATTAAGTAAAATTGACAAATACTGAAATGCAGAAATTTCAGCTGCACAATGTACATCATAATCACAATACAGAATATCCCTATCTCCTCTGAAAGTTATCTCATATCCCTTCCCAGTGAATACTATTCCCCCTGCCACAAAAGCAACATTCTTCTCATCTTTTTTGGTCCTAAGCAGCATTTTAGATGGTATTTAAAAAAATCTTTATATATTTAGAATGGAATTGGTTTGGAAGAATCCATGAAACCCACAGACCCACAAATCATTTCATATATATCCTCACACCATAGGCATGGTGACAGCATATGTGAACTTTTACATGGACATAAAGTTTTAATCATTCAACCCAACAGATATTCATTGAGTTCTTGCTACATGTCAGATATTATGACAGGCTCTGGGGAGTCAATGAATAAACTTAAAGGAACCTCCACGGTCATTCAGAAAATTATCATCAGCATAATTGCTCACAATTCAGGGATGCAGCCTGTCTGGCTCTGGGTCTGTTTTCAATTGCGTCCATGTTAATATGTTAGAGTCCAAGAAAAGTCCTTCAGGGGAGTTCCTACCAAGTGGTGGCAACCATAAGACAGCAACAGCCACCACGCTCTGCGAGGGCAATGGGGCACAAGTTCTTCACAGAGTGGTCTTGAAAAGCCCAAGAGCACACGACAGTCACAGGGAGAGGCTGGACCTCACGGTCACAGGCTTAACAAGGTGAAGGTTGAAAGCAATCCCCTGCAGTCATGTGCACCCTCTGAAAATCATAGGAGAAAGGTGAGACACAAGAGCAGTCAAAGCACTCTGACAAACTGTGTGTGCGAATGAATTCTCAAAGACACGACTGTCATCTCTGGAAAAGAGCAAAACAAAACAAAAGCGCAACGAAGTTGTCTCAGGGTTTAATTCTTAGTGAATGGGACTCGGCACAGTGAGGAGAACCCCTGCGCTGACTTGCGGATTATGTGGATGTAAAGAGCATTCTCTCTGCGACCACTTTAATTCGTTCCACAAGCTTCTTGTCGTGCTGTCCGTTAACGCTCCTCATGCATTTCTGCCACAAAATATGGGGCTTTCCTTGAGCCAGCTGATTTCATCATTGTTCATTTGGGTGGAGTGAGACTTAGTTCCAAAGTGAACATTTCCCGAATGACATACCCTGATGGTTCAGATGCACTTCATTATTTTCTATTAACAATGGAAATAAATTTTAATCTCTTGCTGGCTAGTGCTGGCCTCTCATGACAGCAAGGGAATTAACCTGAATTATTTCAGTGTCTGCAAAATTTATTACAAGATTTTAAATTATGTCCAAATGTATGTGCGTGTGCCTGGATATATAGATAGAGAGACAGATACAGATATGAGGCAAGTTCTAGTTTTTCAGATTCCAAATATCTTAAGACTGCCACATACCTAGAAGAGCCTGCCAATTAAATTGAATTTGGAAAACATAATGAATTTAATTCACAAAGTCCACTACGCTATCAGACATGTTGGGCGGTTGTGACTATACATGAAGACGCACACTTAAGTACTGACTTTTCCCTACATTCACACTGCTTCCAGAAGAATGGACCACATTCTGGAGGTGAGGATGCATTTGGTATAGTCAGAGCTTCAAATTTAACTCCCCGCACTGTTTTCTGATGAACGATGACAACACTGATATTATTCTATTCAGAGAAGTTAAAATTTCGGAATGCTTTAAGACTAAAGGAAGTGGAATGTGCATTCCAACATCATCTCACTCCCAGGCCTTCCCCTTCCACAAGCCAACTTCTTTCCCCTAGTGAGTATTTCCTGGGTCACAAAGACTGACCCTTTCCATCTGGAATCAATCAGTCAACCCCTGACAACTTCCTGAAACACCTCACTCCATTTCCTGTTCTCTCCCCCTTCTCGCTTTCCCCCTGGTTTGCCTCACTCTTCAAAACTGCAGGCCACAGCAGCTTAATGTTAGAGGGTCAGGCACAGTTAGACTCCAAAACACTACACAAGGACACCTTTGACCTTCAAAAATCTTTACATCTTAGCTAAACAAATCAAGGTCAACATTTCTTACCATTACCTTGTTAACTATTTGTATGCATCTTTGCCAACTGTCTTCTGATCATGTAACCATCAGTACTACTTGTTCTCCAAAGATCATAAACTGATCTGCTTTAAAAGTAGTTAATTTAGCATGGATAGAAGTTGCCATTTAGAGGTACCTAAAACTAAAAATCACCAGGATCATAACAAATTACAGAAGGTAGTCCACACAAAAGAAGTTCCATGCCTCATCAATGTCTCCTGTCACCTAAACCTGATACCTCCTCTTTTCTAAGGCTGTCAGACTCTCTTGGCACTGCCATTCTGCTGGCACAGCCCTAAAGAATGCCAATTAGGAATACAGATGTCCATAATTTGTGTGGGATAGACCCTGGTTTTTGCTGCTGACATTAGTGACAACTTTCATTTATTTCTTCTAGTTGATATAACTGTATTTCAGCTCAAAGCCCCAGCAGTAAAGTCAACAGACCTGTATACGAAGACATTGTATGGAGTAGCCCTCCTCAACGGACACATTTCAACACAAAAGCAACAACCAATTTATTTATGACCAGGTACCTTGAAGCCAAGTTTGCAAGAAAGAGAAGTGTGGGATCAACTGAGCCTGCGTGCATTTTTTTTAAAAGTGAAAGTGGTTTTTGCTTGCTGCCATCCCTTACTTTGTTTTGATCTGATCATGAATCTTTGGTGAGGCCAGCTCCGTGAGCCTAGAAGTGATGAGTGACAGTGGCAGGTTTCATTTTTAATTATACAGAAGGGTAAGTTGGGTATTCAAAAATAGGAACATGAATAAAATGTTTTTATCTCCCCTTGAAAAGTATGAGAAAGTTTTAAGAATAAAATTTACAAATGTGTTAGCAGTCTGCTAAAAGGACTCGAGGAAACTGGTTTTCTCAAATTCTATTTTTCTTTTCATTACCCAAAAGTTCTCCCACATCCCTCACTCTAATAATTTATACAAAGCAGCAGCTGAGTTGTAAAGAGCTCTTTCCTTCTCATAAAGGGCCACTGTGGGAGTTACCTTTTAGGTGGACACGTCCGTTAATCTGCCCGTTCAGCTAATTTTCCAGCAAAGGAGCTGGTTCTTTGGTATCAGCGTGATAGCTGTGGCATGAAGGCAGTTACCAAACTTCTGCCTCCTTCTGAAATATTCTTGGATTTTTGGAACTCCACACTTGTGTGTGTGTGTGTGTGTGTGTAACGTTTAGGCTTCTCAGAGTTCTAACTATGATTTAGTTGAATTACATACGTCAGAGGAAAGGCCAGCCTGAGCCTTACTCAAGCTTGTCTCAGCTCACACCAGGTGTTCCTACAAAGACCCTAAGTCTCATACAAGGAGGTGAAAAGAAAAAAAATAGTAAGTCCAAATGAAAAATGTGTGGAATGACTAAACGATCTACCCTTTGAAACAGATGACGATTCCAGTGTATAGTCACTGGAGAATAATTACACTGGTTAGAAACCTCCCCACATGGATCAGAATTCTTGCTTTAAAAACACACCAACTTCTACCACTGGTCACACAAAGGTCCCTTCCTTCAGTGAGAGCCATGCACGTCCTAGCTGAATGCGGGGCCTTTGGCAGTTTAATCTCAGTGAAGCTATAACACGCAGTATTTACAGCACACCCAGCGTTGACTCTGATACCATACTTATGAACGTACATACACCCAGCTAAATAAAATGGTCTCAAAAATTCCTGTTATTTTGCCAAGTATGGAAAAAAATTCTTTATGACATTTTACATCTGGAAATGGAATTAAATTCATGATGTGCTTTTCCTTTATAACTGTTCAGTTGCTATATATGTTATTTCAGCTTTCCCAAAGCATAGCTGTTATGTGGGATTTTATTTTCCACCTGTGGAAGGAGGAAAGGGACACAGAGACCATTAAAGCGACAGAGAAAATCAAGACAGACTTCTGGCTGTGGTGGGCAATCAATCTGGGAGTCTGGATTGTGATAAGAAATGTACTTTGGTGGTTTTATCCACCGGCTAGTTCTCATAATTGATAAGGTGACTAATGAAACAACTGTGTCTAAGCCTCAATTAATTCAACCCAGGATAACAACAAGCAAATTGGTTACTGCAACTTGTTTCTTCCTGCCACTGCATTCCTGGCACACAACTTATCAAACCAGATTTGTAGCCCAGATTCTTCTCTGTTACTGAACTCTAGAGTCTCCAACATGACCTTTAAACACCTATCCCCCAAGAATGGAGTTTGTCTGAAAAAGGAGAAGGAGAAGGAGGAAGAGGAGGAACCCCCATTGTTCTTTAGCAATAGCTGTTGTTTCGTATTTCCTAAGGTTAAGGTTTCTGTTCATTGACGTATTAAGTCCCAAACAGAGGAACACAAAGTTGATGATCATAGAGACAGAAGGCGGGCTTTCTGGAGTCATCCACACTACGGGAGAAGGGTCTGTGGCGTCCCTGCTGTAACTCTGAGCAGGTGCTTTAAATAACTAGACAGCCATGTTTCAAGCAGCCATCAGGTATTTGTGGAGACACCCAGGCATATGCTTGCAATGGCGATTCCCAGAGAACACTGTCCCTGTCTCAAGGAGCTCACCACACAGCTGATGAAGCAGAACAAACTCTAGATGTAATCAGGAGATATTGTGATACGGTACTAGATCACTGAGAACCAAACTGCGGCCATTACATAGTCCAAGGACCTGCAGGTAAGACAAGTCAGCCTGCACTGAAAGCAGCAACAGACATTTTCATGAAGGAAGTAAGATTTGGGATCGATTTTAAAGAACTGAAAAAGTTAAGCTATTCAACTTGAGATGACTGCAATTATTATTACGACACTTTAAAAATTCCAATTTTTTAATCGTACATAGTGTATGCCCAAGTGCTTTCCCCAGGCACAGTCTGGCTTTCCACAGGCACAGCCTGGCTTCAGGAGTTCAGGACAGCTTTTCAAACTTGCCTTTTAAAACCCAGTTGCATGTGTACAGGAACTATGTAGCAGTTTTCTCAAGCTTTTCATGGTGGGGGACAGCTGAAGGTTGTTCGCTGCTTTATAACACTGAATTACCCTCCTCCTTCAAGGCCCACTTCATCCCACCTCACTTTGTTCCACTGAACCCATTGCTTTTCCCACCTAAAATGTATGCCAAGTGGGATGGTTATGGTCAAGGGGGCCATTTTACTAGCCACACTTTTGAGAGCCACAGGGGAGCCACAGAGCATATCTGATGCACTCCTTTGTTTGGCTCCCACTATCACATTACCCAGACTCTCCCCGGGGACCCCATGAATCACCTGTGGTCCATCCAAATCAGGAGCATGCAGGCCCCAGGAGCAGCTGAGGGATCTGTGGACTCGTACTGCAGAACTAAGAAAGCTTTGCCTTCCAGGAAGTTCTGCATTTGCCCCAAATGGCTTCAAGTGCTCAAATTGGAGTCCCCTAAAAATGTTAGCACTTCAGCTTTGTCTCCACCTAAATGGAGTCTGACATCCCCTTTCCCGAAAGTTACTTAAGCAAATACCTGTTTTTGCATCTCTTCCTTTTCTCCCACATTGAACTCAAAGCACATGTCCTATGTGAGTTGGTTGAAATGGTCATTGCCTTGATTCTTGTCCCCATTCAAGACACTGAAAGTCAGGGGTCAGGCGGCAGAAGGTTGCACCACCAGAGGAAAGTTTGGCGTAACCCACAGTAAGCCTGCCCCAACCTTCAAGCATTAAACCAAGGCAAAGATCCTCAGCCCCTCAGAGGTATTTTCTGACTCAAATAGATAATTATCGTTTCTTAACTTGGACTATCTGGTTTGTTTAACCACCAGATAATGGACTCACCTGTTGATGCAAGGGGCCATAAGTCAAGTGATTTTCATTATGTGCTTTGAAACTGCTGCTCGGTAGCACAGCAAATTTCAAATGGTGGATGAGATCACAGAGCAGCTGGAGTAGCTCTCGAACTGAAAGATTGGAGCTGAAGAAACCTGCAGGCAGCTGGAGCTGTATTAAATTTTTACCATTTGGAGTTAATTTAAACTCTCGTATCCCTCTTCAACGGGTGTGAGAGAAACATTCAACATTTTTTATTTAAGGAAAATAGATGGTGGTGCCATTAAAAAGTTTTATATAAGAGCTGGGGGTTTAAAAAAAATCATAAGGGATTGTTGGATGGATCTTGGCCTTGTTCCAAGACATGAGTAGCCGTGCCCTTTGCTCTCGCATCGTTTAGTAAAACAGACTAATGGCTAACACCCAGCTGTGTGGACTGGGTGTCTTTGTCACAGACATTCATTTTCCCATCATTCTTGTGCAGTCATTGCATCCAGTACGTTACCCTAACAGCACCAGGCCTCTCACAGTACCCAACTACACCGCGGACATCAGATACTCCTTACCTGGCCTCGCCTCCTTTCTGCATTTGATTGAGCAAACCTGTGTGGCCACAGGTCCCTGTCCCACTACCCTGCCTTTCTTCATTTCCTCACAGGTCTCATGGACCTGCCAGGTGTGCTCTGCCCTCATCGCTTTCAGGTCTCCCTCAAGATGCCCTTCTACTGGCCCATCCTCAGTGTGCATGCAAGCAGGCTCCAACTCAGTGCTGCCATCTCTCCCTGCCTAGCCCCTGAAATGACTTGCATGTACCCATGCCTGCTAATATCTTTTATCTTTGAGGCTAAAGATGGCCCAATCTATACATGTATCCTGCTCTTGTCTGCAGTATAACTGTATAAACTAAAGGTGATTATTTTGGTGGACCTAATCAAAAAAGGGAGCAATACGGGAGTGAATTTGAAACATCCAAGAGTCTCTCAAGAAAGTTTAGCACATGGTATTAAGAATGTTTATCCTGGGCCGGCGCTGCGGCTCACTAGGCTAATTCTCCGCCTTGCGGCGCCGCCACACCGGGTTCTAGTCCAGGTCGGGGCGCCGGATTCTGTCCCGGTTGCCCCTCTTCCAGGCCAGCTCTCTGCTGTGGCCCGGGAGTGCAGTGGAGGATGGCCCAAGCTCCTGCCATCGGATCAGCGCGGTGCGCCGGCCGCAGCGGCCATTGGAGGGTGAACCAACGACAAAGGAAGACCTTTCTCTCTGTCTCTCTCTCTCTCACTGTCCACTCTGCCTGTCAAAAAAAAAAAATGTTTATCCTAATGCAAGCAAGCTCTAAGTTGGATGGAAGAGTTCAATAAAAACAATTCGGGGACTGGAGATATGTCAAGGCTGTCAACTCTAGAGTGCTACCAACTCCAGGAAGACCTAACGCACAAGCTGTGGCTGCCCATGGGATGGAAAACACCCTAGCCTTTTACAGTAATCATGTCTTTCTAAAATAGGGTGCTTTTGAAATAATGGGTAAAAATTTGACACCTAGGCCTCTATTTCAAGTAAAAGATCTCTTAACATTAGTGTCTGTTATAGACGATGCTGTAGAAATCTCTGCCAACCATTCCGAAGAGCATCCACGTTTGCTAATATTGTAATGGTGGGCATCATCTAGCTCCACATCCCCCACACTTGGCCACCTTGCCGAGTTCTGGGAGGCACCACAAAGACAACTGACACAGTAAGGAGTCCCACTGTTTCCAGGCAAGTCCCTTGGAGACCACAGACAAGCAAACTTGATCTATGTAAATTATTCATTCATTTTCTCTATCTCTCCACTAGGATGTGAGCCCTGATTTGCTTGCTGCTGTGTCTTCAGTACCTAGGATAGTACCTAGGACAGGCCACAAAATGCCCTCAGTAGCACAGCATGGGCGAATGAACAAAGGAATGTGTACCTTTAGGTCTTCACTGGGACTTGGTGCAGATACAACCAGCCTGTCAGTGACAGTGAATTGGCAACAATAAGCCAAAATTGTTGACAAGGTCTACTGCTTTTTAGAAATTGAATGTGGGAAAAAATAACGTGCCTGACTTCCTTTTCCAGATTTGATTTTCCTCTAGATTTTATAACTTCCTGCTCTCCATCCATAATGCAGAAAAATAAAGAATGGAATTCATGATGTCTTAACAGGCCTGTCAGCCTAAAGCCAACATACATTTCTTTTTCTTTCCTTCAGCGAGCTGTTCATCTGGGTGTTTCACCTAATTGTTCCACTTCAAGGAGGGCAGAAGTGATTTTCTGCAAGTCTAATCAATGGATTGAGATATTTGGGGGGGGCCCTAGAAAACCTCAATTTTGCTTTCTGTCCTCCTTTTTTCCCCCTTTCTACTGTTAAAAACTCATTTAATAACAATTTGTGAAGCCCTACAGAGCACATGGAACTGTGCTAGTCATTGGAGAGAAATACAAGCATAAATAAAACATGCCAACCACCCGTGAGCCACACATAGTCTATTGAAGAGACAAACAGCTGTCAGACAATGTGACAACTGGTAGAGTGCAGATCTGTGGAGGATGCCGTGTTGGCACAGATAAAGGGGCCAACAGCTCTATGGAAGAGTCAGAAAATGTCTCATCAAGGAGGTGACACTCGGGTGTGGTCTTAGAGCATGAGAAGGAGCTGCAAGTTAGAGAGGGGTGATGGGCTTTCAGGAAGAAGAGGATGACGTGGGAAGGTTTAAAGATGGAACAGCAGGGGCTGGCACTGTGGAGTAGTGGGTAAAGCTGTTGCCTGGAGTGCTGGCATCCCATACGGGCACCGGTTCAAGTCTTGGATACTCTACTTCCAATCCAGCTCTCTGCTATGGCCTGGGAAGGCAGTGAAAGATGACCCCAGTCCTTGGGCCCCTGCACCCATATGGGAGACCGGAAGAAGCTCTTGGCTCCTGGCTTTGGATCAGTGCAGCTCTGGGCATTGCAGCCAACTGGGGAGTGAACCAGTGGATGGAAGACTTTCTCTCTCTCTCTCTCCCTCTCCTTCTCTTTCTGTATAACTCTGACTTTCAAATAAATAAATCTTCAAATAAAAAAAAAAAGATGAAACAGCAGTCAATGGCATGTGTGTGGGAAGAGAGGGTGGTAGGCACATGGGAACTTTGGGAGTGAGCGAAGTAGATTCATCTGGCTTGAAGATGTGTGTGGCTCTTATCAGCTATGCCTTTTCAAATCTGAGCTTTGTGTCTGTCCATGGTCAGCCAATATTCATGACGCTTTTCCAAAGGCAATGCCAGCATTGGTGCTGAAGATGGACTATCCAAGGAAGGAGTAGAGGCAGGGGCCCATTACCATCTTCCCAGAGAGAGATGTGGATTTTACAGATACTTAGAAGGAAGAAGTGACACTTAAGCAATGAGAGAGGAGGGATTGGATCAGAGACTAAGGATTGTGTTCTGTTTTGAACATGTGCTTGTTCATCATCCAAGGGCAGGTGCCCAGGAGAGAGGCAGGGCTCTGTGTTTGCAGACCCAAGGATGCAGTCTAAGGACACAAATCAATGAGAATCAGCTGGCTTTAAGAGCCCAGAGGGTGGCTGAGAGAGCCTCAGGAAAAGTGCTAAGTGGACAGATCCCATCACTAAGATTTAAGTGACATTACGAGTGCTTTTTTGGTGTTAGAGGAATTTTATTTCTTTACATTAGAGGTTATGGAGCGCTAAGAGATATTTCAAGGAGTCTGGAAAACCCTCCAATTTTAAGCAAAACTGTTTTTTAAAAGTAGGTTTTTGGGGGGCTGGTGCTGTGGCATAGCGGGTAAAGGCACTGCTTGCAGTCCCAGCATCCCATATGGACTCCGGTTCGAGACCCGGCTGCTCCACTTCCAATCCAGCTCTCTGCTACGGCCTGGGAAAGCAGAAGAAGATGGCCCAAGTCCTTGGGCCCCTGCACCCATGTGGGAAACCTAAAAGAAGCTCCTGGCTCCGGGCTTTGGATCGGTGCAGCTCAGGCCATTGCTGCCAACTGGGGAGTGAACCAGTAGATGGAAGACCTCTCTCTCTGTCTCTCCTTCTCTCTTTGTGTAACTCTGACTTTAAAATAAATAAATAAATCTTAAAAAATAAAATAAACAAAAAAATAAAAAGTAGGTTTTTTGTTGGGACAGAGACTATAATGTTACCGAATTCTCAAATGGGTATGGGCCAAACAAATGTTAAAGCCCATTGTGTTTTAATAAGTGTTTTACATTCTATGATACTTAAGACTTGAATGAGTTAAATAGAGGATTTGTTCAGACTCAAAACATGGCTGATGTAACAATTGTCTTCTCACCTTATCGTTTTGGGAAAAATAATACAGGTTCCGCCCATGTTTAGGGCATAGGATCAGGAGGGAGGATGAGAGAACAGAAAGAGTTTGGTTGAGTTCATGATTTGATCAGAAATGTTTCATTTCTATTTTGCTTATATCAAATCCCGTAAAAGAGCCCTTCATAACCAACTGATGTTTGGTTATCTAAAAAAAAAAAAAAAAAAAAAAAAGTAGTGAGTTGAAGCAATTGTGTGTATGGTCTAAGATGATCACCTTTGTCATTTGGAATGAGAAGCATGTTCCAGGAAGTCCTAAGTTACCATCTCGTCAGCTCACATTCCCCACCACTATCTCTATAGAGTTATTTCTTGTTTGCAGCTTAATCTTCATTGGCCGTTAAAGCATACAGTCAAGTTTCTCTTCATAATAGCTTTCTCCATATTAGACAGCTTTTATTGAAGGTTACATTGCTAATAGAATCTGAGTTCAGTATATTAAATTCTTTTGTGCATCAAAGGACACTAACAAGAAAGTGAAAAGGCAGGTGTTTGGCCTAGATGTTAGGATCAGTTAAGATGTCTACATTCCATGTTGAAGTACCTAGTTCAATGCCTGGCTCTGGCTTCTGAGTCCCGCTTCCTGCTAAGGCAGATCCAGGGATGCAGGAATGAAGGCTCAAGTATTTGGATACCAACCATGCACATGAGATACCTGGATTAAGTTCACAGGTTTTGGCTTTGACCTGGCCATTGAGGGCATCTGGGAAGTAAACCAGCAGTTTCTTTTTCTCTCTCTGTGTCTTTTTCCCTCCTTCCCTCCTCTCTCTTTCACACACACACACAGGCACACACACACATACATACATACACACACAATATTAATTTTTTAAAAAAAAAGAAGAAAGTAAAATTACAATCTACTGAATAGAAGAAAACATTTGCAAATTACATAGCTGATAAGGGTTGAGTATCCCATATATGTAAAGAACTCTTAGAACTCAACATTAAATAGACCACCCAATTAAAAATGAGCAAAGGATTTGAATGACCATTTCTCTGAAGAAGATACACAATTGAGTACTAAGTACCTGAAAAGATATTTAGCATCCTCACTCATTAGGGATAGACAGATGGGAACCATCACGACACAGCGCTGCACAGTCAACAAGTGTTGGTGCAGAATTAGAGAAATGGGTCCCTTCAGGCATTACTAGTGGAGACGGAACATGGTGCAGCTGCCGTGGAAAACAATCTGGCAGTTCCTCAAAAAGTTAAAGTTAGAATTACCACGTGACCTAGGAGTTCTGCTCTTAGTCACGTTCCCAAGAGAATGAGAAGCATATGCTCACAAGAAAAGCCATGTACACAAATATTCATAGTAGTATTACTTATGATAGCCAAAATGCGGAAGCAACCCAAGTGTCCATTAACTGAATAATGGATAAACAAAATGATGTATTCATAGGATAAAATATTATTCAGCCATCAAAAGGAATGAAGTAGTGATACATGTTACAACATAGGTGAATCTTGAAAACATTATGCTAAGTAAAAGAAACAAAGGGCCACTTATTGTATGATTCCATTTACATAAAATTTCCAGAACAGACAAACCCATAGAAAGAGAAAGTAGGTTAGTGATTGCAGGCAGTTGGACAGAAACAAGGATAACAAGGATTGAGAGGCATGGGGTTTATTTGGGGGTAACAGAAACATTCTGGAGTTAGATGGTGGTGCTGATTGGACAACATTGTGAATGTACTAAAAAAATGGCTAAAATGGTGAGTTTGTATTATATGAATTTTATCTCAGTAAAAATGCAAAAACTGCTTGCCAATTGACTTTATCTCTACCCAAGAAATAAAAAAAGCATAGGATGCACACAATTTTCCAGCCCCTTATCTTTCTCAAAAGCAAATACTTTCACCTAGGATCAGACTTTCTCCTCACTTTAAAATCAACAACATGTATTCTAAGCCAGTGAAAAACTCAGGCACAATGAAAACCTGACTTGGCAAATAACCAAGAAAGTAGAGGAAATGTTAGCATGCATTTGGTTGTGAATGTGTTTCTAAGATTCAGAAAAAGCAAAAGACCAGGCATTCTGTAAGAGACCCCCTCACACTTGCAGGAGGATTCTCCAATTTAAAACTCTTTGACAGTGGTGGAGAATGAGATGGGGTAAGAATCTGAACCAACAGGGCCGCACTGTGGCTTATTGGGTAGTCACTGTCTTTGACACTGGCATCCCAGTTGGGTGCCTGCTCCAGTTCTGATCCAGCTCCCTGCTAATGCACCTGGGAAAGCAGCAGAAGATGGCCCAAGTGGTTGGGCCCCAGCCACCCACATGGGAGACTTGGAAGAAGTTCCTAATTCCTGGCTTCAGCCTGGCTCAGCACTGGCCATTGTAGCCATCTGAGGAGTAAACCAGGGGATGGAAGATTTCTGTCTATCCCTCTCTTTCTGTAACTCTTTCAAATAAATAAATAAATTTTTTTTTAAAAAAGAATTCGAAGTAACATCTTTTGTTCCTTGTCCCTATCACCAAGGCACTTTGGGATTCTTTTGGATTTTATTCTTCTTTGGAGTAAAATTATTTACTTTTTTTTCTATTTGAAATACTGAGCTTAGTGACTTTGCACTCTGCACAACACCCCGGTTCCACCCCCAAGAAGGCTGACTGTGTTTCTATTTGTGTTGGGATTCTCTGGCCAGGGAAGATTCTGTGTGACAGACAGGAAGGCTTCAGCGGTTTTAAGGAAGCCTGGGAATCGTGTTGCATGGCGTAACAAAACTCTCCCAGCCATAGCAAGGTGGTTTGATAAATGTGAGTGGTACAAAAGGATCGATAACAGGATTTTTATTCTCTAGGTAATATGCAACATCATTTGTGAAGTGCACTGCAACACGAAAACGCACTGCTCCTTGTTCAAACATGATGAAGAATGTCACGAAGGCCACTGCAAGGCAGAAAGCTAGCGGCTGCAACATGTCGCCCACCATGGTCTACCGGGAAGAGGGTGGTCCATCAGCTCCTCCTGGCTCCACCACTTCCTCGCTGTGATTGTGGGCAAGTCACCTAACCTCCCACAACCTCACTTCCCTCACTCGAAACACGAGGCTTAGAAATCCCTGTCTCCTGCGTTGCTATGAGGATTTTTTTTAAGCCTCAAGTTCAAATACTATTGTTTAACACATTTTTAACTGTTCTATGAAGAAGGGAGTGCTGTGTATCTAGCTTGGGCCTGAATGGCAGGAGAGGCCCTTGGTGAATTCAATCAGGTCCTTCAAAGCTTAAGGAAAGGGGCCAAGAGGGGCTGCACTTGCTCCCAGCTCCACCCCACACACTTGGCCTCGCTCCGTGTTTTTATTAGCTGTCTCCTCAGTACATCAGTGGCAAGGCTGATGAAACCGGTGGCAGATTTAACTGCCAGGCAGCTGGGTCACTGTCCCGTGGGTCTTGTTGTCATGCTGCGATCTTAAAGTGACCACGGCTGCTTGGGCTGCTGCTTTGCAGAAGGCTCAGAGAGAAGCCACTGAACAGTTAACCAGGGAAAAGGGAAGACAGGGGCTGTTGCTTGCAGAAAACATGGAGAAGCTGCTTTGAAAAATCCCAAGGTGGCTGAATATCAAGAACACGGTTCCTGCTGTGGGGCAGCTGTGTGTGCAGTGGGCAGCCTGAGGGCTTGGAATCAAATCTCCAGCCCAGGTCGCTGTCTCTCCCTGTGGGACTTTGGCAGTGGAGGCAGAAAGCCTAAACACTACAAAATGAGGATCCCCCCCAACCCCTACTAACAGATGAGGGCTAGCAGTGACAGCTATCTTTTGGATTGTTAGCAGCATCCCTGAATGATGTTTTGGTGTGGAGGGAGAAAAAGGAGTAAGAAGGAGAAAGCAAGCAGGATGACTTATTTAACAGGCGAGATCTGCAGAGTTCCTTACCTGAAACCGTCTCATGTCCCTTGGGTTTCCTGCTGTTTTCAAACAATTCTGATTGCACTTGAGGAAAAATTTTAAAAAGAATCTGTGAAGAGAAAGCAATGTGTTACATTTTTCAGTAAACATTTTTTAAGGGAGACCATATCTGCATTCTATTAGATTTGATTTGAAAGCGATTGTATTTCAGGTCTGGGGAATTTCAACCAGCCCTGCCTGTGAACGAACAGTGCTGACCCGGTGCAATTTGCAAATTTGGATGTTTTCAATCGCAAGCCCAGCAACCCCTACTCCATCACTGTAGGGGATTGTTAAGTGGTTCACAAGCTGGGCTCTGGTTTGTACACGGGCTCTGGAGTTTCCACAACACAGACTCTGCAGAAAAAGGCTTCAAACACAGCAGTGACCCCTGCTGTACAGAAAGTCTTGCTCCAGGGTTAGAAATGGCAGGACTGAGCCCACAACCCCAGGGCTACCTCACATAGGTGGCACTGCCCTGGCCACACACACCTTCACAGCTCACATGCAGAGGTGGCCTGACATTTTCAACCAATATACGCAAATATCACAAAATGGTATGTGACTGTCCAAAGTCTGCCTGTGCAATACAGGCTGGGGTTTCTATGATTAAGTGTGAGTGTCCTTCTAGACTGTCTACAGGTCATCCAGAATAAACAAAGGCACGGCATCACGGTCTGAGGTTATCACTGGGAAGACATATTTCTTTTAAAGCACATATTCTCCTAAATGACCTATCTGTGCCATTTTAAAATTGGACATCAGGAATCAGACAAATACATCAACCAAGAAAAATGGCAGAAGCAGCCTTTGCAGTAATTCATCTCATTAATGTCTAAAATTTTGTTTCAAAATACAATAAGTTTTTCATTTATTTCACTTGCAGAGTCCTTTTCCTTAAAAAAAAAAAAAATCCAGCTTTTGCAGTGTTAAAGTCCCAGGTGAGCTAGGCCTAGTTCCCTTTCTGTTACTATGACAACGAAATTTTACCGCAGTCCCAAAGTCCCTTCAGAACTCTCACATCCATGCCTTGAATTAGAACTTTAAAGGAAAAGATATACATTTTTCCCAGGATTTACCAACAAAAATAAGAAGGAATCAACAATGCTTCCAAAAATTCTATTTTAAAGCGATAATGGGTAAAAGGCTCTCATCACAACCTTCTGCTCCATTTTAACAATCACACAAAAGAATTAGAGAATGCTCCAATTAATTTTTTTTTACTTTAAAAAAAAACCTAATGAGAAGATAAACAGTCAACAATAAAGAGAATCAACTCCTATTTTCCACACGTGAGGCTCTTCGACTTTGATGTTGCTAAAAATATTTGGCAACATGCTCCCACCCCAATGTATGCATGAGGCTGGGCGTGAATATGGAAGTAACAGCTGAGTGTTTTTTCATTATTTTACAACATTTACTTTTCGCGTCTCTCTTTCAGTCTTTCACAGGGTGGGCGGTGGCCGGGCATCACCTTTCGGAGTCACAGAGGTGTCATCCAGTCCTCATCAGAGCTACCTCCAGGAGGGCAGGGCGGGGAGAGTGGCCGGCCTTGCTTTACGCAGGGTGTAAATTCACAACCTGCCACTGCTTTCAAAAGTGCAGGGAAACATCTGCCCACAGCCAACGGGGTGCGTTAGAAGAACTGCTTTTCTTTAAGTAAAGACAATTCAGGATTCAAATACAGAAAAGGAAACATTGCTCTATGTGTACATTCCTATCGGAGTCAGCTCCGGCCACGTGCAACGCACAGAGAAGCTTTGAGAATATATTGAAAACTAGCCCTTCTCACTGGGGTATCTTTCAAGATAACAGTCTCCCACCCCACATCACAGCTGTCCCCCAAAACTCCCAGCAGCAACTAACATCCTTTCTATACTAAAAACCAAGTCAAGTGTTCTGGATTTCAGGAAAGTTTTCCCATAACTAGACTCACACACACACTGTGCATGTGAGACTTCCTCCTTCCTCCCCCCACTCCTTCTCCAGAGCTGATCTGGTGAAAACATTAATGTTCGTGAAGGCGTTGCTATTACATGAATGGTGTGATAGGTGGAAAAGTGCGAAAGAGATAAATGTTTGCATAAAATTAAACTGATTTAGGGAAACACAGAGCCTGCTGAAGGGTTTTATTCATTTTAAATTAGGACCCCAACAATATGGAGGTGGAAAACACTTAGATTTGACTTTTTCATGTGTCTGGGAGCTGAGTTTGGGAATTACACAGCCCTGCACACTCAGGGTGTGGTATTCAGCTTACAAAGGAGAGGGGAGAGAGAAAGAGACGGAGAGAGAGAAAGAGAGGAAGTTCTCTTACACTTAATATCTTATAAGAGAAGGCACTGTTACTTCTAAGTGGCTAGCCCCAGAAATCAGGTCTAGACTTTTAATATATGGCTCTGAACATTAATGAAAAGAAATCCTGGGGCTCCCATTCTTTTCTTTTGCTTTTACTGATGTCTTCCACTGCTCTTCTTCCTCCCTCTCCAACCTCCATGTCCAGGGACTTGGTACAAAACCCTCTACCAGCCAACCATCCGTTAGCCACAGGGTAACATGCAGGGAACGAATTCTCTTCAAATCCCCTGGGTCTAGATCCCTCCGAAGCCAGGGCTGCCTGGAAAATGTCAGCTCTCTCCACTCAGAAATGGGAAACAAAATGAATTACAAGCTCCAGACCAAATGTGCAGACTCTCATCAGTATGGAAGTTATTTCCAGGTTCTCCAAACAGTATTGATGACATGAATATTGCAATCACTTAGCATGCTATCTTATGCAAGGCTTCTGATCTCACTCTTAAAAGTGAACACCGATAACTATAGGTTTACCATTGTCTTATGAATAAAGAGGACTCAAGATGTGGAGTCACAATGGGAACTTAAACCCTCAGATTTCAGTCTGGCCCCTAGGTCACTGATGGAAATGCAATGTACTAGGCTGGTGCCGCGGCTCACTTGGCTAATCCTCCGCTTGCGGTGCCGGCATCCCGGGTTCTAGTCCCAGTTGGGGCGCCAGATTCTGTCCCCGTTGCTCTTCGTCCAGTCCAGCTCTCTGCTGTGGCCTGGGAAGGCAGTGGAGGATGGCCCAAGTGCTTGGGCCCTACACCCACATGGGAGATCAGGAGGAAGCACCTGGCTCCTGGCTCCAGATTGGCGCAGTGCACCGGCCATAGCGGCCATTTGGGGGGTGAACCAACAGAAGGAAGACCTTTCTCTCTGTTTCTCTCTCTCTCTGTCTAATTCTGCCTGTCAAAATAAATAAATAAATAAAAATAAATAAAGTAAAAAAAAAAGAAATGCAATGTGCTAAAAGGCATTCCTTCACTCCACAAATATGTATTAAATGCTGCCAGCACACTAGTCTTCACCTGCTACCAACTAACATGCAAGGCAGGAAGGGGTTCTTCAAAAAGCTAATGGAAAATATGTATTATTAAAAAAATTATGTGTGGACTTCAAAAGTTTTTGCACCAAAACAAATGTCTCTTTTAACTCTGCTTTTCCACTAATCTTTTGAGGTACTCCCTTATTCCATGACTGCAATAAAAAAAAAATGCAGAATTGAAGACCCTCCAAAAGGGCTACCTTGTGAGGAGAAATCACTGAAGATAAAAAGATCAGGACTCGTTGAGTTCAACTGAGTGGGTAGGGCACTTGGTTCTGAGAGACAGCTCAAAGCCACCAAGCTGAGACTAAGGAAACAAATTAGGGGACAGCTGATTGGTAGAATACGGAGTATCTGGGGTGATGCCTTGGCTAGAACTGGCAATACCCACGGTGGATGGGCGGCTTGTTGGGCAAGATGCTCCACTCCACAAGGACCCTCTCCCTGTGATTCTGAGGCAGGGGAAGGTGCTTGCTAATGTCACAGATCAGGACCATCCCTGTCCCTGCTCACCATCTGGTGTGGCCAGCCGCTGAAGGGTACCGGGGTCACAGAGGCAAGGGAAAGCTGGCCTGCTGAATAGCTACAGTAGTTCCCCCTCCTTATCCACAAGGGGCACATTACAAGACTCCCCTCCAGTAAATGCCTGAAGCCAAGCCTAGTACCGAATCCTAAGTATACCGTGTTTTTTCCTCTTCATACATGCCTATACTAAAGCATGATTTATAAATTAGACACAATAAGACATGAACGACAACAGCTAATAACAAAATGGGACAATGATAACAATATTCTCGAAGATTTATTAAAAACTTATTAGTGGTTTATTTCTGGGATTTTCTACGTAATATTTTCAGGTCACAATTGATCAAAGCTAAGTGACACAATAGAAAGTAAAATCTTTATATACAACGCCTCACTTAATCCTCACAACAATCTATGAATGATGAGTCATCCTACAGCTGCGGAAAACTAAGACCCTCCAGAGCTTCGGAAACTTCCCAAAGACCACAAAGCTGATAACAGGTGGACACGAGGATGGGAACCTGGCTCTTCATGACAAACTCCATCTGGTGCTCCGTGTTCCCCGCACCAATGACATCGTGGTGATGGTGGCACAACTCTGTGACTACACTAAGAACCCCTGAACTGTACACTTTGAAAGAGTGAACTTCATGGAGTATAAATTATATCTCAATAACACCATTAAAAAAGAGCTTCAGAAAACATGATCTGAAAAAGGCAGTGAAGGAAAATGTAAAGGAAGTACAATAGATCGGAGGGGGGGAGGGTGGGGAGGGGAATAGTGATGGATTCTGGCTTCTTGGAAACATAAGAGGACTGTAGCATCCCCAAGAAGAAAATGTTAGGCCAAAGATAATCACATAGAAGTAGATGCTAAGACTGAAAACTGCTGAATTAACTTACTAGCTCATTGGACCAATATGTGTGAAGTGTGTCGTATACACCAAGAGATTCGGTCACAGGGGCAGAGTTCTTGCCCTTCTGGGGCCCACAACCAAACTCTTCAAAACAATGCACTTGGGTGAGCTCCTCCAGCACCCCACGTGAGTCTGCAGAGCCCTGAGTCTAAGACCCCAGGGGATTACCTAGTACCCCAAACACCCCTCTTTTTCCCCTCCAATCTCTAGAATCTAGTCAGACTCTTCTGCACTGCTCAAAAACACAAGGAAAGCTCTCAAGTGACCCAGCCATGCCCTTTGTACTCCCCAGTAGAAACCAAGTTGCAAACTAGGACAGGGAGGAACTCAAAACTCTAGGAAGGGCAACCACTTGCCAGCCTCCGGGACTGGAACCAATGGTCTGACTATCCCAAAACCCAGGTACTGGCCATCCAATTTACCTCCAATTTAAAATCCCAGATCTAGTCCCTTCTTTAAAGAATCAAGTACAAAAGAAACATGAGCAAGCACTGTAAAAGATACCAAAGCTTCTTTCAAGAAAAAAAAGGATGCATATTGAAGACACAGGATCCATTATACGAAGCCTTACCCTACACACAATATGTAAAATAGTTAGTTCCTCACTCTCTTTAAAAAATTAAAATAAGGGCAGCACCGCGGCTCAACAGGCTAATCCTCTGCCTGCGGCGCTGGCACCCCGGGTTCTAGTCCCGGTCAGGGCGCCAGATTCTGTTCTAGTTGCTCCTCTTCCAGGCCAGCTCTCTGCTGTAGCCCAGGAAGGCAGTGGAGGATGGCCCAAGTCCTTGGGCCCTGCACCCGCATGGGAGACCAGGAGAAGCACCTGGCTCCTGGCTTCGGATCAGCGCAGTACACCGGCTGCAGCGGCCATTGGGGAGTGAACCAACGGAAAAGGAAGACCTTTCTCTCTGTCTCTCTTTCTCACTATCCACTCTGCCTGTCAAAAAAAAAAAAAAAATTAAAATTAAAATTAAATCCAGGTCTGTCCACCCTGGAAACTTCCGTTATGACATGACCACATTTTATATACCACAGAGATGAGAACACTGCACAATCTCCAAGGCCAAGAGCAGGGCACTGCTACTGGTTCTCTTTGTCTGCCATGAGGGTCAGGTAATCTGGCTGGAATCACTAATGGCTCAGCTAAACATCCACTTGGCACAGCCTCACAGGCCATGGAGGTCCTTCAAGGTCTATGTTCATTGATTTTTGAGGAAGACACTTTTTATCTGGATTAGCTGCTAAACCTCCTTTTTAAGAGTCCAATAAATTAAAATATAATTGACTTCACAGTGCATGCTTCTCACATGATAGCCCCATTTCCTTTAAAACCATTTCTGAAAACAACCAACTAAAGGGAGAAGCTGACTCATAAAATCCCATCTGAGGCGAATGGACTCTCTTCTCCCAGGATGCTCCCAGTAAGTTCACACCCTATGGGGACTTAGAAAAAACAAGCTCTCGTATTAAAGAGAGAGGCAGTACAAGGCCATACCACCCTGAATGCACCCGATCTCATCTGATCTCAGAGGCTAAGCAGAGCTGGGCCTGGTTAGCACTCAATGGAAGGAAAGAGGCCGTAGTGTATGGACACCTCCACGGGTGCATTTTCTCACTTTGCAAATGGCGCTTGTGGCAGCTCTTCCTGTTTCATATGACTGATTTCCACTCGAGAACAGTGATAAATACAATGACAATGTTGTACCTTTCATCTCAGACTTAACTGCAATGTCTTGAACTTTCCAACAGAGAACACCCCTTCCTTCTCTCAAAACCTCCTGCAGAATCCAAACCCAAGCAGCCCCAAGCGCAAAGGGCAACAGTCCACCTCGACCTTGGCCTGAAGACAAAGCACCCTTAAGAAATCTTGTGATCTGTGGAGATATTACTCCAGGCTAGAAAGGGCCCTGAAGCTTTAAAGGCCTTGAGAAGATTCTGAGTGGAGTCTATAAGAATGAAGAGACTCCACCAGGTTCAGCTGTCAATGGCTTCTGCAATCTTAAGTCACTTGTCAACGAGGCATCTGCAAACGCCTGGTACTTGAGATCTGGTTGGCAAGGTGTGTGGCAAGGTGTGTGTAGTTGGCACAAATACCCAAGAAGATCTATGCAAAGGGAAATGATTTAAAAATTTTGACTGACTGGCTTTTTTAGACTTAAACCAAAAATTAATTTTTGTAACTAATGTTCTAGGTAATCCCTTTATATAAATAACCCCTTCCACTACAAATATGAATACCAAAACAGAGTTAGGTATAAAATCTTTAAACCCCATGGGCATTCCTAAGGAAGAGACACATTACCAAGAAAGCTTATTCACTGGACTACTTTAGTAAAGGCCATTTCATCTCTAAAATATTTACGTGTACAGAAATTTTTCAGGCAATAAACATTGTTACTTTCAGCTACACTCAATCTCCCTAACTCCTTTGGCTAAAACACTGATCATGATGATTATTATAATAACAATTAACAATAGCCCAGATTCATTGGGCTCATAATATTTGCCACGCAGGCATTTATTGCTCTGGGAGTAGGAGGATTAACCACCCATTTTACAGAGGTGATAAAGAGGACTCAGAAAAGTTAGATTCCTTCCCAACGTGAATTAGCTAGAAGTGGAAGAACTAGCAGTGGAATTCGGGCTTGTCACGACCCTAATGAGACAGTGCTCTGGAGCAAGCTTGGCCAAGCTTCTTTTGAAGGAAAAGGTAGAACACATTGCCAAGCAGCTCTGTGTTCCAGGAACCAAGTGCCTCATTGAGCTACATGGAGGATCATGTCATGCAGCGACTGCCTTCTCCACAGAAGTCTGAGACTGTATAAGAAAGTCCATGAGACACTCAGAAAACAAGACTTTGCAAGAACCCAAGTTCCAAAATCAGCACAGCTCAAACAGCTGCCGCCCCTGTAAGAAAAGATAAAATGTTGCTTGAGTGGACTAGGAAGATTCTGGACCATTTGTCCATCATAACTATGGGAGGAAAAATAAAAAGCCAGGAATTAAACATGTCACATAAGAAGCCGAATTAAATCCTGGAAAACATTTTTTGAGAATCAAGTCATCAAAGCTAAATTTTGAAAGCGTTACCCAAGGGAGAGAGGAAGATCTTCTATGATGGAGATTTTTAAATAGACCCAGCAAGCTTGTTTCTTTGGCAGCTAATCAGTGTGAGCCTACCAAGCCATTTCCACCTGATTTCAACATTTTTGCTATTATAACTATCGTTATTGCTTAACATTTATCGTAAAAATTAGGGACCTGACATAAAAATTAGGGAACTTCAGAGACCAGTAGAAAGGACCAGTTATCCATGCAAAGTGCTTGACTAAATGCCTAGTGCACAGTAAGTTAGCGGCTTTACATTTCATTAGACACACTCATTTCTTCTTCCCCTGTGTTGGTCCTGTTTCCCCACTAGGTTTTAAAACATTTCACATTCCAACAAAATCACTCCAGAAGGGGTTGCCACAAGTTCAGATCTGATCCTGTAGGCACTGGCTATCTGTCCAATATTGACACGTATTCTACTTGAAGAATTGCCCTTAATTTTTAGGGGAGAGATATTCACACACATACACACTGGGTCACAGTTCTCCTCACTGTTCTTAGTGAACTCTGGTCAGTAGAAGACTTCGCAGCTACACTACACACTATGCTGGGTGCTGGGTCCTGACTGGCAACAGGCCCAGCAAATCATTTTCAGTTCGATGTTCACTCCAATGACGAGTTTCTGGAAGTGACATTGCAGTTTGGCAATAGATCCTTCGTTACTAAACACACTGCCTCCCGAGGAGGTTCTTCTGTATTCATTTAGGCACCAGTAGGGAGCTGCTTCCCCCACTGTGTAAATCTGACTCCATATCGATAGACTTCATTTCAAAGCCATTTCAGGATTTCTGCCAAGAAATTGACTCCCATAGCTCAAGTGGCAAGCAGTTGACCATCAGCAGCCACGGAGGTGCGAAGACAAGGGGCCACTTAGATTCTCAGCTTATTTCTGAGAATAACTCCACTCTGAGAAAAACACACAGCTTATTTCTGAGAATAACTCCATTTCTGAGAATAACACACTCCAGGTTCTGAGGCCCTGGAGCTACAGGTTGGCATTTTTCTCCCTGCTCCATTCAGACACATCTTCACTCTACTGAATTCTGTTACTTTGTACCATGAGGTGAGTAGGGGAGAAAATTTCTAAGGGAAAGTCCTTGCTTTTGCACTCAGATGAAAATCTGACACCATTAATGAAAATAATAATTGAACTCTTTGGGCTTGAATTGCAATGGAACACAACACTAACAGCACGTTTATACTCCTAATTGTTATCAAATGTTTTTGGAGGGCTCTTTGCAATGTGCACAGTTCCATCTTTTCCTTTGTCTGTAAACCTATATCCTCCTCTTTGGCCTATCCATTCTTCTCCTTTCTCCTCCAGAAAAGCAAAAAACAAAACTGAGTCACAAGACAGATTTTCTTCTGAAAAAAATCTTGCCACGAAACTTCCAAATGAGAATACAAATCTATTTCCCTTTCTAACACCATGACTCTTCAGCTGAAGGAGAGAAACGAAGTGATTAGTCAGCTATCAGCTGAGTGGGTCCTCACCAACCTATTTCTTCAGCGCCCCTACCCCACCCTTCCCCTCCCCCTCCCATTCTCTGCCCTCCCAGAGAAGCTCATCTATGCTAGGCTGAGCAGTGAACACCAATTACACCAAGAGCCCTTTGCTGCTGCCTGGTCCGCTGGTTTTACTGCTTTGCCAGATGGTTGAGGCCAACTCTCTACCCTACCATTAATTCATAACTCGGTAATAACTTTCCCACGACTCCAGGAAATTGACATGAAGTGCAAATGTGAATATTTGGAAAGGGAATCAAGGTTGGGCAACTCTTTTACACCTGCCAGAATAGATAGCAATGAGACAAAAAGATACCTCATTATACATGCCGGAATGTTATTTTCCCTAAACCAGGGCTGAACGACCAAATACATAATATTGGAGAAAGTGGGAAACAAAGTTCAGACTTTGGGCTCCTCGTGGCATTGCTTTCTCGCTAACTTTTCAGCTTTACACCTACTGCACCTTTGGGTTCATCCACTAATGACCTTGAGTTTGAGCATCTATGTAACATTATATTCTTCTGACAGATTCATAGATTAGCAGATATGAGTGCATTCTCTTGCTAAGACAGGACACCATCCAATGTTTGTTAGCATCATTAAACTAAAACTGACTTTTCACCTGCTCCCATACCATATGCAGCTGCAAATTTTTAAATTAAACTATGAAGCCATGCATAAATTTACATATATTACAGACTAGCCTCTCCATTTAACATGCAAATGTACTCCAATGTTTCAGAACACCTTCTGTCGCTAATTAATTTGCTGAATTATAATTAGACTAATCCTGCATAATTAATAAGCACAGATTTTTTTTTAATTTGTAAGCAGCTTGAGGAGATCATTCACTTCCTTCTATAAACTGCTAAGTAAGTGTTAAAAAAAATCTGGAAAGAACATGTGTGAAAAGGTATGTTTGATGTTGCATACAAACTCAAACTAGCGTGGAAGATACAGAAGTCAGTATTGATAAAGGTACATATTTGAAGCCAACAATCAAACAATCAAAAAATCACATCCTGAGGATGGGGACTAATTCTTCCTTTGTCTCCTTGTATATAGTGTTTTATTCTTTGCCTTCTATCCAGTGGATCTTCTAAGATCACAGAGGCGGGAAAGGATTAAAGGAACCGTATGTTGTATTAGGAGAGATAATGATATTAACACTCCACTGTATATCAAAACACTCTGTGCATGCTGGGTGCTTAGAAGCCCCCTTTGATGGTATTTGGAATCATTTTCATTTTGACTGCCAAAAACACCCGAGATCCGTCTAGTGGAAACAATTAAGTTCCATTAGTACTGTATCCATTCGGTAATGATCACTATGAAGGGTCTCTCTTTCATGCTGGAGAGTAGAGTCGCAAAGAAAAGTATGCATCTGTGCACTTGAAAATGTGAAGCTGTAGGGTTTTACGACCAAGCATGAAGCTTCATTTTGATCTGAAAAATAAACCAGGGTTAGGGGGGCGCAACGTATGGGTAGATGACTTGTTAGAAAATCTGGGGCTAGAATGGGGAAGGCCCCAAGTAAGCCTAATAAACAGAGGTGCAAGTTGAGACCGACTCTGGAAAGACAAGTGTGCGATGCATATACTGGCAAGTGGAGGTTTGAACACTGAAGAGAGGGCAGAAATAAGATTTCAGAGAAAATAGAGAGTTCTTTGGCCCTTGCAATTCAGTGAAATTACGTATGTGAGTGGCCAAAGCACTGTTGGGTCAAAAGCATGGAGCCTCTTCAAACACGGTGAGCTTCAGCCACTGCAATTCTGTGCTTCCTAGCAAATCTGTAAGTCAAAACTTCTGCAGGAGCAGAAACAATTTTCCTAAGTTCATTAGCATACCAAATGCCCTTTCACAATTCCAGGCAGCCAGCACATTTTTATTTATTTTTAAATTTTTCACAAAGCTAGACAATAAGACAAGCTGAGAATTGAGAAGGAAGTTAAAAAGTACACAGGCACCCAGGAGGCCCCTGGACAAAGCCAGGAGCAGATGCTGGGGCCAATCACAGGAGCTATTCCTGCGATTTCCGGGAGAGACACTGGCTTCGGAGGACTTCCCTCCTCCTTATCTTCAAGGAGAGCCCAGGACAGCTATGGGGCTACCCCGACAACTCACCTAAGTACAAAAAATAGTTTGGGAAGACCTGGGCAGATAGTTTAGAAACATGGACATGTGGACGCTCTTTGCAAGCCTGTCACCCATGTCGTCAGTGTCATCAGACATCGATGGTTCAGCAGGATGTTTGCAAAGCCTGAAAGAAAGGGAGCTTTCTGTGCCCTTCTGACATCCTCGGAAAGAAAATACAGCAGGAACAGTAACACTAACAGGAGAGAAAAACTACTTTCTTAAAAAAAAAAAAAAAAAAAACAAAAACAAAAACACACACAAACGGTCATGGAAACCTTTAATAACATCTTCAGTTTCCAGAAACGTCATTCGAATGTTCCTTGCTTCCCTGTCAGTGTCCGCATATCCCACTTTGTACAGCTCTGCAGGTTGAGCATCTCTCATCCAAAAATCTGAAATCTGAAAAGCTCCAAAATCCAAAACTTTTTGAGCCCCGAAAGATGCCAAAAATGGGAAATCATACACCATGTAACTTCATCTAATGCACAAAATTATTTTAAAGTATTGTACAAAATTACTTTCAGGGTAATGTATAAGGTGTATACAAGACATACATGGATTCATGTTAGACTCAGGTCTCATCCCAAGATACCTCATTTTGCATATGCAAATATTCCAAATTTTTTTTTTAAACCCTAAAATCAGAAATACTTCTGGCAGTAAGCATTTTGGACAAGGGCTATTCAGCCTGTAATAGGAAACCTGATTTCTCTGTCAGGGACATGTGCCGGTCTGTTTTTCTACAGCAGAAAATGCTGGATGGTTAAACCCACAGGGTGAAGCGCAGGGGTCTGTCTGCCTGTTTCTTTCCAGAACGTATTGGGTTGAGACCTTGTCCTACCACTAGAGCAGAGCTTAGAGCTGGAGAGAACCACACAGTACACCCAACCAAGTCCACCAGTGGACAGGCAGGCAGTTTTGTTTCGGTTTCAGTTTGAGGTTTGGGTTTTATTTTTCCTTCAGCTTTGCCCAGCCACTTTCACAATATGTACTAGTCCAGAGGAAGCAACTGTGACCCATGTGGAGACAGCCTTTGATTAATCCCTGACAAGCTCTTAGGGAGAAAGAAAAGGCTGTGGCAGGGAGACACTCAGGTGTACAGCGGTTGGTTAACAAAGCAACTTTGGCTGACGAGTTTTCCCCTCATACACACAGTCCAAGAAATTTCTCTAATTTTATTTTTTGGCAGAAGGATTTTCCTCCACGAACACCACATGTAGTTTATTCTTGTGATTCATTCTCTCTCCCTCTCCCCATTCCCAAATTTAGGATAATGTATTGTGTTCTTTAAGTGCTACCTACATGTTGGGGGTGGGGAGGTGAGCTGGGGAAAAGGGATGACTGAAGAAACCGAGATGATAATTACAGCAAATCCCTGTTTCATTGGAAAAATACGACAGCTTGCCTCCACTCTAGCCAAGAAGACCCATATTCACAGTTAATGGAACCTTCATGCCTCCCCCCCAAAAAAAGAAAAAAAGAAAGAAGGTGTAACTTGACAGGTAGCAGGTGGTACATATGGAATTATCATTGGCTATTAACACCAGGTCGGGTATCGTATTAGCCACCTTCAGACTACATTTGGCAAACCCACATAAAAATATAAAACCAGGTATTTCAATATTCTGTCACTCCCTTAGCAAAACAGATTTTCTTATATTACTCATAGTAGAGTCAGCCGGCTTTCATTGGAATTTTTTTAACATTTTTTTTTCTTAAAGAAGAACTAAACCTAAATGATGTAAAAGAAAAACTGGGACAGAAATGAGGTCAAGAATTTGATGCAAAAGGCATTGAGAAAAGGCTAAGAATATTCCAGAGCTTTGTCAGTTTAACAACCAAAATCATGTTAGCCGACTCTCATCCAAACCGCTACGTCTACTCAAGTTTCCAAAAAACAGTTATTTATTTTCAATATTTTGTTCATTGAAACTTTATTGATTCTAAATCTACTATAAACTCTGGAAATTGGCAACTATTTGGAATTTCCCAAATCGTGGCATCCAAATGTAAGCTTTTTAAAAAATGTTGTAAGAGAAGTATATGCGTTTGATGTTTCTTCTTTATCTATATTACCATTACGTTTTGTAGGAACACCAGTCATCCTGAAATTTTCACTTGGCCCATGAGTAGGTGTCCATAATCTCATCTTTCATTTTCTCTTTTTAAAATTTTGGCTCAAAAAAAAAAAAAAATCACATGGGAGCACAGCGCACATTGCGGACCTGAGCAGCCCTCAGGGACAGACGCAGTCGCTGGTGCTTCTGCAGGGCAATCCTAAACTCTACTCTTTCCTGCCACACCATACCACAGTGTTGCTCAAAAGTGTGGTGGATTCCAAGGCAAGAGGAAATCATCAGAGCCCCCTGATTCCAAAAGTTGAGGCTAGGGAGAAAACCTCCCACCCCAGGTGAATGAGCTCTCTCATCTCATATTCAAAGAAAAACTAAATGTGACTGGGGAAGTTTCATAAGAACACAGTAAATCAGCCTCAATTTTCTTAATACAAGAATCTGAGTTCATGTTGAGGTTTCAAAAGTCCTTGACGGAGGCCAGCCCAAACGTCAGCTTTCCAAATAACTTCCACACTGAGCTGTTTGGCTTTATGTTTCACAATGCTGTAAAAATCCAGATAATTTCTAAAGATTAGAGTTCATTTTAGGCGTTTATTCTGACCTTCATTAAGTGAGGTCTATTTTTAAAGCCTGGTGTAGTGGACTATCTCTCTACAAAGTAGGCTCACTCAAGATCAAATAATCAGAATGACTCAAAGAAAACCCTTCTTGAAAAAAAGAATGCAGGAGTATAGTTGTCTACAAAAATTTTAAACTTCAAAATAGTTCAATTGCCCATTTAACTTGCCAAAGTAGATATCATTATTGAGTCAACACACACACATTTACATGCACACACATCATAAAAGATAGGGGTAGCCCAAAAATATATGTTATATTGAGTCCCCCAAAACTCAGTTGAGACTTTCAGTGTCATTTGCTTTTTCACTGTCCAAATAGCCTTTGAAAGAAGTACAGATAAACCAAATGAACCATCCCAAGTTGTTTTTGGAATATGGCAAAGAATTAAATGACCAAAGTTTTAACATCAGTGGCAGACAAAAGGTCTAATTAGCATACTCAGTATCTAAGAATTTGCAAAAACCAGAGGCTTGGTTTTACCTACAGGAGCCTCCCTGGCCCTTGAGTTTAGAGCTGGGTTGCCAGTTTCTCCCTGTGCAGTGGATGATGGAATACGACCATTAAAGTTAAAAAAAAAAAAAAAAAAAAAAAAAAAAAAACCTTCCCTTGGGAAATCATCAGCTGACCTGGAAGTAAAACATCTCAGCCCTTCACTGAGAGGCCACAGAGCCTGCTCTGCTTTCTCAGGGATCTGTGGGATGGGGTCTAGAAGCATGGGAAAGAGAGACCACAAGCTCCCTGGGGAAGATGCACAGAAGAGTCGGCACGCCACATTGGAAGAGAGGCCACTCTGCAGCCCAGCGCTCTCTGCTGACTTGGACACCAGGGACCAGACATCAGGCTCCCCGTGCAAACCCATTGGCAGGATCGCCACTCCCAGAAATGGCCAGAAATGTCTCCGGTCCAACACCATGACAAGGAAGTCATCTTGTTTCCTATCTGAGTCGGAATTAACTGGCTACTCATTTGGTCTGAATGGAAAATACAACCCCACCATTCTCCTGGCTAAATCCTACCTTGAAATAGAAAAGAATATGAAAAATCAGACTTGGGGGTTTGTTTGTTTGTTTGTTTATATCTCTGAACATGCCAAGGTAATCACAAGAAAACTATGCTGAATGTACAGCTAGATCATATTCCATGTCTAATGCTTTCTATGTCAATTTTTAAATTTTTTATTTAATATATTTGAAAGAGAAGAAGAGAAAGAGAGAGAGAGAAACTCTTCTCTTTGTTGGTTCACTCCCCCAGATGTCCACAATAGCAGAGCTGAACCAACCCAGAGCCAGGAGAAAAAAACCCAGGTCTCTCACCTGCGTGGCAGGGACCCAACTACTTGAGCCATCACCACTGCTCCCAGAGTCTGCATTAGCAGGAAGTCGGAGCCAGCAGCAAATGCCAGGGATCAAACCTAAGCACTCTGATATGAAGTGTGGGCATCACAACTACTATCTACACTGCTGTGCCAAATGCCTGCCCCTACAATTTTTTAAGTGATAAAGCTGTTATTGGGTTAATTTTTTTTCTTAACTATTTTAACCTGGGTTGAATGTGTATGCTCCTCCTAATGAGATGACTCATTGAAAAGGAAGGATAAATGTCATCTACTTTTCATGTGATCTATAAAATTAATCTCCCATGCTTATGTTAATACCAATAATGCAATGTAGGAGGCAGTATGACCTACAGAATCGAACTTGGGAGTAAGGCGATCATGTTCAGTGACTGCCTGTATTACTGACAGTATCGTCACCTGGCTCTGCCTCCCTCGCCTACTCTCTCCCCTCATCTACGTTCTCACATATCTTCCCTGTAAAATTGGGTAATACCTCTGAGAGATGCAGGGAGAATTACTTAGGTGCTTTGGGAAACAACTCAAAACACCTTTTATAACTTTCTTGTGAAATAGCAGATATTGTTAATGTTCCCGCTGTAGAATCAGCCTCTGGTAAATAACCACGCCACACTTAGTAAATTGTCTTTTTCCTCAGTAAAAGTGATTCTCTCCTGAGCTTAGGCAGGTGACCCTCCACCCACAGCGTCCTGTTTATTTCTAGAGAATAAATTACACAGAAGCAAGGTGCCGTGGTTAGTAATTAAGTCGCCAAGTTAAGGAGGGATCAATGCTTACACTTTAGGGGTTAAATGAAAAGCTGATGATGTCGGGAAGGAATTCATGTTCCGTATTCAGCTGTAAAACAAACGGGGAGCTCTGTGTTTGGTGCCTGAGACATCTTCCGAAACAATAAATCAATTTAATATCAATAATTGCCAGATATATGCTAGATTAAATGAACCAACACAGATAGCTTTGTTCACAGAGAAAACAGGGCCAAATGGCTTTCATTAGCATGACTAATCCCAAAGTTCTGTGTTTCCATCATCAGATGGCTGAGCCTGGATTTTGACTCTTGCAATGTATGATCTGGTGCAAGACATTAGAAGTCCAGCAGTTCAGTGCCTTTTAACACACATGCCAAATATCAGAGCATCAGGGTGACACTTAAAGCACCCATATTTGCTAAAACTGTACCCACTGGGGCCCGGAAACACAGCTGCTGTGCAGAAGACCAGGGGTTTGCTCTTCAATACACGCAGAGGCTTTTCCAAGGCCTGTTTTGAAGGTGCTTTGGAAACACATTTCGGCCTTGAGGGGACAATCTTCACACACACCGGCCATTCACACACACCAGCCTTGTTTCTGTAGCTCTCCCTGCAACCCTGGTCATTCCCGTTGCGATTATAGGACTCAACAGGGCCCTGCATCTATTCCCAACCCCTGAGAACAGTCACCCTTTTGTGGAAATCTGTACGTATCTTGTCCCCTTGTTGGTCAGTCTCTGATTCTCTGAGTCCCCTCTGTTGGTCACTCTCGTTGGTCAGTCTCTTATTCTCTGAGGCCACTCTCTTGTCCCCAACACACTATCACAGCACTTTGGCCAGTCCTTGTGAAAATACTTCCTCAGCTGCCCCTTGAAGTGTATGTGTGTGCACATGCATGTGTGTCAACTGCCAGAAACGCAGAAACACAGAATCACTCTTCAGGGCCTAGTCAATGGGTGGTCAAACCTCTGGGCAGTCTGCTTTGGAGGTCTGTGTGAGCCACAGGTCAGAGCAGCTGCCTCTGAGTCACTAGGGCTGTGGGACCCCGAATCCCTTCATAGCCAATCTGGGGAAAGGAGAAAGTACTCAGCTTTCCATTTTCATGACAGAAAGAAAGGAAAGCCCTGTTAGCCCATGTGGAGAATGCATTTTAAAGGTCAAGTGTGACTACCCCTATACCAGAGTTGTAAAATCACAGGCTCTGGTTATAAATGTTCTTTAAGTGCAACTGATATAGACAGGTATCAGCCAATTTCTTAGAAGGTTCTCCCTGCCTATTTCTTTGCAGGCTGTACTTGCTTTTTGTTGTGTATGGGGGGGGGGGAGGGAAGGGGGAGGGGGAGGGAGAGTTGCTAATTATAACAGCTCTCCTACCTTCTCAATTTACATAATTGCAAACCATCCCTCTACAGGTGTTCCCAGGCGTCTCCTCAGTTCAGAAGGGTTATGAGAACTCTCAGTACTTCTCTTGTGAGGCAGAGCCACCAGGTGAGGGCCCCACATACCACTGGGCCCCCTCATCCTCTCCATATGATGGCCTATTTGAGAAATCCAGGCAGGTTCACCCACCATAAAGATGGCATTGCAAACAGAAGGAATATAGGAAGCACCATGAAGTCACTCATTCCACCCCCACCTTTGTTTTAAACACCAATCCTTCTAACAGTCTTCTCAAGCCTGCTAAGAAATAACAAACTATTGCTTGAATAGGGTGGGGATCAAATGTCTTGGGAAACATACTCAAAAGTTCGAGAACACTCGACGTATCTGTGAGCTGGACGTTGACCTCTCTGCCTCAACTTGAAAAGGTGGGACAGCTATTTCTCTGTGCATCACCTTCTCTGACTCAGGGTGTGCTGCATCGAGGGTCTTCATCTAGGCAGAAAATCTTCATCCATACATGACACTCATTGATTCCTCCATGTGCTCCACTTTGTCAAAGTACAGGCATTAAAAACTGATGTCCTGCTCAAGCTGACTTACCCCAAACAGTAGAGTTAGAAACATACCAGGGGATTCCAATTCAATCCCATCAAGGTGGCATGTACCAATGCCATCTCACTAGTCCCAGTGATCAATTTCTGTTCACAATTGATCATGATAGGACTAAGAGCCAAAGGGAGCACATAAACAAGACTAGTGTCTGCAAATACTAGCTGATAGAATAAAAAAGGGAGAGAATGATCCAACATGGGAAGCAAGATACACAGCAGACCCATAGAATGGCAGATGTCCTAAACAGCACTCTGGCCTCAGAATCAGCCCTTAAGGCACACGGATCTGGCTGAAAAGCCCATGAGAGTATTTCAGGCATGGAAAGCCAAGACACTCTGGCAAAAAAAAAAAAAAAAAAAAAAAAAAAAAAAAAAAACACAACAACACACACACACACCTAAATGAAAGATCTCTGCGAGTGAGATCCCAGTGGAAAGAACAGGTCATCAAAGAAGGAGGTACCTTTCTCTGAAAGGAGGAGAGAACTTCCACTTTGACTACGACCTTGTCTAAATATGATCAGAGTCAGTGAACTCAAAAGGCTTCCATAGCCTTGGCAACTCATGACAAGTGCCTAGGGTGATTACTGATGCCATAAACAAGAGTGTCAATTTGTTAAGTCAACAACAGGAGTCACTGTGCACTTACTCCTCATGTAGGATCTCTGTCCTTAATGTGCTATACATTGTGATTTAATGCTATAACGAGTACTCAAACAGTATTTTTCACTTTGTGTTTCTATGTGGGTGCAAACTGTTGAAATCTTTACTTAATATATGCTAAACTGATCTTCTGTATATAAAGAGAATTGAAAATGAATCTTGATGTGAATGGAAGGGGAGAGGGAGAGGGAATGGGGAGGGTTGAGGGTGGGAGGGACGTTATGGGGGGGGGGGAGCCATTGTAATCCATAAGCTGTACTTTGGAAATTTATATTCATTAAATAAAAGTTAAAAAATAAATAAATAAATAAAAACTGATGTCCAGCTCACCAGGACATGAGTCATTTCCATGTTCTCAGCATATTGCTGAGATTTTACCACCATCTGATTCAAACAGTAGTTGATCATTTCAAGACTTGAGAAGTACAGAAGGAAGTTCTTTTCATCACCTTTGAGGCAACCGAAACTCACCAAACTGAGCTAACATTCTGTGTAAAGGATCATAACAGATCAGTCTCCCTGGGAGGAGGGAGAAAAGACCATAGGATCTTCTGGGCCAACACAAGGATCTTGAAGTCCCAGGGTTCAGGAAGAGGAGGCATTCAGGACTGTGCTGGTCCATTGTTTATGTCCATTGGCTAGGCTCTGGCACCAGTTATTTAATCCAACACTAATCTAGATGGTGATCTGAAAGGTATTTTGTAGATGTGGCTAATATCTACCATCTATGGCTAGTAAAGAAACCACACTTGATCATGTAGGTGGATTTCATCCTATCAACTGAAGGCCTCAACAGCAAAAACTGAGATTTCCAGGAAAAGAAATTCTGCCATAAAACAGTGGCATCACCCCTGACCTGCACTTCCAGCCTGCTGGCCTGCCCTGTGGACTTCAGACTTGTCAGCCCCACCCCACAAAGACCCAATATCTAATCATTCCTGTTGGTTCTGGTTCTCTGGAGAACCCAAGGGATGGGTTGCAAAGACCAAACTTAATGCAAGGACCTACTGGAAATTTCCTTGCTAGAGAGAACTTCCATCACTAAAGAAACTTGAAGATGAAAAAGAATTTAATAATACTGAAGGGGGGGCATCTTTCTGCCTGGGTGGACAACCCCTTGCACAAGTCCCTGGTGCACATAAACTTCATAGGGACCTTCCTTTTTAGTGTTAGAAAAGTGGTAGGGCAGAAGGCATGAGAAATATTTGTGTGATCTGTGGTGTGATGGCCTTACAACACTTATTTTTAATACATTGGAATGAAATGTACTCAATTGGAGCTTCAATCCTAAACAGAATGAGTTTACTGTCTCCTGTCATTATTATAGCCCAGGTATAATTAAAATGTGTCAAGTTTTGCATGTTTTTTTTTCTTATTCTCTGAGAAATCCCCTACTTTTCTAGATTGGTTACATAACTCTAATAAGAAAACCTTGTCAAGAATAAAATCTGGCCTACATTGCCTGAGGAAAAGCCTAGAATGTATTTACTCTATTGGATGAAAATAGAAACACGAAGAACCATGCCCGTCATATAAGGAATAAGGCTCAGCCCTCTCCTTTCATCTGCATAACTGTAGCCAAATTTCCAGTCATGTCAGAAAAGAGCTCCCCCTAATTAATAGGGAAAATGGTTAGAATCTGGTAGGGGTAAATGTTTTTCTTTAGGTTGAACTGAATCAGGAAAAAAAATCAAAAGCATGGCTAGTGTGGATTCCTGAAACACTTAGCCTGCTTTCTTTGAACTGTTGGGCACCTAAGATATGCCCATTGGATTTCCTCTTAGAAACCTGGCCTTTGTGAACTTAAACCTTTATCTGGGCTAGCTGTGAAAGAGAACCCATGCGGATCTTCCACAGGCTCCCATCTATCACATTCCTCCAAGGAAATGGAGGGTGGAAAGGAACCAGAAGAATCGCTCTCCACCAGAAAGTGGACCAAGTTTGGCCAACCTGTAAACAGACTAGGAAATAGCCCCTACTTTCCAAGAAGCACCTGCTATATGGGAAGTCCCTAGCATGCTGAATTCTTGCAAGGATTAAATAAAATCTTATGCCAACTTTGTGAGATGTCTCTATACCAACACCTAATAAATGGAAGTTGTTGGTATTGTTATTAGTTCAAAAAGAACCACGTGAGTTCAAAAGAAAATAAACCAACTAATGCTTATCCTTGTGTTGACCAGTGACCCATATGCTTATTTCATTTAAATGCTCATGACAATATTTGAGATATATAGTATTCCTATACTATTTTATATAGATGGGGAAAATGGTGTAAAAAGATCTTCAAGAAGCCTTTTAAGATGGCAGAGATGGGATAAACATAGGGCATTCTTCCCTAGAATTTCCTTGTTTAACCCTGTACAAATCCAATTTTTGATAGGGGGAGAAGGAATCAGTGCGATTTTTCCCCTAAGCATTTCATCAGGAGTCTATGATGATTGGATCATTTGATCCATGCCTACTGAGAGTACACACCATGACTTTTTATTACAGGTTTATTTGGATTTCAAGGCAGGGAGCCTCTATTTTAATACTCATTCACTTCATGCCTTCATTCCATTCCATGAGGTAATTTTTCTTTTCTGTTTTTGAAATTTTCTAAGGCTCACTCATCTTTCAGAGAACACATAAACACCAACCTCCTTGTAAGTCTTGAGCCTTTATCTGCATCGCTCCCTCTTTGGGATAACCACACCCACCCATGAGGAAGCGACATCAATCCCAGGTGATTCTCACATCTTCTACACACAACCCATTGGGCTTCCAGGCCTTATTCAGATTCAGATAACTAGCGAGAAAATACCAGAATCATGGCAGAAAGGACCAAAATTTACTCAAAGTTTACCAAGAAAAATGGGACGCAGAGGAAAAAGGAGAGAATTGGAGAAAAACCATGGAAAATGGGGAGTTGGGATACAGACTTCATGGTGGCTTAAGTGGGGGAGAGAAATGGAGAACAAAGTAATAAGGCAAAAATCTTAATTTGCATTAGTGTTCTTTCTATGCAAAGATGCATAGAAAAACTAGAATTATTTTCAATTACTTTTGGCAACTTAAATGTTTGGGGTGTAACATCACGCTAAGGCAGGGACAGGTGGACTTTTGGCTTTATGTAGATTGTTATCTCCAAGGCTCATTCAGGACCATGTATATTTGTTGAGTGCACCGCTTATTTGGTACTGAATTTTACAGTGATTGACATCACAAGTAGTATGGGAAAAGCAGTTCCAGAAGATCCAAACTAGAGTCCATTACTTCACAGCTGTGTGACCTTAGGGAAGTCACTGAGCTTCTCTGAGCCTCACTAATAGTTTCTATTTATGTAAGAAGTAAGTAAGACACTATACGGGTAAGTGTGTTGAGAACACATAAAGTGCTACATAAACATCATTGTTCAGTGCTTTGCAGGGACTCATTAAAATCGTGTTGATCGATTGACTAATTAACTCTGGGCAGCTTCTTTAAAGTTTCTTCATTTAGTTGAGAAAGGGGTAGCCATGTAAGACAAGTGACATCCAAGAAAATCCACTACAGAAGCATAGTCCAAGGGCTTTGTCAGTTTATAAATTTACTTGCAAACAAACCTCTTGGTATTGCTCAATGAATTTGACTTTGGTTGGGATGATGAGATTTGCTGGAAGACATTTAGACTGTCATTTTGTCATTTCCTGCATGTGTGAGGATGAAAGAACCTGGGTTCCAAAAATCTAAGTGAAGAAGTCAGAGATGCCAACCGCCTTGACCAGCTGCAGACACACAGAAGGCATTTCCGAGAACACTGGGGACTGGATCAAGTCTTAAATACAGTAACCCTCCCTCCCGCGGAGTACACCGACTGCCGGGCGAGGTTTTCATGAACCATCTCAGGGTTTGCATGGCCTCATAAAAACAAGAAAAGACTTGAAGTTGAATAGAGTTGAAGTAAATGAAGCTTCAAACTAAATTTTTATTGAAATTCTCCCCATTGTCAGCCGACATTTTCAATTTTCATTTTCCTGCCTCAGCCCATTTTGCCATAGAAACTTGGATGTTTTCATTGAACAGCAGCCAGTGAACATTGGACTGGAGGGGCATACTATAAATTTGGAAAAATAAATAAATGCTTCAGAACTTCCACTTGAAAACCACAGCTAAAAATGAAATCAAATCTGACCCACCCCTTTTCTTTTAAATTGTGGGAACAGACTTCGTCTGCCTCGATTTCTAAGTCCATATTAAATTTTACATAAGCACCTTAGAGATCAATGCACAGCTTGGTCTCAAGCAGTTGCGGAACCTTTGACTCATACAGCAAGGTATGGACAAGTTGAATCCGAAAGTATCATCCCGTCTGCCCCAGCTTCTTTAATAAACATGTGTGCTTAAAAAATAAAAAGGGAAGAAAAATTGGTTTATAGGCATAGAGAGAATAATTCACTCCAAATTGCTCCTTTGATAAATGTGGACAAAAGAATAAAATTTGTCACCCTGCTAATATTACCATCAATATTTTGTCCAGCTACATTCCTTCCAATTTAAAAACAGTTCAATATCCCTTTTACCTTCAAGTAGCAGCACTTAATAAACAGTGATGGATGGTTTTTATTTTTGTTCGCATTTCAGTCTTCCCTGCTTCTGCTACAAGGGGACTATTTTGCTTGGGGGAAATGTAGATCTTCCGTCTTCCTTGCATTGACATGCATCCCTCAAGGAAAGACGGCCATATTTAATTCATAACCCCCATCGGCTACACAAACATACAACTTCCCATCAATTAGGCAACACAGAGATGTTGTTAAAAATCAATGAGCTTATTATTAAATATATTTTTTTCATGTAGCAATAATAGTTATTGCTGCACTATTGTTATTACTGCAATGTCAGCTGTTTAGGCGCCTTTCAGAGAGTTTGATTGGCTTTGATCTTGCTAGCAAGGCATTCTCTGAAACAAGGGATCTGAGCAAGGCTTCCCTGTTCTGTCTTCTGCCATAGAGAGAAGCCACCGAGAGAAGGGGGAAATGCCTGCTGTAGCAGAACAAGCCCTGGATTGGAGGAAGGAGACCTGGGTTCTAGTCCCAGCTCTGCACGTAGCTAGCTGCGTGACCTTAGGTAAGTCCCTTCCGCAATCTGGTCGTTAGTTTTCTCTTTGCAAAAATGAAAAGGGTTATCCTCCACGAGCCTTCCATTCCAAATTTTAGGATTCCTTAAAAAATTCTGTTTTACGAGCAAAGGAAATAAGTAGAAATGGATGCAATTCAGCAACACTCAATTGTTTCTTTTCCAAAGACTCCCGATATAAAAACAAAAAGGGAGGGGGGAGCAAAGCGTGAGAACGCTACTGAATCTGGAGCAGACATTACATTGATCCAAAAACCAAATATGCCCATATTTGTGTTTTCATCCTCGTCGTGTGTTTATTAAAAATAATTTTGATATTTTGACACATGCCACTACTGTGGGAGCCTCCTGCCTACAAACAGAGATGTTAAAACTGTGCCAGCACATGCAAAGGTTAAAAACAACATTGCACAAATTTTGGCAACTACATCATATGCTGTCTGGCCGCGGCTGATCTGAACCGAGGCCCCCGTAATTACAGGAGAAGGTGGAACAGGTTTGCTGCTAATTGGAAAATTCTGCAAATGGCAGCACTGAAGTAAATTGACAGTCGTTAGAATATTAGCAAAATGAGAGTACTGATTAGGAAAAAGCTCAGATGCAGACTTTTTTTTTTTTACTGCCGGAATCTACTGGCAAATTGATAATAAAAGCTGAACTTAATAATAACAGCTGTTATTTGACCTGGTAATATTTTTTTTAATCTGTTGCTGTTCCCAGACCAATAACACATAAAGAAGGTCTGTATCCACTGTTGCAAAATTATTTTGAATCCCAAAAGGTATATTCAGACTCAGGGAAGGCGAACTGCACTTAAAGGGGCAGCCCGCCACTAGTCACGTTCAGATGAAAATAAACTCGCTGGCAAAGCTGTGCGGTGTTCCGCCCTCTCCACCTTCCCCCAGGACTTGCCAGGCCTGCTGCTGCGTTCGTGTTTGCTGTCTAGAACTGGGCCTGAGTTCCACCTCCAGTTTGCTGCAATCGGCGATTGGTGAAAATAGCAAAGTTAACTAATTTTTCTCTTTAAAGAGGACAGGAAGGAAACTGTCAGCCTCTGAGGCTTCTATCAGCACTTAGCTGGATGTATAATTTTCCAATCACTGCAGGCAGAGACGTACAGATGGGAATGGATATATTAATTAGAAATGATGCTGTGACTCTTGGTAAAGAGACTATAACTGCACCACACATGAGGGGGCTTCAAATAGTTTGAAAAAAAAATCAAATTAAAAGGTAAGTTTATCTGATGTAAAACATTTTTTAAATCCATCTTCAGTACATCATGATACTCATTTCCCCTGACCATGCGGATGGCCCCTCATACTTCTTCATGAAGTGGACACACATGAATATGCCGAGAAGATGTCCATTGTCAAGTCCTCTGATCCAGTATGGGGGGGGGGAGTAAACTGATATGAGTCTTTCTGGTTATGACAATATAAATCAAAAGTTTTAAAAAGGCATGTGGCCTTGCACCCAACAATTCTAGTTTAAGCATTTCCCCCAAAGCCAGAACCATGTTTATGCTCAAAGCTTTACCTACAAAAGATGTTCCCTGCAGAATTACGTGTAATAAATAAAATAGTGGAAACCACATTTGTCCTGAAATAAATAACTGACTATAGGACTCAAAGGAATACTCATGATTATTAAAAGTATGTTATAGAATAACACGTAATGAGACTGAAAGATAGTCTAGTAAGTTTAAAAAAATAAAAGCAATAAACAGGATAATCATTCTTTTTTTAAGTACAGAGAGAGAGAGAAGAACGAAAAAGAGCTAACCAAGAGGATGAATGACTTTCTGAGTGGTGGGATAATGGGTCATTTCCATTTTATTTTATTTTCTTTGTCCATGTTTTCTAAATTTTCTAAAAATATTGTGCATCATCGCAGTCAGAAGAAAAACTATAAATTATTTTTAGAAATAAAACCTCTACATGGTTTTTGTTGTTTTCAGCAAAAATTCAACGAAGGCAATGGGGAGAGTAGCATTCCTGAGTGGCGATTTGGCTTCTTCAAGGCAGAGTTCTGCTATTTTCCACGACGTAAGTTCACTGTCTATCCAGGGAAAGACCACAGCCCACTGAAAGCTAATCTGAAGACTCCAGGTGAAGAACTGGCTGGGGACCGTGGCTAATTTACACACAAACACCCCAGCCTCCTTCTGATACCCACTCTCTGGAAACTGTTCAACAACACTTCAGGCCCTTCCACGTTTTCCTTCTATGACTCTGGCCTCCATACTTCAGCAGTTTTCCTCTTTTCTTTTGCCCTTATTGTGATATCACAGAACTTCATTTATTCTGAATCCGGGCAGGAAGGAATCCTTGTAGCTCTCACATTTTGTTTAGCCACTGCTCAAGGGGAGGGGAGCTGGCGTTGGAACCACACCAACCCAAATCCAGCCCACAGCCTCACAAAACACACTTGTCCACATCCCGTAAGTCAAGTTCACTCCTAAGTAGATGCCGTCATGCTGCACTGGACCCTGTTTACAGATCTCTGCATATTCGACTGCAGCAACAAAACGTTAGTGGCCAGAGCTCACACGACACTCCCTGTACTTGACTCTCAGCCAAGAAGCTGAGTGAGGCTGCAACATTTCAGAGCTGGCCCTGGAGTGTGTGTACTTTTGCTGGGGCAATGATGGATGCATTGCGTGTCCCATCAGGTTTGCTTAAAAAAAAAAAAAAATCCTTATTAATATCCTACGGCGCCATTGCCAAAAACATAAAATTCCAAAGGTAAATCCCCTAAGTTCTAGCACTGCCAGAACTAGTATGACTAGGCTTTGCTCGGGGACTGTAAACTGCCACAGTTGCTTCTAGCGAGGCACACAAAGCCCACCCCATTAGCTTCAGCCACAGGACCAAGCGACTTTCAAGCTGCTTCTCGCCAGGAGTGTGGGTGGGCAGCAGGCAGGATCCCAACGCGACAACTAGACTCAATTGACTGTAACCCAGAATTTTTTTTAAGTGGCTTTTTTGGATGGTGGTACCCAGGCCCCCCCTCCCCCCAGCCTTCATTCCTTCTAACAGTTACGCATCAGGAAAACAAAGCGACGTGGAGGCGGAGGTGGGGTGCTGCTGCAGCCAGTTTGTGCCAAATACAGTTAAGGGTGGAGAGGGAGGTGGGATTGGAAAGGGGGGGAAATCAAGTCACTTTCAATCAAGTGTCACACCTTTAAATAGTGGTTAAATCTTTGCATTATGCAGCTCATCCCTTTACAACATGGGGTTCCCTTAGAGAATTCCCTGTTTACACTGGGAATTCCTCCAGGGCCGCATCAATAAAGCTGAACAGATGTCAGGGTGGAATGCCAGCGGCAGTGGCTGTTGTCAGGGGTACTGGGGAGGGAGGCACAGAACAATGAGAGACGGCATCTGCTACACAAAGCCCTTGCTCGTGGGTCAGGTTCTGCCAGTGTGTAGAGATTCCACCCTACCCTTTGTCTGGGCACATTGCCTTTCTTGTTTCTCGATGACAAGGGTTGACACATGTCACCCGGCCCTATCAGGAGTGTTATTTGTTTGCCACTTGCATATGCACCAGTGTTTCTGGCCTCCCCTGCATCTCCACTGAAGGCAAAGCGAAAACTCTCCAGCCCTACCCCAATCTACAATTTCATTAGGCACTTTGAGTGGAAAGTGGGATGTAGATGTCCTTCTTTTTAATTAAAAACATGATTGATGAGACTTAACTGACAGTAGGAAATGCAATTTAAATATTCCTTAAAGAGGCACTAACCCTGTTTGTGCGGTGAGGCTCGCGTTCCTTTCCAAAGTTGCAACCAGCAGGAGAAAGGAAATTAAAATAAAAGCCCGTTCAAGTCCTCTCAGCTGGGGAAGGGCGGTACCGTTAGACCTCAGCCGCAGCCCTGCCACCAGAAACTTGTGCGCGTGAGTTGCTAACGTGAGGCGTTCCTCACCGATGCTAACGTCGGGCGCGCTGAAAGGCGGCAGAGTGCACCAGCCTCCCACGCGGAAGCAAGGACAGCACAATCTCCACCTTTTAAAAATGGCAGTCCGCGTCGAAACAACCTTCTCCCCAAGCTCTCCATTTCCCCTCCTCTCCAAAAGCGGTTTTCCCCCTCGCGGCTGTGTTGCTGGATTTCTCCGTCCTTGGCCCCTGAAACTGCCCTTTTAAATTATGCATTATAAGAAAAGTCCTTAGCGCCTTGGACGGCTCATCTGCAGCAGGGACGGGAGGTTGGAGGCTGCACTGCTAAGGCAAATGGGAAGGCGCCAGCCGCTGTTGTGAAGCGTCTTCTCAGATCTGTTCCCTGGGTGCCTGCTGAGCTACTGGGGAGATGTACGGGAACCATAGGACACAGTCAGGGACAAATCATGACAACCCCAAAACGCACGGTCGCCCGCAGGAGTACGTTTTCCTGACAGGGCCTTTTCACACTGGCGTTTCCCATGCAGAAATAATTGATGAAGTTGATATGCCAAAATGGTATAACAACAATAGAAAGTCAAAATTCATTTTTAACCTAGATTGCTCTCCTCTCTCCTGGTGTCATTGCCAAGGCAGTGGCTGTTGCTGCGGTCTTGGGGTGCTGGGTTTTCCATGGAACCGTTTTCTGAGAAATGGCAACTTCGAATGAAAAAAGGAGTGCTTTCCCTGATGTCTACACGGGAACAGGCGCATCAGGCTAAGGGCCATGCAATCGTCACGTGTGCTTTGTGCTTACAGATTTTATTCTAGAATTTCAAAACCCCTGCGAGGACAGCAGACACCACTGCACAGTGAAACTCTTCTCCACTTCATTCCTAATTAAAGACTCTAAAAAGAAGCTTTTGCTCGAAATGTCTGCATTAGAGGAAAGCGGGTTACAATTGGAGATGATTTTTGGTAAGTGCTTAACCAGCAAAGGTTAATTAGAATTGTAGCAATGAGGTGTAAAATAACAGATTCTGATCGATTGATTAATGAGATGTCAGAAAGTATAAGAATTCACCTTTGGGAGAAATGTATTAAAACTGAAATATTTTTGCAAAGCCATAATGTCTTGCCTCTTGGTTTATTGACACAAACAGAACTGTAGATATTTTTCTATTGATAATATATAGAAAACTGTGGCCCCCAAAGCCACTAAAAGCATCACCAAAATGCTACCCAAGTTTCTGCCATCTAAGAGATCCCCCGATACCCACAAAAGTGACAAAATCTTCAGCAGTTACCCCTCAGTTCCTTTCTGTTTCCCTACCCTTGAACCCACGCCATCCGCACTACAGATTCAGATTCATATAAAGACAGACTAACTTGTGCAAAGTCTTGGATTTAAAATCATTAAAACAGCGCACCTAAAAAACGCTCATTCTGGATGTGTTGATTCATCTGTCCCGTAACAATTCCATTATTGACAAGGGTGATGGGGCGGAGTCGGGGAGGGGGGGAGTGTCGCAGGCAGGGAAGGGAGTGTCCTTCCTCATTGGAAGGACACTCATTGGACTACAGTGGGGAGCAAACAGATCTCCCTATTTGTGGCATCGATGTTCTTTGTCACAATAAACCACAGTATATTATGTTTATATATGTCCTTCAGGCATGTCACAACAGTTTGGCATTCTGAGCGGCTCTACCACTGTGTACATTAAATAGTCATGTAGTTACATTAAACAGTGGGGAGTTCACACTTCACAACCACTCAGTGTTTTAAAACAGATGTGGGCTGTCTGTTGTCAGACTGAAGTGAAAAAGCTTAGAAGGATCTTGGTTGGAACACAATCTCCAAATGACGGAGGGATCCCCAAATTTTCCACCAGGATTCCTTTCCACCCCCAGCCTACAGAATGTGGGTGAGAGAGATTTGGGGCAAAGGAGGAGAAAAGGGGAGGGGGGGAAGCAACAACTTTTATGTCTTACAGTGCAGAGACCTGAAAAAAAGAATTCAGAATTCGGAATAGTTTGTGGCATGGAATATTTTGAGCGGGGTGGGCTCACTGGGGTATCGTGGGATTTACTGACAGGAGAATTTTTGACAGTTGATGGACAGATGAATTCCGTCATGGAAGCGTTAGTGGAAAGCGGCAAGGCCAGATGGAAACTCACAGCTTGTCTTTAATATTAATTTTCTTTTTTTTTCAAGAGATCAGAATTCCCTAATTCCCTAAAATGTTTCAATGCATCTTGAGGTATTATTTTTCAGATGCCTTTCTCCACCTACTCTTAGTAAGAGTGTTCCTTTGTGTTAATGTTATTTTTCCTCCCTCACTCTGAAAAAATAAAAGCCTAGTTTTTTTTCTTCCTTCCTTTTTCTTTTTCTTTTTTTTTTTTTTTTTTTTTTTTGGCTCTAGTTGTACAGCTGTTAAAATTCTTCCTTCATTGACAGCAAGTAGAGAAGACAAATTTTTTAACCTTGTAAGATACTAAATCTAAATCTGAGAAACAGGACTGCAACAGCTCTGACGTTGATGGGGTAATGATGAGACTTTCTCTGTGGCTCAACGACAGGCAAGTCTCCTGGTGTTTTCAGAAGGGTGGAAGGTGCCATTGTTTTTGGGGTGTCCACAGACAGTAAGAGTTAGGTCACAGCCCTGGGCTGATACATAGAGGCCAGGGTTCCAGTGTTGATCAGACCTGGTTAGCCAAGCGCTGATATACAAGTCGCCACAATTTTCTGGGCCTCGATTCCCACACTTAGAGAATGTAGCCAGTATTGAGAAGACAGTGAGCTCTAGATGCTCTCCGTGCCTCCCTCCAGGATGCCACAGAGACCCTGCTGTCCTCTGGGGGCTCCTGGGGACAGGGACCGTGCCCTCCTCCTTTAGTCTCTCCTCCTCTTCTCTGCTGGTTCACACAAACCTTGCCACAGTGCATTTTACTGTTGGGGTGACCTCACTCATAAGACAAAAATCTAAAAATAAAAAAATCAGTGACCAAGGAGGATATTCCACATTCTCATTAAATGAAGCTCAAATTCTTGTAACTATTCTGTAGTTTTAAAAAATCATTTATTGGGGCCTGTGCTGTGGCACAGTGGGTTAAAGCCCTGGCCTGCAGTGCCAGCATCCCATATGGGCACCGGTTCTAGTCCCGGTTGCTCCACTTCTGATCCAGCCCTCTGCTATGGCCTGGGAAAGCAGTGGAAGATGGGCCAGTCCTTGGGCCCCTGCACCCACGTGGGAGACCTGGAAGAAGCTCTTGGCTCCTGGCTTCGGATTGGCACAGCTCTGGCCCTTGTGGCCAATTGGAGAGTGAACCAGCAAATGGAAGACCTCTCTCTCTGTCTCTACCTCTCTCTGTAACTCTGTCTTTCAGATAAATAAATCTTTTTTAAAAATCATTTATTTACTCCCCAAGTGCCCTCAACAGCAAGGACAGGATCTGGCTGCTGCTCTGTAATTATTTTTTCCTAGTTCTTTTCTTTGACATCATTGGTTTGTTTAGGTTGGCAGCATTAAACATGTGGAGAGGTTTTCATCTCTGTGTATTATCTATTTTTCTGATATTGTTTCAAGATTAACGTAAAAAGATTAACAGATTTCCCCCAGAATTTTTTGACACATCACTTCAGTTATATGTGAGGTCTCCATGTATGCTGGTGCATTTCATGTGTGTGCACACTTACATACTAAGGACATCATCTGCCTCAGGCAGAAAACACTTTTACAATTAATGGAATGAAAACATTAGCTAAACCAAAGGACCCAAAACAAAGCAATAGACTGCGGTTTGTTGGTAAAATGAAATGGGGGCTTCCCTACAGCAGTCGAAAGACTCTTTCCATGTGGCTCAGGAGGGTTCAGTGGCAGTAGGTTCTAATCATCCTTTGTGTGTCCCTCCAGGCCACCAAGGACCAGTCACCTAACTTTTGTGCTTTCTCCTTGTCCTGGAAGCAGGGAGAAGATTACTAACCCAGACAAGAGAGTAATCTGAGCTAGAACTAATACAAATAGCTTTCAGAGCCGGCGCTGTGGCACAAAAGGTTAACACCTGGCCTGCAGTGCCAGCTTCCCATATGGGCACCAGTTCTAGTCCTGGCTGCTCCTCTTCTGATCCAGCTCTCTGCCATGGCCTGGGAAAGCAGTGGAAGATGGCCCAAGTCCTTGGGCCCCTGCACCCATGTGGGAGACCCGGAAGAAGCTCCTGGCTCCTGGCTTCAGATTGGTGCAGCTCCGGTCGTTGCGGCTATTTGGGGAGTGAACCAGCAGATGGAAGACCTCTTTCTCTGTCTCTCTCTCTCTCTGTAACTCTGTCTTTCAAATAAATAAAATAAATCTTTAAAAAAAAGCTTTCAGGACCGGCGCCGCGGCTCACTAGGCTAATCCTCCACCTTGCGGCGCCGGCACACCGGGTTCTAGTCCCAGTTGGGGCACCAGATTCTGTCCCGGTTGCCCCTCTTCCAGGCCAGCTCTCTGCTGTGGCCAGGGAGTGCAGTGGAGGATGGCCCAAGTACTTGGGCCCTGCACCCCATGGGAGACCAGGATAAGTACCTGGCTCCTGCCATTGGCTCAGTGCGGTGCGCCGGCCGCAGCGCGCTGGCCACGGCAGCCATTGGAGGGTGAACCAACGGCAAAAGGAAGACCTTTCTCTCTGTCTCTCCTCTCACTGTCCACTCTGCCTGTAAAAAAAAAAAAAAGCTTTCAGTCATTTAGGACAGCAACAAGTAACAGTGGGTAGGTACCTGACCAAGGAATACATTTGGCTCCATATGAAAAAAAAAAGTGTGAAAGGGTCGTGCTGCTCAAAACTGGCATTGTGACACAGCAGGTTAAGCCTGTGATATGGATATCCCATGAGCGTGGTTCACTTCCCAGCTGTTCCACTTCTGATCCAGCTCCCTGCTAATGTGCCTGAGAAAGCAGTAGAAGATGGCCCAAATGCTTGGGCCCCTGCACTCATGTGGGAGACCTGGATGGAGTTCTAGGCTCCTGGCTTTGGCCTGGCCTAGTCTTGTGGTCATTTGGGGAGTGAACCAGTGGATGGATGATCTCTCTCTCTCTCTCTCTCTCTCTCTCCCGTTTGAGTCTGCTCTGTAACCCTGCCTTTCAAATGAATAAAATAAATCTTGCAATCTTGCAACATAAGAAAGTGTCACACTGCTCAAAGTTAAAAGAGGCTGCCTTGTTAGGCACCATTTCCCCAGTATGATGAACTCAGTGTCAAGGGTGCCATGAAGAGAATTTCTGCCAGGTGTTGCAAGTTAGACTACATGGCATCAAAGTCCCTTCCAACTGTGTGTGTGTGTGTGTGTGTGCGTGTGTAATTTACATTTATTCATGATGATGATGATGATAAGGCAGAGAGCTGGTCAACAGGGTATTTCATATATGTGCTTGGAAAGAGTATCACAGAATAGACCATTAGAACCAGAAGAGACCTCCAAGAAAACCATCTGGGCAAATACCCCTTTTGAGACTCACAGGAACCTTGCAAGGTGTGGCTCACTAGTGCCTATTTTTCTGAAGTAGAAGAGGATGACAGGGAGGTTGCATGACTTGTTTAAGACCCCATGGTTTGCAAGTGGTGGAGGTGTCAGGGCTGGAACCCAGGACAGGCTCTGTCCCTGGTTCAAGGATTTCTGCACATCTGTCCCTGAGTCGTGTGATTGTCCACAGCATCCCAGGGGTGCACAGTAAGTACAAGTTTCGTTAGCTCCAGAGGCTCATTCATTAGCAGAAGTGCTTACAAACTTCTGTGGTCATTGCCTTCCACTCTTTAGCTCCACAAAACAAAAAGGGGCCGAACATTTGGAGGAGTTGGCCTCTGCATGGGCCATCCGGAATGAAAACCCCGAGTTCTGCTTGAACCTGCAAAGACAACCCGCCCCCTTGACCAGGCAAGCAAAGAGTCACACCAGGTGAGGGCAAGACCGATTTCATTCATTGCATCTTCCATGTGCCTCATGAGGGAAGGCACGGGGAACACGGTCCGGCAAGAGCGTGCCCAGCCGCACCTCCCCGTGCCCCACGCGCAGTAGACTAGGAAATGCTTGCTGCCTATCTGCAAGGCTGACAGTAGGGATCATTTTTCTCGTGTGCAGAACAGCTCCATCCTGAAGGAAACATTTCACTCTGGCAAGATGTAATAGCAATCACAAGGATACTTCCAGTTCTATGGCAGGCACTCTGGGTCTAACACATTTGTTCATGCATTTTTTTTCCCTTGGTTAGCTGAGAGGGTGTAACATGGAGCGTCCTGGGTGTGAAGAGTGCCAGGCAGTAGTGGGAGGAGGCCAGAGCCCACGCCGCGCCCTGGCAGTCCCTGGGCCTCCCCACCTTCATGCTTTGGCTGCTCCTGGGCTGATGACCAGTGATGAGCACAAGCAATGGCTGCTCCCTCTGCATTCTGCTCACCTTTTCCACCTGACAGGCTGCAAGGAATGGGACAATAGCACCACAAAAGCAGCAAAGGATTCTTCTGGGAGAGAAGGGAGGGGACAGTGGACACTGTGACTCCTCCTTCTTTCTAATCTGGCCTGAGCCACAGAAGAGCATTAAAGACGCCCAGACGGACCAGAAGGATGCACTGGCTGCTGTCAGAGTCAGTCCCACATCCACCCTCCGCTGACCACTCTGTTGCCTCCCACTCTCGCCAAACCACATTTCCTAATACATGATATGTTTGTAAAATGCAGTGTTGCTGTCCAAAGTGAACCTTTCCCATTCGTGAGACAGGTTCTAGCCCACTTTCGTCCACACTGGAGCGACGTGAATGGCTCACTTGTTCATTCAACACACGTTTCCTGGAGTATCTGCCACACGCCAAGCACTGTACCAGAACCTGGAAATGGAAAGGCACACTCTTGCCCTCAAAGAACTGACTAGCCAGTGGAGAAGAACAAATACTGGGGAGAAAAATCCAAGATGATGGACTCGGCTCCAAGGCCAAGGTGGACCCCGGGGGTGCTGGAAACACATAGGAGGAGCCATAGCCCCCACCCAGGAGCTTGTGAGACATTAAATTCCACCAGCAGCGACCTGTATTCTAGCAGGACCTTCTCCCAGTGACTTGGCATGCGTCTCGGAGGAAGCAGGCCTGGTTAGACATTAGGCTGATCAGGCCCCTCTCTGCGATGAACGGACAGTCCAGCCGCCTTCAGTAGGGTGCCTGGCTCACAGTCAGCCCTCATCTGTGAGGAGAATGAAGCCTTGGAGAAAGAGCTCAGCTGCCAGGGAGCCTCAGGGATCTGGGCGTAAACCCGTTATACCCTTAGACATCAAATGTAACCTTTTTCAGATGGTGTATATTTATGTGTGGTCACCTTGTTGAATACTTTTTGGAGACATTCATAACTGTAGTTTTGAAAACTGGTAAAGAAAAGGATTTCCACTTTGGAAGAGCAATCAGTAAAAAGCACTGTGCAGGGTCCATGGCGTGATGCCAGGTACCAGGACAGTGTAGGTTTGTGGATTATCTACTTTGCTGGCACTCCGGACACTCACTCAGGTATACAGACAGACACGGCGATTTGCGCTTGCTGTCTGCTAAGGTGCACACACTTCAGTCTTGGGAAAGGCTGAAGGGTCCTTCTGAGGCATTTGCTGTATCTGGGATATCATAAGTATTTGTGTCCGTGTATATACATGAGAGGGCTTCAAATAGTTTGTGGGAAAAGGAATTAAAAGGTAACTTTATTTTGGTGCAAAAAAATTTGAAATCCATGCATAGTTTTTTCATAATGTGTACTTCCCATGAACTTTTTGAAGGCCCTATGCATGTATGCATTTCAGAATTTTTTGTACAAAAATAAACTGATCTTCTAATTCCATTTTCCACAAGTTTTAAGTGCCTACATACATTTGTATATATACACACAACCATATATAAAATAAAGTTATAATGACATATTATGTGCAACGCCTAATATGTAATATTTAGGATATTTAGGGCCAGCGCTGTGGCATAGCAGGTAAAGCTGCCGCCTGCAGAGCCAGCATCCCGTATGGGCGCTGGTTCGAGTCCCAGCTGCTCCACTTCCAATCCAACTCTCTGCTATGGCCTGGGAAAACAGTGGAAGATGGCCCAAGTCCTTGGGCCCCTATACCTATCTGGGAGACCCAGAGAAGGCTCCTAGCTCCTGGCTTTGGATTGGCGCAGCTCTGACCTTTGCGGCCAATTGGAGAGTGAACCAGCAAATGGAAGACCTCTCTCTCTGTCTCTCTTTCTCTCTCTCTTCCTCTCCTCTCTCTGTGTAACTCTGACTTTCAAATAAATAAATAAGGAGATATATATATATATATATATATATATATATATACATGCAACTCCATCAATGCTTGTGGTTTTAATAAATTTGTGAAGACATTAATGAATCACAGCAGCTCCTTTACCGGTGCCCCTGGATTTAGGCAGCAGCTCTGACAGCAAGAGGACTTGGAAACCATCTCCTTCCTTCGCTTTCTTTCTCATAGTCTCAAAGCTCCCCCACAGCCCTCTCCTGAATTCTTCTCCGCCTTTCAAGGCTGAACTCTGTTACCTGGAAGCCAGCAGGTTCCTACGTGCCTCTAAGCTGCTGTTAGCTGCACCCAGTGAAGACACAGCCTTGCGGCCGTCCGGTCCTGGAACCACACTGTTTTCCTTTTCCCTTTCCTGGGAGTAGCATTCCTCCAGGCCTGGGGCTTTCGCAGCCTTTTACAGTCATTAGCAAATGGACACAAGGTCCCTGGGGGGCTTAGCCCCCTTTCAGGCAGGCTCCGTGGAGATTAGCTGCTGTCTAAGGTCACAGGGGCAGAGGCTACCCCCGGCCCCCTCCCCAGGCAGTTTCAGAAATACATATATGGCAAAGCCACGCTGGAAATGGAAACTGGAAGGCTTCTCTAACGCGACCTAAGCCTAAATTGGAGATTCTACACATATCTCCTTTCCTGGGTAATTAGGCGAGGCGTTTGAGGCGGCTGAGGCGCAGAGCGGCTTTGAAAACGGGATTCCGTTCGTCCCTGCCCACTCCACCACCCCGCAGCCCAGGGCCTGCCCCCTCGACAGCCACAGAGCCTCCTGTTTGCCACACTCTTCTGTTCTCGGGTCACGAGGAGGGCTGTGGGTGGAACGGGTTGGAGGACGCTCCGTTGACGGGAGCGCGGCATGCTGTGCGTGCTCCACCGTAAGAAACAGTGACGTCCTGGAGCCCAGGAAGCCGGTGGGGAACTGGAGTTCGTCGTCGGAGCACCTTGACAGGGTTCTCTCCTCTGAGCCTGAGCACCTGCTTTCAGCTCTGGAGTCTGAATGGAACGCAAATACTTCTATGGAATAAAATCGTTAAGCTGGAAAAGGCTTCAGACGCCATCTGCTTGGAAGCTGCCATTTAAATCAGCGATTTCCTAACTCCCAGTTCTGTGTGCCTTCCTCCCACGGGGGTGGAAACCGTCTGCCCCGTGGGCCGTATAAGAACCACGAAATCAAGTGGCCTGGCCCTGCCTTGGCAGCTCAGGCAGAGCTTTAAATTCAGTAAATCTATAGCAGGCCAATTTTTAAGCTGATAATTTTGTATGGCCAGCGAATGGTGTTATAAATATCCAAATGGCTCTTGGCAGAAGGCTTCCCCACCCCTGCTCTACAGCATCCTGCTAGCACAGAACCTACACGGATGAGGACTACTGTCATTTCAGAACCCTTCCCCCACGAGCTAGACAACAACTGCGCACCCCTTAGAGCAGAACTGTGAGGGTTAGCTGAGGAGCTAGAAACTCCAGAAAAACCATGCTGCTCTTCCCAGTGTACTAAAAACACCGTCAAAGGGGAGGATTACTATAATCTGGAACATTCTTCTCCTTCCCGTTACTTATTAGAATTATATAGAGCAGAATAAGATACTGGAGAATCATCAAGGCTGCCCTCAGATCTTGAAATGGACAAACGAGGGTATCAACTTTCAGCAACAGGAAGAATTCTAGAGTACAATAGGATTCCAGTGAGCCCCTGCCAGGCCTTGAAATGGGATCTGTTCCCCTTTGGAAAAAGACTTTATGAGAAGATGAATTCTTTAAAAAAAAAAAAAAAAGGAAATCTCCATTAAAAATGCATCTCTGTATAATTTTCTACTTCTGTTATGCTAAGTACTTGTTATTTGTTTGGCTCCTACTGGGTATTCTGTGTATATAACAACAAAAAAAAAGCACAGGCAGGGTTCCAGCTTTTGAAGAAGCTGTAAGCTAATGGAAGGAAAACACACAGGTGACAAGAGCCAGAAACAAGCTGATAACCCAAGGTTTATGGACGACTTCATATCCAAGCCATCGGCTCAAGTGATCCTTTCCATATCTAGTCTCAGAAGAGCATCCGTGTTCTACATCTCTCATTAGATCACATGAGAGCACCTGCTGGATGTCTCTAGTTCATTTTGAATCTCAGTGTCCCCATGCACAATCATCTATGCCATATGATAAAGGAAATTCAAACTGCATAATTTGATCTTTGCCTTCAAAAACCTACTAATCTTATCAGGAGAAGGGTCACTTCAGCCAAAGGTTTGGATATGAAGTTGTCCATAAACCCTAGGTTATAAGTTTGTTTCTAGCTCCCTGTCATCTATGTCTTTTCTTTATATCTTTTAATTTCATTTTCCATGAACTTGTTGAAGTTTCCTATCCAAAATAACTCAATTATTAAGAATAGTGGGGCTGGCACCGCAGCTCAATAGGCTAATCCTCCGCCTAGCGGCGCTGGCACACCGGGTTCTAGTCCCAGTCGGGGCGCCGGATTCTGTCCCGGTTGCCCCTCTTCCAGGCCAGCTCTCTGCTGTGGCCAGGGAGTGCAGTGGAGGATGGCCCAAGTGCTTGGGCCCTGCACCCCATGGGAGACCAGGAGAAGCACCTGGCTCCTGCCTTTGGATCAGCGTGGTGCGCCGGCCGCGGTGGCCATTGGAGGATGAACCAATGGCAAAGGAAGACCTTTCTCTCTGTCTCTCTCTCTCACTGTCTACTTTACCTGTAAAAAAAAAAAAAAAAATTGTGGATGGCCGGCGCTGTGGATCACTTAGCTAATCCTCCGCCTGCAACACTGGCACCCAGGGTTCTAGTCCCGGTCAGGAATTCTGTCCTGGTTGCTCCTCTTCCAGTCCAGCTCTCTGCTGTGGCCCGGGAGTGCAGTGGAGGATGGCCCAGGTCCTTGGGCCCTGCACCCGCATAGGAGACCAGAAGGAAGCACCTCCTTCGGATCGGTGCAGTACACCAGCCGTAGCAACCATTTGGGGGTGAACCAATGGAAGGAAGACCTTTCTCTCTATCTCTCTCTCACACTGTCTATAACTCTCTCTCTCTGTCTTTCTATCTCACTGTCTAACTCTGCCTGGCAAAAAATAAAAAAATAAAAGAATAGTGGTATATCCAGCTATGTTCTGACAAGTGTCCTCTGGTGGGACAGGATGTAGTATATAGGCCTGCTTTTTGTTGTTGTTGTTAGATTTATTTATTTGAAAGGCAGAGCTACAGAGAGGCAGAGAGGAGAAAGAGAGAGAGAGAGGGGGGCCTTCCATCCACTGGTTCACTCCCCAAATGGCCACAACAACCGGAGCTGCACCAATCTGAAGCCAGGAACCAGGAGCTTCTTCCAGGTCTCCCACATGGGTGCAGGGGTCCAAGCACTACTGCTTTCCCAGGCCATAGCAGGGATCGGAACTGGAGCATCCAGGACTTGAACCAGTGCCCATATTGGATGCTGGCACTGCAGGCAGCTTTACTTGCTACACCACAGCACCGGCCCCTCAGGCCTGCTCTTGAAAAAGGCATTTAACCCTTTAGGCTTCAGGTTTCTCAAAAGTAAAAGAAAGAAGTGGACTACATGTTATGACCAGTGGGTGTGATGCCCATCCTTACTTCATTCGATTATCTTCTGGCACGTGAAGATTGCTTCTTCTTCCCCTAGACCCCTCTGCTCCAACCTCCTCTGGGCCTGCACTTTAGTTCTTGTTGCCTGGTGTCCTGGCAGCACGATTCCAACTGTTCTCCTTTGACACAGGCCCAGATATCAATATCCTTCTGTTATGGTCCCAAAGCTGGCCCCAGTGTCTAGGTCTTATTTCACATGGGTTTCTGTTAAGCTTAATCTCCCCATCTTTATTTATGTGATAGCTCAGACTAGGGAAATTTAACCTTTCTTCCCCTCTGCAACTCCATGGGTTGCTGGTTTCTGGGCCAGCTGGGCTAAGGGACGCAAGGCAGAGACGCCACCCTCTTCTGTACTCTTCCTACATTTGCCTCTCTGTCTCTTGGCCTGAAGGAAGCTCCTTGCATCACCTGATTAGAGAAGCAAAAAGTGTCTGCCTGGGTTCACCCAACCCTGAGGATCTCTTGTCCTAAATATTGATACCTCGGAGGAGCGGCATCACCCACACGGAGCCAACAATCTCTCCCTTTCTCTTCTTTTCTCATTTAGTTTGAGCTGTGTTTGGTTTCAGGGGCACAGTGAGAAGTTGTGGAGTTTATTTCTGATAATGCAGTCCTTTGAGGGCCTCTGAATAATGGGTTTGTAACTGGGATTATGAAAAAAATAAGTAGAGTTGGAGGGAACGTGGTTCTGATTCCAGCTCTGTTAAATTTTTAATGCTGCTGGAGGCTAGCTGAATTGATTGGGAAGAATGGAATTTATATTCTTGTTGCTATAGAAGGAGTAAGTACTCCAGAATCTCATGGTCTTTCTTTCACGCCCAAAGTGGGAAAGCCTTTTACTATTAATAAAGAAGGCTGCAGTGTGGTCTCAGAATGACCAGGGGCTTGCAGCTGGACAGACATCCACTGGGACTGAGCAGCCGCTACCTCAGCACCAGGAAGTCCGCACAGACCCAGACCATCCCTCCCAGGTCCAGCCTGATGGGAAATACCATGGTCAGAATTCATCACTTCTGAAAAAAGAGATCTTCAACTTCCAGAGCGTCCTGATAAAGGATGCGTGTATAGAACGGCCCAATCTCCAAAGCCTTTATCATTAACCACTCTATTTGCAGCGGGAAATCACTGAGAAGAAAATCCCTTTGGGAATGAGACACAGGGAAGATGTGCACTAGGTGGGCCAGGCCATGGGGGGTGCACATGGAAGAGCCCAGTGTGCACCAGGTGGGCCAGGCCATGGCGAGTGCACATGGAAGAGCCCAGTGTGCACCAGGTGGGCCAGGCCATGGGGGGTGCACACGGAAGAGCCCAGTGTGCACCAGGTGGGCCAGGCCATGGCGAGTGCACACGGAAGAGCCCAGTGTGCACCAGGTGGGCCAGGCCATGGGGGGTGCACATGGAAGAGCCCAGTGTGCACCAGGTGGGCCAGGCCATGGGGGGTGCACATGGAAGAGCCCAGTGTGCACCAGGTGGGCCAGGCCATGGGGAGTGCACATGGAAGAGCCCAGTGTAAATGCTTTGGGAAAGGAGCTATGCTTTATTCACAGCTGTATGTCCCATGCCTGGCATGGTATCGTGCAGCATACTTAAATATGCTCACCAAGAAGGAAAATGGACAAGTAGCAAAGACTTCCCAAGTCTCTCAACAGTCATCTGGGATGGTGGGTAAGGGGCAACTGGCACCACTGGAAGAAACATATTGTGGACTCTAAGACACAGCACTGTTTTTACCCTCCTCCGCTCTCCCTGTACCCAAACGAGCTCCTAACCACGCTGAACAACACTGTGTCCACCCTACCATCCAAGGCAGGATCCAGGAAGACAACCTAGGCTTCTGCCTGGTGATTCTTCCTCAAAATATCTTCCAAACTCCCCCACTCTGCTTCATGGCCATCGCTACTCCCTTTGTCTGGGTCTCCTTCAACTTTTACCTAAGGTCCCTAGGTGGATGCCCTGCCTGTAGGCTCTCCCATGTGACCACTCCATAACTAATCAAAGGCAAATCCAATCAAGTTACAGCCTTACAAGAAAATGTAATTCTCACCCCCACCCCAATACCATTGCATTCACACCAGAGGCCACATTCCTTTGCTTGGCCTGAAAGCCCCACGATAATCTAGCCCTTACCCCCATCTGCAGCCGCAGCGCCTCACGTGGCCCCACGTGTGTTCTCTTGGAAATCTGCAGCGCCACACAACTCCCTTCTCTTTTGTACACGCTGTTGTTCCTTCCACCTGGGAGGCTGCTCCCTCCCAGCCTCGTCCTTCGCTCAGCCTCGGCATCACAGAATGCACGGTTCTCTTCTTCCCCTGAGAGTCACACGCCCTTCCCTCTGGTAAAGCGTGCACAGGGCTCTGGTAAAGGCTGACACGCTCTGCTGTCTTTTCCAGGGCCCTCGCCTGTTTCCCGGCTGGAATGCAGGGGACTGTGACACATGCTTCTCTCTACAGAGCGCAAGGTGTGCCCCACGGAAGATGTGTCAGAAATGCTTCCTACAGGCATGCGTGGTGCCAGTAGCTTCTTTCAAAGGACTCAGTTGGCCAAGCGTGTATCCATTTGTATATTCCTGGTCACCGTACAGGCCTACTCTATGTTGGACATGGAATCTCCTCAAAGCCTAATCCTAAGAGAGCAAGTTTTCTAAATGGTTTGGCTCCCCCTTGGCCTTTCTTAAGGAAATCAAAAATGGCACCTGCCTCTCCTGCCACACCCCCTGCAAAGGAGTTGTGGGATGGATACAAACTCTAACTTTTTATTTCTCTGGAGAGCAGGCGTTGTTTCTCTGGAGAAGCAAGTGAATTTGAGGAGTGTAAGCCAATCCACAGTGTAGAGCGGTTCAAAGGGGGTTTCCTCTGGCCGACAGACCCCCGGGCCAGAGGACGCTCACCCACACCTCGGTTCACTCTCCCCAGTTCCACGGCCCTGGGAGTCATGGGCCCAGAGTCCCACTCTAATTATGCCCAGTTTGACTAGGAAATAGAACTCCTCATTGCATCCCCAAATCTCCAACTGACACGCCTTTATAGCCACATTAAAAAGGAAATGCTCTTTGCTGTGTGTGTGCCTTTGCTCAAGATAACTGCACAGTGATAACACTGTTGAGGGGCCTGAGGCCCTTCCCCAAATGACAGAACAGAATCGTGACTCATAAAGGAAAGGAAATAGTGGTTCCCTCCTTGAGCCCCTGAACACAAGGGAAATAAACAGCGCCTTAGCTGGAAGATGAATGTAGCTCTCAGAGCCCCGCGCTCTGGAACTCTGGGAGTGCCAAAGTCTAATCCTCTGTTGGCACACACCGCCTCAGCCTCTCCTTATCTGCAAAGGGAGCCTGGCGAGGGTGTGGCTTTCATCCAAACTCCAGCTAGGGTTGCAGACCCCTGGGCAGCTGGGGATCCCTGCGAGTCATCCAGGAACCCAAACATACACCAAATCACGGGCTGAGAAAATTCAGGTCTTGCACAAATACATGCATCTACGTTTCCAACATTTGCAGTTACAGTCACCATCAGTATCATCTTCTTCACCAACCTGGGAACCATTTACTGAGTGCTTCCCAGAGGACAACACTTACAAACACTCTCTGCACGCTAACTTAGTTCATCCTCACCACCACCCAATGGGGTATATCACCACTATTGTTCCCACTTTCTAGATGAGAAAACTGAGATACAAAGAAGTCAAGCAGAGGCCAGCCCTGTAGCATAATGGGTAAGGCCACTGTCTGTGATGCCAGCATCACATATGGGTGCTGGTTCGAGATCCAGCTCCTCCACTTCCAGTTCAGTTCCCTGCTAATGTGCCTAGGAAAGCAGCAGAAAAAGGCCCAAGTCCTTGTGCCCTTGATACCCACGTGGGAGACACAGAAGAAGCTCCTGGCTCTGGGCTCTGGCCTGAGCCAGCCCAGCCCCTGCCATCGTGTCCATTTGGAAAATGAACCAGCGAATGGAAGAGTGCTCTCGCGCGCTCTCTCTCTCTCTCTCAAATAATTAAAATAAATCTCAAAAAAAAAAAGGGGGGGGATCATTTCTTTATCAAAATAACAAAAAAGAAGTCAAGTAACTTTCCCAAGCTCACACAAAGAAGTGGGCAATCTGGTTCCAGCATGCTTTGTAACTACTACATGATGCTGCCTCTCCGCTTCTCAGTGAACAGTTATTAAGTACCCCTCACCATCAGGTTGGGAGTCTAATCTTGATCCACAGCCTGACAAAGCTCCCTGCTACCAAAGCCTGCAGGCTGACCCTTGGAGATTCCACCCGTAGGTTTAAAGGGCTTCTTCGGGAGGTCTCTGTGGCGTGCAAGTACCCCTAAAGAAGCCACAGTATCTTAGCATGAGTGAGGATTCCAGGTCATTCCTTTACTGTCAGTGGGGGTGGGGGTGGGGAGCAACCAAGGGCATTAGAAGGATATTATTGGGATTGAGGAATGGGGGGTCATGACAGTGAGGGGAAAAGAAGAGGCAGGAGGCCCTGAACAGGATAGGTAGTGACCACTTTGGGAAGCAGACAGGGAAGTCAAAAATAAACTTGGCCTACTTCACAGTTTTGCCCAGAGCTGGCCTGGGGGCATTCATCGGTACCACACAGGATGACATTTTTGGTGAAATGCTTTAAATCAGTTAAGAGCTAAATCATTATTTCTAGAAATATTAACCTCGTCACCTTTTGAAATAAAAACTGTAGCAATAAGCAAGAAGCCAAGTAGATCTGGGATTTTTCTTGAGGAAGAAAACACGGCCTAGCTTGTCAGTCTAGAAGCGTATTAATGAACCTCATCTGAAATCTGACTGGAGTAAAGGGTGAACCTTAATCAGAGCATCTGAAATGAGCCACCCAGTGGAGCTGGCTGTTTTCCTTCTATCACTGCCTGGTAAGCAATGGAGCACTCACTGGTACCAGTACTTTTGCAAAGACTCCCCTTCCTTTAGGCTCATGCATTCCATGTTTTGCTAAAACAAGATGGCTGCCATCACCAAAGCCCAGTTGGCAGTGGAGCTGCACACTTTCACTAAAAGCAATAATAGAACTGTGAAAGAAAACTGGCCTCATTCAGCACTAGCAGAGTTCTGCATAAAGCATGCATGTGCAACAGGCAGGTCCTGAGAATCAAAATGCTGCCATCCTTCAGAAATTTCCTGGCTGCTGAGAGAGGTATCCAGGCCTCCACCAGCCACTGACCTGGACAGCTCCCCCAGGTGCAGGAAATGAAAATAGACATCACCGGAGCGTGTGCAATGCTGCATCTGAGTGTTGTTTCACAAGAGTAAAATTTAATGGGGCCAAATGAAAAACCAAAATTTGAGGTCTCCTTCAGGAAGGAATGGGTTAAGTCTGTTAAACCAACGATCTGGGGTCAAAGATGTTACCAGAATTGTTCCTCACCTTGCTTCCTTACAGAATCAGGATCTTGGGGTCTAGGGAAGCTCCAGGCAATCTTAATGTCCTGGTGTCCCACACTGTACCAGAAATACCAGTAAAAATGGTTAACAGATGAGGCCAATCTTCCAAAATTTTAACATGAATTGATAAGAATAAGCCAGAATAAAAAATAAGTATAAAGCAAAATAAAATTACAGACTCCTTCCTCCCCTGTCCCCTTCTTGTTTTCTTTAGCTAATACCCCAGTCCAGGATTTTGTAGTGCTTTTAGAGAAATAAAATCAAATTTCTGTAAGGCTTCCTCCCCAAATGAAAATCAAAAATAAATGCCTCTCCCCTAATCCTTCTGATTTGGAAATTATTTGGCATTGCAGAAATTGTTTTTTTCCAGGCAATTAAATTAGCCAGTAATTTGATATCACTATCTTACTTCATTGTACAGAACACATGCTAAAATGACACACAACCTCATTTTCATTTAGTATTTTTGCAAGCTCAGTGCTCATAAAAAGGTGTTGCATTGACAGTGCCTGTGACTATAATCTTCCCTGCTAGGGAGAGAGTCTGAAAAACGGTTATGTCAGCTGGAGCCCAGGCCTGTGCAGGCTGAGTTACCAGCTGCGAGAGCAGGATCAAGTCCCACAACATACAGTCCTTTATTCTCCGCTCCAGGATCCTTGTTGGCCCACCCAACTGAGTATGATAAATGGCGCCACCACTGGATGGAATCCGCCCCCTCACTTCCCAGTGGCCACCTGGTATTTCTATGATGCCTCTGTACAAAGAATTTTTAAATGCTTTCCAAGTCATCTGACTCAGTTCTCTGGCCCTTTTAGACAAAGATGGATCTCTGAGAACCTGGAAATTCACTTGGGAAGAGAGAGAACACACGCACTTTAGCTGGAGGAAAGATATGAGCGCTTTTACTTCTCCATCGCTTGCAAGGGTGTATTGTTATGGCCTACCAAGGAAAAAGACAAGGGGGAAGATTTCTTTTAGTTCCCTTTGTTCCTGGTCAGAAAGGAAAGCCTCAATTGTTTCCCCCCACTTTATAGATGGGTAAACAAAGGCGCAGCAACGAGAAGAAAAGGCTTCAAGTACGCACCCTAAAAGAAACAGGCAAGGTCAAGATTCACATCCAGGGCTCATCAGAAATGATACTTTTCTTTAATTGTGAACACGTTTAATATGAACACGTTGATGAGTGTTCAAAGGAGACCCTATTAGTAATTACACCAGGACAGGGGGCACGCAATCTAGGAGAGGCGAGGGCCAGCTGGGACATGACCTCACCTGTGAACGTGAGGCCAGGATGTCACTGGGTGCAGAAACAGCACAGCCTGCTGGCTCAGTCCCAGGCTGCTGTGTTTCTTCCTTTTTACAGGCCTCGCTAATTCCCTCCCCCCTTCATGCCTGGAGTGTCCTCCCTCAGCATCTTTTATGAAAATCCCATACTTTATTTAAAACCCAAGTGAACATTCATCCCCTCCCACAACTCTTTCTGCCTACTGTAACTCATTCTTTTTTTTTTCTTTCTGAATTTCTTGAGCATTTATTGTACTTATCATATAACATAGCTCTGAACTATAGATGGCTTTGGATTTTTTTTTCCTACTTACTCCATAAAGATGAGGTTCATTTCTCAATTAGGCTTTAAGCTCCTGCAAGGTTGGGATCTGTCTTGTACCCTTCTTGCATCCACCATGGGAAAGCCACACATCTAACTTAGGATATTAAATAGAAACAAAACAAAACAAAAAAATCTTGACAGAGACCACCCTGTCCAGCTACAAATCAAGGATCTGACCTGAAAAATTAAAGAGCTTTCCTAGCACCCACAGCCCTCACAGAGCATGAGTAGGGTTCCCTGCTCTATGACTGCATGGGGCCCACGGGTGCTTCACAGCGCTGCACCTCTGTTGCGGGAGGTTCGCTTGCCACGATGACTACACCACCAGGCCTGTTTCCTTGGCTGTCCATCTACCACGTGGGACAGCCCTGAAGGACAGAAACTCTGCTCCATGGATCGCCATGTCCTCCAGGGCTGGGACATGACACTCGTAGGAGACACTCCTGGGCGGCTGCTGCTTCCCTCCTGTTTGCCTCCCAGCCCAGCTGATGCAATCCGTTTCCACTAACCTTCCTGTCCCACAACACATAGCCAAAAAGGCACTGAATTCAAAGACAGAGCAACTGATCTGGAATGCAACTCTTCACAGTCTCAGTCACACCAGGAGCAAGACACCGTGCGCAGGGCTTCTGACCGCCCATCGGGAACAGGAGAGGGCTGGCCCCAAGGCTGGGGGGCCCCTTGCAGCTGCAGGGCCCACTAGGCCTGAGGCCCCTCACCGAGCTACCCTCTGGGTAAATGATGACCCCGGGGCAGGGTGGCAGCTCAAAGGCCCTGTTCTCCAGTCAGCGATGGACAGCTTAGTAGACAGAGCCTCAGATCCCCTCTTCAGCTGCTTGGAAAATGAGTCTCCCAATAGCGCATTCGGTTGCATATTAAACAGATGGGGTGCAGATCTGGGACCTCTTAAAGACTGAGGCTTTCCTGGTTTTTTATAGGCTGCTGTCAAGGTGTGTTAGTATCTCTTTATTTAAACAAGATCCTTCGTCTTGATACACAGGGCTAGGACTCAAAAAAAAAAAAGTGAGTAGTATAAATAATCTATCATGCTAGCAACATAATTATAAGAACATATGTTAGCTCAAAGCAGCTATATTCTAGTCATGTTAAGGGTATGTGTGGGAGAGACAAGAGAGGCAGGAGGGTCTCAAAATAGTTGAGGCGGAGGAAGAGTGATAAAGGCGATGTGGGAACCCAAACTGCTTTCCCGGAGCCGACATCTTGGCTTCCTGCCGCTTACTGCAGCCACCTGTGTCGGTAGCACCACAGGGATACCTGCTGCCCCACCTCAGTGCGCAGGCCAGGAAGGGGCTGGCAGGTAGAGGGGGTGGGGGCAGACTCCCACGGGGCAGAGGCAGTAGGGTTTTGGTCTGCACAAATGCTTCACACTTGGCATTAAGGGCAAAAACTTGTCCATATAGCCATGGCCTTCAGGGAAAGGAATCATGGGCCGGGTAGGGAGGGGTGAGGACCACATTGCTTCCCCTGCCATTTCCCACTCCTTATCTACATGGTGCACATCTCAAGGCTCTTCTGAGGGTCAGTGCCTCCTCAGGGACACCTGCAGCCCCGCCCCAGTCCCTTGCCCCTGCAGGCACCCCTCTGTGCACCCCAGAACGGTTCCTTGGTAGCTGCCCGCTCTTCTGGAGACCCATTGCACTTTTAATTCTAGCCGGCTGGATTGATTTTACTACAGTGGATTGCAGCCTCCCCGGATTAGGAGCTGTGCCTAATTTGCTCGCCATGGTGACAGCGGCGGGCTGGGGCCCAGGAGTCTGTGCCAGGGGAATGCAGGCACGTGCAGAAGGATGGCAGGGGAGAGCACTGTGCACATCCCCAAGATGTGTGGGCAGCGGCAGGGCCGAGCCACCAGGGCAGGTCACAGAGAGCAGAACGCACCACTGCCCACCTTGGCCTGGCCGGCCCAGAGACAAGGGCAGCTGGTGCTGGGCCTCCCTCCACAGGCCTGGAGCTGCTGCCCTGGCATCAAGCAGGGTCAAGTGTGCGCTCCAGGAAGTTAATTCTGGGGGCCCAGGAAACGCCTGGAGGCAGGAAACCAGCTCAGAGGCCATTATATTCATCACGTGAGAGAGAGGCCTAAATTAGGGTGGGGGCCTTGGGAATAGAGGAGAGGGAGAAGTCCCAGAAATATTTTGTCGCTAGCATTTTGTATTTTATGAGATTCTAAGGGATGGGGAGAGAACTAAAAACATTAAGGATCCAACTGACATTTAATAAACATTTACCAATATGCTTATCAATATATACCAGTATTTATGCACAGATAGAGCATATAAACATGAAAACACTTCTGTTACAATTGATTTAAATGTTATCTTAACACATTTCTATATTTTTATATAGTCCATTGATGCTCTTAATAAGAGAAGAAATAAAGGGCTCAAAAAGAAGGAAAAAGCAGAGAGATTAGTTGTCTATTGCTTAGACTCTCAATAGCTTGAGCCGCAAGCCACATGCAAAGGCATTGCCACCCGACTATAGCTGACAGGTGCTTGGAGTCTTTTAAGTTCTTTGCTGCCTATGTTTGGGCACTACCTTTTGTGTGTGTGTGTGTTGAGTGAGCACAGGTCACAACAAGTGGAGGTATTACTGTCCCCAATCCCCTCCAGATAAACACAGTACTGAATGGACAGCATGTGCAAGCCAGAACATAGAGCACAAAGGGACAGCCCTTATTTCCTGGGATCCCCAGAGAAAGTAGGAAGACAGGGATGGGGCTCTACAGGGTACGTGGTGCCACTGCAGCAGAGACGTTTTAACGGTCACCCAACCTCCAATCCTCACCTACATTTCCTGTGTCAATGCTACATTCAGTGTTCTCTCCCAAGATGACACACGCAGACTTGAACGTAATCCAGATTGTCATGTCACCAGCGCTGACGTAGCAAACATAACATTTGTGCTTATCCCCAAGGCAACGCTGCTCATCAAGTGAAGACACCAGATTGGCACATCACCCACTGCTGTGCGTTTACCAATATCCATATTGATCCACTGGAAATCCTTGGCAAGAACCACATCTTATCTCTGTGCCTTAAACTGCTTTTAAAACACAGGGTGGGGTTCCATAGAGCGCAGCCAGACGCACTCAGTTTTATTCTAGAAAGACAGCTGGCAGCGGAGTTTTCTGTTCAGACTGCCCTCCTGCCTTGTGACACCTCACCTCTTTGCCAGCACCACCGTTTCACCCTTGCAAGAGCAAATCTTTCCGCCCCACACACAACAAAAATGATGATACTTTGCAAATAATAACATAGGATAGCCCGCAAAACACTTTCACATGTCTTTCCTCTCAAGAGTCTCAGGAGAGACTCAAATGCATTGGGTCATTATCGTCAGTCCTGTCCAGAAAATGAGAAAAATGATTTCTGCAGCTGGTAAAAGGACTTTTTCAGGGTCTCACCTCCTAGCTCAAAGTTAGAGACCTTGACACTGCCCCATGGATGGCCTCTGCCCACCATCCCTCCTGCCTGTGGAACACTAGTATTTGGCTGGTTGGACAAGAGAGAGAGGGGACCAAGATACAGCTGCAGAGGCCAACATCAGCCTGTCAGTTAAGCCAAATCAGGTAGTATTTCGAACCCAAGGATTGTCCTGAAATGCACAAGCTGCCTTCTGCAAAACAGCAGTCCAGGCCAGCACTGCCAGAGTGGAGGGGAGGTGGGGTGGGGGCGGGGGAGGGGGACTCAGGGAGGCAGAGTCCAATGAGCAGGCTTGCCTGCACAGCCAAGAGAGAAGGTGGGTTTGGACAGAGGTCAGCCCTCCTTGTGGCTTGTCTGTGAGCTCCCCAGACAGATCATGAACCCACATAAGGCCCCAGGCCCTCCAGAGAGGTCTCAGTTATTTCTGCTAAAGAGGAACTGATAGACACAATTTCTGAGCAGACCCCGAACCAAGACTCGCACCTGGGTGCAGCCTGTTCAGCACCACACAGAGCCTCTTGGCAGAACCAGCCCAGTCTGCCCAGAGCAGGAAAGGGTGAAAGTAAATAAACGAAGCCTTAATCTCTCCAGTAGATTGGAACAATCTGAACCAACCTGTAATTTCATCCAGACATGCGGGGAGAAAAATTTTGAAAGCCTTGCTTAAACATAAACGCACCTCCACTCATTATGATTTCCCCCAGCATTTTTTTTTTCTTCCTGCCCCCTTCTCCATCTGCACTTTATTCAATGAACACATCTGCATTCTTTCTCTCTCTTTTTTTGGCCAGAAACTCTATACAACCTTATCACTGACACCTCTCTGCAGTTTCAAATTCCAACTTTGTGCCAAATCCCCATTTCCTGCTGCTTAATTTCCATTCATTTACTCTTGTTTTTGCTTCTTCTGCCATTCCCAGCATGGACTAGCTCCAGCCCAGCTTCTTGTAATTTTTTAAGGAAGGCTCCCCATTGAGTGCTATTGGAATCTGAGCTCCTGCTCCATGCCAGTGACTGGCCATTGTTTATACTACCTAACAACAGTTGCCAATAGGACTGCTGCTCTGCCTTCTTTGTTTCCCTCCCCGAGTGTGTACACTAAGGCCCAAGAGAACTTTCCCCCACATATGGTGACCCAGTGGGTCTAGTTTTATTATTACTTCAGTAGAATCTGAAGTAGCTCCCCCCCCCTTTTTTTTTTTTTGAGAAGAAAAATAAAATCAGGTCTGGAAGCTTTGTTTACCTTACTCCCAGTGGCATGACTAACCTCAGCCTGTGACAAACCACTGTCGGGAGTGGTTCTTCGGGAGCTGCAGCAAGTTGGGTTCTGTAAAAGATGAGGAAGGCCCCAAGGGAGGATGTGCTGTGGTTGAACTTTTTATAGAGGCGGAGGAATGGCCACTCCATATTGCTTGGGCTCAGGCGTGTTTTCAACGTGTTAGATTGTTCTGCAAAGCCAGGAGCCACCAAAGGTTGGTTTCCTGGCTGCCAGTGGGGACCAACTCACACTGAAAATACTCTTTTCTAAGCAATTGAACTGCGGTATAAAAAGGTAACCACCACTTTTCTTCCCACAGTGGGATTGGTTCTAGTATGTTGTTTGGGGGAGGTACTGGCTTTCATTTTGTTTTTCCTTTCCTTTTCTTTTTCTTTTTTTTTTTTTTTTTTAAGATTTATATATTTATCTGAAAGGCAGAGTTACAGAGAGAGAGAGATCCTCTATCCACTGGTTCACTCTCCAAATGGCTACAACAGCTGGAGCTGGGCCAATCCAAAACCAGGAGCCAAAAGCATCTTCAGGATCTCCACACGGGTAGCAAGGGCCCAAACACTTGGGCCATCCTCTGCTGCTTTCCCAGGCGCATTAGCAGGTAGCTGGATCTGAAGTGTAGCAGAGGTTGAACTAGCATCCATACGGAATGCAGGCACCATAAGCAGTGGCTCTTCCTGCCACACCACAGTGCCAGCCCTTATTTTGTTTTTCTTAAATGCACAGCTCAGCTTCCAGTCCCATCCTTCACACCATAGCCATGTCGCCATCACCGCACATCTCTCTGCCCCAGGGCCTGACTCATCTACCACCAAACTCTGCCCCCTCTCCTGTCTCTCTGGATTTCATCACATAGAATTACGTCACTGTAGTCCCACCTAAACTATGGCCTCCAGAAAGAAAAGGCTACATCAGTGGGGATACCTCAAAAGTAAAGTCAGCCACAGGCAGAAAAAAAAAATCATTAGCCATCACAAGTGCTTACAGGTCTCTGACATTTCCAGTGGTCTCTCTCCCAGTTGTCTCTGACGCAGATGTGAAAAGGCAGATGGCCTCCTGAAATCCACCGCCCCGAGATTGCTTTGCCCACCCGGCCTTTGATCTAGGGGTCCCGGCATTCTCCTTGCTGCTTCCTTCTCTGGAACCGCATTCAGAATGTTTTGTGTCCAAGAAGAAGCTTTCATCCCACAGACTCTGAAGCGTTCTCAGACACATTCTCTCCTTCCTTGGCTTGCAGAACAACAATATTACATCCTGAGTACGCCAAGGAAAGGCGTCTTCTTACACAGTTTTATAGCACAGATGTGCAGCATGCCTCAAAAACATGACTTCTCATTATTTACTTGCTTCACATTTTAAGAGCAAAGTCATTTTTTCAACAGCGTAGAGCTGAGTTATCCACTTGACCCAAAGTGGGCCAACAAGTCTCTGAAGTAGTATAATTCACACTTGTATGGCGCCAAAGACCGGAACACATTTTTCACATGTGTAATAACTCTGTGTGTGTGTGTGTGTGTGTGTGTGTGTTTTCAGCTCATCTCATGAACAGGAAGAAGAATTGGGTAGTATTGCTCCATTCTACAGATAAGAACCAACAGCTCAAGGACATGACTAAGCACAAGCCTAAAACCAAATAAACACAAACAATTCAAATGCTGACTCACTCTTCTTTCTTGATTTCTGGTAGGGCTACCCATCTCCTACCCTGAAGCAATGATTTTAAAGTATAGTCATGCATTACTCAGCCATAAGTTGTTCCTGAGAAATGCACCCCTGGGTGCATTTCATCATTGTATGAGCATTACAGAGTGTGCTCACATAGACTAAGACACCCACAATGCCAGTAGATGATATGCTTATGGGACCACCAACATTTATGTGGTTCATCACTGACCAGAACTTTATTGTGTGGTGCATGACTACATCTAAGGAGGGGAGCACTTCACTGGCCATACGGAGAACATGAGCTTCTACCCTTACTTTGCTCTTTCAGCCCTGGAACCTCTGAGTCATGACAGGCACTCAGCCCTTGCTCAAAGCTGGAGGGATATTCAACATCATGGTCTTATTTGAGTTCCTGAATGAAAGAAATTCTATCATCAGATGGGTGGGCTGGTTTTAAAGAACTGGGATTCCAACTGCATGAATCAGTTCCACCCCTTAGAACCAGCTATGGCTCAGGACACTCACATCCCATATCAGAGTGCCTAGTTTGAGTCCTGGCTCCTCCACTTTCAATCCAAACTTCCTGCTAATGCACATCCTGGAAGGCAGCAAACGATGGCTCAAGCACTTGGGTCTCTGCCACACACATGAGAGATCCCGATGGAGTTCTGAGCTCCTGGCTTTGGCCTGGCACAGCCCCACCTGTCACAGGTGGAAGATTTCTCTCTGCCTTTGAAATAAATAATAAAAACAAATTATAGGTGAAGATAATGCTATTGGTATACATGCATGTACATAAATATGTGAGGAAACTTCAAAAAGTTGGCAGAAAAGTAGAATCAAAAGCTAACACATAGCCAAGTGTTTGACTTAGTAATTGGGAATCTTATGTCCCATATTAAAGTAACTAGGTTCAAGCCCAGGCTCAATTCTTATTTCTGGCTGTGTGCTAATGCACATCCCGAGAGGCGGCAGGTGATGCTTCATAGTTGGGTCCCTGCTACCAGGTGGGAGACCTAGATTTCTTGGCTTTCAGCTTCAGCCTGGCTCAACCACAACTGTTGCAAGCACTTGGGGAGTGAACCAATGTTTGACAGTGTGTGCTCTCTCTTGCTCTCTCTCTCTCTCCTTCCTTCAATGTCTTTCGTTAATAAAAAATTTAAAAACATGTACTATTTTCTATGAACTTTTGGAAGCTATATACATACATACATACATATGGATATGGATAAAACCACTAAGCATGTGTTCATAAGTACCTATACTGAACAATATAAAAAACACAACCCCAAGACTTTATTTCATTATATGTTTGGCACATGGTGGGAAGAAGCATATATTTGTTTTATTGCATTGTATATATGAAAGAAAAATAGCACAAAGTTAACCACTGAAATCCAAAAACCAAGTTGTATCATAAAATAAACTTGAGTCATATGAAAAATAAGAATTCATAATATTACCTTCTCTATTTGTATGTGTCCTTGATATTTTCCAAACAGAAAATTTAATATTCAAACTTAAAAGAGAGGAATTCAATTTCCCTGAATTAATTAAAATGAATTTTACAATTTGTTACTTATGGAACAAATTGTTCCATATAATTTCAGATAATCAACAACATGGAGATACCTCCTCCTTCTGCTAGTTTTCCTAAACTGCTACAATTTTCTCAACAGAAAAGTATAAGGAGTCCTTTCAGAAGGGGCTCATTCATGGGGGCACATTGGGTTGACAGTGGGTGGAACACAACCCAAACAGGTCCAATAAAATCTACCTTTGCTGTTACTCTTATCAAGTGAAAAGCTCATTCTTCAAATGATCTTTCTTGAGACTACAGCCTCTCCAAGTTGTCCTTAGAAAGTACAGAAGCAAACTATGCCTTCCATAATTCTAGAATGTCCATCCACCCTGAGCCCAGCTGAGCCGGGCAAAAGGAAAACAAGTTCCTTGGGGTAGCCTCATGGAAACAGATGATAATGGGGCAGAGAGGAGGTGTGCATTCCGAATACCAAATACAAATCCTACTTGTTTTCGTCTCCAATTCAAAACCATATTTTGAGTATATGTGTTTCTGTAAGTGAATGGTAAAGTAGACAGACAAGAAAGAGTCTGACTCGTGATCCCAGGTTGTACCCAGGCCCCATTTTCCTTGAGTTCCAGGAACAAGATATCAGGGTGTAGGTGGTGGGTGCACTCTGCTGCACCTGGTTTTTGGGAGACCCTGCTCATAGGACGGCTGTCTCAGACAACAAGTTAGACCCAAAATAACAAGCCCTCCAGAAGCAAGAGGTACTGGCCTCCATGTAAATATGCTGGTCTCAAGAGACAGCAACCCTTTCGGATCAACTCCCACCTACTACCCAGACATATCTGAATCTGGCCTCTGAACTGAAAGCCATCCATTGCAGATAACACTTCTTGGATCTACACAGTCTGACCAAAATTAAAAAAAAAAAAAAAAAATCCTGCAAGTGTGTGACATCAACGTGCTTTCCTCAGCTAACAAGCTTCTCTATTCACCAGCAGCCAAAAATTTTAAGTGGCTCTTAAACAAAGACAGCTCAACGAAGAATAATGATGTCAAACCCAAGCCATAGTTCTGTGGTGTGAACACAAAATCTACAGGCCCAAGTTAACAATGATTTACAGACAGTCTGATCAGAGTCAGGTGGAACCTGGTGTCTTACTGGATACAAGCCAGCGGCTATCAATCTGAATCCCCTACAACAAGTCATGTCATTAGTCAGAACCAATACATTACGGAGACAATTTTCTCTTTTGTCTCTTGGCCCAGGGAATTTTCTGAGCTGAGTTTCATCACTAGATTGCAAGGTACTCACGTTACAAAGTGGCTGACAGGCATCACAACCGCGATCCCTCGTGTGGCTCTTTTCGAGGGGCAGGGGAAAAGTTTAAGAATAAATCCAATTAGACATGGGAGCCTCAGAATAACAAGTCCAAGGCTTTGCTGGCAGGTTGATTTTGAACTGCGTAGCCCCGTTCCTTTTGTTTACATCCCTTTTGATGGACGCGACTTTGGACTTGCAGATGTGAAAGCAACATGGTCGTGAGATGCTTCCTTCCAGGTCCACCCCAGGAGTCGTTGGTCTCCTTGGCTTAGCCAAGATGTAGGGGACTCCCCGAGACCGGCCACGACTTGCAGCCTTGGGCCTCTGTGCCCTTCTTTTTCTCCTCCCTGACACAAGATAGCCCTATTTACCTATAAGACCTTCATACACCTGCCTTCCTCTTTAATCTCCAAACAATGGACATGCTGTCCTTAACCTGAAGGCAATTCTGTACTGTCCTTTCTAACTACCAACAAGTGGACTGTGCTTTTCCCATCTTTAATACTATACAGGATATTTTGCACCACTGCCTGGTGCTCTCCTTGTAGGATCTTTCAAAGCTGTTTTAAGGGGGATAATAAAGAATAGGAATTGAAAAAAAAATGCCAAATGAAAGAAAACAAGGGTCTCATTTTTTTATGCCTCCAAGCTCTTCCTAAGAAAAATTCTCTATTCACTTATTCACTCCCATGTGTGACTCCAACACAGGATATTTTTCCAGCTCACTGGTATTTCATAAACACCATTTGTTGTCATGTGGTTAAATTAAAACTGAGGATATCAAACATCAAACAGTATGTTAATGTCAAGTATGCTTGAATAAATAGTAAGAGTTCAACTGAATGGAATATGTGGATTGCTAGCTAATTAAGCAAGAAGCAGGTGTGAAAAAAATCTAATTTAGGCAATTTTTTATAATTAATAATGTTTACTTGTAGTACCCTTCTAATGGGGCTCTAGTTTAGCCTCTTGTGAATTGCTAGGAGTTTACTCCAGTATTTTAAAATTATAATTGAATGGAGAATTTGACGAGATATCAGGTTTCCTTGCTGCTGCTGAAGTGCTGTCTGCATAGAAGTTCCTGACAGTACTTTGTATCAACAGGATCGATTAGCAAATTATCCCAGCAATTATAACTTAAAACACACACAGGCATATCCCTACACCCAAAAGTACTCTTGATACCCCAGTTCCAGGAGTGAAGGTAGAAATGACCTTGGATAAATCAACTTGAATGAGAATACTCTACTCAAACTAATCACTGGACATGGATGAGGTCTTCAGTGAGTGTCTCAAAGGGCTGCCACAGAGACCATTTTGCTACAATTAGAACAAAAAAAATTAAGATCCTATCTAAACTGTCCAGGCAAATTGCACACAGCCAATCAATTAATCCAAGTATACGTTTAAGGTTGGTTTTCTTTCCAAGAAGTCAAATGGAAGTATCAGAGGGGAAAATGGCCACAGATGTGAAAACAGACCTGGAGTATTTCACGGACGTGACATATCTACTGCATTTAATTAAAAGAAGAATGTATGAGAACAATGTATCCTTCTCAATCCAGGTCGAGGGAACAAAACAGAACTGGATTAGATAGGACAACTGTAATCTCTAGAGACTGTCCCATGTTTAATGGAAGCGCCACATGTTTGATATGTAGGGAAGTAAGTGGGTGTCCTGGACACAATCCACCACCATTCATCATAATACCACAACCCTGTTCATTCCCAGAGAGGAGACTTAAAACCATGAAGCCATATGTACAATATTAAAAATCATTTAATGTTAAAATGCATATTATGAAGGCATGCATTTTGGACAACACTGCAGTTCAAGAGAACACAGAGAAATCTCCAGTTCAGTAGATAATGATTAAAAAGGTAAACGGAGTTGCCTACATGCACACAGATGCACACACACACACGTGACTATCACATGCATGTGTACACACACAGAGGGCTATCCCATGCATGTGTACATACACACACACAATCACAGAAACCCCACCTTCCTGTCTGCAGAGCTGCTTGACATCACTGTTTTCCTTACTGAGCTGTATAGTGAGGTTGGTATCTAACTGATAGAGCGATGATACCTAGAGCATCCGCACATTCATTTATAATTAAAGTTGAGCAATGCCAGTTCCTCTCTCAGCACCCATCATTTGGTATTAAATCATATGTATTTTATATATATATACACATATATATATATATATACTCCTGTATGTATATATGGCAGATATTAAATTCTTTCTCAGACAGAATCAATAACATTACTATATTTTCATGGTCTGTTCATTGCCACTGAATTAATCACAGCCCTTCCCTAACCACATGGAATTTTATTTCCCAAAAGAGCGATGCTTACTTTGGTTTACTTTGTTGGAACTCGAAGTACTTATTCAGTCTATAAAGATTTAGTGTAACATATTTTGTTAAGCAACTTAAAAAGCGCCCACTGTCTTGTGTTGCTTTGCTTATATGCAGGCTCTGTGTGCTCACATCCAGCTCACCACCAAAGGAAAGGCAGAGTCCAGTTCCAATGGGCATGGAAATGCTAATGACTTTGGAGATTGAGAGGTCCATTCATTTTCTCCATTGCCAAAAATAATATATGATGTGAAACGTGAATGCAACAAACGAAAGCACGCATCCAGGGAGAAATCCTATTTGTCAGCTTTTCATAGGAGATGTTAGATACCAAAGATGACTTGGTAGTTTGATTCCACAGAAGACACAAGGACAGCCAACTGCCAAGAGGACCCAGAGGCCCTTCACAGTTCCTCACCCACAAATTGACTGTAGGACCCTACAGTTGCCTCCTCTGCTGGCTGTCTCAGCCCCCTCAGGTTGGAAGATAGGGAGGGCATTTACTAGAACAGCCATATGAAGCCAAGTGGAGCGGAGAGAAACCCAGCCATCTGTACCTGACCAAGGCCCACAAGGCCATGATTTCCTCTGCATGGCAGTGGCAAAACCTTTCCTGCCCTCTGTAATGTGGACAGCATTGACAGTGCACTCTGTGGACGTGGAACATCTCACTCAGGAGTGACTAAATGTGGAGGAGGGGTGTCACCTCCCTGACTAATCTTCTGGGGAGCAGGCTGCAACAGTGCAAGGTATAATAAGCTAAAGAAAAATAAAGATGGATAACCTCCAGCAATCCAGCCATAGGGGCGCCCATTCTACCCTACTCCAGTGGGGTTGGCTCCTTCTTAAAGGGAAAGAGGGCTTTGTTCAATGTCTGAGGCCTTAAGGCAGCAATGCCTTCCCAACCCAGGAAGAAGGCCACAGAAGCCTCTAGATATTTTGCTTACTAACCTAGAAATTTAAGAACAGGTGTATTTGATGTCAATCACTCAAACTCACTCTTAGCCCCAAGAAGGTGGAGAAAGGAAGAGGAAGGTGCAGTGATGGGAAGCAGGTTGAAAGTTTTCTTCCTCACTCTTCCCATCCCACCCCAGAGCGTATCCTATGGAGACCCTAGGACCCAAAAGAGATCATGTCCTGAACACTTCCCTCAGGACTTCTGTAAACACTACCACCACATCTACCTAGGCTGAAAGAAAGGGGACAGCAGCTGTGAGAATGCAAATGCAAGCTGTGAGCTCTGCGGTCGACCCCAAAGAGCCTTCATCCATTACATACCGCACAAGGTGGAGGCACCCACCCCATTTTTACAAGCCTGAGGTCTTTGGCAAAGTCCCAGTGGGAAGTCACTTTGGCTTGTCTCCTCCCTGAGCTCCTGAGAAAAGATGAAGCCTGTTCTACTCCCCACCTCCAGTTGCTTCAACATTCTCACCATTTGGGTGACAAAAGTCAACAAAGTAAGGTGACCACAGACCCTCTCCAAGTCAGCATGCCAGAATGTACGAGAAGACAGGAGCCAGCAAGGCTACAAACACAAGCCTTGAGGCCTTCCTGTCACAGGCCTGGCCAGACATCTTTTTCTGTAGATTCTCACTAGATGGCCTGTCCAGACCCCATGCCTGAAGATATATATAATTCCTTGAGCCAATATCAACAATGGATAGAATGAACCATGGATAAGCTGCAAATGGATACAGTTTAATCAATGAGAAAAAGGAGACTAAGTAAATAAATTCATCTTCAGTAATAGAGCAAGAAAATGTAGATGGAACTACATATTTGGAAGTCAAATCTCCAATGCTTAGCATGTTGCTAAGGGGGAGTTGACACTGGGTGGAGGCTGGAAGGGAAAAGATGATAGATGCTTATGAAGTCATTGCTAAGGATAGAAACTAGAGGCAAGAGCTTCGAAATCTGGACTTAAGCTTAGAAGTAAGACAGAAAAATTGAGTTCTTCCTTGAGTTGAGAATTGGAATGTGTATATTGATGTGTCGGGGGCAGGGGAGAACATTCAATGTCAATGAGACACAGCAAAGAGCAACTGTACGGACTGCTACTCTGAAGTCAGAAAGCCTGGGTTTAATTCCATGCTCCTCCACTTACTAATACAGGTAAATTTCTTAGCCCCTGTAAGCCTCAGTACACTCATGCAGATTAGGGATGGTAATAGAAGCTGCCACATAGGAGTATCACAGTGAAGGTTAAATAAGGTAGCCAGCAGTCAGATAAAGCACTACACACAGTGGCTGGCACATACAACATACAGGCACACAGTATGTACTCACAGTACTCATATATGCATTCATAGAGTATGCACCTATAGTATGCAGCATATCTGAAAGAATCATGATCAAAGCTTTAAAAGGTATCAAAAGAGGGGGGCAACACTGTGGCATAGCAGGTAAAGCTGCCACCTGCAGTGCCGGTATCCCATATGGGCACCGGTTCAAGTCCCGGCTGCTCCACTTCCCATCCAGCCCCCTGCTAATGTGCCTGGGAAAGCAGGGGAGGATGGCCCAGTCCTTGGGCCCCTGCACCCATGTAGGAGAAGCTCCTGGCTCCTGACTTCAGATCAGCTAAGCTTCAGCCATTGCGGCCACTAGGGGAATGAACCAGCAGATGCAAGTCCTCCCTCACACCCTCCTACCACCTCTGCCTCTCTGTAACTCTGCCTTTCAAATAAATAATAAATCTTTAAAAATAAATAAATAGTGTCCAAAATAAAGGCTGTAGTTAGTATTTTTCTTACACTTGTGGGCTATTAAATGAGGTCTGGGCCACTTAACAGCTACTTAAGAATCTCATTGGATGGTGATCTAGTCATTCTACGTCTGAGTATCTCCCGCAAAGAACTGAAAGCAGGATATCCACACGTCCTCGTGTGTAACTGCATTATTTACAACTGCCAAGAGCTGGAGGCAACTCAAGCGCACATCAGTGAATGAGAAGAGAAAGAAAATGTGGCATAACCATACAGTGCAATGCTATTCAGTGCTAACAAGGAAAGAAACTCTGACTCACATTTCACCATGGATGAACCTTGAGGACATTACACTAAGTGAAACAGGCTATTCAAGAAAGGACTAAGAAGGGGTGAGTGCCCTAATGTGAGGTACTTAGGGGAGTCAAATTCATAGAGACTATGGGGGAGGGAAATGAGAGCTCTGTGAGGGTCACAGAGTTTTAGTTTTGCAACATGAAAAGGCTCTGCAGGTGCATGGTGGTAGTGATTGCACAAATACAAATGCACAAAACACAAACTGTACAAAGACGGTTAAGACAGTACATCTATAGCAAGTGTATTTTAGCACAATTAACATTTTTCAAATATCTTAAAAATGATTTCAAAAAGTTCTTTAATTAAAATAAAAGAATCTCAGTGAATCACACAATCAAAAAGTCCCCTTCAAATGGAGATGAATGGTCACTGGTCTCTGGATTCTCCTTATACTGGAGAATCCTTCTCTTAAGACATCCCAACACCTAACCTTGGAGGATAAGGAACTGTCTCAAAACATTCAGGCTCTGGTCTGATTAACAACAAAATCCATCACTGAGAGTTGGCGAATGTCTCTCCATCCCACGTGTGGATTCCTTCCCTGGTGTCAAGCCCTGGCTCTGTTTGTGGCACGCAGGGTACAAATCAGGTTAGATGAAAGATTTCCCCAGGCTCTGTGAGCTAGCAAGGGAGGCTGGGAAGTCAGTCGCCTGTTTCAGAAACAGAAGGAGGCAGACTCTTATCTACGGTGATCTCTGCACTTCCAAGAACAGGAGGATGGGCCTGTGCCCCTGGTTCTTCCACGGCTCGCAGGGAACACCCGTGCCAGTGCCAGGAGGGGGACGCTTGCTAATCTGAGACAACGTGTGCAATGAGAACGTGTTTGCTTAGCCAGAGCCTATCTCAGGTCATGGTGAATTTACGCTGCTGTCGTACTATTTGAAAGTTCTTTCTCACTCACGGATCTCCTCTGAGGCAAGGTGGTTAAAAGCTCAGGTTGGGGGCAGATGGATCTGGGTTGCTGAGTAACCACAGGCAAGGAATTTAATCTCTCCTGGCACCAGTTTCCTCATCTATAAAATGTGGATGACAACATTACCTGCTTCTAAGTGTTGCGGTAAAACATCAATGGGATGATGTGTAAAGCAGGCTTAGTCCCCACTACACAGCAAATGTCAGCGTTATTATTTATTACCCTCGCCACAGACCTTTGGAGCAGACTTCACAGTCTTCCCTGTGTCACGAAAGAAGCAACCACAGGGTGGGGTGAGTGACTTGGTTAAGACGCTCACAGCCCCAGCCAATGCCGTTGCATCTCCAGGCCCCATTCTTGCTGCAAATGCAGAGGGCTGAAGCGAGCTGGACGAGGACAGCTAGGGGCTCTGATTTCTGAGTAAACCAGAAAGCCACCTCTAGTTGGCTGCGAGGTTCCCATCTGAGGGTGGGACCAGGGCATCCACAAAAGCCTGTCCCCTGCTCTTCCACTTGCCTCGACAGGAGCCTTCATCTGCTTTGCCTTCTGGGAACGTGTGTCGGTCTCGAAGCCTGGCGCGGAAGCAGGTGCGGGCATATTTTAAGCCCCAGCAAATAACTTTAATTGAGCTCTCCTTAGACATATGAACCCACAGAGCGATTTTTTTTCTCTTCTAATAAAAAAAGACCCACAACAAACCAGATGGGTCTCAGTCCCTCACCAATACCTCTCCCCCACGCCCACCCCCACCCCCACACACATACTCTTCAGGCTTCCCTAATAAATCTTTTAACTCAAAAGAAATTACCTTTCTTGAAGTGGATATTTTATTTGGTTGCATGACTGTACACAGGCTACCCCTGTGGACTGATATGTGGGTCTGAAGGATGAAGGCTGACGAATTGAGGCCTGCTGGTGTTGGCCATGTTGGTACTTGCATTATTTCCCATTCAGAACTTTCTAATGCCCACTGCTCTCCTAGGCCCACACCCCCTGTGCTGATTCACTAACCACATGGTTGCTCACCCCATTTCTCCTTGCATTCGCAACTTCCAAATCTCATCAGTCTTACCAAAAATCCCCATCTTGGTGTGGTCCTTCCAATACTGCTAGCTAACATGGGGATCTGGGTGGAAGTCCCTCCTCCAAAAGCCAGCATAACCTTTGGGCAGTGTGTCCAGAAAGAGTGATGGAAAAGGGAGCCGTACCTCCTGTCACCAGAATACAGCAGCAGCGAGGGGGCACCGTGGACAATGGAGTCCTGTCTCATTTCACAGAGCCATGTTCTTTCTGAATGCCCCATACGAAGATGGCAGCAGGGACCAGAGGGAAATACAACAACATGAATGGATTCCAGACCCCTGCCCCTAGAAAGAAAGACCTCAAGAATCGCCCAGGGCAGGAGCAGAGCCACACGCTCTGGGTTCTGATTTATGAGCACTGAATTATTGGTAGGAGGGCCCAGAAGGAGTCGTTTACAACAGAAATTATTGCAGGCAAATGTTGGTTGATGTTTTAAATCACTCACTAATATTGATAGGGTAATGCCTGTCACACTTACTTAAGGGTCATGAGGAGAAAAAAAAAAAAAAAAACTTTATCTTGGGCTTGCTACCGGTCAAGTATAATGACAGAGACACCTTTTTGTATTTTCTTCTCTCCAACAAAGCCTGCTGTATTATTTATGATTTTCTGAGTCACTGGCTATAGCCTGCATCTGTATTTTAAAAGGTTGATTTGCAAAAAAACAAAAACAGGGCACCCGTCTAGTGAGGCTGGTGGGAATCGGCTCAGAGCAGCCCCTCCAGGAGCCGTGGGCTGCGTGAGGCCGGGGCGCCTCGGGCGGCTGGGGCCAGATGGTGTGGGAGCATTGTTCCCTTTTTGGTGATAGTCCTGCTGTGGCAAATAAAGTTAAATCAAAAGGTTCCTGCTCTGTAAGGGGGTGGCAGCGCTGGCTCCAGCTGACAAGGGTCCAGGGTCCTGAGCAGCTAGTTGGAAGCAGCGCTGCTCCCCAGAAAGCCAACCAAGGCTTCAGCCACAGAGGTCACCAGAGTGGAGCCTTCTGACCCTCCGAGGGGCGACCTAGGCCCCGCCACACAGCCTCTCCTGGATAACAGCAGTTTCAGACCTCATGGCCCTCTCTTTTCAGGGGGCCTCAAGGAACACCCCCCCCCCAAAATAAACACCAGACAACCATGGGTCACTCCAGACCAGGGGCTGAGAGAGTCCGAGTCCCCACCCTCAGTGTGAGGCAGGAGGAACCCCTCGGGCCCCAAGCAACTTTGTTCTTTTGGGGGTAGATTTGGTGATATTGTTGGCGGATGGGAGTGGGGTGTGGTTGAGGAGGGTCAATTGAGCCAGCCCTGCCCTGAGTGGAACAAAAGTTGAGAATCCAGGAGAGTGGTGCAGGGCCACTTAGGAGTGATTAGGATGGGCACATAACGGCCTGGGAGCCTGACATGGAATCCAGAGCTTATTTCACAGATGGTCAGAGCCTGGAAGGACGGAAGAGGCCATAGAAACCCTAGCCTCTTGCAGACTAAGGAAGAGGAGGCCAGTGAGGAAAGGTGACTTGCTCGAGGTCACCACGGAGGAGGTGGAGCCCACGCCAGGCCCCCTGCAGGGCTCTTTCCAGGGCTCCTGGCAGCAAGAGAGGCCAAGTGAAGTGGGAAGGCACAAATCCACAGGCACCCGGAGCTGCACTTCGCACAACGACTAGGGGAGACGGTATTTTACATAAAACCAAAACCAAAGGGCACAGAAGGCACTAGAGTGCAGTACTGGCATTGCTGTGGAAGCCACCTTCTTCATAAATCACATTTCCACATGCCTTCCATTTCGAAATCTGCTCCTCTCCCCCCCTCACCCCTGGGCAGGAGCTCCCGGTGTGGTCTCCTCCTCTGGTTCTGGCTCTGGCGAGGTCTCTAAGTCTCTCTCTCTCTCTCTCTCTCTCACACACACACACACACACACACGTTTTGTGTGCTCCTTTTACGTTGCGTTTCCAAAGCACAGCCTTTACCCGTGAGGCCCATGGTTTCCAGGGTATGGAGCACAATTAGGCGGTCTGTAAAGCATTTGTTATTTACCTGAGACACCCAGATGGTCCTTGGGTGCCAACCAGTCTCTCAGGTAAATATGAATTTGAGCAGACTTTTAAAAAGTACAAGGTCAACATTAATACGTGCATTTAAGGATTTTTAAATGATGACTCCAGTCTTTCCGCTAAGTGCCTTCCCTCCCCTTGCTTGGTCACTTACATGGAGGATTTTTACGCAATCCCGCAATCCCAGTGCCTTTGACACGGATCTCATTTGGATGGTGTTTATGGCATAGAATTTTTGTTCCTACCATGATAGACTGGCCTGTGTTCACTGGTAAGCACTATTTTAACTTTCTTGAAAATTTACTTTGGAGGAGGAAGTACTTCCAAAAGTTTGTAAAATAATGGACAAAACAAGTTTAACTTTTAAAAAATGTGAGATATATTTCAATAAAAACTGAATTTAAAAAAACGAGCAGTCTTCAAATCAAATTTCCACCCTCAAATCTGTCTGCCTAGCTAGAAGGCTTTGCTCCTACAAAGACTGCCTAAGTTTTTCATTTTTCTTTAGAAACCTACATGGCTCTCTGCTCATTTCCAAAAAATGTGAGGTCTGAGTACCACATCTCATCTAGGAGAGTTCCAAGTTGAAACTACTCTAAAGATTTAAAAATCCTCACTAAAGAGAAGAATTTTAGAGTGGGGAGAAGCAGGAGAGACCGTGCTATCCAACTCTGATTCACACAGGCAGCGCTGAACACCAGGTCTCAGGTGCCAGATAGAGTGGGCAAAACCCAGGCTGGGATCCGGATCCCCACAATCCTCTTCCAGGGTTCTTGCCAGCACCTCCCACTGACTTCCGGTCACCCACTGATGCTTTGAGCAACCACTGACCTCATTGTGTAGGCCTGACCATCACCAGAAAATAAGAGTGAGCAAGAGGTTTGATCAAAGTATAGTGTATCCCTTTGAACTTATTATAAATTGATAACTAGGGTATTTCTCCAGAAAGTGTCTAACACCCTTAGACCTGTTTGGGAGAATCTTTGAGTATTAGTGGCTAGAGCCAGAAATTACCTAAAATCTTGGTTTAAACTTTTCATGTTGTATGGACTAAACAAACAAGTGAATTGGAATTTTGTTACACAACAAAGAGATTTCAAATACACATTTTTAATTAATATTTTTAAAATTTTCAACAAAACACAACTATGCTAACAGTAGGGAAACTAAAACTTTCCAAAGCAATAGAAGCCCCTTCTCTCCCTCTGGCCGACCTCCCTTCCCCATCCCCAACCACATTCTCCACTCCCACTTTAGCCAAAAAAATAGTTCTCCAAGAGCTGCATTTTTCTGACATTTGTGCATTTTGAGGTCCAGGGAGCCTTCCCGTTTTCCACACTCAGCACTCTGAAGGCCATCAGGGTCAGGGCACCAGTATTCCCAACAGATTCTGATAGTTGATCCAGAACAATCGAGCTACTGGCTGCTCCGCCTCTCGGCTTACTAAGCTGACATCCATTTCCCAAATAAGCACTACCTTTGTCGCCGCTGTTGTTTTCTTCCAGAAATGAAAAGCGAAAAAAGATTCATCAGAGGGACTACAGTTAAAGCAGTGCCAGCCTCAGCTCTAAGTCCCACTCCTGAGACACCGCACACCCAAGTTAGAAAAAACAAAAGGAAACTTTCACATCCCAGCTGCAGCAGCTTCTGTTAACACAGGGACTCCTGCGCCGACAGTCACATCCTCTGCTCAGCCCTGTGAGCAGGGACTACAGGGAAAGACGAAAGAAATGATACATGCTCCACTTTCACAGCGCTTTACATCACGCAAGACGGAATGGGCCTCGGCGGTTTCATTCTTGATGAACCTGGGCCAGCACAGCATCCCGGGCTCAGGAACGCAGACCACAGGCCCACGATGGAAGGCAGGCGAAGGCCGACAGCGCCGGCAGATGCCCTCCTTCCCACTTCTTTCTGGTAAAATTCAGATGCAAATTCTTCATGGTTAAATAACATGAGAGGGTTAAGTAGACATCAATGCACTTGGAAGTTGAGTAATATGCTTGGCAGACTATTAATATGTTGACCCTATTCTTTGGCTTTATTAAGTGAAATATTTGAAATATAGAGTCTATTTTTTATTTGCACAATATTGCCATAAGAAATATTTTAGATAAACAAGATTTTAAGATTCTTTCCTCTTTTTCTTGCCTGACCCCAAAACTGCAGGAGTATGTTAAGTAATTATTTTCCCCATCCCGAGCAATATTTAAAAATGAAAAAAAAAAGTTTTCATTTCTTCAGTAACTCAGCAGTATCCTCAGTCATAAAAATTGGCATTGTGCACACAATTAACAGGGAGGATTAATAGGCAGAAAATCATGACTGAATTTGAAATTCTGTTTAAGCGGAGCTGGAGGCAGGCGATTTGGTTTCTGATTCTACACAACTGCCAAAGCAAAGTTAAAAATTACATCTAAAGGCTGAACAGCTGTGGTCAAAATTTTACTGCAATGTGCATCTTTCTATGTTTCTTCGATAGGATTCAAATCAACACCAAAAAATTTCCAGAGAGATTCCTTCTAAAGAATGAGTTGGTCACTATAATCTTTGCACTTGGTCTTTGTTCAAGTAAAATAATAATAATAGATTCAATCACATTAAACTCTCCTCAGATGAAAATTAAAAGTTCAACTCTTGCATCATGTTTTTTATGAAGCTGAATTAAAATATCTTCATTGCTTTTGGAGGATGTGGTTAAAATTACTATTTGATTCTAGGTCCCAAAAACCACTTGCATGTTCTTCCACATGCTATAATGGAGATCCTTAAAAATTTGCCAGTTTGGCAACAGGTCCAAGAGATGGTTATTAAGCGCTGTTCGACTGTTAAGCTTTCTAACTGCCATAACATTTTGTAGTCCCCTATAGAACCAAATCTTTTTTGCCATCTTCAGGATCACTCATAACGTTCTGGGCAACACTTTAGGAAAATGACACAGGGTCAGGGTTAGCTGCCAGCATACAATGTTTTTCGAATGAAGACTAATAATATTTGGGAACAATTTCCTGTATTTCTCCTCTATTTATTTGTTAATCTGACATAGTTTCCAAGCTTTAGAATGTTCATACCTGTCATATTCTAAAGTGATTAGAGGCTTCCAGAGAGGGGGGGGAAAAAAAAAAAAAACTTTCTCTAGCTTGAATCTCATTTGACGCTGAAGGTCTTTTAAACCTTGTCAGTAAATATAAGCGTGCATTCATTAGAAGCAGTTGGGGTGGGGAGGGGGTGATGGAGACACAGAGTGAGAGCTTGGCTTTTTCCCTGTAAATATGGACTCTTAAGCCTCTAAATGATTTGCCAAACCCAATCGGATAATAAAGGGTTTAAACTTTGCCACTTCGGGGTTAATGTGAAAGGCTTGTCAACATCAGATTGTTTAGACATTAAAAGGAACGCGCTGTGTGCCTCCTTTTAAACCCCGTGTTCACTTGAGTTGCAGCTCCCAGCGAATTTACCCAGCTGTAAGTGATTCCAGATGCGCGGCAGTGACAAGCTTCAGTCTCAGGATACTTATTCATTTCACATTAAAATCTCATGTTCCCAGGTCTGCGCTGCTATCTGATGGAGATCTGATTAGGGAATACAGCAGAGGCACTTCCAAACCCAGAGGCCACTGCATTCCTGGGGCAGGGCATGGGTCTCTGGCTCTCAGGCACCTCCGTGAGAGGCAGAGGCGATGGCCAGGAGCCCACCAAGGGCAGGGCAGGGCAGGGGCTTGGCGCTGCCCTGCCCACACACATCACACACCCTCCCTGGGTCAGCTACTACACCAAGTGCTTCCTCGTGTGCTATCTCCCTCCACTGTGAGTAGCGTTCTGAATATCTCAGCCTGGCTGGAGTTTATTCCTCAATCTCACATGAGCTCACCCAGTTAAAGGGGTAGGGCCTGTGACTTTACACATTGTCCACACAGAATCCACAACAGACGAAGGCCAGTAGTCAGACCAGGGGAGGAGGGAAAAGCCCCGAAAAGAGGTAGGGAGATGGAGATGGCACCTGATGCCCTGAAGCTGGCGGGGTCTAGGCAAAGGCAGGAACCGGCCTTCCTCACCTCTGGCACGAGCAGAGTTCATTTCGAATCAGTTCTGAGTTTCTTACTGAAAGTACAGAAGTACACCTGCTTCTGGCTGACAGCTTCTTCTGTGACACGCGTCAAAGCCATATTTTTCTGGCTACAGAAATACAAAACAAGTTGGGAGACCAGGGACTGGGGAGAACACAGTCTATGTGCAGCATACTACCTCTGTGTTGTCTACGAGATGGGAAAAATTAAGGATCATTCTCATTTTATCATTTTGCCAGGCTTTTTTGGTTTGCCTTAAGCTTTACTTTTTTTTTTTTTTTTTTTTTTTTTGCCCTGCCCTGTTGTCACTTTGAAGAGGTAGATAGCACCAGGAACCCCCAGCTGATCGACTGTGGTCACAGGCTGCTGGGCAGCCCCAGAGCCCGTCAGAAGCTCCTGTCACTGCACTCTCATCACACTGGAAGCCCCAGAAAACATGCATTGAATACTGCGGCCCCTTCCCAGGTGCTCCGCCTCCCCCAGGAGGAACGGAAATGAATCGTGCCAACCCCAGATGCAGTATGGACAGGATGAAAAAGCCAGGGAAGATCCAAACCCACCTTGGGGTGGGGAGGCGGGGGCTTGCCTAGAGGGAGGTGCAGGCAGCCACATGGAAGGGGAGCAGCAGCATTTGGTTCGGCGGTGGGCAGATTTTCTTTTATGACTGCTAAACGCCTGCCTTTCTCCCCAAGCAATTACAGGACTGTTTCCCATCAAGATGGCTGTTTGCAGCAGATCTCCAAGTTGCTGCAGATAAATCAAGAATGCTATTGGCAGCTGTCTTGGAGACTGGCCTGCACAGCTCTCCTGGTCACTCCATGATGGCAGTAAGGGGCACTGTAGCAGTGGTCCAAGCCGAGCTGGATCTTGCAGCTTATGAAAACTGGGCCCAAAGGAGTAGAAGAGTAGAGGTGCACTTTGCCCTCTGGCTGCAGGTTCGAAACCAGAGCACACCTATGAAACGGGATTTCCTCCCTGCAGCACACGCTCTGCTGGAGGAAACATCGCCAAGGTGCCTTCCGCCAGCACACCGCCTGGCATCAATGCTGCCGCTACAGTTAATTACAAGTAACACAAAGGGGCACTTCGGTGCACAGGGGAACACAATTCATGTAGCAATGAAAGCTTGTAAAAGCTGATGCCGGAGAAGCATTCTTAGGGAGGGCCGACTACGGGTCTGACATGCAGGGGTTCACTGTGCAGCTTGCGGTGGCTTCATCCTGGAGAACAGCACCTTTGCTCCCGTGACACCACGGGTTCACCAAATTTCCTGCCTATCTTCATGCGTAGGAGCACTTAGGCACACCAAGGACCCCTGATGATAAGAGTGCCATGTGCTGGCTCACCGTGTACTTTTCACACCCAGCTCCCACAAAACCAGCCCTGTGCCAGCAAGGTGCTGTATGTCCACAGATATGAGAAGCACGTCTTCCGTGACCGTGTTTGGGGATGCGATGAGAGTTAAGGCTTCGGGGAAGCTGCCAGGGGTGTTCGGAGGCCAGGCGGGCCATGTCCTCGGAGGGAGCACGTGCTGGCTAACACGCCGTCTCCGCGCTGGTCAGGCTGCGGGTGCCAGCTGCAGACCCGAGCCTTGCCCCGGGCCCTCGAGTCACATTGTGTCATGCCACACAGCATTTGGATCAGGAGGCGGCTGTGGTGTGCAGCATAATATTTTTTAAAAGCCCATTTCCCTGTTCAAGGGGGAAGCAGGTGGAAAGCAGGACCCCTGAAGGGCAGATACTCTGAAAGGCCCCACAGGCAATTCTCCAATAAAAGAGCGAGCGGAGCTGGCATATATCCCAAACTTTCAAATTGACCTTCTCTCTTGATCTGGGACTTAATGCCTCCAAACCAAACTAATTCCAAAAGTCACCTTCTCAACTTCTCTGCGCAATTTTTTTTTTTTAAACAAATGAAAGCTCAGGTATAGCCTCCCCTTGCAGCCCTTCTGACGTCCTTAGCTACTCAAATTAAATCTGAATGGTTCGTCTCTTTTTATTATACGATGGGCCATATGTCACCAAAATAAAAACCCAGCTGAAATCCCAGTGCAGATAAAGGGCATGAAAGGCTGTTCCGGCCACAAAATAGAGACCCTGTTTAAATCTTATTAAACAATAACACCCACCCAGTCCTCCCCTCCCCCCCTTTGGAAAAAAATTCAGGAAGGAAATTGTGGTTAAATCATCTCATAGTTTGGCAAAAACTTCTACCTCTGAAAAATGAAAAGAAAAAAAAAAAACTCCATTCTGTGCTGGACTCACACAGGCTAATAAAAAGCAGGACTGTATTGCTTTGCACTGTAGCTGTCAAATTCTCAGCAATGAAATACAGACCCTGACTCTCTCAGTCCCTTGCGTCCTACCCCCTCAGACCACCAAAAAAGGAATGGCGGGGGTGGGGGATGGGGTATCATTTATCCTCTCCCATTCTAGAGGGAATCTTGTCTGTTGCTTTGTTTCACTTTTAATTTCTTGGTTTGAGGTCCAAACATCTCCTTTCCTGAATAAAGTTTCCACTGTTGTCATAAACATACATATGCAGGGGGTGTTGGGAGCTGGTGCTCTGAAGATCTGTGCTTCTGCTGTCTTGTAGAGATACCACACACTTGCCATCAGAGAAGAATGGACATTGCAACAATGAGAAAGAAAGAGAGGAAGTAGAGAAGGAGGGAAAGAGGGAGGGAGGGAAGGAGGGAGGGAGGGAGGGAGGAAGGGAGGGAGGGAGGAAGGGGAGAAGAGGAGAGGAGAGGAGAGGAGAGGAGAGGAGAGGAGAGGAGAGGAGAGGAGAGGAGAGGAAGAGATCAAAAAGAAAAAACATTTCCATTTCACAAGGTCCCCCAGTGTCTCAAATGCTCCTCCTCCACCATCAAAAATTCATAAAGGGGATCAGCATTCTTTACTGAATGGATCCCAGTGGCACCATAGACCTTGTTGGTGAGAGAGGCAATAAATATCAAATTATACACCTCATGGGAAGAAAGCACAGAAGACACAGCTTCAAGCCCTCCACAGGGTCCCTGGGGGAGCTGGCTCCAGACTCAAGGTCCCTTGCAGAGAGGAAATGGGTCAAGTGTGTCAATTTCTAGACTGATGACCTTTGACTTGGTTAATGACGCTGGGAGGCCACCCCACATACAACAAACGCCAAACGCCTTGGAGAAAAAAAGTGAGGGGTGGAGGTAGTTGGGGGCAGCAGCAAACTGAACCATAGCATGGTGGAGGGAGATGAGCCCCTCACCCTGGGGTAACTGCAATTTATCCTGAGGAGGATTTGATGAGCTCGGTGGTAGAAAGTCCATGAGCAAAGAACAACTACCACATAATTTTGGATCCCAGCTCCAGAAATGACGCATCGTGTGCCTGAAACTCAAAGAGTATTTCTTGTTTGCTCCACCTGTAGGCCTTGCCCATGCAGAGCCCTCCCCTCTCCCTGCTGTGCCCCCAGAGCCCTCTCCCTGGTGACAGACACTTCCGGCTGTCACCCCTCCTGCTCAGCCACAAAATGCACCCTCCCTTCACATTTTTTTCACCTCCCTTCCCCAGCAACCCCCTCTAATTTCTAACCAGCAGGAATGACCTATAAGCCATCCAGATCCCGCCTCCGGCCCACCCTCCCTCACCTAGCACTGTATCCACATGCTGTAATCCATACTGATGGCTGCATAACAAAATGAAGAGTGTGGCCTCCAAAATGGGACATACAGGGTAATGAGGGAAGGGGGTGAGTTGGAAATAATGCCCTCGGACAACAGTGGAAATGTGTGCCCAGCATTAGTCACTCAACAAACAGCATGTACACTAGGTACCTGGTTCTCCTTTCCCGTAACTGAAGAATGTAGATTTACAAAATAATCTCACAGTTGAATGCAAATTCAGAGTCCCACAATTGGTTAATAAAATATACTCAATCGAAGAAAATTTTCTGTGGACTAGAACACTGGCAGGTGGAGTCTAATAGAGCTCATGGACTAAGCTTTAAAAACAAAAAGCACTTGGCTGCCTCTGTCCCTGAGGGAGGGCCCTGTCTTTCCAGCCCTGCACATTATATATAAAAGTGACCCAATTAGAGTATGGATTTGGATGGGCATTTTTAGCTCCCTACTCTCAGACACCTGGGCTTACGTTCCCATTTAAGCTTCAAAAACAGTTGAAGTTCTTCTTTCCCATACTCTAACTTTCTGAACTCTCCTGCCAATTCTGTGAGCTATTCCTTCAGACATTCGCTAAATGGTAAGTGCAAAAAGGCCACTTGGAACACCCACACTGAACTGCTCGCTCTCCCAGTTCCCAGAACGCCTCTTGGGTGGGACCGAGGCTGGGCGCTCGGTCAGCTAGAGTCCAGCAGGCAGGCTCCCCCCTCCCCCATTCTCCTTGCCCCTTCCTCAGCACATGTGACCCTCCACCGAGGGTGGACATGTGAAAGGTGAAGCTCGGATCACTCCCAGGGGACGAGCTTTAACGCAAGGCTCCGTGGGTGAGGACACTGAAACCACTGGCTAACAGGAGGCTAGGGGATTGTGTGTGGGTTTCATTGATCTGTGTTTACGCCGTCCTCCAAGACCACTGAAGTGCGTTGGTGGCTTCTAACCTTTTGAGAGCAGTAACAGGCTACTGCGGATCGCTCCTGCACCTTTCCTCCCTTCTACCTTTTCTTTTTTTTCTTTTCTTTTTTTTTTAAATAAACTTCTTTTTTTAACTTTTATTTAATGAATATAAATTTCCAAAGTACGATTTATGGATTACAATGGCTTCCCCCCCATACCGTCCCTCCCACCCACAACCCTCCCCTTTCCCACTCCCTCTCCCCTTCCATTCACATCAAGATTCATTTTCGATTATCTTAATATACAGAAGATCAGCTTAGTATACATTAAGTAAGGATTTCAACAGTTTGCTCCCACACAGAAACATAAAGTGAAAAATAATAGATGATTTTTTTAAATGATGATGAAATCAGATCAGACCTATTGTCATGTTTAATCCCAGTAAGAGTCAAGTTGGGAGTTGATAATTTCTTTTCTTTTCTTTTCTTTTTTTTTTTTTTTTTTTTTACAGAGGATCAGTTTAGTATGCATTAAGTAAAGAGATTTCAACAGTTTGCACCCCCATAGAAACACAAAGTGAAATATATTGTTTGAGTACTCGTTATAGCATTAAATCTCAATGCACAGCACATTAAGGACAGAGATCCTACATGAGGAGTAAGTGCACAGTGACTCCTGTTGTTGACCTTACCAACTGACACTCCTGTCTATGGCATCAGTAATCTCCCCATGCTCCAGTCATGAGCTTCCAAGGCTATGGAAGCCCTCTGAGTTCTCCGACTCTTATCTTGTTTAGACAAGGTCATAGTCAAAGTGGAGGTTTTATCCTCCCTTCAGAGAAAGGTACCTCCTTCTTTGAAGACCTGTTCTTTTCTAGAAAAGGTGTTCTAATCTTTCTGGAAGCTAAAGATGGCTTAAATTATTTTGGTTTCATAATATGGAATCTGTCATTAAAGTGAACAGAAACATACAAAAATGAAATATGCACAAAATTGTGTTATATCATGTTATAATGTATACTATGAGGATATAATATGTATACACTCATATAACTTAAAACAGAAGATATATCAGGGCTGGTGCTGTGGTGTAGCAGGTAAAGCCATGACCTACAGTGCTGGAATCTCATATGGGCACTGGTTTGAGTCCTGGCTGCTCCACTTCCCATCCAGCTCTCTGCTATGGCCTGGGAAAGCAATAGAAGATGGCCCAGGTCCATGGGCCCCAGCACCCACTTGGGAGACCTGGCTCCTGGCAAACTCTGGCTGTTGCAGCCATTTGGAGAGTGAACCAGCAGATAGAAGATAGCCCCCCACCTTTCTCTCTCTCTCTGCCTCTGCCTCTCTGTAACTCTGCTTTTCAAATAAAAAAAATCTTAAAAAAAAGAAGATATATGTATTATTATATCAATAATTTATATTTATACATTATTAATGGTTATATTTGTATGTTTCTACTATATATATGAATATATATACAAAAGATAGGCATAATAATCTTGATTTTTATTGTGAAAGACTGATATTCAAAGCAGTGCAATGGCCTTCGGCAAAACACCTAACATAGAGCAAAACCAGGTCTCGTACTTTCATGTTCTCCACATAGTATGTTTATCATTCCTAAAGGAAAAAATGAGAACTTCCATACATCAGAAATAATGTTGAAATGAGTAAATGAATTATGTTATATTCATTCACTCAATTAAATACTATTTCTATATTTAAAAAGCCTGATGAATATATAAGAGCATGGAAAATGTACATCATTCCCTGTGAAAGTTAAAATAACAGAATACAAGCTTTCATGCATACTAACATGTGTAAAATACGTTTATAAAAACAATTAAAGAGGACGCACAATAGTGAAAACAGTTGTTGCTACAGTGCTGAAAATCATAGTGATGTTTCCCCTCCTATTTCCCAGACTTTATTTTGAGTTGCTACTGCATTTTATAACTCAAAAGAAAACTTTAAACTCAAGTCCTCTGACTCTAAGCCCAGCGCCGCCTCCAATGAGACGTCTTTCACTCTTGTGTCTTTTTCCCTGGCTGTCCACGGGGACCCAAGTTGGGGATTCGACTTTGGATTCCCAACAGCACCCAGGAAAGCTGGAATGCACGGAAAAGCCAGGGTGCCCGAGTTCCAGTCTCCAGCCTTCAGCCCAGCTGGCTCCAGCTTCCTGAGCACAGCGGTCTGCTCCGGCTGCACACAGCTCCTGCTCATCGGGGGCCTCTGGGCTTATGCATTATGAAAACTCGCTGGGTGTGCCCACTGGTGCATATGGATCAGCTGAGATCCAAGCACTGGAGACATAACAAAGGACTTCCCCTTGGTATCAATGTCAATTTAAAAATCAAAAACTTTGCTTTGTGAACTTTATCCTTCTGTGACTGGGGAGTGTTATTTAAAAGCTACCCCAAGTTAACCATTCAGTGATTGCATTAAAAATTACATCTGAGCCTATCTTCCAGGGATTTGTTCCTTCAACATTTGCTAGGCTGCTGTGGACAGGGCTCTCTCCTCCAATAGTGCATGGGGATGAGTATCAAATCAAGGAGAATACAGCATAAACTTAAAGAAGGTGTGTACTTTTGTGTGTTTACGTATGTATATGGGTACTAACTGGAATCCAAATATATTATTTGTGGGATGTGAAATCTAGCAGGACCTGAACCTCCAAAATTTATAAGATTCTAGGGACTCACCCATTTCATAGAGCAATGCAAGTGGCTGTTGCACTGAATGGTATTGGCTGACTCAGTGGAGTGTCAGATTAACACACAGTTGCATTAACCATACAATTAAAGGCAGATGTAAATAGCCCCCAAACCCAGGTCTGCCAACATTTACTAGCAAACAAGGCACACAGCTGGGAAAAAAAAATCAGAGACCCGTTAGCCTGATGATGGCTGCCCAGAAACCCCAGCTTCCAGGAGATGGAATTGGTCCAGCGTTCCTTGATGCCTACATTTTGGGAACAGCCCAGGGTTCTTGGTTCAAGCAGAGTGCTTTGACATTTTACAGAATGAGATTTGCACAGCTCAGATCTGCAGCTATCACCCTTCCTGGGTGTTCTCAAAGATTTTTATCCACCCACCTTCTGAAACAGAAACTTCCCCAAAGAACTCAGGCTCTGCCAAAAAAAAAAAAAAAACTACAAAACCAACCAAGGCTCTACAATAAACAAAGGAAAGCGCCTTCTTTCTGCCTCCAGATCTCAGTCAGTAAACTCTGCTCTTAAAGGAGGTAGGGGGAATTGTTTTGTATCTTAAAAGTAATAAAACAGAGCTAAGCCATGCAAGAGCTGTAACTGGAGGGAGACTGCCAAGCCAGCAGCTCACCATTGCCACCCAAGCCTCCAGTGCATTCACAGTGTCCTCCACAGCTCCAGGGAGCAAGGTCTCGCCTCTTCTCTCTGCCAGCACCACCAAAGAAGCACCCTCTGAATTGACTGGCAAGTTAGCTGCTGCCTTCTCTGAAATGCCCAGTGGTTACAGGGGAAACACACGGTGCCATAGCATATTTCTTCACACACGCGATACACACAAAACGTCAGCATACTCCATGCATAAACCCAGGCAGGAAGCCGCCAGAGAGCAAGGCCAGATAAATGGTCTGGGGCGCTGCTGAGGTTTCCAGAGCCAGCTCGGCCCTAAGAAGAAAGCCAGGCACACACTTGAGAAGGCAATCTTCTGAACAGAAGGAAATGCTATGGTGCAGCCAGGAATTAGCTGTGTGATCCTGGGTGAGTCACTTCACGTCTCTGAGTTTCACTTTGTTCCTCTGTAAGACAAAGGGTTGCACCAGATCTACATATAAGATCATTCTCAAATCCCTGCTATGCATGGAAAGGCTATTTTTGGTCCAATCTGGAAAAAAGAAGTTGAGTGTGATGGGCAGTAATGGAAATCCTGCTATTTAAAAAGTAGGTAAGGTGTTGGGACAGTTGCATGAGTGTAATGGGTAGTTATTCCATAACCGTAAGATGTGTATTCATTGATACTACACATATTTGTTGAGGAACTATTATGTGCTAGGCACATATACCACAGTTTGTGAACTCATGAAGCTTATGGTCCCAGCATAACAGTTACCTCTGAAACTATCAAGGCCCTCTCCCATGTGTATGCTTCTGAGGGTGGGTCTCCTCCGCCTATTTAATTGTATCCATACTTCAACTGCCAGCTGCCTTTGGAAGTCTTCCTCTACTGTTCACTCAGCCTACTCTGACTTCTCTCTCTTCCACACTGTGGTGTTTACGGGGGCAATCACATCACAACTGAACTGCTGTTCAGTGCCCCCAAATTGTCATCCTAACAAGATATAGACCACCAAAACAGGGGCAGTGCCTCTATTTCCATCACATCTACATGGCACTAAATTTAGCAGTCTCTCAATACAGTGTTCTACTAATAATAGCATGACTTAGGATTTTTAGGCTTCATGATAGTGTAAAAGCAATATGCACTCGCTAGAAACTGAATTTAACATTTTGATCTTTCCCTGGGCTAGCAATGCATGGTATGACCCTGTCTCATGCTGCTAGGCAGACCCAGGATCATGAGGGCCAATAGCTGATGCTCTACAGGGAACTGTGTTGCTGAGCGAGGATTTCAGTAGGAGAGGTGCCTCTGGTGCATTTTTAACTTCAGATACTTTCATATTATGACAGGTGTATCAGAACACAACCCCATCATAAATTGGGCAGCATCTGTATGTAGACTTCTTGCTTGACTCTTGACTGTGTGAAAACCTCAGTTAAGATCAGTGGGCTGGGGCTGGCATTGTGGTGCTGCAGGTTAAGCCACCACTTGCAATGTTGGCAATCCCATATCTGAGTGTCAATTCAAGCCCCAGCTGCTCTTCTTCTGATCGAGCTTTCTGCTAAGGTACCTGGGAAAAGCCACAGGCCATGGCCCAAGTGCTTGGTCCCCTATCATCCATGTGGGAGACCCAAATAAAGATACCCCCATCTCTGCCGCTCTGCTTTTCAAATAGATACATCTTTTTAAAATTCAGTAGGCTGTTTTCTGATCATCTGAGAGCTAATATTTATGCCAATTTTTTGTTATTTATTTATTTATTTATTTTTGACAGGCAGAGTGTACAGTGAGAGAGAGAGACAGAGAGAAAGGTCTTCCTTTGCCATTGGTTCACCCTCCAATGGCCGCTGCAGCCGGCGTGCTGCGGCCGGTGCACCACACCTATCCAAAGGCAGGAGCCAGGTGCTTCTCCTGGTCTCTCATGGGGTGCAGGGCCCAAGCACTTGGGCCATCCTCCACTGCACTCCCTGGCCACAGCAGAGAGCTGGCCTGGAAGAGGGGCAACTGGGACTGAATCCGGCGCCCCGACCGGGACTAGAACCCAGTGTGCCAGCGCCGCAAGGTGAGGATTAGCCTAGTGAGCCGCGGCGCCGGCCCGGCTTATTTATTTTGAAAGTCAGAATTACAGAAAGAGAGAGACAGAGACAGAGACAGAGACAGAGACAGAAAGAGGGAGATATCTTGCATCTGCTGGTTTACCCCCCAATGGCCACAACGGCCAGCACTGGGCCAGGCTGAAACCAGGAGCCAGGAGCCCTGTCTGAGTCTCCCACATGGGTGCTAGGGGCCCAAACACTTGGGCCGTGTTCCGCGGCCTTTCCCAGGCCATTATCAGGGAGCTGGTTCAGTAGTGGAGCACCTGGGACATGAACTGGTGCCCATATGGGATGCCTGCATCACAGGCAGCAGCTTTACTCACTATGCCATAACACTGGCCCATAAAAAACAATATTTTTAAGAAACTAAGTAACCTGTTTGTTTGGATGGCATAAGGCTTTGGGGTTCATCAAGACCACCAGTAATATTCAATAAATCGTACTAGACACGGCTGCAGAAGGTCCCTGAGACTGGAGCTGATTGTTGCTAAGCCAGTGAATTCCTGACTTTTTAAAGCAATTGAACTCTTCCATTCAGCAACATCATACAGAGCAACTCAAAGAGGATGAAGACTCTGCCAAAACCAAAGCGGGGAGTCCAGGCCCTTCCCTGCCCCACCACCCACACTCCCGCAGTCCTGGGGCCCTTCAGTGAGCTCCCCAGTGCGTGGCTGCGGAGCATGACCCAAAACCACTGCTCAAGACAGAGGCTGGCTTGTTGTTCAAATCCAGGAAAACTCACTTCTTCCCATAAAAACAGAAGAGAAGGGGAACACTAAAGAGATATAGGTGAAGGCAAAGATATGGAGAACTGATTATATGGACATGATAGGAAAAACTGACTTACTATCAATAACAAAAAATGACTTACTAGAATTTTGTATTCATTGGTTAATAATCTAAGATATAGGAAGGCATTTCAAAAAGTTCATGGAATTAAAATCAGAGTTTATCTTGTCGCAAAAAATGTTTGAAATCAATGCATTTTTTCATAATATGCATTTTTCATGAACTTTTTGAAGACTCTTCATATGCGTGGATTTCCAAAGAATTTGCACCAAAATAAATACATCTTTTAATTCAATTCTTTTTTTAAGATTTATTTATTTATTTGAAAGGCAAAGTTACAGAGACGCAGAGGTAAAGAGAGAGAGGTTTTCCATCCAATGGTTCACTCCCCAGATGGCCACAGTGGCCAAAGCTATGTCTATCCAAAACCAGGATGCAGGAGCTTCCTCCTGGTCTCCCATGAGGGTGCAGGGGCCCAAGGACTTGGGGCATCTTCCACTGCTTTCCCAGGCCATAGCAGAGAACTGGATCAGAAGTGGAGTTGCCAGGACACAAACCATATGGGATGCTGGCACTGCAGGTGGCGGCTTTACCCACTATGCGACAGCACCGGTCCCTTAATTCAATTCTTTGTAAACTTTTGGAAGCACCCTCATATATGATATGTATATGAATACCATATATACAAGAATTTTTACATAAAATAAAACACGTATTGAGGCATAAACTATGCTCCACCACTACTTGGAACTATTATTCCCCCCTTTTACAGAAGAGGAAACTGAGGCATGGAGAGGTGTACTAGCTTGTCCCATGTCACACAGGGGCTGAGTAGTAATGCTGAAGGCTGATTCCACACAATCTTGGGAGTGCTCCTCTCCATCACTCTCCCTGAGCTGGTCTACAGGCCATCCAAGCCTCCCACCCAAAAGCAACCATCTCATCACCTTTTATTTGTTCAACACATTGATTTCTAAGAACTTTCATGCATGGTGTCACATCTACATTTTTGCACACAAAGGTTACATTCTGTCCAGGGTAACACAGTCAAACCAAAAACCAGGTCTGCTGCCTTCTAACTTCAGTGGTTTATATAACTTTAAGACATCCCACCCTCATTCCTGTACACCTGCAGAACGCCTTCACTGTGTTCCCTCAAAGCCCCTATCTCAGGGGCTTCCAAGCACTTACCTGGGATCTAGATAGTAGCTGTGTGCCTACAGATACATAACCAGCCACACAGATACACATGACAGTCACACATAAAAATATTACCAGAAATCTCTTCCAAACGTCTTCCCATTTACTAGGCTTTTCTTTTCCTTTTACATGGAATCTTGTAATTCACTGAATTCTTTCCTGACTTGGGTGTGTTCCAAGGACATCTTAGTGATATCCAAGGGTTTTGCAAGAGACCTAATCCTTCAGGATTTCCTTCCCTCAAAGCCTGGCATTTCTTGTCCATTTGGCTGCTCACTAGAGAACTGGTTAGGGAGTGTGCACAGGTGGGAAAATAGGATAGGTGGGGCACACTCCGACCAGGGGCTCTGACCACAGCTCTGAGACCCTTGGCACATTAAAGAGCAACCCACAGAGTCACAAGGACCAGAGACACAGATAAGCTTTTTTTTTTTTTTAAGGCAGAGTTAGACAGTGAGAGAGAGAGAAAGAGACAGAGAGAAAGGTCTTCCTTTTTCCGTTGGTTCACCCCCAAGGTGGCCAGTACAGCCGGTGTGTCAGGAGCTAGGTGCTTCCTCCTGGTCTCCCATGTGGGTGCAGGGCCCAAGGACCTGGGCCATCCTCCACTGCCTTCCCGGACCACAGCAGAGAGCTGGACTGAGGAGCAACTGGGACAGAATCGGCACCCCAATCGGGACTAGAACCCAGGGTGCCAGTGCCACAGGCAAAGGATTAGCCTAGTGAGCCGTGGCGCCGGCCACAGATGAGCTTTGATCTTCCGAGGTTCCATTAGTCCTACCCTATGCAGCAACCATTAGTGAGCCCCCACTAATGGCAAAGTCCCTGCACACATGCAAATATCTTCTACAGGACCCCTCCCACATACACTTAAATGAGTTCTGTAAGTCCATGTAAATGCATATGAATGTATTAAGAAACATATTTCAATCTAGAGTGTCATCACATGCATAGAGAAACTACACTCTAGGGAAAAGAAACAAGGGAACTGGGAGGCATGAACTCAGCTTTCCGTCAGTCAATAGATCATGAGTTTCTATTTATTGATAACTGCTATTTAGCTGGCATTGTACTAAGTTACAGAAATGAAAACTAAGGTGACACCCCAGCAAGGAATGTGGCTGGAGTTGGAGAGAGAATTCTAGTAATAACATTTTACATGTTGCATCATATTTTCTGTTTTACAAGATGCTTTCTCAAACACCATCCACAAGACGTCTACTACTGGGGACAGTGTTGTGGCATAGCAGATAAAGCTGCCGCCTGTGACACCAGCATCCCGTATGGGCATCAATTTGTGTCCCAGGTGCTCCACTACTGAACCAGTTCCCTGATAATGGCCTGGGAAAGGCAGCAGAACACGGTCCACATGGGAGACCTGGATGAAGCTCCTGGTTCCTGGCTTCAGCCTCACCCAGCGCTAGCCATTGCAGCCATCTAAGGAGTGAAATAGCAGACAGGAGATCTCTCTTTCTCTCTCCCTCTATAACTCTGACTTTCAAATAAATACATAAATCTTTAAAAAAAAACACACATCTACTACTATCTGCATTTTGCAGGTAAGGAAACTGAGGCTCAAAACTGATTTGCCCAAAGCAGTATAAGTAGCAGAAGAGCAAAAACTTCCACTTAGTTCTTCAGACTCCAAATCCACAGCTCTTTATGTTGGTTGTGCAAAACAAAACTAATACATGAAAACCAGGCTAGCAGCATCATATCACCCAATTAACTCAAGTAAAGTATGTGATTTATAAATGTCCCAATTATAAGGGCCAGCACACTGGAGTTAAGAGTCAACGCAGGTTGTATCACTTACAGCATAATATGACTTCACGTAAAGGCTTCCTTGCGTCTCCATCCTCTGTAAAACGGAAAATTGCATCTCCTCAAAGAGATGAGCATGGTAAGGCATCAAGGAAATGATGTGTGTGAAGAGGCTTTACAGACAGAAAAGGAACGATACGATGTGATTCACTGAACACGGGTGGCAGAGCAGTAGGAGGGGGACCTCCGTACTGGGGTGTTGACAGATAAGACACTCAAGGTATACAGACCTATACCACAGCAGAGCAGGTTGTACTGTCTCCCATGTGTTTGGCTCAAAACACATTCAAACCTGGATTATAAAGATCTGTGTTATAGCAAACTTGTCAAATAACAAGATCTCATGCCTAATCCCTTCTAAAAATGAAAAAGGACACAATTTACATGCAGTTTATTTGACACATGAAACTCCAGTTTTCTAAATAATTATCCATGTGCATGTCAGGGGGAAGGGGTGTAAGACTACAGACTTTAGACTGTTTTGGAATCAAACTATTCGGATATAAAACAATGCCAGCAGCTTGCAGAGAACTCTACCACATTACAAGGATTTTAAGTCTGGGACCCAGTCTCTTGGCAGCAGGCCCGCAACAGGAAGACATCACATGTTGCACATAAAGAACTGGAGAAGGGCATGAGCAGCTCTCTGTCAACTAAGTTGACTTGGTTTTCTGGATAAAGCACTGGCCTTTGGCTAAGTGAACTGCTAAGTTCACCAATAAGTAAATGGCCTAAGCAGCAGCACAGACTTCCCAGCCCCTTCCACTGAGTGGTTTCCCCCTCCATGGGTTCACCTTGCCTACAGTTCAACTTCTATAGCCTTCTAGAACATTCTAGAGTTCAACTTCTAGAGGGTTAGCATTTCAGAGGCCAGTGGCTCTGACCTGTCATTTCCTCTTCCCATTCCTGATGAGTGCAGACAGAAAAGGAAGCCTTCGTAGGAAACAAGATCTACATTCTCCTGCACACAGTAGATATTTAATAATATCAGACTGAAACCAGTTTTATACACTCAGTCATATCACGTAAATAAGGGTCCTCACACATGTGCATATACATATATAATAAAGTGCCCTAGGCATACACACACTCCCATACAGACACAATCATTTCTATAACATTACATCTTTCCACTGAGGTTATCAGACCTTATTTGTATATGCATTGTATATTAAATAATAATAGGAAAGGTCTATAAATAGGAATATTGTAAGATCTTATAGAATACTGGTTTTTTAAAAGATTTATTTTATTTATTTGAAAGACAGAGCTACAGAGAGAGAGGTAGAGACAGAAAGACAGAGGTCTTCCATCCACTGGTTAGCTCTCCAAATGGCCACAACGGCCAGAGCAGGGCTGATCCAAAGCCAGGAAGGAGCCAGGAGCTTCTTCCGGTCTCCCACATGGGTATAGGGGCCCAAGGACTTGGGCCATCCTCCACTGCTTTCCCAGGCACATTAGCAGGGAGCTGGATTGGAAATGGAGCAGCTGGGACTCGAACCAGTGCCCATATGGGATTCCGGCGCTGCAGGCCGGGGCTTTAACCTGCCGTGCCACGGTGCCAGCCCCTAGGCTACTGCTTTAAACAAATTGCATAATGTTGGGCCAAGCATTTAGCACATCAGTTAAGAAGCTACTTGGCCAAGACACCTGCATCCCATATGGAAGTGCTTGGGTTCCAGTCCCAGCTCTGCTTCCCATTCCAACTTCCTGTTGATGAGCACCCTGGGAGACAGCATATGATGAGGTCAAGTGCTTAGGTCCCTGACTCCCATGTGAGAGACCCAGATTCAGCTCTTGTCTCCTGGCTTTGGCCTGACCCAGCTCTGTATGTTGCAGGCATTTAGGAAGTAAACTACTAGATGGAAGATCTCTCTGTCTCTCTGTCTTTCAAATAAACAAATATAGGGGCAGGCATTTGGCACAGCAACTAAGTTACTGCTTGAAGCACTCACATCCCATGTCAGAGTCCCTGGTTAGAGCCCTGACTACTGTGCTTCTGATCTAGCTTCCTGCTAATGTGCACTTTGGGAGGCATAAGTGATGGCTCAAACTCTTGGGTACCTGCCACCCACATAGGAAACCCAGACTGAGTTACAGGCTCCTGGCTTTGGCCTAACCCAGCTCCAGCTGCTGCATCTACTGGTTCACCGAATGCTTGCCTCTTTCAAATAAAATGAAAATAGATAGATAGATAGATAGATAGATAGATAGATAGATAATTTTAAATGCACTACGTCAAGTATAAACTGAGAACTCTCCTCAATGTCAATCTGGAGTAAAAAATAAAAAAGCAGATTTAGTCGGCTTGGGGCCAAGGACTCATGTCCAAATTCTTAAAACTATATTATAAGAAAATAGCCTGCCCCTCTTATCCCAAGGAAATCTACCACCTCCAGAACAGAACCCAAATCTTCTATGTGTTCAGGCCAAGAGGGAAGGGGTCTGTCCTTACCACAACAACTAACTAGCCTGGAAATATTAAATTGACTCAGCCAGTGTTTTATTAGACACAGCTTAACAACTCTGAGTTTACAAAACTCAGCCAAACAGCATCAGGCTTCAGCATAAACTTTTGCTAACTAGCCCACATAGTTCCCATATGCTATGAAATGTTGTTTGAGCCAACTCGGTCCCTTATAATTATAAACACACGTCTTTCAGCTCTTCTGCGTACTCTTCCCAGGCAGAACGGAAATATGTCACTTAAATTAGCACTTGGAGTACAGAGTGGGTGCCAAATTTGGGTTAGCACAAACAGGGTAAATAAAGCAGCACCAAATTAAAATGGTAAAATAAACTTCTTTCTGCTCCAGTGGAAACTGCTAAGTCCTAGCTGAATGGCAGCTAATGGGTCTGGGAAAAGGATATCCCTCAAAATGTAGCTCTTGGCTTTTGAACACTGTTTTCTCATCCAAGGATCTCTAAGCAATTTCTTGCAAAACTTGAGTAGTGGGAGAAAAAAATAAGGTGCTACTTCTTTTTCAAACTTTTTTCTGTCATCTTTCTTCATCAACCCTTTCCGATGCTACTGGGAATATTTATATTTTTATCTTTATATAGCTAGCTATGAGGAAAGGAGACTATTTTAGAGAAGTAAACACAGGCACATAGGTGTGATATAACTTGGCAAAAGCCACAGAGCTAGAAAATAATCCAGAAATTCAAACCCCCAAAGTTCTGTAGCTGAAACCTTAGTACCTTAGTATCCAATTTGTATAATCCTAATTACCACTTATTGAGTGCCTACTTTGTGCCAGGGACTGACCTGGGAGCTCTTTATACGACATCTGACTTTCTTCCCCCACAACTCTGGGAGATAGGAATTAGAATCTCCACTTTAGTCACACACACTGAGTGTGTTCTAGGAACAAAAAGGGGATGGGTAGGAAGTAGAAGCAGAAAACAAAGGGACTAAATAATTATCCAAAACAAAAGGGAGATAGCATAACCACTTTATTCACAGCGACAGACACAACTATTCATAGGAGCGCCAACTTGAATGAATCTTTAAAACATTTTGTTGAGGAACAAGATGCCATGGTTTGAATGCCATGGTTTGAGTGTCCTCTCTGACACTCATGTTGAAATCTGATTGCCATCTGGCAGTGCTGGGAGGCAGGGCCTTTATGGTGGGATTAGGTTGTCAAAAGGGATCAAGGCAGTTTTCACAGGTCTGAGTTGGTTTCCACCAAAGCGAGGAAGCAAAGCTGCGCCTTCTGTCTTCTCTTCCACACACCTGCCTGCCCTTCCCATTCTCTTCCACACACACTGCCTGCCTTCCCCTTTCCACCTGGAGATGAAGCGATACAAGGCCCTCACCAGACACCAAGCAGATGCTAGCAACATCCCAGCCTCTAGAACCATGAGTTGGGATAAATATTCTTCATATATCATCTAGTCTCAAGTATTTTCTTCTAACAACAGAAAACAAAGGCTCCCAGGAAATAGAAGCCTCCCAGAAAAGAGTACAGTTCTGTTAGATTCCATTCTTAGGAAGTTCTAGGACAGACAGAACTAGCCCCGAGTAGTAACACATCACAACAGTGGTTGTCCCTTCACGGGTGAGTGGTGGCAGGGGCTGGCTGCGAAAGGACATGGGGGAACTTCCTGAGGTGACTGGAGCATTCTCCCTGTTGATTAGGATTTGGGTGACCCAGAGATAGTCATTTGTCAAAACCCATCTGATGGTGCAATTAAGAGAGTTCATCAAATGTAAAATTCACTTTATAATAAAAACAAGGACTACAAATGATAGTGGGGGAGCATACTGATATCTAGAGCTGGGGACCACCTTAAAACACTGATGATGGATGGATACAGAGATAAACAGATAGGCGGTACAGCAAGTTTAGTGAAATGTTCATAATGGAATCTGGGTGGCGAGTACACAGGTATCACTGTAAAATGCATTCAACCTGTGCATTTCATTATTTTCATAATAAAATGTTTAAAAATAACAGAAGGACAAGGAGAGAAGACTAGGCTAATCCTCCGCCTGTGGCGCCAGCACCCCAGGTTCTAGTCCCAGTTGGGGCGCCAGACTCTGTCCTAGTTGCTCCTCTTCCAGTCCAGCTCTCTGCTGTGGCCCAGGAAGGCAGTGGAGGATGGCCCAAGTGCTTGGGCCCTGCACCTGTGTGGGAGATCAGGAGGAAGCACCTGGCTCCTGGCTTCGGATCGGTGCAGCGCGCCGGCCGTAGCAGCCATTTGCGGGGGGGCGGTGAACCAACGGAAGGAAGACCTTTCTCTCTGTCTCTCTCACTCTCTCACTAACTCTGCCTGTCAAAAAAAAAAAAAAAAAAGAAAGAAAGAAAGAAAGAAAGAAAATGAAGAAAAGGGAAGGATAGGAAAATAGGACTGGGAAGGGAGATCAGAACAGAAGGAAAAGTGGAAGGAAGTCAAGACTGAGGGTACCAGAATATAGAAACAGAGATCCCAGCAGGAAAATAGAAAGATGGGAAAGAATAAACAGGCATTTGGCACCGGGGCTAAGGTGCTGCTTGGGACCCCTGCAGCCCCATATCAAAGCTCCAGGGTTTGAGTCCCTGCTCCATTTCTAATTCCAGCTTCCTGCTAATGCATACCCTGGGAGCCAGCCGGTAACGGTTAAAGCACCTGAGTCCCTGCCACCCATATGGGAGACCTAGAACTAGTTCCAGGCTCTTGGCTTCAGCCTGGCCCGATGCTGGTTTATACAGGTATTTAGGGAGAGGACCAGTGGATGGATGGAAGACCTCTGTCTGTCTATCTCTGCCTCTCTGTCTTTCAAATAAATAAAAATAAAATAAAGATCTATTTTAAAATCATTTTTAAAAGGAATAAAAAGAGAGGGGCAGTGTTTCTAAAAAGAGGCTAACTATGGGCAGGTGAAGTGAAAGAGAGGAAAAGGGAGGGACAGGGTGTGAGCTGCTGGCAGGTGCAGCCCAGGAGAGGAGAGTCTTCCAAACCACCCGGCTCAGTGAAGCTGAACTATGAATTTTCCAACCTGTCTCATGCTGTCATGACACTTGCACTTGGTGATGCACTTGGTCAGAATCTAGATTACAAGAGAGGAGAGGATCTCAATCTTTGTATTAAAGCCACTGATCTATCAAGTCCCAAGGCTGGAGGCAACATGGTATCCTGAAAGGATTTTCAAACTTGATGGTTTAGCAACAGAATTCTTTTAATGAAAAAAAATCATATTTGTAAATTATAAGAAACCAAGCCCTGTGTGACACTTCGATCTGTCCTTTCCCTCTGTCCTCCTCTGTACCCTGATGGCAATTTCAGAGTCTACAAATATGTAAGGTTCTGAATACACTGGTTAAGTTAAACTCCACTGCACCTCCCCCACAAAAAAAGGACAAAGACATGATTCTCCCAATTAACTGGTGAACCACTCATCATCTTAATTTTCTTAACCTTTCTGTACACTGTTAACCACTCTGGAGTATGAGGCTCAAATACGGCATCACTGTGTAAATTTTTAAGCGCTTTGCAAGTGCCCAGCTATTAGAACTCTTCTTCCCTGTAGATGTGCCACATCCATCAGCAGGCCTCCATCCAAAACCACCTTTAACTAGCAGCTCCTATGCCACCTCTCCTACCTGACTTCTACAAGACCCAGAGAGACAACTAAAAAGGGGACGCTCACAACAGCCTGAAAATTACTTATAGCACATATCTAAAATCCACCCACTTCCTTACTGCCCAGCCTCTGGTCTGAGCAGTGCTAATGCATTTCCTACACATCTTTTTTTAGAAAGCTTTTATTAAATAAATATAAATTTTATAGGTACAGCTTTTGGAATATAGTGGTTCTTCCCCCCATACCTGCCCTTCCACCCTCACTCCCATCCCACCTCCTACTCTATCTTCCATCCCATTCTTCATTAAGATTCATTTTTAATTATCTTTATATACAGAAGATCAACTCTATACCAAGTAAAGATTTCAACAGTTTGCACCCATACAGACACACAAAGTATATAGTACTGTTTGAAAAGTTTTACCATTAATTCTCAGTATAACTCATTTAGGACAGAGGTCCTACATGGGGAACAAGTGCACAGTGACTCCTGTTGTTGATTTAACAATTGACACTCTTATTTATGATGTCAGTAATCACCCAAGGCTCTTGTCATGAGCTGCCAAGGATATGGAAGCCTCTTGAATCCACAAACTCTGACATTATTTAGACAGGACCATAATCAAAGTGGAAGTTCTCTGCTCCCTTCAGAGAAAGGTACCTCCTTCTTTGATGGCCCCTTCTTTCCACCAGGATCTCACTCACAGAGATCTTTCATGTAGGCCATTTTTTGCCACAGTGTCTTGGCTTTCCATGCCTGAAATGCTCTCATAGGCTTTTTAACCAGATCTAAATGCCTTAAGGGCTGATTCTGAGGCCAGAGTGTTTTTTAGGGTATTGTCATTGACAATATTGACACTTGGTCTTATTTATGTGATCCCTTTGACACTTACTCCTACCTTTATGATCAGTTATGCATTTAAAATGATCACTTTAACTAGTATGATGGCATTAGTACCTGCCAACTCCTATAGATCTTCAAGAGCCACCAGTTGTGTTTCAGCTGCACCCAGTCCCCAGCTTCTTTCCAGCCCACTCTAGACAGGGCAGCCAGGGAGAAAAAACCTGCAACAACTACGTGGAACACAGGCTTTAGGTGCTCTCCTCAGACAGAGAGGAAGGACAGAGAAATGCAAGGGAGCAAACACACAAAATGTCACAGAGGAATATTTTTCTGAGTTGAAAAAGATGTATACAGATGTTAAGTCTATCATGTTTCAATAATAATCAATGAAAATCAAGCTAGTACCAGAATTTTCCATCCTAACATTAAATGCTGGAATACATTGAGCAACTTCTAAATAGTTTTAAGTAGAAAAGACTATGATCCAAAAGATCTAGCCAATATTTTATAAGTGAAAACTCTAAAAAGATTTTTAGAGTCAAAGGTTCAGAAAGTATAGGAACTAGGTCTCCTTCCTGATAAGATATTTTAAGATATAATCAAACTCTGAAAAAAAAGGAAGCCAAATTAAAAGTTCACAAGTACAAATATTATAATATGAAATTCTAGTGAAAGGGTACTGAAGCCAATCAAAATAGAGGTAAGCCTAATTATTGAAGCTTAAACTGGTTAAACATATTTGAAAAGGAGATATATGACAAAAAGTACATTTTAATGTGAATATAAAGGCAAAATTTATTTTACAAATACTAGGAAATCAGAAGAAAGAAGAGAAAGAGGTGAAGGCAAAATTATACAAAATTATTTACATCAAATAAAAAGAAAAATGTCATTTCACTTATGACTGACAATACTAGAAATATAGGATAAGAAATATTTTTGAAAATACTTTAATAAAATTAAGATATATATGCTCCAAAATATTCAAGGAAATTAATAATAAAAAACAAAACTCTATATACAAAAAGAAAGAAAGAAAATGGCAAGGAAATAAAAATAATAAAACTGGGATAAAGTTTAACTTATTTACAATAAATATAATCGGATCAAAAATATATTCAACTATATGCTATCAAAAAAAAAACTCAGATGTTCCAAAACTGTAAATTTTCTCTTTATTTATTTACTTATTTTCATTTTATTTGAAAGTCAGAGAGACAAAGATCTTCCATCTATTGATTCACTCCTCAAATGCCCAAGAGTAGGCCAGGCTGAAAGGCAGGAGCCCAGAACTCAATCTGGGTCTCCCAAGTAGGTGGCAGGGACCCAAGTACTGGACCATCACATGCTGCCTCCCAGAGTGTACATTAGCAGAAAGCTGGATCAGAAGTAGAACTGGGACAAGAACTGATGTGGCATGTGGGCATCTCAAGTGGAATCTTAACCACAGTGCCAACTCATCTCTCTATGAGTTTATTAAAATCATTGAGCTGGCACTGTGGCACAGTGGGTTGGGCCTCCACCTGCAGCACGGACATCCCATATGGGCACCAGTTCTAGTCCCAGCTGCTCTTCTTCTGATCCATCTCTCTGCTATGGCCTGGGAAAGCAGTAGAAGATGGCCCAAATCCTTGGACTCCTGCACCCATGTGGGAGACCCAGAAGAAGCTCCTGGCTCCTGGCTTAAGATCCACCCAGCTCTGGCTATTGCAGTCATTTAGGGAGTGAACCGGCAGGTAGAAGACCTTTGGCTCTGTCTCTGTCTCTGTCTCTCTATATCTCTCTGTAACTCTACCTCTCAAATAAATAAAATATTTTTTAAAAAATCATTGAGTCCTACAACAAAAATGCATTAATTCTATGGTATATAAACTATATCTCAATTTTTAAAAAAGAATACTCAAAGATTAGAAACAAATATATGTGCAAAGGATTATGAGACAATCGTAAAAAACTAAGCAAAAATCACAAAACTAAAAATAGACACACTAAAGTTAAAGGCAAAAGGCATTTAACTCACTAAAAAAGATAACATTTGTTTCCTAATTTGGATTTTTAAAAAATTATTGTTTTAACGTCTCCAAAAGCAGAAATTGTCCAAAATCACATTCTCTCTCTCTCTCTCTCTCTCTCTTAAGATTTATTTATTTATTTGAAAGACAGTTACAGAGAGAGAAAGAGAGATCTTCCATCCCCTAGTTCACACCCCAAGTAGCCTTAACAACAAGGACTGGGCCAGGCTAAGGCCAGGAGCCAGGAACTCCAGCCAGGTCTCCCATGTCGAAGGCAGGGGCCTAAACTCTCGGGCCATATTTGGTTGCCTCCCCAGGTTCATTAGCAGGGAGCTGGATCAGAAGCAGAACAGCCAGGACTTGAACCAGTACTCAAATACAGGAGGCTAACATTGCAGGTTTAGCTTAACACACTGTGCCATCACACCACTTTGCAAACCTCATTTTCTAACCAGAATGCAAGATATAAGTTAATTTCTTCAGTTTTGACAAACTAAATTCAATTAACAAATCAATTTCTAAGAAAGAAAAAAAACTGAAATTTAAGTACTTATAAATAAATGACAATGAAGAAGAAAAACATTAAAACTCATAGTCAAAACTGTTCACAGAAGAAAATGCACAGCTCAAAATTGTTTCCTTGATTTAAAAACAAGAAACAAAAAATAAGAATCAGAAGCCTAATGGTTAAGATGCCAGTTAAAACACCCGCATCCCATATCAGAGTACCTGCATTCTAGTCTTGGCTCCAATCCTAACTCCAGCTTCCTACCAATGCATATCCTAGAGGGAACCAGATGATGGCTCAAGTACCAGGGTCCCTTCCACCCATAGGGGAGATCTGAATGGAGTTCCTGGCCTAGCCCCAGCCACTACAGGCATTTGGGAAGTGAACCAGCAGATGGGAATGCTCTCACTCCTGCCCCTACCCAACAACAAAAATAGAAATAGAAATAAAATTTTAAAAGAGCCTAATCAAGCAGATCTTAAAGTGAAATATACTCATGGAAAACAGGGAGACTGAATTAACAAAGATAAAAACAGACCATAAGTAGACAGAACCAACGAATAGATCTTATTTATTTTTTTAAAGATTTATTTTATTTATTTGGAACACAGTTACAGAGAGGTAGAATCAGAGAGAGAGAGGTCATCCATCCATTGGTTCACTCCCCAAATGACCGCAATGGCCAGAGCTGAGCTGATCTGAAGTAAGGAGCCAGGAGCTTTCTCTGGGTCTCCCACTTGGGTCCAGGGGCCCAAGGACTTGGGCTATCTTCTACTGCTTTCCCAGGCCGTAGCAGAGAGCTGGATGGGAAGTGGAGCAGTCGGGACTCAAACCAGCGCCCATATGGGATACCAGCATGGCAGGCCAGAGCTTTAACCTGCTGCATGACAGCACCAGCCCCAACAAATGGATTTTAGTAAATATTTTAAATATAGGGATCACTATTGTGGCATAGTGGATTAAGCAGCTGCTTACGACCCCAGCATCCCATATCAGAGCATCTGTTCAGGACTGGGGCTACTCCACCTGTGATCCAGCCTCCTGCTAATGCATTTGGGAAAGCAATAAAGAAAGACCCAAGTACTTGGGCCCCTGCCACCTATGTGGGATACCAAGATGAAGCTCTTGGCTCCTCACTTCAACCTGGCCCAAATTTGATTTTGCAACCAAATGAGGAGTGAACCAGTGGACAGAAGATATCTCTCTCTCCCTCTCCCTCTCCCTCTCCCTCTCTACCTCCATACATTCCTCTCTCTCTTTCTCCTTCTGTCTCTCCCTCTCTCTCTGTCACTCTGCCTTTCAAATAAATAAATCCTTTAAAAGGTAATAGGGGCCATTGCTGTGGTGTAGCAGGTAAAGCCTCTGCCTACAGCACAAGCATTCTATATAGGCACTGTCTGCTCCACTTCCTATCCAGCTCCCTGCTAATGTGCCTTGGAAGGCACTGGAAGATGATCCAAGTGCTTGGGCCCCTGAACCCACATGAGAGACCCAGATGAAGCTCCTGGCTCCTGGCTTTGGCCTGGCTCAGCTCTGGCTGATGCAGCCATTTGGGGAGTGAAGCGGCAGATGGAAGACCTCTCTCTGTCTCTCTCTCTCTTTCTGTCTCTCTCTCTCTGCCTCTGCCTCAACCTCTCTGTAACTCTGATTTTTAAATAAATAAATAAAAAGTAATGAATGATAATTTAAATATAATCTAGAAAAACTTCTGCCAAAGATATTAAGAGGAATGGAGTTGTTACGGCATAGCAGATAAAGATGGTGCCTGCAACCCTGGCATTGCATATGGCGCTGGTTTGAGTCCTGCTCTAGTTCTAATCCAGCTCCCTGCTAATAGCCTGGGAAAAGTAGCAAAAGATGACCCAAGTGCTTGGGTCCCTGTACCCATGTGGGAGACACGGAAGAAGCTCCTGGCTCCTGGCTTGCAGCCATCTGGAGAGTGAACCAACAGATGGAAGATCTCTCTCTGTATCTCCTTCTGTCTCTCTGTAACTCTGAACTTCAAATAAAAAATAAATCTTTGGGGAAAAAAAAAGGAGGAAGAAAGAAAAAAGAAACACACTAACCTCAATGGGCAATGAAAAATATTTGGAATTTAACCAGAGTTAAAAGTGGAGATTTTAAAAACTACGGGAGAATACTGATTACCTATATGTTAATGAGTATGAACATATTCACTACATATGCTATTTTTAGGAAAATACTAAACTTTAGAGCAGAATTTCAAGAAGTAGACAATGTACAGAGACCAATAATTGTTATAAAGTTTAAAACATTTTAAAAGGCATCCTGTGAGCAGGTCAGGGAAGACACAGGAGACTATAGGGAGGGGGCACCCAAAATCCTGGAGTTCCTACCACTGGAGCAGATGCTACACAGTACAATTCATGCCTGCCGGCTATTTCATGCTAAGTGTCATTCCCCTGGCAAATCCCAGAGCTGCATCCCCTCAGATTATCGTCATTATTTATACAACCTTGTTTTTCTAAGATTTATTTATTTAATTGCAGAGAGAGAGAGAGAGAGAAACCTTTCATTTGCTGGTTCACTCCCCAAATGACCGGAACAACCTGGGCTGGGCTAGCCCAAAGCCAGGAGCCTGAAACTCTATCTGGATCCCGTGTAGGTGGTGGGGGCCCAGACACTTATGCTATCTTTCATTGCCTTCCCAGGTGCATTAGGTGGGGGATTGAATGGAAGTGGGGCAGCAGAAACTCGAATCAGTACTGATATGGGATGCCAATGCTGCAGGTAGGTGGTAGCTTAACTTGTTGAGCAACAACACCAGCCCCGTTATAAAACATTTTGTTTCTAATCCAGGAGACTGCTTCTCACCATCTCCATCTTAATGGGGTATGATAGAAAGAACATTCAAACCAGGGGTTGGGAGCCTGAGTTCTAGTCCCATTCTCCTCCAACTGCAGATCAATACTGTCTTTGAGAAGCCGGTTTCTGTCGCTGGCTCTTGGAGCAAAGGTAAGGCTCAGTTCAAACAGACTGTGATTCCGCGGAGCTAGTTTTCAAACCAACCTGAACAGTTCCTTCTGCTTCTGTAGTCATTCCTGCTTCCCCATTCCTCCTCATGCCCAAGACCATCACCGTGTAAGGGCACATCTACTATGGAGATAAGGGAGAAACAACAATTCTAGAGTCCTGAGGAAGACATGACTTAACAATGTTAGGCAGTGAGAGAAAAAAGAGAAGTAGAAAAGCAAATGCGTGGTTCAGGCCTTGGGTGAGAAACAAAACAGACAACTTTGTCCTTGCAGAGAAAAGAGAGATGCCGGCTCCACAGCAGAGGTGAACTTTGAGCTCCCCTGCAATACTTAAAGCCATCCATGAAGAAGAAATGTCCAGTTTTCAAGGAGAAACAGGCAGTAGGAAGAAAGATCTGGAAAGTACACTCGAGTGTTCTGTTAGAGCAAACTGCTGCAATCCAGCCTCTGCACGGTGAAGGAGATGCATCAGTCCACGTCAGCTCCTGTGGCTGATGCTCGGCTTTCTCCCCATTTATTTGTCCTACTTTCTGGGTTGTGTTTCAGAGTGTCATTTAATGTCATTTTATGACTCCCTGGTTGTAAGTGCCTGAGTATTACTAGGGCTTGGAGATTTACAGCCTATTTTAAACTCAGATAATGATGTTTAATTTGTTATCAGCTGTGTAAAGGTTAACAAAGAAATAACTCAAATTATCATCTCAGGGATAACACATTACAAGAGGGCAATTAAGCTCAGTACCTGGCATTACACAAAAGATTGATATCTCGTTACAAGAGAGCAGATGAGTTCAGATTTCACAATACAGGAAATCCACTCGTCACCACTGCCTCTCTTTGAACAAACAAATAGCCAGTCCCACTTAGCACCACTGAGTAACTAGGATGGTAAGAAAAAAAATCTTTTCAAGAAAAGGAAGATTGACATGCAGCTAATTTCTTGTAGAAGAGCTGAAGAAGAAAGAGAAAAACTCAGGCTCCTAGAGAAAACTGGGTTGTGTTACCAAGTAAAAGATTAGGTTCCCTCTAAGTTGTAAACAAATGATGCTAACAGGCAAGCATAACAGATAGGCCCTTGAGAAGAGGAAGCAAAATAAATAAAAGCATCAAAGCCAAATTGTTATTAAATTGTCTCTGAAATGGAAAATGAAAAACAATCTATTGAAACAACTGTGTTTTGTCTATTTTCTTCGCCTCAAAACACCTTTCCATGATGCTTTGGTCTGCATTCCATGGATTTTGGTGCCAATGAATGTACCAATAAGTAACTTTTTAAAAACTCATCAGATAAATCATATTTGATTTCCCAGCCCTCTTTTCCTGGAGTTAGCTAACAAACATAGCATGTTTCATGAAAATTATCATCTGACTAATGCCCTATCCATCTCCTTCAAAGAAAACTTCCAACTGTTTTCCATCCCTCTCCTTTTCTTCCCTCTGCAGTCTTGGTCTCTCTACATCTGGGTTTTGCATTTCCTCCTTCTTTTTCCTACAGATCTTCTGCTTTCTTTCATGGTATCACTCTGGATCTCATCTTTCCTTTTCTTCCCTTTGCCTTCCATCTTCCCCAAGCCTTCCACTACATCCTCATACTTTCTCTTTCATGACAGTTTCTTCTCTCCATTTCCTGTTTCTGTGCCTTACTCAGGCTGCCCACCCAGTTCTTGCTGCTATCCCACGTTCCTACAATTCTATATTTCCACACAAAAGTACTATACTATCCATCTGTTGCTTCAATCAACTGGCTCTACCCTTGGTCCTGTGGTCCTTAATAATGGAACTATGAGTATTTCATAGGATGTGTCCATTCCAGCAGCCTTGTATGTTCCACCAGGGAATCTTGCTTTGCTGCCCACTTCCCCTAAATTTCTCCAGTCCCAGCTGTATGGCTCAAACTCCTTGTCCATTTAGACCAAGACATCTGAACCTAGTCTCTGAAATGGAAGTTTCTCCAGCCCACTTGACTTTAGGACCAAGTACAGTAACACCAGCAACTTATAAACAATAGGTCTGTCTCCCATGGTAGAGAACTCCTGAGCAGGCTGAAATTCATATTGGCACGTCATGAAAAAAGTCACAACTTTATTGTTCTGGGAAAATCTGGGGTTCTGAGAACCTCTTAAATTCAAGGCAAATGAAAATCTGGCATTTTGAGTCCTTATTTCCCAGTCACACTGCCACTGTAGACTTGGGAGAGGTTCAGCCCTCTGCTTGACTTTATGTTGTCAAGGGGAAGGAACAGGGGGTGGTAGTTAAGGTTGGTCACTGGGCATTGCATTGTTGGCTGGCCAACTGATACAGCAACCAAATGTTATGTATACCATCACCATCAACACTGTCAAGTGTCAGGTAGGAGGCATGGACATATTTCAGGGTAATGCTAATCTTGGGGAAGATGGAAAGATGTTGGTCCCTGTCGGCTCAGCACTTACAGTTTGGATCCCATGAACAGGAGCACTCCAGTGACAGTGTTGAGGCCATGTTACGTGAGAAAAAAAAAGACTAATTCAACAACCAGCCTCTGTCAACACATAAGTAACCACACTATTCATCTGTGACTTGAATCAACTGGCTGTGGTCTTCTGACCCTTAATAAGTGGAATTGTGTGTATTTCACAAAATGTGTACATTCTTAGCAATCTTGAATGACCCAGCAGGGAGTCAGGCCCAGAAAACACTGTCATATGAAAACACCTGGAATCGAGGAATAACACATTAGTTAAACAAACTAACTTTGAGACTTTAGAGCTGAAATATCAACAAAAGGATGAAACAAATTTGCAAATTGTTCTTCCCTGTGGTCATTAACCAGGCATTTGTTCTTTAGCCAACAACAACCAACAGGCACAATACCATAGTAAATGCCAGCTGTGGAATTAGTCTAAGAAAGAAGGTAAAATCTTTGTATTGTATATAGTCACCAATTATCTTGCTTTGGAAAGTGAACAACAAAGTCAAATTGGGGGGCCTGGTAGTTGGTATAAAAGTTAGACCCATCTCAATAAGGGGCCCTAACCACCAACATAGACTTTAGATATGGCACTGTCTTTATCATATGATCTCCAACAGAAGCAAACACATAGCCTTGGAATACCTAAAAAGTTGTGCTAACACATAACTCAATGAACACTAACTGAATACCCAGTGATAGGCACTGTGTTTGGCAATGCCTCACTGGGCCTTCAAAGAACAAATCCTGCCAGGTACTACCAGACCAATCAGCCATGCCTGGAAGGCAAACACAGACTGTGGCTCCTATTTTTCCCTTTTTTTAAATGTTTGTTTATTTGAAAGGCAGTCACACACACACACACAGAAAGAGAGAGAGAGAGAGAGAGAGATAAGAGACAGAGATCTTCCACTCACGGGTCCACTCCCCAAACGTCTGCAACAGATGGAGCTGGGCCAGGCCAAAGCCAGGACCCCAGAACTCCCTCTGCATCTCCCACATGGGTAAAAGCGACCCAAGTACTTGGCTCATCACCTTCTTCCTCCCAGGGTGCATTAGCAAGAGCTGGATCAGAAGCAGAGGAGCCAGAATTGGAATCAGCTCTCCAATGGGATTTGGGTATCCCAACAACAAAGGGAGAAAAAAGAAAGGATGAAAGGAAGGAAGGAAAAAAAGGCTGATGGAAAGTAAATTAGCTGAGTAGGTATCTGTATATTTACCAAATATTAGTAGTGATTAGCTTAGTAGATGGGCTTTTTTTCTTATAATACCTATAATATTGAATAATCTTTTCCCATGAAACATAGAATATATATATAATAAATAAACTTTATTTATTTTAAAATTTATTTTCAGGCCAGCATTATGACAAAGTGGAAAAAGCTGCCACCTGTGGTACCAGCATCCCATATGGGTGCCAGTTTTCATCCCAACTACTCCACTTCTGATCCAGCTCCCTGATAATGGCTTGGGAAAAACAATGGAAAACGACCCAAGTGCTTGGGCCCTGCCACCCTCGTGAGAGACCTGGATGAAGCTCCTGGCTCTTGGCTTTGGCCTGGCCCAGCCCTGGACATTATGGCAATCTGGGGAATGAACAAGAGGATGGAAGAGCTCTCTTAATCTCTCTCTCTCTTTTTCTCTGTATGTGTGTGTGTGTGTGTGTGTGTTTCCCTCTCTCTGTAATTCTGCCTTTCAAGTAAAATAAATCTTTTGTAAAAAAATTTATTTTCATTTTACTTGAAAGGCAGACTTAAAAAAAGCGAGAGACACAAAGAGAAATCTTCCATCCTCTTGTTCATTCCCCAAATACCCACAAGCAGCCAAGGCGGGGCAAGGCCAAAGCCAGAAGTCTGGACTTCAATCCAGGTCTCCAACATGGGTAGCAGAGACCCAAGTACTTGAGCCATCATCAGCTGCCTCCCAGGGTGCACATTAGCAGGAAGTTGGAATTGGAAGCTGAGCCAGTATTCGAACACAGGCACTCTCACATGGGATGTGGGCAATGCCAAATGATGTCTTTAACTCCTGTACCAACACCTGCCCCACTTACATTTTTAGAAAGAATGGCTCCACCTACTTTCCATCTCCCATGCCCATTCCCCAAACAGCCCCCAGATCCTAAGGACACTGTTCAGGAAGGATGCTGCATAAAAGAGACCCGAAATGCACTGAACTCTAGGATTATTAGAAAGACCAGGAAGGCTGGCGCCGCGGCTCACTAGGCTAATCCTCCACCTGTGGTGCCGGCACACCGGGTTCTAGTCCCGGTCGGGGCGTCGGATTCTGTCCCAGTTGCCCCTCTTCCAGGCCAGCTCTCTGCTATGGCCCTGGAGTGCAGTAGAGGATGGCCCAAGTCCTTGGGCCTTGCACCCGCATGGGAGACCAGGAGAAGCCCCTGGCTCCTGGCTTCAGATCAGTGTGGTGCACCTGTTGCAGCGCACTGGCCGCGGCCATTGGAGGGTGAACCAATGGCAAAGGAAGACCTTTCTCTCTGTCTCTCTCTCACTGTCCACTCTGCCTGTCAAAAAAAAAAAAAAAAAAAAAAAAAAAAGACCAGAAAAGGTTCCTGTCTGAAGCATGATAGTCACCTGACTTTAGCGTAGTGGATGGAGTGTTTAGAAAAAGGAAAAGAGAGATCCAGCCAGGGCTTCCTGCTGGAAAGCCAAATGGAAGGTCCCAGTTGCATATCAGGAGCCCACTTCTGGGGCTGAGTCTGTGGCCTCCACGCCTAAGGCAACATGGGAAGTCCACTGGGGGCTGAGTAGATGGTGCAGAACCATGGGCCTGATGGGAGCTGCACTTGTTGTTGCACTTGTTGTTGCTCAGTCGTTGGATAAGGGTGTGAGCAGAAAAATTATTGATGAACTCCTTCATCATTATGAGTCTCGCTGACACACTCACAGCAGGCCCACTGCGTGTGAAGCAGTCAGTGCCGATTCTACCGAAGGCCTTGTCGTGGGCCAGACATGTGCTGTGCGTTAGGTAAGGCGTGCAAATCATGACAGCCCCGCTCCTGGCCAAAGGCCTGGCCTGAGCACTTCCCTGCCTCCTTCTCCCTTTGCGTTCTGTTTCCCCATGGCACCGGCCTCAAAGCAAGCGGAGCTCCTCAGAGAGAACATTAACAGGCAGAGGCTCCGACTTGGAGTAAATATTGCAGGATTGAAATGCGGAGGGAATTAGACTTCTTTTCCTCGCAGGCTTTGGAGTGCTGGGTGAGAAATAAATAATGAGGGTAATAATGGGCCCGATTCTTCCCGGCTGCGTCTCTCCCCCTGGGTGCGGAGCCTCTTCTCGAGTCAGAGTGTGGCTGCTTGTGGTTACAGACGCAATCCTGAAACCACCGGGAGAGCCAGCATGGGCAGGCGGGCAGGTGGCCCCAGACAGTCCCCAGACAGCTCCCATCAGGGAGGGTCTCATCCCTGGGTCTGGCCTCATTTTGCAAAAAGAAGCCCAAGAACAAAGAAAGACCCCAACTGCTAGGGGGCAAGGAGTATATGGTCCTCAGCCTCGACGCTGGCGATCTCTGGGAACTTCAAGCAAGATCGGAGCTGGGGCTTTGCGGGCTGAGCAATGGGATACATCGGCCGTACAGCTCATCCTCAGGCTCTGGGCCTGTGGCAAAGCCTGCTGAGACGTGGCCAGAAACTTCCCGACCCTTTTAGAAAGGACCTAGAAGTCTCCGTCAGCTTCTTCCCCATTTCTATTCAATCACTGCTGCTAAATGGTTTTCTGTGATCAAGAATTTTCAAAAGCTCTATGACGGCCCATCTCTTCCTGCTACTCCCTAAATTCCTCCAAAAGGAGAGGGCTGGAAGTCATTTGTAACTCCTTCAATGCTTCAGGGAAGTGGATCTCCCCGCTGGCACTGCTGAAATCAGCTCAGTGCCAGGAGAATGGAGACTATGGTTGCCACTGGGAGCACTGGTGGGGAGAGGGCCTCTCCCTGGCCACAGGCAAATTCAGGTTAAAACTCAGAGCAGCCAGGACGTGCTCGGGATAGCTCTGTCTGAGAAGCCTTCGCGGTAAACGTGAAGCAGGCCTTTGAACACTGGGCCATCCTTGCAGGCTGGTGGGTGACTGTCCCTGCCTCTACCGGATCCCCAGGAGCAGCTGATGGACACTTTGCTGTGAGCCCTGTCCTGGAAGTACAAGTGTTACTGGTCCTTCTCACCAGCAAATGTTCAAATCCTTTGACCTGAACCATTGTATCTTCTGAAAAAGCACCTCTCTGGCGAAACACCAAGAGAACAATTAAGGATTAACCAAAGTGCTCTCTCTTGCCAGCAAGAGTTTGGACTCCCAGGGGAGTAGGGTAGTTTGTACTGAAGCTCTTTGTCTCCGCAACTCCCTCATCTTTTTCCATCTCGTTAGGAGATGTATTTTCCGTGCATTGTGCCGAAGACTTTAGTTTCTAGGTGTCATTTAATAGCTGAATTAATATTTTCCCCATTCCCAAAGGCCTTAGGACAATAGTGAATTTAAAATAAAAAAGGATTAAAACTATTCAAAATAAAACCTACCTACTGTTTAATTTACACACTAACTGTTCCTGGGAACAACACCAGTGAATGACCAGTCTTTCAATTGGCCATATTTGGTAAAATTATAGCAAGAAAAATGAACAGGGTAGAACAGGGTAGATTTTTATCACAATTTGTATTGATACCTAACTTCCAAATTGCACTCGAGGTACAAATTACTCAATTCTTAAGAGAGGGCTAAAATCAAAGTGGTCCCTTATAGAATGCTCTCTATAAAAACTATTCCACCAAAATTAAGTACATCATTTTTAAAAATACAAGAGTCCCTAAAAGGCAGTTAAATCTCTAACGGTTCATATAGTAACTTCAGAATCATGGATGAAAGCTGAGTATCTTAATTCAAACATAGTCCCACCTCACCCCTTAATACAAAGAGTCTCCATCCAGAGTAAAGAGAAATTATCTTTAATTTCTTCATTTATCTAGAACAATGAGATCCATACACAACAGCCCCATGAGGTTATTGGTATTCCTTGGAGGTAGACAAGAGACATGAAGATAATTGAGGAGGATATGAAGATAACAGGAAGAGCCACCTGCCTAAAACACAAATTCAATGGTAAAAATCCAATTAAAGCACAAGATTTTCTTTTCTTTCTCCTGCTTTTTACCAGGTCATAAAAAGTACTATGGAATGCTGCTACCAAGTTGCTTGCATGTTAGAGAACAGCTGGGCTAATTTTTTTAATTATTAGAGTTTTCTATATTGATGTCCACAACAACATTTCTATCACAAGCTGGAGTGTACTGTGTGTGTGTGTGTGTGTGTGTGTGCGTGTGTGTGTGTGTTTTAATGGGAAGAGTTTAAAACCATAGGAGGAAGGACCTGTGCTTTGAAGCAGTAACTTCAAAGCATAAATCTTTCCCAAAGTAGCAACAATTTAATTTTGATTATAAAATGGTCAGGGTCTCCATGTAGGTGTATCTACTGGCATTCTGACTCCTCCCCAGCACAAGAAAAAATTCCCCCTCTGCATAATAAAGGTTTGTTTTCACAAAGGGCTACGCATCCTTGGAGCCAGACCAAGGCAGAGTGGGAATAAAAAGTGGAGAAATATCTTAAGGGCAGGTCATCAAAAAGCTGGTCCAGGTGGTCATCTTTAAAACATTGATGGTGATTACATCAGGGATAGAAAGAAAGTAGAAAAGGGAAAAATAGACCCAGTGCCATAATCCACCACCCTCACCATGGCCTATTTTATTTTCTCTGCTTCTGCATACACAAAGGCAGGCACATTTTACAGACTGCATATTGAGAATCTCCAGAATCCAACATGTTCCAAAATCTGAAACTCCTGAGAGAATTTTGGGGCATTTCAGATTTTCAGATTTGAGAAGTCCAACCAGTAAAATCTAATATTCTAAAGTGTGAAAAACTCTGAAATCTAAGACATTTGGGGTCCCAAGCATTTCAGAAAAGGGATACTCAACCTGTCCTAACAATGACTAATATATGTTCTATGTGTCCACCAAACATTATTCTACCCTGTTAAACAGCCTCATGCTTCTTTTTGATGGCTGTATAATAGTGTGTCAAATTATACATTGTGGGGCCAGCACCGTGGCATAGCAGTAAAAGATGCCACCTGCAGTGCCAGCATCTCATATGGGCACTGGTTCAAGGCCCATCCACTCCACTTCCAATCCAGCTCTCTGCTATGGCCTGGGAAAGCAGTAGAAGTTGGCCCAAGTGCTTGGGCCTGTGCACTCATGTAGGAGACCTGGAAGAAGCTCCTGGCTCCTGGCTTTGGATTACCCTAGCTCCTGCTGTTGCAGCCATTTGAGGAGTGAACCAGCAAATGGAAGATCTCTCTCTCTCTCTCTCTCTCTCTCTCTGCTTCTCTGTAACTCTGCCTTTCAAATAAATAAATCTTTAAAAAAAAAAAAAAACGAATTGTACATTGCTATGCCACCAACTGGCCATCATCTGCTTGATCATCTTGTATGAAACAGGTTGTTCAAGTCTTTGCTATTCTGGATAATAAACAATAAAATGAACACCTTCATGGACATAGGTTTTTCTCTTATTACATAATTTGTTGAGTCTATATGTAAATAAACAAGCTCCTACAGACTTCCTGATGAGTAAATGACATGATCCAGTCAACTACATTCCTGGATGCCATCCCCTTGCCAGTTCTCAGCAGGGGTTCCTTGGAGGCAAAACCTGGAAGTCCACTAGCAAGTAGGATGGTGCCTTTGGTGGGACAGGGCAGACTGCCAATTCCTCGTCCTTCCATCACTGAGAGACTAGAAATAGGATTCTGACCTCTAGGTTGTATCTCTTTAGAACCAGAATAATTTCTTTTTCCCTTTAGAGGTCATGGGACTTGGCAACGGGATTAGAGAAGAATCCTTACGTATAGACCTTTCAGCCCAAACTCTGATGTCTCCACCTGCTGGCGATCCTCTGGCCACCTTTATGTGATGGGGAGCAGCAGCTCCCCAACAGAAGCAATCAATGCGCTGTCCTCTCAGCTAATCAGAGAGCAGCCCCTCCAGACCACAGAGTGGCAAAGGAGTTAACGCAGGTAACACACGGAAGTTTTAAGAAAAACTCGGTGAGAACTGAAGCACAACTTCAAAAGAACTGTTGCTTCCCCTTGCTCTTTGCAATCCCATTTCTTCAATGAAGGTTTCTCTGCCAACCGATCATTTCCATTCCTGATGTTGTAAGTGAGTGGTCAATAGGGAGAGAGCCCGCCTATGCACACGCTGACCAGGCACAAGCTTTGTGTCCTGCCTTCCAGGCTGACTTACTCCACGGCCTTGAGAGAGGCCCTGAACACACACTGTGGCCCCTGACATTCTCCATTCACAAAACGTGAATCACTTGCTTCATCATGTTTCCCTGCCAATACTGTCATTTGCTGTCTGTTCTCTGTTTCATTGGAGTTGTTTTGCTGAAAATCATCTAATCCCAGATTGATTTAACTTTTCTAAAAAGTGGGGGAGGGTATGTAAAGAATGGATGGAAACCAGAAGGGCTCCATTTAGAAAACAGAAGCCCCCGTCCGGGCTGGGACAGAAGGGTGACACTGACAGACCGGAGAAGTCCAACAAGCATTGAGATGGACACATGCCTGCATGGAGGCCCGAGGCTCACATTGACCATGGGGTGGAAGCCAGACTGCAATTTTGGGATCTCCCACATTTCTTGGCTCAGACTCAGATCTTAACTCCTAAAGCACCATCGCTTTCCCATACACTTGTAACTTTTGCACACACACACACACACACACACACACACTCATGGAAAAAGCAGACCCAATTCCACACCTCAGCCAACCTGGCATAACACGAACTGTGAAGCACCACCACAGGTTTCCCTAAAATCTGATTTCACAAAATATCTCAGCAGTTTTTCCTGAAAAAGACACTATCACTGCATACTTTCCAAGTGAAATAGTTTTTACACGTCCTACATTTGGGCTGTTCATAGAGGCTAATATTTGAATCCACTTGGGAGACTTTGTCCCCAATTCCAATGCAATCGTTATGACCAGCAGGGCCTGGGAGATCTTTGAGGTCTGTCGCTCCCCCTCTTCGTGGAGGAGCAACACAGGACCCTGCGCTGTTCTTTCGTCTGCTCGGCCCTCCCCGGGTTTGCTGCTGGTTCTTCCCGGGTTGGCTACTATCCCTTCCACCTCCGTGGAAGGGCAGTTCCCCCTGGCCGCATTCCCCACTTCCGCAGGGGAGCGGCACACCGCCGGCCGGCTCTTCTCGGGGGCTGCACGGGTTCCCTTAGATGTTCCCCATAGATGTTCCTGGTGCATGCCGTCTCTCTCCTCCTTTATAGTCCTCCTCCGCCAATCCCAACTCGGCTGAGTACGCTGCTCTCCAATCAGGAGCAAGTCCTACAGTTAATTGGTTGAACTGGAGGCAGCTGTGCGGAAGCTGTTTACTTCTCTCCCAGCGCCATATTGTGGGAGAGCAGATGCATAGAATAAATCTTAATTCCAGTAACAGTATAGTCCGAATTGCTCCCCACAGAGGTCAATATCAGTTTTCACCAACTGCGTACAAGATGGACTTCAATGACACCCGGGTGCGGGTCTGTTGTGCCAGGCAGTATTCACTGCACAAAAACCTCTCTTCAGCTAGAAGCACAAGACCCATCCTCAAAAAGTATGGAAAATCGCAGTGTGCATAATCTCTGCATTCACACATTTGTTCTTCTCTTTCTACAGTCCCCTCCACGCTCTTTCTAGTCTGCCATTGAGCAATAATACTGCAAAACATGTTCTGCCTCCTACACTGTGAGAAGCCTCACTGTGAAGTATCTGGTGAGGTCATGTTCCAATGCCATTTTATTAACGTTTGAGCTACTGTTCAGGCAAAAAAAAAAAAAAAATCAGCCTGCAGGTGCTAGAGAGAGAGAGACCGGATGCCACCCAAGGACTCAGATGGGCACTCCAGTCCATGTTCAACCTACGCAGTTAACCACCAAAATACTCTCTAACTGGAATTCCAGTGGGTAAACCCAGTTAGAGTAAGAAGTATGGCTTTGAAGTTTATTTTTTTCTTTGGCCTGAAATTTTAACACCAATATTAAATGATCAGTGTTTTATCATCTTTGCTTTTCATATCCCAAGCACTTGTTTCCATAGAAACTAAACAGAATGGCAGGGGAGGAGGGCAGTTACTTTATATAGAACTACTCAGTTCATTGTCCATACCTAGAACAACCAAATTATTCTTGGCCTTATTAATCAATGTCTCAATATAAAAACTAGAATAAAATAAAAATAATAACATACCTCATGTGCATATAAAATTGTAGGCAAAGGTAAGTAAGCCAGAAAGTTTGTGGTATTTTATACACCGCGCTCACAAACTGAAAACAAATTTTTGGTTGCTTATATATTCCGGAGTGTTTCCTGCCTACATAGCCTCAGAAGTCCCAGGGGCTTTGCTGGACACATGGAAAATTTCAAGTTGAGCCATTTTTAAGTTATCCATGAGTGAAAGGGAAGAAAAAAAAAAAAACATGGAGTGGGAGTTTGAATTTGTCATAAAAGAGGAAGAAAAAAGTTATTTTGCTCTTTCCCTTTCCTTGAGGTACTTCACAATGGCTGAGCAGACTTCGCCCAAGTGTTTTTTTTCTTTTGGAGGGAAGAGGAATTCACCTTTGTGCTAATGCCAAGTATGAACATATCTGCATGTTCTGCGCTAGTGAGCACTAGGGAATCCTCAAGGCAGATCTGTACATAACTGTAAAACTAGCATTACCAGACACAAATCAGATCACACATCATAATGACAAATAACTGCAAGAATAATAAAGCAAGCAAGTCCTTAGTATCCATCAGCCAAGGACAATTAGACTTTTAAGATGATTTTAAAGCATTTAACACAGAAATCACCATCTCAAAGGTAGACATCATTTTCTGAAATGCAGACACTGCAAAACACTGGCACCTTGGGGTTGACGATTCTGCTTCTTCCAGCTTAGACTGTCTAGAGATTCTGACCCCAAATTAAAGGTCTGCGAGACTCTTCACGAACAGCAGCCGTGTGGTATCTGGTTTAGTCTAGCGATTGTGTACCAACAACAGCCTGGGCAGAGAGGCACAGAAATTCCACAATGTTTAAACGGAAGAGTTGAAGAAGTTAAACAGAAGGTAGGGAATAAAATTGCTGTGCCGGGAGCCACCCCACTCAGAAATGCAGCTGCTGGCTTCCTCTCGTGAATCTCACAACAGTATCTGAGGAAACTGCCTACCTCCTAAGCCAAGAGCAGAAACATGCATTTAAAGAACAAGCGGAGAAGCCAGAACATGGACTAATCATCTCGCTGGACAGACTCCACTTGAGATACCGCTGGCCGAGGCTCCTATTAGGAAGGAATGGAGAAAATGGACGAGAGATACTGGCTCGCCAGCAAGGGAAGAAACTCTGCTTTTATAAATAAACTTGTCACGGAGATAGGCCACACATCAGAGAGGAAAGTAGGGGTCTCGAAAGGAAAAGGAGCCCCCCCGCCCAAGGCTGGTGCAGAAGGGAAGGGAAACCGAATATGAGCATTGTCTGGCCGTGGTGTTTTTCCTCCTTCTCATAATATAACTTTGTGAATATGTTTAAGAGAGTGTCTGCTGTTATTGGTCTAATGAGCTAACTCTGAAATCTGAGCTAAAGACAGCTCCCTAGTGGCTGCTCACTGTTCCACAGACAGAAAGGAAACTCCTTTCAGGGGCCCATCAGGGCGAACCACTGCTGACAGCTTGGAACGGCACAACACACAGATTTATTTCACAGACAGCCACAGACAGGAATTTAGCACCCTGGGCTGGCCTCCTGCTTAGTGGAGAAGGTGTTAAAATGCAACCATGCAGAGCTCTCCCTTGAACAAAACCCAGTAGCGACTAATCAAGCGGTCACCCGTTCCCGGCAGAAAATACCCAGCGCCGTGCAGCTGAGAGCCGCGAGGGTGCACGATCCTGACAGCTGTTGCCGGGGCCGCCGCTGCCGCTCCAAAGGCGCCTCGCAAAGCTCTCAATATTTTGCATGACCTTTCAACTTAGAAATTAATTGATTTATAAACAACGGCAAATGTTATTTACTTGTGTATGACATCTCAGAATGCCTTCCCCGAATTGGACGGCACAGCGCTGAAGGCAGCGTTCCCTGAGGCCTGCGGCTGCGTGCACCCCCAAGGGCGGCTGGGTCTGCCCTGTGAGTGGAGATCTAAAAGGCACTGAGGAAGGTGGGCACTGATATGCGAGTGTTTACCTGCCCGCACTAGAAAGTCCAGGAGCATGCTGTTACCTGCAGAAAATGAGCAGATTTTGTTCTACATGTGTGCATGTAGTCATGTACACGTGTGTGTACATAAATACACACACACACACATGTGTACATATAGGTCTTCAGGGTAGCCTCACCTTCATCTTTGTAGCCAAAGTTAATAACTCTGTCCATGGCTTCAGTCTCTAAGCAAGCATGCAACAGTTGATCAGCCTCACTCCTTATGGATGAAAGCAACGAGCATTTCAAAGCAATTGCAATTGCATCCTGCTAACTTGGGGTTATTCCCAAGGAAATTGCATACAGTGGGTAATATTGTTTATATTGATTACATTGCTAATCTGGCTGTTACTCTCACATACTATGATTTCTTATTTTTCTGTTTCATAAGTGGCTGTTAGACAAGAACTGTTTTCCTTTCAGATTTGCCGTGGTGAAAAAGTGTCCACGTCCCTTGTTTTAAATTCCATTTCAAATGGCTTTCAGTGCTGTCCTCACCTATTATATTTCCAATAAACATATCTCTTCAGATCACTTCTCTTTCCACCATCCCCCCTTGCAACACTCTTCAGGCTTGCCAATAACAAACACTAATCACATCCGATGCTGTAACCACAGCCAGGCAGCACAGCCAAAGGCAGAGAGTCCCTTCAGCGAAAACAACCATCAGCCTCCCAGCAGGTCTTTGCTAACCAGACACCTGAGTGCAGGTGGGATAGGACCAGCGACCTACAAGGACCCTAACCAAGAACTGGAAATAGATCTTTATGGAAGCAAGTCCACACCAATTGTTACCCCGTGGGTGACTCTCCAGCCCCTCAGCAGTCATAAGGGAGAATAGCTTTCCCATGGACCTTTTCCCTAAGTACCGTGTTACCGTATTTCAGGGACATGCACACAGCCAGAAGCATAGTGACATCTGTAAGACATGGGAGCCGAGGTGAGGGACCCCTCGCGCATCTCCTCCTTGCGGGCTAACGTTTTCCCACCTCCCTGCTGTGCCTTTACGAAGGGAACCCTGAAAGAACCCACGCCTCAGAACACTGAAGCAGGGAGAGGAACTTCATCACGTTGGGAAGCCAAATCTGTCTGCGCCTGTTCCAAGGCAGCCGAGGGAGACTCGTGCCTGTTTATTTTGCCTCTTCTCGCATTTCTTTGCGCGCACACTGCTTTCTTAGCAGTCTTGCTTCACAGATCTGCGTTAAAGTAATGAAATTTTCTTTCGACCTAGAAATCAAAAAGTGGCCAAAGGGTTGGGAGTGGAGGGAGAGGAAGGTGCATCAGAGAAATTTTCCTATGAAAGATTGCCTTTGCTTAGGAAAGTTTGTGTCATGTAGTCTCGTCTAGGAAACAATAGATGACATCTATTTTAATTTCTACAATAATGAGAGTCCGAAGGAAATACTGTACAAAGAAAAGTGCAGTCAAAAATAACTAACTTGAAACAGCTGGGCAAATTTGCCTTAATCTGAAACTTACTGAAATGATGCCTGTTCCCTATTAAGCCTATTTCTCTTGCTCTCATTCTTGGGTTTATCCTCTTCCTAGAATGGGCATCTCATAGATGAAACAACCCCTTTCATTTACACTAAGTGTGTTTCCACTCCAAGATGAAATCTATTCAGACAAAGACAATGTGTGAACCAAGATGGTCAGATAAGGTTCTTAACTTTTCCACGAATGGACCTGGTTACCAGACTTACAAATGTATGCTTCGTATTTGAGACATTTTCTATATTTGGGGTGTTTTCCAGGTTCAAACAGGTGGTACCAGTGAGGCACACAGATGAACGAAAACACCCCTGTCCCCTTACTCACAGTGTGTGTTGTGTATGCTCAACATCTCCATACCTCTGACCTTTTCTGTGACGCATTAAACAAAGTCCTCCACGGTTGCAGGCCTTCTGTGATTTCATTCATGAAACAAATATTCAATGATGCCTACTACACTTAGCTTTTCAAAGACGCCATGACAATCCAATGAACAGAAAGACATAAATCTCCACCGTCCAGTAGCTTACTAGCAGCAGGCATGGAGAGGAATGTTAGGCAATCAACAAATAAATGAGTAAGATAAGCAGCACCTTAGCTGGCAAAAACTGAAAACAAGAAGAAGGTTGGAAGTGCTGGATCCTGGAGGGGTGTGCCACTGAGATGACATTTAGGCAAAGACCTCCAGCACACTTGGCTTAGCACGCACAGTCCCAGCTAAAAAGTCAGTGTGAAATCAACTCATGAGGATGACTTTCTCACTGGTCAATATTCCAATCACAACTGGTAAAAGAGCTCTGTTTCTCCCCACTTTTTTTCCCAAGAGGTCAGTTCATACTTTGCCACCACTTTTCACAGCTTCTTCTACTCACTTTGTGCCAGTGAATTCTTGGGGTCTTATGACCAGGTTCCATGACAACTTTAAGTGATATTTGCTGGGTGTCTATTCTACGTAAAGCACAATGAGGAAGTATGAGTACGGAGTGAAAGCAACATCTATTCCATCACATGGCTCTGCTTGTCTGTCTCTTTTCTCCATTCTCCTACTTTTCTTAAGGCAGACACATTCACAGCATCCTAACTCAGTACTTGGAAGTTTTCATCTCACACTTTCCCCCAAAGAGTAAATAGATGTGTTCCAATTATGGTAATTCTGATTCCCTGGTTTTCTGATCCACAGACCTAAAATCATATTTCTTCCCACTATTAAAAAAAATCAAGGCAAGCCTCAACAAGATGACTCCATGCAATCTAGTATCACAGGTAAAAGAAAACCTTGTCGATATGAAATCAGACAGTGTAAAATTCTCTCCCCAAGGAACCTGGCATTATTACATCCCCCATCAATCACAGCATTGTTCCTCCAACAACTGTATCAGATGCGGCATCCAGATATTGCTCTGTCATCCTACCAATTCAGCAGTCTCTTTCCTTTAAACCATAGAAGTCAGGTGTCATCACACATAATACCAAACCCACCAACATCTAAACTCTTCCAAAGCCCTTGATTGTTTCCAGTAGTTATCAATTCTCAAAATCCTAGGACATAAGTATTGGGTGAAATAGATCTTAACTTGCACATTTATGTATGACCTATGCATATACATTTGTTAGAAAGTTCTTTGATTTTAATATAGACATACACAGGGAATACTATGTACATATTTATATCATGGAATAATATATTATTAAATGGCATTTACTTTAAATCTTAACTTATGAAAGGTTAGCTTCTATTCTAGACATTCTATTTAAAGATAGGCAACAATTCCCACCAGCCCATATTACAGATCACCTATAGGCCATGTCTAGGCATTGCTCCCAGTATCCAGGCCATGATAAATAGATACACAGTGAGGCCAGCAAAGGCTCTGGCCTCTGACTTTCCTTCCTTTTCTTGCTTCCTCTCTCCCTTCCTCCCTCCATCCCTTGTCTTTTCTTTTCTTCCTTTTCTTTTCTTTTGGTAGAATTTTTTTGGTTGTGGTCTCTTTGGATACGCCCAATGTGGATAAAAATTATAAAAATCAAACTGAAGCTGAAATACACTGGGTGAAATTGTCTTTTCTTTTCATGCTGAAGAGCAAATACCACCCTGCCCCACTCCAGTTTCTCACTGAAAAGTTGACTTTGAAGGTTTTCATTTCCCTTAACGTTTTCCCTTTGTCCTTGCCACTCATAACCCAAAGCAAGTGACATAAGGACTTGTCTTGGCCCCTGTGTAGAAATGTGTGCGGTACATCCACCTTATGTACCTTATTTATAATCCTCTGTAAATTCACCCCAAAGTCATGAACTACATAATACTAATTCTTATAGGTTGACATATTTCCCTGATCTTTCATGAGCCACATGGGGAAACAGTTTTCTCCTGATCTGAATGAAGAAGAAAAACAGTGATCCTAATCAACCATTTGCCCTTAGTGGCTTCCCTAAACAAATCTGGGAAAGTGCTTAAAGGCTTGGGAATCACCATGACCCTGCTTGATGCACTGTAATAACCCTGCCTAATTATACTGATATAAAAACTAATTGGAAAGATAGCAAATGTCAGGGTAAGATGCAAATTGTAGGGTGTTAATTGCTGAACAGGTGCTGGAATAGAATTAAATGAGCATTCTGATTAAAAGAGTGGAGGAAACAAATGTGGACCCCCAACACAAACTTGGCCATGTGACTTCTTCAGCGGTCCATTCCACCAGGGAAAGGTCATGGTGCTGTGACCTCTGTTTTGGGAGGGGTGGGTCAAGAAAATAATAGTGACCACAGGATTAAAATTAATCCAGCAACACCATCAGCATGACTTCTAGAACTGATGGTTAAGTTTGAGCCTCAGAGACATGCAATATATCCTGTGAGTTCCTAGGTACACAGACAAACAGGGACAGAATCAAGATGTATAAATGCTCATCTCTCCACAGCCACAAACCAGGCCATGCCCTTCTACTTTAGCCAGCAATTCTCATACTCCTCGCCCAAGTACTACCATGGAGCTGGGTGGTATTAGGTACATATGTAGGTTGACCAAATGCATGATTGGTTAATTTAATCAATGGCATTGTTTGCCTTGCCTGAAAGAACCTAGGATAGTATGAGAGCAATGGCATCAGGGTAGGGTGACGTGGAGAAGAAATCTGGTGTTCTAAATGCTGTAAGCCATTCATTCTTATTGAAAACTATATTTATTGATGCTCTACCAATCCAAACTTTAAACTGTACATATAAAGGGAATTGCTTCCTTATCCCAGTACACCAACAAAGAATGCTTCTTTACAGGTACCTGGTGACTTGGTCAAGCCATTGGCCAACCAGAATTAAATTTCCTGACATGTGGCAAAGCCAAGACCAATAGAGCCAACATTCTCAAGAGAGAAGAGACCCCAAAGGCAGTTCTGTAGGTGGATAGTGAGTGACAGTAGAGAGCAGCTCTGGGACTCTGACTGGATGCAGTCTCTTCCCCATACCACAGTGCCCTCTAGACCTCTACTCCCTAAAGAAACCCCCTTCTCCAGCCCCATTACCCACCCCCCACACACACACATACACACAAACCACAATAAATGCTCAGTGTCAAGGCCAAAATATTTTTCGCAACACACAACCTCAAATGACGAACAAGAGAATTATCCATTTCCAGGTAAGATGCTACAGCTTAAACGTTCTTTTCTCCTGATAGTTAAAAAGTCTTTGAGATTTATGATGCCAGAAAGCTAAACCAGTTCTTCAGTGCAAAGAGACAGAAGCAGCCCAATGCTGGTCTGTTTTCCTGCTATTTCTCACTCCCATCCATCCCAGCACAGAACAATGTATCTACCATGATCATTCCACTTGGGGGCTTCCTTACCCAGTGTCTACCAATTGCACTTTCTCCAGCTTATTGTTGGTTTTATTGTTGCCCACTTATTGTTGGTTTTAGTAATATGGACCAGGGGCAGCATGAGACAGCAGCAAAGTTAATTCTTCTCACCCAAACCTAAACCTACTAAATTAAAACATGGAGCCCATTGGCTTAGTTTGCTTTCATTCATTCATTACTTGTAGTTAACCAAATTGGCCTCTGCTTTTACTAGGCAAAAGAAAATAACACAATGGTTACATTAGACAATGCTCCAACTCACCAACCCGGTTTCAAAATGCAAACAGAAAAGTGCCCAAATGCCTTAAGAGGGAAATGTGGCTACCGGAGGCATGGGTGAGATTTTACCTTGTTTATTTATGCTTTTATAAGGATGCTGAGAATGATAATAAAACAAGAGAGGACAGAGAACATTTTTGCCCTAGCACATGGATAGGCTGTGGGTAGAACCTCCTTGTTCCTTCCCTTCCTTTGATCTTAAGACAAACTCACTCTCTCCTTAAGGTACAAAAATAAACTGTCTCCTGAGTAATAAAGTCAAGACACTTGCCAGTATAAATTGATTAAGGTCATCACTTCTGAAGGTCAAATGAGTTTTAGACAAGATGTCATATGGAAGCACCATTCAGCACATTTAGTTAAATGGTTAAAAATAATAAAAATAATGACAGTAGTGAAGTTATTTCAAAAAAAAAAAAAGGCACAGAAGCCAGAGAGAAAATGAGAGAACCAGATGTCTGGAAGGAATGCTGGGAAATGCTTAAGAGAAAGATTTCTCCCACCCCCAAACAAAAGCTTCCCCAAGGATCTTTTGAGACACACTGTCAGCATCTGATGCCGACACAACATCATATATCTTTTTTGTGTTTTGCTGTGGGGTTTCCTTATTTATTTATTTTATATTAACAAAGAAGATACAACAGGGAAAACTTTTTTAAAGGATGGCAATTCAAACAGATACCATAGCAAACAGTTCCCCAGGTCCCCCGTGCATCCACCGTGTCTAAAGAACCAAAAGACATCAGAAGTTGTGTTGGTCTGATACTGGATTGGAACACGGAGAGGCCAGCCTCTTGCTCAGTTTTCCTGAAAATGATCCCATCGATGGAAATGTGCAGACAGCATCGTCTACCTAGGTTCCCAAGGAAGATCACCCTTTTTATAAAACAGTGAAGAGGCTGCTACCAGATGCAAATGAGCTCTCAAGGGAGGCTCGTGAGGCTCCAAAAACAAACTCAGAATCTACACAGGCAGCCGGGTCTGAGCCCCAGGTCATGTCACATACTTTCGCCAGGTCTGGTCCTTTTCGTGATCCCTTTGCTTTTTCAGGCCACAGCTCACCCACGGAAGCAACAAATCTCCTGTGCCAAGGGATGCTTTAAAACTCCAGTGAGACCACGGCAAGACTCGAGTTCCAAGGATCGTTCGCTGCCAGTGACAATTAGAACAATCTGAAATGTTCCTCCTAGAAGAATACACTCTTTTTTGTTGTTAACAGGGGTGCAAACGGCAGCCAATCTCTTTTGGCACCCAGAGCTATAAGAAGTGGTTTCCCTGTGCCACCTCTCGACAAAAACGCCCTCAATGAGCGTCCCCCAAGGACTGGCTCTGAAAAGGGGTTTCGCGTATCAGGTTAATGCATGCACTTGGCACGGCCCAACTTTCGCACCAAGGCTCTGGGGTATGGGGTGATAAGAGCCAGGTTCTGTTTGTTAACGATAAGGCAATTATTTCTTTGGTACTTCATAGAGAGAGAAAAAAATCTTACAGCAAAGATTCAAACAGGGATCCCTAGGGAGACAACGGAACTCGTAGGTTGGAAAAGTTTTTTTTTTTTTCTTTACAGGAGCAAACAAATGGGCCATTGAGAGCAATAGAATGGCGAAGGCTAAGTTACCGACAAACACGCTGTCAGTTGCTCCCGTAAGACATCCTCAATAACTTAGGGAAAAGAAGACGGGCAGCGAGAGGGAGGAGAAACAGAAAACAGCCAGACATTAAATAAGAGGAAAAACCAAAAATTTTTTAAAAAGGAAAAGGAAAACAGAAGAGAGCAGGGTAAAGCAAGAGGCGAGAAAGAAAACAAAGGATGGTGATGAACGGGAGACGGGAAAGGGCACAATGTGTCCTTGGTAGCACTTCCCAAGTGTTGGGAGATCGAAAAGGTCCATGAACTTGGAATGGTAAACATTACATCTTTATTTTCAGTGCTCCTGAACTGAAATCTATCCTTCCCTCCCATTTTAAATGTAGGCAAGCCACAGGGACATTACAGCTTCACAGAACACCCTGAGCCATCAACAGGATTCGTGGCAAAAAATGTCAAGGTTAAGAACCCTGTAGCTCTGGGGCGCTGTCTTGCTTCAGGGCATAGGGATGCACGAGTCTTTGTTGTCCTCCTTGGCTTGGGCTTGGTACCTTTAGCACCAGCTTTCCTAATCTTCCCTGGAACTCCCTAACATGCAACAAGTTTAGGCATCAAATGCCAGGAAATATTTCTCAAGGTCACTATATTTGATTAACAGCTGAAAGTTAGTACCACAGCTTTGTGGGTGAGGTCCAGAGTGATAATTTTGCTCAGCTGGTTCCCACTAAGCCGATAATTGCCCCTCCCCCTCCAGAAAAAAAGAGGTAGGCTGTGACATCCAAAAGAAGCATGTGTCTGAAGTCTCATTTTGACTTTCCTAATAGGAGGGGGGAAAACATAAAATGCATCAGAGAGAGGCAGACAATTCTACAAACAGAATGGATTGCAATCAAAAAAGCTGGCCCTCTGGTCATTGCTGATTGTCCTCAGAATTACTTCATAGCATGCTGGTTCCGTGGAACTAAAAATTCTGCTATCAGTGTACATAAGCATCCAGAGCTGAATGGACCACATGATCTCTGGGAGTAATTTGCTACCTAATGGCCCTTTATAGAGTAGCTGAATCCATCCCCTCAAAAACTCCCACCTCATGGCCTGGCATCAGAGGGTCTGCCCGGCTCAACTGATGGAAACCATGGAGACTCCCCAAGAGCTCTTTCTCCTGTTTCCCCAGGAACTTAGGATTACTACAGCTGTATCCAGAAGTTTCAGAGTCAAGCCATCTCCCTTCCCACGAGGCAGGAAGACCTAATGCCTTCGCGTGGAGCTTCTTTCATGCTGGATTAACTTGGAAATCTGCAGCATGGCTAATGCATCCAAAACTACCTGCCTTACCAGGGATGAAGACAAGGGGAGGCAACCACTTTGAGCGTGGCAGCAATTTGGAAACACCACCCTCATCTGAGGGATGGAGTATTTCCAAGAACAGAGCAAGGCTTCTCAAAGAGGACCTTATTTGCCATGACTCTGCTTCCTCTTCAGAGAGGGAATGTTTCTACCTGACAACAAGTTCAGGGGGCTCAAACAGTGTGCCCATGTATAGGCAGATGCCAGCCCACACAGGGAGTGCAGATCGGGCACAGAGTGCAAAAAAGATGCTAAGCAAGATTTACCCCAATCAAAATCACACAATAGGCTTTCCTCACTGTCAAGTTCATCTGCTTCCAGTCTCAGGCAAGGGAATAAGACAATTGCATTAAAAACTCTGAAACCCACCCCCCGTAAAAATACAAAATGATTGCTTCCTGTCATGACCAAATATTAAACACAGTGCACACCTAATGACTCTATCCCTCCCCAGGGATGAAGCTTTATGAACAATAAAATCCCAGCAGACTTCCACTGTTTGGGTTTGGAGGTCTCATTATGGGCTCACTGATCCAGTACAATTTACAAGCTCAATGGACGCCACTTGAAGTGAAAACCAGCAACCCAGAGTTATAAATGGACCCCTACAGGAAATCCAGTATTTCCTTCTTTATCGGGGAATGACAAAAAGAGAGGACTGAAGAGGACAGCATTAGGATGCAAGTTGCTAACAGAAAAGCTTCTGACCACCTGAGTGGGCATCAAGGTTAGACACCCCACTGGCAATGCAGGGCAAGAGAAAGCAAGGGGGACCCTAAAACAGAAGGCAGAAAGTATGAAGAAAGGTGAACCAAGAAAATGAGAGAGAGAGAGAGAGAGAAAGAGAGAGAAGGGAGAGGATTTAGGACAAAGGTGCCAGTAAAAAGGAAGCAAGGGAAGTAGAAGAGGAATTTTGAAACCCACCAACTCTTTTTCTACATGAGTTGAATCTACATGACTCAAATTTTCAAAGTTAGGGGTTTTTAAGTTCATTAAATTATCCAGAGATATGACTAAAGGGCAGTTATTCTTCATCTTGTGACAACATCTGGATGATAAAATGCCTTCGCCACTCTACATTTACTTGGGCAAGCATCAAGTGGACTGTTCGTGTTCAATCGAAGTCAAGTCTGGCTCTTGTTCAAACGTCAGCCAGGACCAAGCAGGGAGAGCGAAGCTTCTCCTTTACCTTTAACTCCGTGCAATTTATCACTTGAGCCTAAACAATCCCACATGTTTGAAGACTGAGGAAGGAGACTTAGCGAATGCTGAACAAAGGCTTTTAGGGAAGTCAGTCTGCGAGTGAACAGACATGGACCGTGGACGCTAAGCAAAAGCAATCCAGGGGAGGTGACAAGTCCATAAAGCAGGGTCTAGACAGAGCATGAGACCAAGGCCCTGAGAGGTGACAAAAAAGGAGGGAAGAGATGGAACGGGGATAGGGGGTCTGGAAGGAGAAGTTGAGAAAGAGGAGGGGGAGATCCCGACAGCTCCCAATTTAATGCTGTCTGCTCACCTATCTGGCTTCTCTGTGAATCTCCTAGAAGGCAAAGACGATGAGTCCTACATACAAGTAGGAAAACCATCTGTGCCGATCGGCTCTGGGACCAGAGTCCTACGTCATCTCCTCCCCCTCCAATTACTGTGAGACTGCAAAGAGCTTCCTATTTTTCAGAAAAGAAATGGATTCAGGAAGAGTTATAGATAAAATACAGGATTCCTAGTTAATTTTGAATTTCAAATAAATAATCATTTCTCAGTATAAACCACCCCAAATATTGCACAGGAGAGACTTATAGTGAAAAATTATTCATTGTTTAATTGAAACTCAAATTTCACTGGAAATACTTAAACTAAAAAAAAAAAAACTTCGATATTTCTATTCAACTCTATTACCATTTGCTAACTCTGGCATCTCTAGATTCATTGAGAGGGAGGAAATGAATAAGTGGGTGACCAAATGAGTGGCAGAGGAGTAGTGAAACTAGTCCTGTGCCAGATTTTACTGTGGTCATCATCCTTCTACAGGATAATAGCAATGTGAAGTCCTCAGCCCACATCTCATAAATCTGCGTCTTGTATATGCCTCACTTCTGAAGTAAGAAAATGCCTTTTGCATGGAAGAAACTGGCCGCATACAAAATATCTGATTATAGTAAAATAAAACACGAGCTGTCTGCCTCATGGCAGAGGCCTGGAAGCTGATGAATTCCGCAAACCTTCAGTCTAGTTGGAAACATTATGACTGAGCAACGGCATGTACTGCAGGAATCCTGTTTTTTCGCCTGTCTCTCTGCTTGCATAGACCACCTCAGCTTTGTCTTGGAGGCTAGAGATGTTGTCTCTAATCCCAGCAGAGTCTTTGACCTGCTGCCCAGCTCCCAAAATAGTTGATCTTCAACTGGGTTTTGTTCTCTGAAATGTGGAATGACAGCCCTAGGATACAGCTAAAATGAGCCATGTACATAACTGGAGATTCACCAGGAAAGTGCCTTGTGCAGTCAGGCATGAAGCACTAAGAACGCTCACCACTTGTCTCCGTAGAGATCCATGTGGGGGCTTTGTTGAAGGGGTCATGAGCAAGCAGCAGCGCTGGGAGTTACAATGGCCCTGGCTCTGATCCCACTGCCATCGTTGACTTTTGCAAAAGCCCTGGTGTCTTAGAAAAATGGAAGTGTTACCCTAAAGGACTAACTTGATTCCAACGGCTCCAACCCTGAGAAGTCTTCCATTCCTCACACCATATCAGTGAGACTAGGAATTCCCCCCGATTTCTTTCTCCCAAGCTCTTGTTATATGGAGGTAGCTGAAAAGTTTCTTACCGGCCCTGGCTCCATAGCGGCTCAGAAAAGTTTGCTTGTGCTGGAAATTCTGCGTTTAGAACAAAACCTTCCTGGGGGACAATCATTTAACTTCCTGGTCCCAGACTGATGACAGGTTGACTTCTTGTACACTTGGGTCTAGACTGGTTAACAACAGATTCAAAACTCTTGTAACTCAACTACTTTCTTGTCTGATCAAACATTCTCTCCAACTGCAATTCAAACCAATGTCAGGAACAGAGAAAAAAAGAATAACTCTCATAAAACATCAGTCTTCATCAACAATTTGTCAAGTCCTGGTGGGTAGAATCCTAAATATGCAAATCTATGGATACCTTCCTTCTCATCTCTTTGGGCTATGTGCTCCAATTCCCAACCATTTGGTCCATCAGTCTCTTGGCTGAGTCAAAAATAAGTCCAAAGAACTTATCCAGCATCATTTACTCAAACAGAAGAAGAAAGGAAATGGCTGGAATTCCTAAAAGGTCCTCTCTGTGTAAATTTGAAGATGCTTGAAAAAATTCATTGCAAAGCTGAACTAAAGGTAAATTTGTTTCAGTGCAACAAATCTTTAGAACCCATGTACAATTTGCTCATAATTTGTATTGTCCATGATTCTTTTTAATTTAAGAAGCAAAGAGACTGAGACAGAAAGAAAGAGAGAGCTTTAATCCACTGGTCCACTCTCTAGAATCCCCCAATGGTCAGGGCAGGACCAAGCCAAAGCTGGGAGCCAGAAACTCATCCTAGGTCTCTCACATTGGCAGCAGGAACCCAGTGACTCAAGCCATCACCGCTGCCTCCCAAGACATTAGCAGGCAACTGTAGTCAGGAACCAGAACCCAGACACCCTGATAACAGATGCAGGCATCTTAACCCATTTCTTAACTACTAGGCTAAACACTCACCCCTTCATGAACTTTTTGTAGACGCTTCACATGTAGTTTTATCATAATTTTCCCCACACTCCAGGACCTTTGTTTCTCCCCAAGCCAGCTAAACACACTCAGAAAGGGATACCCTTTCTACAAATAAATACTTATTTCTTATTTCTGGCACAGCACAGTTTCAGAGCTGTTCTCTTTCCAGTTCATCCATTTCCTGGCAAATCTGCTATTTAATCAGCTCACACATTTTATAAGGAAGAGATGAAAGTTGAAGCATACCACTAACTGTTCTGAATAGCCCCACATATCCAGTAAGTCCTCTGATTCTTCCTGGGACTGATCTGGGGCACTCAGGCAAGCATTTTGAATGAGAGAACACTGGCAGTGGTGAAATGGTTTGGATTCTTCTCCCTCTTTTCTAAAGAATTACTTATAAATGGTTTAGATTCTGGCCTCAGAGTTTCTGCATTCTCACAAACATCCAGGCTACTAAAAAATTCACAGATTGCCAGATGGTATAACAGCAGTTCTTTGCAAAGGATGTGAGCTTCTGAGTGAACAAAGCGGGTACACACTCATGGGGACGAGCGGCAGTACCAAGGAAAGCTTTGGAGTGGTGTGTATTCAGGGGAGAGGGGTGAATGTGGAGAGGTGAGAAAATGGACCTTTCGCCTCCAGTGACTGGTAACAATGTATTTGGCAGGGAAAAACTGACTTTCTAATAGGCACTCCTATTTCTGCTGCATGTTTTCCAATTCATCTCTCCAAAATGTCAGCCTGAGCATGAAATCGCTCTACCCAAAATCCTTTTCTGTCTTCCGTTACCAATAGAAAAATGTCACAATACTTTGATGGACATACAAGGTCCTCCAAAATCTGACCACAAATAATCTTTCCAATTTATCTACTATCTCCTTGCACTATTATACATGCACCTATAAAACTGTGGGCAGAGTTAGGAGATGACATCCTTTCCACTGGCCTTTCCCTACACACTTTCCTTCTAGAATGTCCTTCTGCCTAAGCATGTCCCAGTTACAACCATCACCCCACCCAACTCTCCAGGATGGAAATCATCTCACCCCTTCAGATCTTGCACAGTTTATATTTCAAGATTTATTTATTTGTTTGAAAGGCAGAGTGACAAAACAATACTCCATCCACTAGTTCACTCCCCAAATGGCCACAACAGCCAGGGTTAGGCCAGCCAAAGTCAGCAGCCAGGAACTCCATCCAGGTAATCCACATGGCAAGAACTCAAGTATTCTACCTTCAAATAACTAAATCATCCTTTAGGGGAAAAAAGACTTAAATGAAATAAGCGTGTGACAACTAAGAATTTCAGTATAGTTGAAAATGTAAGGCAATCACGAATAGGTAAAATGAGAACACTATCCATATCCTTATACACAAACTACTGCAAACATGTGATAAAAGTTCATTTAAAAGATTTTGGCTACAAAAACTGATTCTCTTTGAGGAGGTAGACGCTGATCTAGGTTCTGAAAGAGATAGGATTTATATTGACAGAGCCTGGGGTGGGTATTCCAGGTGGAAAAGGTATATACAAAGGGAGAAACGAAGAAATATTCCAGATCAGTGTGATGAACCTAGAGGTTCATGGGAAAATGAATAAAGGGACAAGAAAACTGGAACCTACCTACTTGAGCTTACCTAGTCTTCAGAGCGCCTCCATGACTTATAAATAAACACTCACTGGTGTAATTAGGTAAGCTGCACACTCCATGAGTAAGAACCATACCTGCTGAACTCCCTGCTGATTTCTCACTGCCAAGAATTCACAAATATTTGCTTAGTAACTGAACAACACAAGGAATTACTAAGTGAAAGAATGATGGAATGTACCCATTTATATACGACCAAGCTGGTTTGTGTCAAATTCTAAAGCTTTGCAAGTCTAGGGAGACTAATAAGCTAAGTAAGATAATTCTTAAAACAAACCCAACAAAAGAAGGGAACACCATAGCTTCATAGCATCACCTAGCTAAGCATGAAGAGAAGTCATTTCTCAAAGGAAATTTTGTTTGTTTGTTACTGTTTGGCTCAGGCTGTCATCCAATGAACAGTTTCAACCCATGGGGAGATTTTTTTCTAGGCTGGAAAGTACAAAGTCCCTTCTCCCACCTGCATCTCTCAAAGTGGCCAAGAAACTAGCAAAGCTTTAGTTAGGAAACAAAGGAAGGAGAACATGAAAGAGTAATGCATTCATATTGGCTAGACAATATGTGTGTTTCAGTGAAAAAAATCTAAATCCTTCCAGAGGGAATAGAATTATCCAAAAAAAAAAAAAAAAAGAAGAAGAAGAAGAAAAGGAAAAGCTTAAGGTCAGGCTTATAGACTTTTGCAGCCTCTTCACAGCACTGGGTCTCCTGTCCTGTGGATGGGGAGTTTGAGCAGGGAGAGCATGGACGTGAATAGTTCCTGTAAAATACTGAGGAGCAAGGATCACAAATTAACAATCCAGACACCTAAACCTGGACCCTCCACTAGAATCAGAAAAATTAGAGTTAGAAGGTCACATAAAGATCGCCCAGTAACCATTGCACTTCACTTAACAGATAGGGCAACTGAGGATCAGCTAGGCGGCTCTTGACCTTCAGACCTTCATGACAGGTCAGTAGCTTGGCACCAGAGGCAGGTCTCCCTCCTAACTTCAGCCCTTTCTGCTGCTGCACTCGGCTACCCTCAGCCACACCATGGACCGCCACTCCATCAAACCTGTCACACAGTTGAACATGACATTTCAGGGGCCAGCAATGCCACCACTTCACAAAGAACAGATTCTCTCCCTAATGTTCCTTCAGATCATCCCCTCCAGAGCCCCCCAACCTCCCACAATGCTAAATTCTGTAAAGTCTTTCCTCCCACCATACCGAAATCCTTCTCTCTGTAACTTTTACCCATTGATGACATTCCACTTTCACCACTAAAACTGTCCTTGGCCGAGTTACCTGACTCCTTCAGACTGATTTTTCCATCTGTAAAATTGAGATTTTTATCAACCATTGAAGATTAATTAAGAAGGTCATTTAATTAGCACAAACGACTTAGCACAATGCCCAGAATTCTAGAAGTGTCGATTAAATGGAATGTTTATTCTTGATCTTATCTATGCTTCTCAGAGCCAGGATTCTTCATTCAAGGGAGTGTTACTACCAGTACAGATGGCGTGGCCATTTCTAGAAAGAGGGAAGAATCACAGCCTGAAAACTGGCCTGAGTGGCCCAAGCCTGCAGGAAAACACTGCACTTTGTGGACATAAATCTCACCCCAGCTCAAATTCAACTACTACCCAAATATTCTCTCTGTAAGGAAAGGAACATAAGAGTGAAAAACTCTTTTGAGGGCAGGCATCAGGCCTAGAGATAGAGATACTGGTTAGTGCACTTATGTCTCATATCTGAGTAACAGAATTTGATTCCCAGGTCTGGTGCCTGCCTCCAGTTTCTCACTATTGCAGACCCTGGGAGGCAGCAGTGACGGCACCAGTGACTGGGTTCCTGCCACCCACACTGGAGACCTGGGTTGAGTTTCCAACTCCCGGCTTCAGTCCCCACCTCCAGCCCAGATGGGCATTTAGAGAATGAACCAACAGATCTCTCTCTCTCTCTCTCTCTCTCTCTTTCTCTCTTTCTCTCTGCCTCTTAAAAAATTTTTAGTTGAAAAAAAGATTCTGCCTTTAATAATAGATTAATATGCAATTTTCTTGATAAATTAACAAAAAGGAAAACTCCCAGTGTTCAGGATTGATGAATATTCTCTGGCATGCATGACAGCTGAGTGAGGGCAGTACTCCCCCAGAGTTACTCTCTTCCAGGGGTGGGGAACCTTTTTTCTGCCAAGGGCCATTTGGACATTTATAACATCATTTGTGGGCCACACAAAATTGTCCATTTTAAAATGAGCCTGCTATAGATTTGTTGAATTTTGAATCCCACCTGCAGTTGCCTTGGCAGGGTCAGACCAAATGATTTCAAGGGCCTTCTATGGCCAAGGGGTTGGACATTCCCCACCACTGCCTGAAGTTCCTGTCCCACAAGCAACATTTCCCTGGAGTCAAGTGATGGATTAAGGGCAAGGAATCACAAATACAGTCCAGAAAAAAGAGGATGCAAACATATGCTTCAATAAAACTAGGAGGTCTGCAAAGAGAAGAGAGGGAGTAGCCTGTGCCAGCAGCAGAGGATGGAAAATGAGAGGCCTGGACCAGAGTGGAGAGCAGATGATGAAGATGCCACCGAGCTGGTAGCAGGAGACAACGTCATCAACAAAACAACAGCATCACATCTAGGATGGCTCCTATCAAAAACTTCAAAAAGAAGGTAACGAGTATTGGCAAGGATATAGAAAAGGATATAGAAAAAAATTAAGCCCTTTTTTGTGCTGTATTGGTAAGAATGTAAAATGGTGCTGCCACTGTGGAAATTGGTATGTCAGTTCCTAAAAAAACTGAAAGTTGAATTACTAATTACTAATCCATTCCACTTCTAGGCATATCCCCCAATCTGAAAACAGGGACTCAGACAGACACCTGTATACCCATATTCATAATAGCATTGATTCCAACATACAAAAGGCCAAAGCAACCCAAGTGTCCATCACCAAATGAATGCATAAACAAAATATGATCTATAGGAGTACATGCAACAGAATCTAATTCAGCATTTAAAAGAAAGGAAATCCTGACACAGGCTACAACATGGAGGAACCTTGAGGACATTATGCTAAGGGAAATAAGCCTGCAGCAAAATGACTACAGTGTGTGATTCCACTTACATACACTACCTGGATGAATCACATTCGCTGAGACAGAAATTGAATGGGCATTGCAAGACACTAGGGGGAGGGGATAGTGGTAGTAGTTTGATGGATACAGGGTGTCCATCTCTGTCTGTCTTTGATGGATACAGAGTGATGATACAGAGCGTCAATTTTGTAAAATGAAAAAGTGCTATGGATGGAGGTGGCAATGGTTGCACAACCATGTGAATATCCTTAATGTCATTGAACCACACACTTTAAAATAGTTAAAATGAAGGCAAACATTGTAGTACAGTGGGTGAGGCCACTGCTTAGGATGCCCATATCCCACATTTGAGGGCCTGGGTTCGAGTCCCGCCTCTGCTTCCCGTTCAGCTCCCTGATAATGTTTACCCTGGGAAGCAGCAGGTCATGGCTCAAGTCCTTGGGTTCCTACCACCCACATGGGAGACCCAGATTGACTTCCAGCTTCCTGGCTTCAGCCTGGCTTCAGCCTGGCCCAGCCCCAGCTGTCATGTGCATTTTGTTGTTGCTGTTGCTTTTATTTATTTTTTATTTTGTTGTTTAATAGAAAACTTTTATTTAATACATACAAATTTCACAAGGACAACTTTTGGATTATAGCAGTTCTTCCCCCCATAACCACCTTCCAACCCACAAACCATACCATCTGCTACTCCCTCTCCCATCCCATTCTCATTAAGATTTATTTTTAATTATCTTTATATACAGAAGATCAACTCTATACTGAGTAAAGATTTCAACAGTTTGCACCCACACAGACACACAAAGTGTAAAGTATTGTCTGAAGACAAGTTTTACTGTTAATTTGCATAGTACAACACATTAAGGACAGAGGTCCTACATGGGGAACAGTGCACAGTGACTCCTGTTGTTGATTTAACAACTGACACTCTTATTTATGATGTCAGTAATCACCCGAGGCCCTTGTCATGAGCTGCCAAGGCTATGCAAGCCTCTTGAGTTCGCCGACTCTGACTTTATTTTGACAAGGCCATAGTCAAAGTAGAAGTTCTCTGCTCCCTTCAGAGAAAGGTACCTCCTTCTCTGATGGCCCCTTCTTTCCTGTTGTGGGCATCTGAGCAATGAATCAGCAGATGGAAGATATCTGTGTGTGTGTGTGTGTGCGTGCATGTGTGTGTGTATCACTCTGCCTTTCAAATAAATAAGTACAAAAACTTTCTTTCTTTCTTTTTTTTTTTTTTTTTTTTTTTGACAGGCAGAGTTAGACAGTGAGAGAGAGAGAGACAGTGGCCGCTACAGCCGGTGCATTGCGCCGATCCGAAGCCAGGAGCCAGGTGCTTCCTCCTGGTCTCCCATGTGGGTGCAGGGCCCAAGGACCTGGGCCATCCTCCACTGCCTTCCCAGGCCACAGCAGAGAGCTGGACTGGAAGAGGAGCAACCGAGACAGAATCTGGCGCCCTGACCAGGACTAGAACCTGGGGTGCCGGCGCCACAGGCGGAGGATTAGCCAAGTGAGCCGCAGTGCCAGCCCAAAAACTTTCATAAATAGTTAAGATGATAAATAATTTTATGTCATATGTATTTTACCACAGCTATAAATTTAAGAAAAGAAAGATAATATTAGGAAAACCATTTGCGGGTAACCGAGCTCCAGATATTTTGGGGTCATTGTTATTTGTTTAGCTTCACAAAAAAAAAAAAAAAAAAAAAAGAAAGAAAGAAACAAAAGTACAGCAACACTTAAAATGTTCTCCTGGAAATAGAACTCAGAAATATATGAGTTCAATGTCCCAAGACAAGAGATAGTAAGGAATAGAATGGACCTGCTCTTTTAATAGAAAAACACGCTACCACGATCACACGGGCAGAGACACCCTACAGGGATTCAAAAGGAGACCTTGCCCTCTCTACTCATCTGACTTTCCATGGGATAGGAACAATTAGGACTCTTCTTCCTGCTCCCACGCCAGTGACACTGTCCCTAAAAATCCGCTTCCCCTGGGGCACCATGGTATCCTGAGCCCTGGAGACTCTGTGGATATTCAGAAGTTTCTTGGAGAGAAGATAGTTTGCAGATAGCACAGCCCATGACAAACGAGTTTAAGTCAGCGCTTCCCTCTGACACCACACATGTAAATCAGTTTGAGCCTTTTATGAACCGCACTGGTTTTCACAGACAGGACCTGGGCTGAAGACTGCTGGAAGGGTTGTTTCATCATTGGTCTTGTTTTGTTCATTTCTGGTTTGGTTTCCTTTGTGAACAGAAACATTTGGTTTTCCCTCTCAAAATTGCAAAATCTTTCTCCTGCCCCCACGTGCACACACATTTTTACACAGGAAGAAGGAGCTGCTGGGGACTGCTGAGGCAGCAGCAAGTCCTCTGGGCAGTGTGCTGGGCCAGCTTTTTGGAGAGGGGCATAATGCCCAACAATGTACAAAAGCACGCAAGAAAGGCAGCTAATGGTAAACAACTCATTTATGTTTCTAGAGATATTAAGGCAGTGAGTAATCTAGAAGGGAAAAAAAACACATCAAAAGTTTGGAGCCAAGTCTCAGGAAATGGAGAACTAAGTCCCTGATGGGGGAAATCCCCTATTGTAAAATATAGTGGTGTTCCATTAAGGGGCTACAGGGTAATTAAATCTACCTTTCTTATTTATAATGTTTATTTAGTATTTTCAACTACTTGAAAGGTAAGAGAAAGACAGAGGTATCTTCCATCTACTAGTCCACTCACCAAATGCCTACAACATACAGGGTTGGGCTAGGCTGAAGCCAGGAGTTGGAACTCTATCCACATCTCCCATGTGGGTGGCAGGGGCCCAAGCACTTGTGCCAGCTTCTGCTGCCTCCCAGGATGTATTAGCAGGAAGCAGGATAGGAAGTGGCACATCCAGGACTCAATAAACTGGCACTCAGCTCTGGAACGTTGGCATCGCGGGCGATGGCTTAACCCACTGCACCACAACACCAGCCCATAAGCTATTTTCCATGTTTTAAGCAGCCTACGGGAAATTGAATATCCACTGAACTATGGTCACATGAGCTGGCTAGAAACTTGCTTTTTTTCGTGTTTGAGCTGGGAATCTCTCTAGTGATTATGATAACTGTCTCGTACCAATCACAAACCCCGACTGGCCATTGAAGACACCCAGAACATGTCTGAGCTGAGATTTCTTTCTCAATCTGCCACAAGCCTTTGATTAATAAAAATGGATCACAACTGCATTATTACTGATCCATCACAATTTAGAAGGCAAAATCTTGCACCACCCTGAGTTCACTCTGTGCAGCCTGTGGAGGTGAACAGTTTGGGAGCTATCCTCAGGGCTCCCCCCTCTGTAGGAACATGCACCATTCAAGGACGAAACAGGCTTCCCAGAAGCCAGGGAGGAACGGGCCTGTTGTGTGAGAGAATGCAAAGAAAGATGGTGTGAATTAACTGCATCTGCTAAGGCCGGGTGAGAAGGGGAGGAGAGAAGTCGTTGACATTATGGGAACAAGGGCAAAGAAGAGAGTTTGATACTGACTCAGAGGTAATCCAGAATGGGCTACCTTGCACTCATTTGGTGCTCGTGAGAAAACCAGTACCTCCACCCAGAAACCAAATGTACAGCTCACCTCTGGATAACACAAAGCACCCTTTCCATCTGGAAATAAATGGACACCTGAATTCATGTCCCTTTACTTCTGAAAACAAAAGCAAAAAGGCTATAGGTAAGCCCAAAAGACATTCAGAAGCAATAAGACAAGGCATGGGTGAAGAAACAGTATCTTCAAACAAAGCCCTGCAGTAACTAAACCAAACAAATGCATCTGTTTTAATAAAAATGGGTTCTCTTAAAATCTGATACTGATCAATTTACAGTACCCTTTGGTATGGGTGTTCCCATGTGTAGACAGGCAACTTTTCGGAAGTAACACATATTTCAAATGCAGACACATCCCTGGGCTGCTTTCTTGTACACAGAATGGAAAAAATAATGCCACAGTCACGTAAAACACCATAATATGCAGCCAAGATACAATTTCTACTCTCAGAAGAATTTAAAGCTTTCTAGCACAAACTATGAAGGCATCAATATGAAAATCTTTTCATGGCTGCAAAGTGACTTTCTTTTCCACATACAGCATATGTACAACACAGGAAGAAAAAAAGCATATTCAGCTTTATCTGTGGATGCAAGTGGCACATAGTATTTTAAAGTTAAGAATTGCTGCTAAGTGCAGAGTCGTTAGGATGTGAGTGTAGGAGATGTAATGTTCAGGTTAGCATTTACGGGTTGGCAAACATTTCTAAAGCTGGTTTATGGGGTGTTTATGACAAGAAAAGATGTAACAGGCACAAGGTTAGAGTGCCTTCTTGAAAGAGGAGCTGAAGTTAGTGAAAATGACTAGAGGAAGATTGGAGAGCTCAGTCTACACACCAGGAAGGACAGGACCAGGGTCCAGGCCGGTCTCACATGCCTTCAGTTCCCCAGAGAATCCCAAGGGTACCCTGGAAGGTAGGGAAATGTTGCCGTGTGCAAGCAGGAGACCCAACTCATCTGCTGGGACAGACAGGGTTCTGGTAGGCCAGATCATTTCCACGAGAGGAGCAGGAGGCTAGGAGCAAGGACAACTGTGTTCTAGTGCCAGCTCTACCCCAGTCAACCATGCAAGTGCGAGCGAGTCATGTCAGCACTCTGAGGTTCAATTTCTTCACCTATAAAATGAGGAAACGGCTCACCCCGCAGAGTCCCTTCAACTCTGTAGATCTAAGCTTCTCTGCACTTTCAGAAATACCAGAGAAATTAAAAGAGTTCCCTCAGCGCAGAACCTAATAAAATGGCAAAGGCACCATCTACACACGATCAGCAAACATCTCCTATTTGCCTTCATTGCTTCCAAGCATCTCAGAGAACACTATAAAGCTGCCCCTGATATTTCAGTAGCTTCCCGAAACCTCCAGCAGCAGGCTGCACCCTCCGACCCATCATCACACATCGGGAGAACAGAGATGCACAGTGCTTTGTCCAAGGTCAGAAGCTAGGTCAGGATCAGAACTCTAGCCTCTTCAGTTCCTAGGCCTATGCTATACTTTCCACGAAGAAACCAAGCTGGCTTTCTGGGAAGGATGCCAGAGGTTCCATTCTCCCAGCTGAGAATTCATAGGAATATTGGAATAACAACTTTGGAGACTGTGGTCTCTCCAATCCATTTCAGGACCTGGCTAGAAACACAAAAACCCAAAGAAAGAAGCAATAGGGAATTACTCCGTTTTTTAACGAAAGAGAAAAAATTAGGGGTGGGAATATGGGGTTTCTTAAAAATTACATGATTGCTGAAAGTTAATTTGGTATTTCTTTGTTGGTTTGTAAGTTCTGTTTCCAATCACAAAAACAGACAGCTGAGGATGCCTAAATCACATTTCAGCGAATTAGCATCTTGTCCCACAGACTCTCTCCTGCTCTGAATACAGCACAGAACCCGCAGGGCACGCCTGGGTGGTAGGAGGGACTCTCCCTCCGTGCAGTCACAATTCCCTGTGCCACAGACCACACTGATCCTGCTCAGGCCGAGCAGCAATCGCTGAGATGGCAATAGGTGTGCCGCTGACCCAGGTTACACCAGCTCTGCTGGGGAGTGGACTGGCCGTGTACCCTGCCAGGCAGCCTTCACAGCCTCTATTAAACACCCTCCTTATTAAGCTGAAGTTAGTGCTCCTGGAAAAAGAAAAAGGTCCACACTCCAAGACACAGGTCCTAAAAGTCAGGTTCTCACTCCTTCCATGAGAGGCCAGCCAGCACAAGGAAACCCTTGTGGGACAAGCACAGTGCCCTGGAGAAAACAAGAACCCACCTCACAGCAAAGTGCCGAGCGATCAGTACTCAGCTGAAATTCATGAAGGAAAGAAACCAGAAATGACCTACAAATCATGTTTTCCCCTACCTGTCAATGATCACAGGGTCCGAGGGCGTCTCGTTTCTGTTTCCACAGCTTTTCTTTTCACAGCATCGACTGTATATTGGGAAGGGGCCAAAAGAGGAAAAGAAATTTGTTAAGTCAAGGAAATACAATGGGCATACAATGTCAGGACATTCACAGAAATGAGTCATGTCCAGAGTAGCCTCTCAACTATCAACTGCTTGAGGGCAGAATCTGTGGCGTGTTTTATAAAAGAGAACAAACGAAAGGACTTACTGAACCAAGCCAAAATATACTCATTCAAGTTCTCACTCCATGACTTACAAAGTGGCTGATTCTCAGCACATCACAACTTCCCCCAGGGCCAAATTTGTAATCTGAATCCTGGACAGTTGGAGTTTAAGATCTACGAGGTCACTTTCAGCTTGGTGTTCAATGACTTTATGATTTTATATTGTAGGTCTTTGTGTCACAATATATATTGAAAAAAAGAGGGGAAAAGAAAAATGTATAAAATAAACCACAAGGAGCTGCTAGATTATTATAAACTATATTCACATAGTATGTTTCTCAAGCTAATCCACTGTAGTTTATCAATACTTATTCATTTACTCATTTCCATCATTTTCTAAAAATGAAGGAGGAAGACCAGAACTATGGTTTATACTTTAAAATAGGAAGAAAATGAAGCAGAGAACTGTAGAATGATTTCTCCAAGAATTTTCATGAAGTCTGGAACAGAAAATGGACTTGATCAGATGTAGATCCCAATCCAGAAAACTCTACATCCCAAGACGTCCTCCTGACAAGGTGCTGAGTACCTGGTAGACCTCCATGGCTGGGTAAATGCTGGGCATGGGGTGGGGAAGAGTAAAGAAGAGAAAGTAAAAAGAGCTTTCCCCAGCGCAATTACAACAGAAAAGAAATAGAAAGAAGAGAGCAAAAGGATCTCTTGGAAATACAGGGACAAATTGAGAAGAGCAAAGGAAACTGGAGGGACCTCCACACCACCTGACACTAGCCCCAATGGGGCCGCCTGCCGCTTCTCAGGGCCACAGACTGCTGAATACCCCTCAGCTCACCCCAAGTGCACAGTCCACAATCAACTGAAGTTGATTAGAATGGAGCCTTGACATACTTTATAAGGAAATCATTATCTTCCACACCGGTTGGCGGCTGTCTAATAAATGTTAACAATAACCAAACTATATGTGAGTGCTGCCCTTCCCCTGATAGTTTCTCTGTAGCTTAAGATTGATGCAGTGCCAGAGAAACACTGCTGAACTGGGAATCTGTGCTCTGGCGTCTAACTCATCACTAACCAGCTGCACGAATTTAGTCAAATTTCTTTAACCCCTCTGGGCTATGCCTCCCTTTCATATAAAATTAAAGCATTGGATTAGATTATCTCTAGAGTCCCTGCTAGGTTTAAATCCATGAGGCTATAGAATTCCACGAGCACCCTTCCAAAGAGATGGCTCTGTATGGGAAAGAAGGCAGTCAGACACAACAGAGAGCCCAAGGCCTAGATGGTACCGGCCATAGATGTGCTTATAACTCTCTGCAACCCACCTTGTTTCCTCTGATCACCCACAGAATCCAACACAAACACTTTAAAACTTTTAAAGCTCATCTCTTTCAAGAAAGGATGTACAGATTACTTGGTGAACAATTCTATCATCCTTAGAAAGTAAAATACACTGGAGAAATGCTAGAACATTTTCACCAAATGGGCACAATGAGGTTTTTAAGAAATTTAATCAAATTAGTAGGAAGTAAAAGAAAAATTGTCTCAACTTTCTTAAATACCAGCGTTTACCACTGGGAGTTTCTGAAATAATATTTGGACTTTGAAATTATATTAAGTCTTAACTTTTAAATTTTTCAGTCTATCCCAAGATTAACACCAAAAAAAAATGTGGCCAGCTGCACTCCCCCCCCTCCAAAGTCCTTGTCTCTCTTCTTGACTCCCTACTGCCATCCATTTGTCCACCTCCCACCTCTCCTGTGTTTGGTTCCTTTGCTTATGTCAAGGAACACTTTTGCAGCTCCAGCCATCTACTTTGCTTAGCAATACAACTTCAAAAGACCCATACATGCTAGTTACCTATAGACCTTTGAGTTAGACACTTCATTGCCATCACTAATGTGTGATGCCACAAATCCAGGGACAAATCCAAAGACCCTAACCCCAAATATGCGTGCAATGCTGGGTACAATTTAATTACAAGAGCACACACTGTCAGGATGTGTCAATCTGTTTAGTTTGGATAGAAATGATTCTGAGGGGACGGAGCAAGTTTGCAAAATTGCTCAGCTGAATTCAGCTGCTTTCCATGGGGATTTCCTCTGGAGGAAAAGAAAAACAGATAAAAACGTAAGCCTGGTGCCAGTGTGGGGAATCAATTCAGGAAAAGAACTGATAGTCAATAGCAAATGCAAAGAAACTTTAGGACCCAATCCCCTACTACCCAACAGTAACTTATTTAAATGTAATCTCCAATGTTAACATTCAACTCAGACAACAGAAAGAAAACAGTCATTTAAAGGTATAAAAATAATAGCACTTGGTTGTATTTGCCTCATTTGAACTCTTTTTAAAATTTTTCTGCGTCTCTAAGTTAGCCAAAGCAAATTCTTTTCTCTTTCTTGTTATTTTTTTAAGTTCACATCCATATGTCCTAGTTGTTTTTAATTTTGTTTTTCAACAACATTCAATCCCCGTGCCAGCAATATTAACAACAAAGGGGAGGGGAACACCAAATAGGAACCCACATTCCCCAAACAGTGTGCAGAGTTGACGCTAAAGAACTGGCACCCTGAGTTACCCAGATGACAAACTCACTTCCCCCTTCCCTCTGCTGCATAGACAAAGGCTGATGGATCAACCTCAGGTTCAGCTGCTCAGTTAAAAGGCTTTTAGGGTTATTTTCCAAAGTCAGAAGTTCCTGATAAGCACTTTTTTAAGACTGAAAGGGACTACCAAATAGGAAGAGATGGGGAAAATTCAGAAAACCAAAAGAGGAAACTAAACTTGGCCATAAGTGGAGACTGTGCGGCTAACTACCCGAGAGGCTCAGAGATGCTTGCTTTCTCCTGACGAATGAAAATGAAGCTGCTCCTGGGCTTCTCTGTCCGGCTCGGCTGGGTTCATTGTGCTCTAGTACTTATTTGGAGAACATTCTACCTGAAACACTCTCCACTTGTTCACAGGCTCTTTCTTCCTCCCTGCTCCACACCGAGCCTTTAAAGAGGGAAAGGGAAAGAGTGCAAGTTGGGAGTGGGAGGTGAAAGATATGAGGGATCTTTTCACTGAATCTCACCTGCATTTTTCACGAAAATAAAAGTGAAAAAAAAGATGGCTAACGGAATTAAAAAAAAAAAAAATCCCCAGCCCTGGCTAGAGCGTGCCCAGTCAACTCTTGTTCAAGACAGGCTAACATGTCCCTTTCCCCTCAACACCGTTTTTAAAATTCAACCCTCAACTTTCAAAAATCTGTCTCTAATTTCAAACTCAAATAAGCGCACAGCATGGTGGCTTTTGTTTTGTTTTCTTCTCCCCAACTCCTCCCTGCGATTGCATAACAAAAGTGTCTAAATTCACACCATCTGGCCGATAAAGACACTGGCCCCACTGCCCGGCTGGCCCATCTGATTAGGGCCCTGTCTAGCCTGCGCCTTGTGGCGAAAAGTCACAGCTGTGGGGTTTGCTCGCGCTCAATACAACTCTGTTATTAGCCAGCTGTAGGCCTTGAGACGACTTCTGTTCAAATTATAATATCTTTTAACCCTCTGAGCATTGAGGGCATAGGGGTGGCTGGCAGCGACATAACAACTAGATTTCTCCTTGCTAATAATTGGCAAAATGAACTAAAGCAGGGAAGAGAGGATCAGAGACCACTGGGAATGGGAAGAAGAAGTTATTCCTAAAGAGACTGATTTTTGTCCCTATGCTTTGTTCCTCTCTCAAAGCTAAATGCCAATTTATGAGCCTTTTAGTAAAGATTATAGAACATAAAACCATTCAGGGGAGTGCCCAGGTATGGCAAATAACATCATGCAAATGAAACTACGTGTGTGCAATAACTGTTGGGAAACAGGATATCTGCTTCACCTCTCTCTCCTTGACTGTGAGAACTGGCTCTAAAAATGTGGAAGGAATCCCCCACCCCCTTCCAGGGGAATCACCAGCTCTGACAGATTGAGTGAGAACTTCCCTTTCAGATGCATCCAATATTTGCCATGACCCATTTCATCCCCTAACACACACACACACACACACTGCAGAAAGTACCCATCCAATGGATCATTTGCCCATAATTAATATTTGTTTTAAATTCTAGTTTGGGAAGAAAAGAGCAGCGCATCTCCCCTGGTCTCCAACATGGAGAAGTTACAGTACATTAAATTTTTATATTGTGTTACTAATGCAGACTAAACTAGAGGCTTTAAAAATTGATGCTGCTACTTAAACAGCATAAAATGAGGAGGATTTGATGGGGCTTAAAAATAAAAATGTCAGCCTTAACTACAGCTGGATGGGGTGTGCAAGTATTATTTAAAGTGATAGGTATAATTCATCAGACAATCGGCCAGCTTTTTTTTGTTTTGTTTTATTCTTAGACATTTAAAAGTGTAGATAGGAATGTAAAAACCTCCCTTCAATGAGCTAACCAAATCAACACATTCTGACTATCTGATCTAGATATCACAGGCAACTACATCTTGGAATTGTATTTTCTTTCTGAGCAAATCTACGAAGGAAGGAGCCTTGGGATAATGGAGACTCTGTCTTTGGACTCCACTGCCCAAAGCCTCACCCAGTCCCCTTTCCTTGAAGCCATTGGCTGAACTGAACTTTGCATTTGGCAAAGTGTGTTTTTTCTCATAGGGGTCAGAACCAAAACAAACATGTCTGATTGTTATGATTTCTTCCTAACTGGGTTGGGGAGGGAAACAGGGCTTCAGGGAGCTACTCATAAAGACTCCATGCTAAAGTAGAAGGTCTGCAATGACCTACAACTAGCAGGTCTGGTGTTGGGAGACATTTGCTGAACCCAGAGCAGAGTAAGGAAAACTGAGGCATCGCCTCCAACCAAAGAATTGAGGGGACTTGGGAGGACGAAGAAACGTGTGTGGAATGGACTTTCACGTTTTTACAGTGAAATAATCATGCTCTTTGCAGAGTTTGCTTTTCATATCCTTTGTCATTTGCAGTGGGATCCCCCAAACCCCGAGTCAGATATGCAGCACATGCTAGGCCCCCCAACATCTGTTGAAAGAATAAGTAAGTGTGTGTATCTAGTATCTTTGTCTTCTAGCCAAGCAGGAGAGGGGGCCACTCGCAGGGCTCAAAAGGAAGAGATTGGTCTCTGAAAGGCAAATGGGAAAGGAATAGGGACGCGGGCCGAATGCAATTTCCACTACGTGCGCGTCAGAATCCAGCTGCTGCTCTGGCCCCCACAGCTCCGAGAAGGGGTCCCCTCCCCACCTGGAGAGGGGGAGGGGCACGGATCGGGACCGGTCTTTCTTCCGGGGCAGTCCCTCCGGACCTAAGAAACTTTAACGAGACCTGAAGTCCTAGGCGAATTAACTTCTCCCGAGTTAAGAAATAACAGGCATCACCGACAGGTGCCGAGGCGCAAGAAGCGCCAGGGAAACCGGCCGCTCGCCACACGGTGCGTCCCGCCTGGACTTCGCCTCAGCGACTCCACAAGTGGCCCCACCTGGAAATCCACCCGCAGCCGGCCGGCGGGGGGGGGGGGGCAGCTTCGGCGGACCCTATCGAGGGATGTCCTGCCACCTCCCCGCACTGCCGCCCACTGAGGGCCGGGGAGTTCGCTTCATCGCGCCCGGGTTTGGAACCCTGAGTCGCTCCGGGGCTTCCTCTCCTAGTTCTAACGGAAATGCTCCAAGCCTCTTGCCTCCAAGGGAGTTCCATGGGTCGACCCCTGCGCCAGCGCACCAGGCCTCCCTCCCCAGCAGCCTCACTCCTGAGCCAGGCCCCGGGGGAACACGGCTCACCTGCCCGGCCTCCCAGCCATCTCCGAGGCCAAGGTGGCCCTTACCTGCACATGACTTCGTGCGTCAGGAGAACTCGGCACATTTCCGGATTCTTATTCTGGCCCTCGTAGGCTATGGGCTGCGGAGTAGGCGGGCGAAGGAAGAAGAGAGACGGAAGGGAGTGGGGGGAGCAAAGAAGGGACTTTAGACCAAACACTGACTCGGTTTCCCTCTACCTGCCGCCTCCTTAGGGATCCCAGCACGCAACACAAGCCCAGAGCGGCTGCCGGGTAAATTCAATGGACGTAATGATAGAGAAGTCCACCCCATGGAGGACATAGTTCTTTGCCCCCCCCCCCAAAAAAAAAAAAGTTTGGGGACGACTCAATCCTAAATGTCCCAATAAGTGCTTTGCTCGCCTCTCCCTGCCCCCAGTATCTCCCCCGGTCCCATAGAAACAGGTCAACTAGTGAGAAAAAAAAATGTTTTTCAGAACGGACAAGTTGCGGGATGATACGGAGAAGGCGAGGTCGGAGGCCAGCTGAGGCGGTGGGGTGGAGGTCAGAGTCAGACGCAGAGGGCTCACCTGCTTGGTGACGGAGTCGATGAGCCTGACGTAGAGGTCCTGCTCCGTGCGGACGCCTGCGGAGAAAAGAGAAGCTCATGAGTCAGGGGTTGCGGAGCCCCTGCGGGGCACCCCAACCCCTTCTCATCTCCACTCCGAGGGTCAGCACCCAGGAGGCCCGTCCTGGCGCCCAGGCTGAGTCATTCCCGGAGGCAGGGACCTCCCAACCCCAAGCCTCCCGCAGCCCTTCTGCAAGGGATCGCGCCGGGTCAGCAGCGCCGAGGAGGGGGACGTGCGTGCCCACCGCAGCTGGCCGCTGGGCGCCGGCTGGCGCCGCGCTTACCGTTGCTGTAGAGCAGCTGTAACTTGTAGTGGGTGCCGTTGTTGGTTTTCTCGTTGCCTTGCTCCTGAAAAGACACAAGGCGTCCGACCACCCCTTGCTTTTTCAGCCCCAAATGAGGGAAAGAGGGGAGAAAAAAAAGCACAGGTCCCCACACCACCTTCCACTGCCTTCTACTCCCTGAAACAACCTCCTGTACAGCCCCAGGTCAAAGGGCGGGGGCTGCCCCTGGCCGTCCTCAGAAACTTGCCAAGGCTCATGGCCACTTGACCTTCTCCGGCCCTTAGTCCCTCCTTAAAACTGCCCCCAGAAGTGGGACCCTCGAGCTGCCACCAGCAGCCACAGCACCAACACTGCCTGCCAACAGGCCCCACGCCACCCAGCCAGCCGGGTCTGTCTGTCCTTAGGAAAGCCCAGCGCAGAAGGGTAAAAGGGACTCGTCATTTGGAAGGGCATCATTTGGCAGCTGCCCTGCCAGCACCCCGCAGGGACCCGGAACTCAGCGACCGAGTCCCAGGTTCAAGAGGGACCTTGATCTGATAACTCGCGGTGTTCAGCTGTGGAGACCAAGGCCAAGAAAGAAAACGAGATTTACTTTTGGTCACCGATTAGGTGCCGTGGACTGTCTTTCATTTGAACACAAATCCAATCCCCAAATCCCAGGCTGAGTTCGGAGGAGGGGCAGCCTTGGCAAGTGAGAGTGGGAGAAGACTCAGCGGGGAAGACCGGCCACGCACCGATTCAACCCGCGCGGCGGGGTCTGGCAGGTGCAAAAATAATTTTAAAAATAACACGGAGAAGGACAGCAGCGGCCTTGGGTACACTTGGGTATACGTTCTAACTCTGGCCAGGTAGGCAGGACGTTTCTCCAGGGTCACTCCACGACCTGGCACAGCTGATAACCCAGAGTTTCATTGCGCACAGCCGGTGCGCTCCTACGACGCAGGGTGCGGGAGTTGGGGGTGGGAGGAGGTGCGGGGAAATCGACTGATTTAGAGGCTGGGGGTGAGAAGCCTCAATTTATCATCCCTGATGATGCAAGCGGAAAAGTGTCGCGAGTGACAGATGGAATCTTTAGTGCTTTGCAAGGAGAGAGTTGGGGGTGGTGGTGGGGGGAGTCCGCTTACTTTGTCGTTTTCCACAAAGTCCACGAAGGCCGTGCGCTCGATCTCCACCGGCTGCCCCTGCCTGTCGTACAGCGCCAGGACGAAATGGAAGAAGTTGGACTTCCTCAGGTTAGAGGGAGGCTGCTTCTCAAAGTGGGCCCGGGACAGGGCAACCCCGCTGCGCAGGAGGAAACACAGGGGACAGCGACACGGGCAAGGAGAGAAACAATGACGTTAATAACGAACCCCGCAACTCCATACAGGGGCCAGGGGCCCAGGGTCCAAGGGCCTGGACCCTTTGGGCCTTTTTTTCAAGGTGGATTAAGAAGCGAGAACTCCTTAGAGGAGTCGAATGGCCACGCGGGTGGGGGCTGAGGGCCAGGTGTCCAAGCGAGGCCACCGCTCAGAGCTCACCGCTGGGTTTTCAGTGGAAACCCAAAGGCCCGGCTGCTGACCGTGGCCCAGCGCAGTACCCCGAGGCGGCAGCCCGCGCTCCGACCCCTTCAGGCTGTGCCGGTTCTCTCTCGGGCTCTGCCGACTGAGTCGGGACAAAAAGCTGGGGCTCACGGTTAGGGACCTAAGTTCCTCGTTTGCTTTTAAAGAGATGATCCTCTTACTTCATCTGAGTTGCCAGTCCTGGAGCCCCTGCCATAAGGCTCCCCAGCTAACTCGGACAGTAGTGGGCAAGAACCCCCAAAGAGCTAGCGTGAGGCCCGAGAGCCTAAATCTCATTCCTCCTGGCCTCATCCCCTTGGTTCCCTCGCTTTTCCGAAAAAGTGTGCCCGGGACAGTGACGGGGTGGAATCCCAGCGAACAGCACTGGGGACCGCGGGTCTTTGAGGGCCGCGCACACCGGTGCGCTCACCCCCGGCACTACCAACCATGCAGAAGCCAAAACACCGAGAGGCAGCCAGCGTCCTCGCCTGGGGTGGAGGCGATCCCCGCTCAAGCTGCGTTTCCAGTTGACGGCAGCCAAACCCACTGACCGTCAAACCCGAGTTGGGGGGCCAGGGAGGCGCCCTCCAGAGATCCCAGTGTGTGCGCGCACCTCCCCACCAACCTGTCGCAGCCTGTGCCAAGTCGGCTACCCGGTCACTTCTAACGGAAGACCTGGGGCGCCGGCGACCACACAGATGGCCGGAGCTGCCCCGCGGCTCTGGGCTCTCCTGGCCTGGTGTCCCACTGCAAGAGCACTTTTCGCTCTTCCCGAAGGTGTACCATTTTGGCTAGAATCCCCCCCAACGAGGGCTCTGCCAACTTTAAAAAACTCCGATTCGGGAAGGGAGGAAGGTGAGGAGGCATCTTGAAGGAGCCCAGCTAAGGAAGCGCGCCGCGGAGCCGGCTCTGCCGCGCTGCCGCCTTTCCCGCTGCTGGCAGCCCCGCTCCTGCCGGGACCGCGGCACAGGCTGCCACGGCGCGGTGCCCTCTGCCCGAGGGAACCCGCGCCCCCAGGCCCCGACCCACGGCAAGGAGTCTCCACCCGCACGAGGCCCAGAGCGCTGCGGCTTCTGCCTCCTCTCCACGGAGGGTGGCGCCGGGTTCGCTCTACCCGGGACACCTAGAGACGTGGCCTGCCTGGAAGAGGGGCCATTTCCCAGTGCGACGCCGCCGGGACTTAAAGGACGACCAGGAGGCCAGGTGGGGAGACGGAGGTCCTGGAAGAAGGGCTGCGCTCTTTGGGGATGAAGGGGCTGCAGACAAGGATGCGGAGCCCACAAACCCCAGCCCCGAAGTGGCGGACAGATATCCTCGCGAGTGGCACCCTGGACAAAGTGTCCAGTATCCCAGCGCGGGCGCCTGGAAACAAAGTGAACTTCGCGCACCGCACCGCTGGCGGCCTGCGGCCCCTGCGGCTGCCGGGCGGACCGGTTACTTCCCGCGCCTCTTTCTGCTTCCACGACTCCCTCTGCTGTGACTCCCGCGTCTCTTCTCGCGCCTCGCGTTCTCCCCCTTCCCGCCTCTGCGAGTCTGGTCTATCTCCAGCCGCTGCCCCTTCCTGGGCTGCCGGCGCCTCTCCTCGCCCAGGCGCCGCTGCAGCCTCGCCTGCGCCTCTCGCCGCCGCCGCCCTCCGGCCACCGAGCTCCCGCTCCTCGGGAACCGCCTGGCGTGATGCGGCAGGACAGGCACGGTGGAGAACCCCGGGGTCCGCGGCCGCCGGGGCCAGCCCGGGCCGCGCCGGCTCGCGGAGCTAGGGACTGAGCCTCGAGACGTCGGATGCGGCTTTACGTTCTGTCCCCTGGAGGGCGAAGCACACACACGACCCAGGCAGCGGCGGCCGCAGGGCCAGCGCGCCCCTGAGGGCGGCGACCGGCCCGCCCGAGGCGAGCCCCGCGACAGATGGGGGACCGCGGGGGAGCGGCGGCGGGCCGGGCGGCGGGGACGCGCGGGGCCGCGAGTCGCGCAGCGCGGTCCCTGCGCGGCCGCCTGGTTACCTCTGCGCCGCGACATTGGCGTCCACCACGCCGACGTTCCGGACCCAGGACCGCACCGAATCCATCTCCGCGCCCAGCGATTTCTCTTTCAGAGCTGGTCCTCGTCCTAAAGTATCTTGAATCCCAAACATTTACAAAGTCTGATCCTCTACTGTCTCTTTAAAATTAAGAGTTACAACACAGTCACGACTGCTCCCAACGCTGCCACCAAGCCGTCTCCTTGAAAGCAATCCAAGAAAAGGGATCAAGTGCTGAAGTTTGAGTCTCTCTTGAAAAAAAAAAATAAAGAATAATAATAACAACCCGGCCTTGGTTTCACGCGCGCGGTGCGGGCTGATGGAGCCCGAGTTTGGGGTTTTCTCCCGCGCAAGTTCAGATATGCCGCCCCAGGCCCCGTGCCCTAGGTTGTTCGCATTCTTCCAGCTGCAGTGCTGTTTCCACAAAGTGGTCACAATTTAGAAGCATCACCTGTTCTGGGAGAAACAGGAGATTGATGGCTGCCTAATCTCTCCCCTTCCTCCTGGTTCCCCCCTCCCTGCTCCTCCCCACCGCTCCAATTTAGAGAGGGAAAAAAAAAATCCCCAGCAGGATCAGTTGTAAAAGGAAGGGGAAGACCCGGAGCGGAGAGGAGGCGGTGGCTGCGAGCGCCGCGGAACCGGGCTGCAGCCGCGCGCGGGACCCATGAATGGGTTACTACGGCCTGGGCAGCCGGAGGCGGAGCCGCGGCCCGATAAGGAGCCTCATTTGCATGGGCGCTCGGGATTGGCCGGCGCCGGGCAAGCCGGGCCGACGTCCTCCGGCGGCGCGCGCCACGCTCTGCGTTGCCGGGAGTCCGGGAGGTGAAAGGGGACAGAAAGCTGTGGGCGCCGCGTCCTTGTCCGAACCCGCTGTGCGTGGCGTGCGTGGGATGGGGGCCCCCAAACTCTGCCTGGAGGTGGGGTGGTTCAAGGTGTCCCCTGCTGACCGGGGACACACTGGCTCGGGCTAGCCACGTGAACGGGAAGCCTCTGCGGACCCTGCCTGCACACGCGGGTTTTTGCAGTCCTGCCGGGAGGCAGAGAAGTTCCCGGGTCCGGGTCTGTGCGAGAGAAGCCGCGCAGGGTGTGACCCCACGCGCTAGCGTTAGTGCACACGTTCCTCCAGGCACCCGGCTTCCCAAGTCTCCTGGAGTTTCGCGGCGACACTCAGATGTTGCGTGCGGTTTGCAAGTTGTCGGGGGAGGGGTGCAGACGAGCGAGGCGCGAGTGTTGTTCAAATAAATACAGCGTCGGGTAAACCGCCGAGGTGCTCAGGGAAACACCCCCGGGCGGCGCGAGCACTCCAGAGGCTGCTGACAGGTCGTGGCAGGCGGAGCGCGCGAGCGGCCGGGGCGCGGTCCTGGGGCGTGGGCGCCGCCGTGGAGCCGCGGTTGCGGAGTGGCAGCAACTTCGCCCCGCGCACGGCTGAAACCCTAGACGGCTTTTCAACTGCGTGGGGCAGCTCCTGGTGCCTGTCTTTAAAAACAACAACTCTCCTGGCTGGGTGTTATTTTCTTGCTTCTCCTTTTGTATTCTGATCTGTGCGTAGATCTGCTGCTGAACTCTAGAACACCCGCGCGAAAACAGATTTGAAGACAATGAATGCAAATCTGTGCTCAAAGACCATCTGCCGTGGAGGAGACAATCAGCTGTTCCGCGGTGCGAGCGCCTGCGCCCGCGTCTCCCGGCCTCATTACGGAGAGGGCCTGCCCGGAAGCCTGCGTTGCATTCGGGAGAGCCCCACTCCCACCCCTCCCACTCACCACCATCACCGCCCCCTGGGGACTCGGATCTAAGGTCCAGACCCCTTAGGTGGAGGTGAACGCTCGCCAGTGACTGCGAGCGTTGCAGCTCGCGGACACGGCGCCTCTCCAAACTCGCGCGTCCGCGGCGACACGAAGCTCGCGCTTTCGGAAACGGCGCTGTGTGCGGAAAGGGACATGTGCGCGCCGCCACCCCTGCCCAGGGGCGAACCGTGCGGCCCGACGCCGGGCGGGCGGGCGGGCGGGACGGCGTTCTGGAAGCCCGGGTCTCCACTGCTGGAAGCCAGCGGGTAGCGGACGGGTTTGCGGACCCTGTCTGCGAGACCCGGGCTCCCGGGACTGGGTAGCCAGCCGGCTGGGGGGAGGGAAGGAAAGAGGAGCTGAAACCCCGCCTTTGAGTTGTGTCCACTGGAGTTCGCCGACCCCAGGACTCTGGCTTGGCTCACCTCGTTGGACAAGACCCAGAAAAACAGTGAAAGCCCAGTAAAACAGGAGTTGCCCAAAGAAACAAGACGCAGAGAACTGTGTAAGATGGAACTATCCTCTATCCACTATTAAACGTAGGATTCGTGGATAAGTTCAGCCCCTACCAAAACTAACCAATGAACCGTCGACCCCTGCCCGCTCTTGATAAACCTCTCCGAGCCTCAAGTAACTTCCCCGCATCCCATTCCTCCTCCGGGGTTGCCTGCAGTGGGCCCTCGGGCTCCCAGTGGAGCTCCGTGTGCTTGAGCCCGCGGGGATCGTGTTTTACCAAGGAGCCTTTGATGTGCACCCTACGCTGCCGGGGAAGGGCGCCATCGTACCCTACGGGGTCGCTGGTCAGCAGTGGGCCCGGGCCTTGTCCGGACAGTCTGCCCCTCGGGCTCAGGTTGGCTTGGGTTAAAGGGCAGAGCCGGGGTCCAGGACGCGGCCGGCTTTTCTCGCTGGTAACAGCTGCCACCCGAATTATGCCCCTCAGGAAGCGAATGAATTGCTCCTTTCTCCCAGCCCCCTGCTGCCTGCCTCAACCCAGACGGCCAAGCGGGGATAGCCCCGCCACCCCCACACCCAGGGACAAGGTCAAGGGCCGCGACGCCTGCCCCGAGGTAGTTCGGGGGGAGCTGTGGCCCCGGAACTGGGACCGGGTTGGGAGGACCGCACCGCTCCTCGCCAGCGGGGCCAAGGGCGCCCGCCCCACCGCCGCGCAGGAGGGCACAGAAGTTCCCTCTCCGCCAGGAGGAAGTTGTCCCGCGAGCGCTGGGGACAGACAGCGCGGCCTGGGGCGCGGCGGCACCGCGCCTCAGTTTTCGCTGCGCCTGGGCGCTGAGCGCTTCTGCCCACCGAGTTGCTTTTCCATTGTGTCCCTATTGGTTCGGGGGAGCGGAGGGCGCAGAGTTGACCACCCGCGCGGCAGCAGCGCTGGGTAAGGCTGAGTCGGGCAACGGCGGCTGCGTCTGAAAGGTCCTTCCTATTGCCTCGGGCGGCCCCCTAACAAACCTCCTTTCTGAACAAGCAGCACAAAACCCGCCCCGAGCCTTGCGGGGGCCGGGTAGGCGCAGCTGGGGCCGACGGAAGCAGGGCCCGGAGGGGGTGCGGAACTGCGGAGCCCGGGTGCACGCCTCCGGCTCCCGCCCGCGGGCTTTGTTGCGCCCCTAGCCCAGGTCGGAAAAAATCCAAATGAACACTATGAAAACTCATGATCTCCTAGGTACACCAAACTGGAGTAGTGATCCCGGTGTTCCGTCTCCACTCGGACCCCTCCGTCCCAAATAACTCTCGGGACTTTACCTGTTTCACAATTCACAGCTGCACCTCCGAACACGTGCAGTGTGTCCTCGCCACGGGTTTCAGGCCCGTTTGCCGGGTTTCGTCCGGTCCGCTCATCCCTGAGCGCCGCGTCTCTCCTCCGGCCAGAAATTTGGAAATCTGCCTTAAAAGTTGCCCTCTGGGCCACGTTCTCTCCCGGGCGGCGCCCTGGGGTAAATTCAGAGGTGCTAGACCCGTCCATCCCTCGGGGTTCTCACCCCTCACCTCCTGGCGCACACACTTGCAGCGTTGAGTCTACGCAGCCCTAAGCACTCAACTAGTCTAGTCCTGGGGAATTCGATCCACAGGGCCAGGCAGTGTGGGTTTTGCAAATGAAATAAGTGGCCTTCTCCTTGGCCTCTCTTCGGAGGTGAATCGTGTGTGTGTGTGTGTGTGTGTGTGTATAGTTGCGGTCTTTGCTGTTTATTTGCCCAGCTAGGAATATATGACTGTGCTCGACATCTCAGACCATCTCAATCACAATTCCTCGTGAAATGGTTTTTCAAGTATCCAACTTCATGAACTTCCACTCCGGATCGCAACTGTGACATTTTTCATCTGGAAACCAGGCTGGAGAGGGAGGTAGAAATACACAGCAGATCTCTCTCTCTGGGACTCCGCCATCCACACGGAGCAGTTCCCTTGCAGCAAGCACACTTTGGTCCGAAGAGGATGCACTTCTTGCATTGTTTCTCCACGGCGAAGAAGAGCGGGTACATTGGCTGAAATACTGAAGCATGGAAGAAAGCTTCATGGGCTCAGGCACGTGCCTTGGCCAGTTGGGTCCCCGCGTTGAAGGGGCCAGGTCGGGCTCTGCCCAGCTGGGCAGCTCCAGAATGTCTCTTTCTCCTCGGGCTCACCGGCTTCCTCCCTCCTCAACTCTAACCCGTTCTCCTCCCCACGGTGTCCACAGCGGAAAGACCCTTCCTTCCTTATTCCTTCCTTCCCTTATTCTAGGTATAGGGAGGGAGAAAGCCTGAGCCAATACAGAAAACCAGAGAGGGGAACAGCAGCCGGGAGGGCAGTGTGTGGCCGGGCAGGTGAATGTGGTGGGGGTCAGGAGGTCTGGAGAGAAGTGCCTGGCGCGACTCCCGCCCGAAGCTGGGGACCCAGTCTCGCGGGTGGTGGTGAGGGGGCCCTTTCTTGGGGCCATGCTGGGTGAAACCAGCCAATGGCAGCCCCTTCCAGGAACCTGTGCGCCAAGGCGAAGGTGATGCGTCTCCGTCACCGCAGTCCCAGGGGCGCGGCGCCGACCCGCATTGCGGGGCCGGATGGAGCAGGGGTCCATACACCGTAAGACCGAGAGGAAGACACCCACGAGCAGAGGCAGGCGCCTTCTCACCCCGAAACTACACGGCGACACATCTGGAGGGATTTCCTTGTCCCCATCTTACAGATGAGCAAAATGAGGATGAGCGGTGACAAGGGACGCCCCAGATGACATTCGGGGAACAACGACCCGCTTCCAAGACTCCACCACAGCGCGCAGCGGGCCTTCAAAAAGGGAAAACTTCACTGCGTCCCCCACTGCTTCCCTGCTTTGCTCCGCTCAGTTGAGGGGAACGATACCCGCAAAGCGCCTCCGAAATTCCCCCCTTTCCGGGTGGTCCCCGCCCCGCTCCAGGCAGCAGGGGAAAGCCCGCGGGACCTCCGGGCTCCCTCCCGGCTCTCTCGGCGGAGGTGTGAGCGATGTGTTGATTATGCATCTTTTTGCCGAGCGCACTCTCGGCCGCGGCCCGCGCCGCCACATTTCACACGTACGTTCGCGCGCGCACTCTTACGCGCGCCCACCCCAGCCCGGCGCGCGCTGCTTCAGCCCGCTCGCCCGGGGGCTGCCCCTCGTGGGGAGGTAGTTTTCGGGTGAGAGAGAGGTGACCAAGGCTCTCACCCCTCCCCACCTCCAGCACAAGCTGCCTCTGGCTTCAAGCCCCCAGAAACATGGCCTTGGTCTTCAGATGCAACTTTCTGCTTCATAATCCTCTTGTTTTCCCAATCCACCCTCCCGGGTATGCAAGGCTGGGAGGTGGAGTGCGGCTACAATTATGGCACCGGCTGCAATTCCATTCTAGTTGGCACTGGGAGATCTTCTCCACCAACGCATCACTTCCGCACGCACTGCACAGCCCAGGTGGCGAGCTCAAGTTTTCCTTAACGGTGTAAAAACAGTGGATTTCTAACTGTACCCCCACCCCCATCACTGCCCAGGGCCTGGCAATTCCATTTCTGGTTCCTGGAACCCCACGGGGAAGCAGGTCTCTCATTTTGGTGCGGGGAGATCCATCCAAGGCGTGCGCAAGTGGTGCACGCTCAAGCCTCTGGCTTGGACAACGGACAGCGCCTGCCCTAGGGGCAGCTACTCAGCCCTCCCCTCGTACAGACGCGGGCCTCTGAGCCTAGGGGATCAACGCGGTGGGATGGTCCCGGGGCAGGGACCCTTTATTTGCACCTTTTAGAGCAAGCAGTGCTTGAGGCAATGGTGGCCGCGCCACATAGGGGGCGCTGGACTAATCGCCAAGGGCGGCTCACATCTTGGGCGCTCCCTGAAGAGCTAAGCCTGGGCAGATTCGTCCGCTTCCATGGTCTCCACACTGGCAGCTTTGGTATCCGCAGACCTAGGTTAGAGGTTGATCTTATTCCAGAGTTGATCTTACTCTTCTGAACCTCAGTTTCCGTCTAATAAAATGGAAATATTTATTCACCGTAGCTCCGCTTGCTTTAATGCCAAGGAGACACCTGGCACGAAACAGGTGTTCCATCTATGCGTGCGTCCCTTCAGCACCTGCATACGGAAAATGACCGTGATCATATTGGCTCACTGGACTCGCCTGTGGGTCTCCCATGAGGAGGATTGTCTTACCCTGTGACCAGGGAGTGCTTCAGGCAGGAATTTTGAGTTGCTAGTCTTTTTTGTTTGTTTTTAAACAGCCCCTGGGTTTTGTGGGTGTTCAGGTTTTTTAGGAGTTTGTTCTTTAAAACACGGAATGGTGTTGAGTGAAGGGCTTTGGAACCGTTCGGCACCCGCGGGTGGCACAGAGCATGGAAGACAACGGAGTGGGGCCTTTCCCGGGAAAGGGACGCGACTTCCACGGAGGCTGTGCCAGGGGCTCTGCGCTGCCTTTTGGGCGCGGCCGTCGTCCGCAGGTCGCCCCTCTCGGATTCCTGTGCGTTTCTCTGCGCGACCGCTGCAGGCGGGCTGGCGTGCTGGGATAGCGGAACTCGCCAGAGGATTGAACAAAATCGCACCCAGTTCTCCACAGGTCCTTGGGTTTGTGTGACAGTCAATGCGCGGTTCACAGCGAGAGCGCGGAATTACGTCCCGCCCTGCACCCCGCGCAGGAGGAGCTGTGGCTCTCCAAGAACCGAGGGTCTCGGTCCCCCGAGAGCTGAGCTCCCGCAGCTGCGCTTTCCGGAGTCCGGCTGGAACGAAGCCTGGAGAGAGCGGAGCTAGAGGCGGAGGGCTGGCGGAACGAGCTCGCAGGTGGCAGGGAAGGGGTGAGCGCGTGTCGAGGAGAGGTTTGAAAATATTCTGGCTCACAGGATTCGCCTCCTAGAAGCCCCTTTATTTGCACCTTTTATGCAAAGACAATGTATGCTCACAGCAGAAAATACATACAAAAACAAAAGACATTTATAACCACTTCTGATAACTTCCACGTAAATGATTACTGATAGTATTTGAATAGGTTTTCTCCCAGCCTTTGTTTTATGTACATTTCTATAAACTGCGAATTAGAGCATACACTATTTACTGATTACCACGTTTCGACTCACTTAATGTAGTATATCTTCCCTTCCCATTAAATATTGTTCTACAGTAACATATAACTTTGGTAGAGTATCTCATTATCCGTATCATCAGTTACTCAGCCAGTCTACTGTTGTTGGACATGTTTCTAATTCTGCTCTATTATAAACAACACTGTGATGAACATCTTTGCAGCTGTAGTTTTCGCCTATGGTTCTTCTCTTACCAAAGAGTCCTAAAACTAAAACTGCAAAATCAAAAGCTATGTGTGTTTTTATGTCTGGATACAGATGAACAAATTGGTCTCTTGACCAAATTTACACTTCCATCAGCAAAACTTTAGATTGCCTTTCCATCCTCCCAACCTTCCTCATCCTTGGAGTTATTTCAAAAATTTACTAGTTTTATAGTTTGGACATTACCTTTGGTACTTTAGTTGTAGTTTGTGAATTTCCAGCAAAGTGACATTGATTGTCATACATATTTTTGGCCAGTGTACATCTCTGTGGAGTTGCAAGTTGCTATTTTATTAAGGATGTTGATGGGGCTGGTGCTGTGGCATTGTGGGTAAAGCTGCCACCTACAGTGCTGGCATCCCATATGGGCGCCGGTTCAAGCCCTGACTGCTCCACTTCTGATCTGGCTCTCTGCTATGGCCTGGGAAAGCAGTAGAGGATGGCCCAAGTCCTTGGGCTCCTGAACCCACATGGGAGACCCGGAAGAAGCTCCTGGATCCTGGCTTTGGATTGGTGCAGCTCTGGCTATTTTGGCCATCTGGGGAGTGAACCAGTGGATGGAAGACCTCTCTCTCTCTCTCTGCCTTTCCTTCTCTTTCTGTGTAACTCTGACTTTCAAATAAATAAATAAATCTTTAAAAAAAAAAAAAAAAAAAGGATGGACTGGCGCCGCAGCTCACTAGGCTAATCCTCCACCAGCTGCGCTGGCACCCTGGGTTCTAGTCCCGGTTGGGGTGTTGCATTCTGTCCCAGTTGCTCCTCTTCCAGTCCAGCTCTCTGCTGTGGCCTGGGAAGGCAGTGGAGAATGGCCCAAGTGCTTGGGCCCTGTGCCCACATGGGAGACCAAGAGGAAGCACCTGGCTCCTGGCTTCGGATTGGCGCTGACCAATGCGCCGGCCTTAGCAGCCACTTGGGGGGTGAACCAATGGAAAAAGGAAGACCTTTCTCTCTGTCTCTCTCTCTCACTGTCTAACTCTGCCTGTCAAAAAAAAAAAAAAAAAAGCATGAACCAGAATGCTATCACAAGTAATTCTTTCTTCTTTTAATATTCAAGAAAATTAGTCCATTTTCCAGCCGAAAATATGCAATAAAATTAAAAATGTTTGAGAGTTACATAATAGACACTGCTGACCTTTGGAATTATCCCTTGCCATTGAATGGACAGATCTGGAGGGAAAGAAATTAAACTGCAAAACTCAAAAAGAAGATATGTATATATATGCATTCATATATATACATATATATATATATATATATATTTACACCAACTAAACACATACACAAATTGGATATTAGGAAGTTTTGCTTAAATTCTCTGGGTGTTTATGAACATGCTGACCAGACTATCAGGCCTGGGTCATAATAATGCCAGAAGAAAATCTTTGTAGAGAACTCCAGAGAAAAACAATTAATTTCATAAACTTAAATATAAGAGTGGGAATAAGAGAGGGAGGAGATGTACAGTTTGGGACATGCTCAATCAGACTTGCCCCAAATGGTGGAGTTAGAAATGTGCCAGGGGATTCCAACACCATCCCATCAAGGTGGCATGTACCAATGCCATCTCACTAGTCCAAGTGATCAACTTCAGTTCACAATTGATCACACTGATAGGTCTAAGATTCAAAGGGATCACACAAACAAGACCAGTGTCTGTGAATACTAACTGATAGAATCAAAAAGGGAGAGAATGATCCAACATGGGAAGCAGGATACACAGCAGACTCATAGAATGGCAGATGTCCTAAATAGCACTCTGGCCTCAGAATCAGCCCTTAAGGCATTTGGATCTGGCTGAAGAGCCCATGAGAGTATTTTAGGCATGGAAAGCCAAGACACTCTGGAAAAAAGAAAAGAGGACCTAAATGAAAGATCTCTGCGAATGAGATCCCAGTGGAAAGAATGGGGCCATCAAAGAAGGAGGTACCTTTCTCTGAAGGGAGGAGAGAACTTCCACTTTGACTATGACCCTGTAGGAATAAGATCTAAGTTGGCGAATCCAAAAGGCTTCCATAGCCTTGGAACTCATGACTAGAGCCTAGGGAGATTACTGATGCCATAAACAAGAGTGTCAAATTGTTAAGTCAACAACAGGAGTCACTGTGTACTTACTCTCCATGTGGGATCTCTGTCCTTAATGTGTTGTCCAATGTGAAGTAATGCTATAACTAGTACTGAAACAGTATTTTTACACTTTGTGTTTCTGTGTGGGTGCAAACTGATGAAATCTTTACTTAATATATACTAAATCGATCTTCTGTATATAAAGAGAATTGAAAATGAATCTTGATGTGAATGCAATGGGAGAGGGAGCGGGAGATGGGAGGGGTGTGAGTGGGAGGGAAATTATGGGGGGGGGGGAGCCAATGTAATCCATAAACTGTACTTTGGAAATTTATATTTACTAAATAAAAAAAGGAAAAAATGTGAAAAAAAAAAAAAAAAGGATGTTGAATTTTAACTTATCATGTATGTTGTAGATATTTCCCCCAGTCTTTGTTTGTCTTTAATTTTGTTTATGATAATTTTTGGTGCGCAGATGTAAATATATTTTATCAATAAAGTTTTCATCTGTGAGTGACAAAATAAGTGACTAATAGTGCTTTAGGCAATAAAGACATTTAATTGTCTCATACAAGAACTCTGCTGGTGGATGGCCTAGGTTAGGTGTTGCACTTGCTGGAGCCACAAACAACCCTGGTTCTTCTACTCTTCACCCCAGCATCCTTTGCATGTTGGTTTAAAGCTCATGTTCACTGAGTCAGGTCTAAGATGGCTGATGCAGTGGCAAACATAGCACACATTTAAGGCAGAAAGCAAGAGGAACAGAGGTACTAGCAGCTTCTGCAAAGTATACACTTTTCCAGAGTCAGCCCTTGTGTCTCCTTGGTCATAACTGAATCACTGACCATCCACAGGCAGATTGGTAGCTGGAAAAGCTACCATGTGGGATCCTCTTTTGAGAGAAGGCTCAGAGATGAGAACTGAGAATGATAGTTGGATTAGGCAACAGATCAAGCTCTCCAAAAAAAAAGTCTCTATATGTTGTTAAATCATTCATGTTTTCCTCTATGAAATTCTCCCTTTGTATCAGACTTAGGTAATCTTTCCCATTCCAAAATAATTTAAATATTAACATAGTTTCTTATGATTTTTCTATTTCCATTAAAGTTTTTGCCTGAATAGATTTTTTTGTCACTAAGGTCTTGGTTTTACTTTCAACAGTAAGCACTAAATTTTAGAAGACTCCCTTAAATACAAGGTTAGCAAAGTTTATGAGAAAGTAGAACTATATTTTGGTGAAAAATATTTGGGGGAGGGGTGGTGGCATTGTGGCATAGTGGGCTAAGCTGCTACCTGTAATGCCATCGTCCCATATGGGCATTGATTCGATTCCTGGCTGCTTCACTTCTGATCCAGCTCCCTGCTAATGCACTTGAGAAAATGGCAGAAGATGGCCCAAGTTTTGGGCCCCGCTACCCACATGGGAGACCCAGATGAAGCTCCTGTCCTGGCTTTGGCCTGGCCCAGACCTAGCTGTTGTGGCCATTTGGGGAGTGAACCAGCATATGGAAGACCTCATTCTCTGCCTCTCCCTCTCTCTCTCTGTAACTCTGCCTTTCAAATAAATAAATACATTCATCTTTTAAAAATTGTTTAAAGCCATGCACACTTTTTTCATAATATGCATTTTTGTGAACTTTTTGAAGACCCCTTCATAAATACATTGAAACATCTAATTGATTCACACTTTTATTCAAAGTGCATTTGCTATTTATATATCAACCATATGTCATCTGAAGTTTATTTTGGTTTATGTTGAGAGGTGGAAATCAAACTCATGTGACCAAATTGTTAATTGTACCAATAGCATTTATTATAAATCCATAATTCCCAAATATGAAATATAAATATTTCTCTTTTAAAATATTTATTTATTTGAAAAACAGAGTTACAGAGAGAGGCAGAGAGAGAGGTCTTCCATCCCCTGATTTACTCCCCAAATGGCTCGACAGCCAGAGCTGTGCTGATCCGAAGCCAGATGCCAGAAGCCAGGAATTTCTTCCGGGTCTCCCACATGGGTGCAAGGCCCCAAGGACTTGGGCCATCTTCTACTGCTTTCCTAGGCCACAGCAGAGAGCTGAATCAGAAGTGGAGCAGCCGGGACTTGAACTGGCACCAATATGGGATGCCAGCAATGCAGGTGGAAGCTTTACCCACTATGTCACAGAGCTGGCCCCTATCTTTTTAATTATATGTATATATAAGTAGATAGATAATTTGTCAAAGTAGAGTTGGAAATTTACGAGTAATTTAAAAACTAGGAAAACCAAGTTTTTTAGATTATGCATTTTCTTCTATGTTTTGCAGTAAATTTTGTAAGAGTCCTTATATAGGTCCAGCAAAATTTTATTGAAATTATTCATAGGTACTTAGTAAATTTTTTTCTGTTGTAGCTCCTGATTATAACCAAAATATAAGGAAATTACTGATTTATTATGCACTCATTTTATATAACTCTTATTAGTTGAATATAATTTTTTAATTCAGTTAGATTTTCCAGATAAACAATTATGTCACCTACTTAATGACAATTTTATTCTTTCCAATAAACATACCTGGTTTATTTTTCTTATTTTATTGCATTGGCTAGGATTGCTAATACAATGGCAAATTATGGAAGGGTTGGAGATAAACTTTGTCTATCCTGGATATTACTGATGTTTTTAGTATCTCATTATTAGTTTGAACCTTGGTGTCAGCTATATTAATAAAAATTTCCCTTAGGTTAGTAAGAATGTTGATCACAAACACCTGTTGACTTGTATAAAATATATTTTAACACATATTAGGTGATCATAGAGCTTGTCTCCTCTTTCTACAGTGATGCTTGATTATATTAATACATTTAATAATGTTGTGCTATCCTTGCCTTTCTATAATAAACCCAACATGGTTAATCAGTTGTTCATTTATTTGCTCATTACAAAGTTATTGCATACTGACCTTACTGGGACACTGCGATAAACAAAGCTAGGTGTGTGCCCTTGTGGAATTTACATTCCAATGAGGAAGATGGAGGTTGTGCCATAATTATTTCTTCTTAATTCTGTTTTTACAGGTGAATTTGATTGCTTGACACCCATCATTTACTTCCTTCCTGTTGTGTGCTTTCTTGTCCTGAACTTAAGTTCTTTGGTGTTCAGTGAGTCATTCCTGAAGGCCCTTCTTGGAAGTTGCTTTCCAGCTTTTCCAGTCATTTTTCAGACTCCAAATTCCCTTTTGCTACATTTCTTTCTGCCTCTGGTGTTCGGAAGAGTTTCTGCTTCTTGCACCAAACCCCAATAAGCATATATAGTTATATATATATGTATATGTGTGTGTGTGTGTATGAGAGAGATGGTAAAATAATTTCTGTAAAAATACTTTCTATAATTACATTCAGATCTCTTTTAAATAGCATGGAATCTATATTCTTTTTTTTTTTTTTTTTTGACAGGCAGAGTGTACAGTGAGAGAGAGGGACAGAGAGAAAGGTCTTCCTTTGCTGTTGGTTCACCCTCCAATGGCCGCCGCGGCCAGCGTGCTGCGCTGATCTGAAGGCAGGAGCCAGGTGCTTCTCCTGGTCTCCCATGGGGTGCAGGGCCCAAGCACTTGGGCCATCCTCCACTGCACTCCCTGGCCACAGCAGAGAGCTGGCCTGGAAGAGGGGCAAGCGGGACAGAATCCGGCGCCCCGAGCGGGACTAGAACCCAGTGTGCCGGCGCCGCAAGGCGGAGGATTAGCCTAGTGAGCCACGGTGCCGGCTTCGGAATCTATATTCTATAAATTTTTTAAAAAGATTTATTTATTTGAAAGTCCGAGTTACACAGAGAGAGCAGAGACAGAGAAAGAGAGGTCTTTCATCTGATGGTTCACTCCCCAGTTGGCCACAAGGGCCAGAGCTGCACCGAACTAAAGCCAGGAGCGAGGAGCCTCTCCTGGGTCCCCCATGTGGGTGCAGGGGCCCAAGGACTTGGGCCATCTTCTACTGCTCTCCCAGGCCATAGCAGAGAGCTGGATTGGAAGTGGAGCAGCCAGGCCTCAAACCAGCGCCCATATGGGATGCCGGCACTTCAGGCCAGAACATTAACCTGCTATGCCACAGCACCAGCCCCATATTCTATAAATTAATAGCACTTACCATAAGGCATGGAAGCTTTGCAAAGTTATCTAATTTATTTGGTGATGATTGCTTAAACCAGGTTTTCTTATCTCTTGTCAAATATATTTGGGTAATTCTTACTCTCATAAAAATGATCTGTATCATTGGTATTTTAAAATAAGTTATCATAGAGCTGTACCATGTTTTCTGCTATAATTTTAATTTTTTATATTTGAAAAAAATATTTTCTCATTTCCACTGTTGAATATTTGCATTTTGTGTTTATTTTGTTTTTATTCATTAAGACTTTTCCAGCTTATACTCTCATTAACAGCACACTATTTACTGAAACTTCCTAAGTTGGGCCAACCTGATAAGTGTAAAATTAAATCCCTGTGTTATTTTAATGTGTATTTTTTGATGTCTAGTGAGTTGAATGTCTCTTCAAACACTTCCTAGGTTTTTGGACCCACTCCAGTAATTCTTCTTCTTCCACTGGTTTTTCATCCTTGGAGGGTGTTACTGCTGCTGCTGCAGATGACTGACACTGAGTGCCTCATACTGTCGGGTGCTAATCCATTGTCAACCTTAGATGTTAGAAATATGGCCTCTTAGGGGGGCCGGCGCTGTGGTGTAGCGGGTAAAGCTGCCACCTGCAGTGCCAGCATCCCATATGGGTGCCAGTTTGAGTCCTGGCTGCTCCACTTCTGATCCAGCTCTCTGCTATGGCCTGGGAAAGCAGTAGAAGAAGGCCCAAGCCCTTGGGACCTTGTACCCGCGTAGGCAACCCAGAAGAAGCTCCTGGCTCCTGGCTTCTGATCGGTGCAGCTCTGGCAATTGTGGCCAACTGGGGAGTGAACCATCGGATGGAAGACCTCTCTCTCTCTCTCTCTCTCTCTCTCTCTCTCTCTCTCTCTTTCTGCCTCTCCTTCTCTCTCTGTGTAACTCTGACTTTCAAATAAACAAATAAATCTTTAAAGAAAGAAAGAAATACGGCCTCTTGTCTGTCAGTTTCTCCATGACTGTCAGTGGTGATTAGAAATGCTTCATTTTTGTTTAAGCAAATTCACCCATTTTTTTGCTTTGGGGTCTTTTTAAGAAGTCTTTTTGAAACTCAAGATCTCAGACAAATTCCCCTACACACTATTATTACACTTTTGTCTTTTCACGCTCAGGTGCTTAATCTCACTTGGGTTTAATCTGTGATGTGATCTAAAATAGTGGTCCAGATTTTATTTTCTCCAGTGAGTGAGCTGATCTAACGATCACTTCATCAAATATCTTGTAACATGTTGAGAAAGCAAACTGTCCCTAAAAGGGTTTGGGACAGACCTTTACTTATGTATTAGTAGATGTAGTTTACAGTTCCTCCTGCGAAATAATTAGCATTCTTGCATGAGTTGCTTTTGCTTTGTTTTGCTTTGTTTTGTTTTGTTTTTGGTAGACCGCACTGAGATTAGGAATGCCTTCTGAGAAGTTATTGGTAGCATGCAATCTGATCATATGAACTGGCGCCCTCTTCCTACATTTATCTGTAAACTTCTTCTCTTCCAGTCTTCTAAGTGGACTCTCTCCCCCATGGCAACTTTGAAGTAAAATTTTGGCACAGCTGTATAATCATTCTGTCAGAAAGTTGCTTTAACAGCAGCCTATACAGTTTTCAGTTCTTCATTGAGATAACATTTCTCAGTTGACCAAAATACCTTTTAAGATAATTTTTGTGAAATGATAGGTGGATAGTCTCATTTATTACAAAATCACTGCTTCCATCCTAGCTCTTTTTGCTAACAATCCCCAAGAACTGTTCAGAATCCTTTTGCCAATTGTTTAAGTGTCAGCACCCGGTGTTCACTCTTATTAAGATGACGGTTGTTTGAAAGTGTTATTTTCTGAGTAATTCTACGCTAGTTCATCAGATTGGTCTCCTTCTTGTAAGCTGTGAGTCCTCTTACTGTGTCCAGAGTTTGCTCTTCCTACAGAGGGGAGTCAACATGGAAACTCAGAGCAGCTACTTGATATCTCAGTGCTTCACTGACTTCATCTATAAAACACGATGATGACCCATTGTAGCAACTTCTGTTATGTTTCCAGGTAACAAGAGTGGAGGTAGAGGCTTGAGTAGATTTTTGTTGAGATCCTCCAGGCCTCGTGAAGAAAGGAGGTAAACATTTAGAATTATTATACACTTTGCTTTTCTAGAGGTAAGCTCCCCTGGTCTATGGAGATTAGGAAAGCAGCTGCAGCCGGAGGTGGCCACACTACAGTGCTTCATCTGCGTATCTGACGGTCTCCTTTTCATGTTTACTGGGCCAGTCTCCACAGTGCTCACTCTGTTTCAGAAGAATCCCCAAAGTGGTGACTAATGCTAATGTTGGAGCAGTCCCCTCACTCAGAATCCCTGCACCCAGTGGCTGGCTCAGAGACCCAGGTGGAACTGAAAGCTACCCACACCATCACCAGTCCTGCCTGCTCCAAATTAGGGCATGCTGGTGGGGTGACTTCCACTGGTCCCTAGGTAGTTTTTCATCTGTAGAAAATACATGAAAAGAATGCCAAGGAAACACCTGTCTAGGCAAACCCTACTCTTCAATCCAATTGCACCTGTAATATGTCTTAGAGAAATTTCTTGAAGTTTATTGTATGAGAATGGAACCTTTCTCTGGTTCCCAGAAATAATAGGGTTTTTTTCTACTATAATATTCTTTTGGCAATTTCAATGGGAATTTGGAGCATGGGCTCAGAGGATTGGAATCTCATATTTAATTCTATATTCCCAGCACCTAGTAAAAAAATGTAATAAGTATAAAAAATGTCTATGTGATAAATTAGTAGAATGATCATATAATTTGTAGTCTAAATCAGGACCCTTTTGAAAATGAAAGGGGATACCAGCCAGATGAGTCACATTATTAACATGGATATAAAATAGGACTGTCCACAGGAAACTAAAATATATGATTGCCCTATGCATAAGGGAAATGGAAAATAAAAAATACCAAGAAGGAGAAGCGGTAAGGCGGGAAAATGATGGAGAAAATAATGTGCCTAGATGCCTTGGAAAACCAACTCCAAGGTACGGATTGAACGCAAGAAGTTTACTAAGCACCATTGTTATCCTCAGTAAATAAGATGGAGTGAGAGAGGTAAGACTGGGCAGGAGCAGTTAACTGTGATGGGCCAGAGGAAACTGAAAATGCAATGGCCCTTCAGCAATATCCTGAATCAAAGCAAGGAGCCCAGGCCTCTGTGTTCCTACATCCAGAGGCCATGGAACCCTGGGTCGCCGCCTGCGTGAGGGGACACCGGGGCTGAGTGCTGGAGGTGCGCAGGCCCGGGACAGAGCAGGAAGGTCCACTACAGCAAGGCCAGGCCCGGGACCTGACCAGGCAGCTTGTGAGTCCCGTTGTCCCGTTTTAGAAGCGGAAGAGCAAGTGCCCCGGGGTCTTGTCCAGTGTGAGCCTGGCCAGAGCTCCAGCCGTTCTGCCCCCTGGTTGCTTCGCGCTGTCTCTCCTGCTGGTGCCCCGCTAGCTGTCTCTAGACTTTCTGGACGAAGTGCAGTAAATGAACAAGAGGTAGCTCTATTATCAAGTCCTAAATTTTGGAATGATTGTCTCCTCGGCACTAACGATCTGGAAGGGATTGATGCCATAACTGGAACTGAATGTCCAATTGTAGCGGTGCTCAGCGGCAACCTGGAACCTGCATTTCATAGAGGTCTTCTCTAACAAATCAGGGTGAAGATCCCATACAAATGGGAGAAATTGTTGTTTTTAGGATGGAAGAGAGATTCCTGTAGTTCATGGAGTCTTAAAGATCCATGAAAAACAAAATGGGCAGCCGGCACCGCGGCTCACTAGGCTAATCCTCCGCCTTGCGGTGCCGCCACACCGGGTTCCAGTCCCGGTCGGGGCGCCGGATTCTGTCCCGGTTGCCCCTCTTCCAGGCCAGCTCTCTGCTGTGGCCAGGGAGTGCAGTGGAGGATGGCCCAAGTGCTTGGGCCCTGCACCCCATGGGAGACCAGGAAAAGCACCTGGCTCCTGCCATCGGATCAGCGCGGTGCGCCGGCTGCAGCACGCCGGCCGCGGCGGCCATTGGAGGGTGAACCAACAGAAAAGGAAGACCTTTCTCTCTCTCTCTCTCTCACTGTCCACTCTGCCTGTCAAAAAAAAAAAAAGGCAAAATATTAAGTTTTTGACCAAAGGAGATAATAATGCAGTAGATGACTGAGGTCTCAAACAAGGACAATATTGGCTGGAGAAAAAAGATGTGGTGGGGAGAGCACGGGGGCTTGTTCCTTATTGGAGTTGTGACGATTCTCATGAATGACTATCCTGAACTTTAGTATGCGGTGCTCTTCTTGCTGGGATTATTTGTGTTGGTTCATCAGGAGTAAGAAGCCTGTTTTGCTGCCTCTGGGAAGAAGCTGTACTTTCTGTTACTGAATGTTTGGAGTAGATTCTGGTCTGTAATTGGTGGAGTGGAGAACACAGGTGTTGGCGCTTCTTGGTACCACTGGTTTGCATTAGTTCATGTTTCCATGCCAGAGTATGTGTGGGTGGGTGCGTGTACATCGCAGGGGGCACTCCAGGGGACTTTTTTTTTTTTTTTTTTGACAGGTAGAACTATAGACCGTGAGAGAGAGACAGAGAGAAAGGTCTTCCTTCCATTGTTTCACGACCTAAATGGCCACCACGGCCGGTGCTGCGCCGATCTGAAGCCAGGAGCCAGGTGCTTCCTCCTGGTCTCCCACGTGGATGCAGGGGCCCAAGCACTTGGGCCATCCTCCACTGCATTCCCAGGCCATAGCAGAGAGCTGGACTGGAAGAGGAGCAACCAGGACTAGAACTCGGAGCTCATATGGGATGCCAGCACCGCAGGCAGAGGATTAACCAAGTGAGCCAAGGCGCTGGCCCTTGAGGGGACTTTCAATCACAGGATTTCCTATGTTGTCATTGTCACACTTTCACATTTTTGTACATCAGTGAACTTTTTATATTAAAAGGTTGAGAAAAAGAAAAAAGCAGTAGCCATGGATGTGCACTGACTGTGAGCAGGTGGCCTTGCATTGGGTGAAACAGCTTTTTTCCCTGAAGGTCAGACCTGTAGAGGGATGCATCTATGGACCTTCAACAGTCAACAGTAGCTGGAGGAAAGAGTTTTCAGGCCCCAAGAGGAACAGAGCTCACCACAATGTCCACTACAGGCTGTCTCCTGTGCTGCCCAATCCTTTCCTTCATAGAGTAGGTTTACCACACCTGGAAAGCTCCTATAGGATTCTCAGTTTTCTTTTTTGAAAGAAACTCACAAAGAGGCTGAATGAGGCCAACTATAGCCCCTGCCACTAGTGCCGGTCTCAAGACCACACCTGTACTCACCAACTCCCTCCTCTACGTTCTAGATCCCTGCCCCTCAAATAGCACTTCTGCCTGTCAGGGTGGCTCATCTGGTGTGTGGCCCAGGGTGTCATTCGTGAGATTGAGACTCTGTGGCCATGCTCTCAGGCTGTGACTTGTGACCTTTTCTACTTGCCATCAGAATCATCAGAGAAGACCAAGAGATTATCCCACTGCACACCTGGGAGCCAAACATATTCCTCCTGCACACATTATGCACCAGTAGCCCCACCTGCTCCTAGTGATCACAGTCCACACCCTGGCTGGGAGGTGACTCAGTTCTCTGGCTGCCAGTCTCTTAGCTTAAAGGGCCCCAAATGTTCTAGCAGTAGCCACCGCTGAAAGCTTAAAGTTACTTGTGCCATGTGCCCTGGTGGATATATTCTCCCTCTAGAAACCAAGACCTCTAGGCCCACCCCAAAATCACAGAGAAAAGAAGCTTAAGTTGTTAAGTCACTGGGTCACTGGGAAGGAAGAGAATGGGGCCACGCTTACCCCGTTTCTCAGCCTTACTCGTCTGTATTTGGGAACACAGCACCACAAAATGGCCATTGATTTGGGGGTATTCTGGGTGCTGGAAGATGGCACCCCATCCTCACAAGCTATCATATCGAAGTGTCAGTCAGCAACTCCTAGGTAGTGGAATATAAGGTAGGACGAGTGGGTTCCATGCTCATGTACCCACTGCCATATGTGCCTCTTTGGAAAACAGGTCCCTGGTCTGATGTGTTTTGCAGGGTTCCCTGTTGATGGATCAGTACTCTGTTAACAGAGTTGTTCTGGTTCTAGAACTGCAGAGAGGAAAGAAACATCCGTACCCCAGTCGTGTGTCCTGATGTATCACTGGCCATTTTCCACCGCGTTACACCTAGGTCTGTTGCAGAGGCTCAGTGCTGGGCTCTGCTGGCAGGTTGAACAGCTGGCAGCAGCAGCAGCTAAGGTCATTGCTTATGAGTGGACACCCTCATTGTTGAGCCCATGAATCTCTGCTGCTGTGGCCACAGTCTTCTCACATCCACACATCAGCACTGTGGTGGCTGAATCCCGAGGCTGGCTGAGTCATTCTTTAGGCTTGGTTGTTGCCTGCCTCTTTCCTGGTAGGTGCTCTTTCTGGTGTGTGTTCATGTGTGATTCACTTCATACTCACTCCCGTGGGCTCCACCATATGACTCTTTCCTTCCCAGTGCTCTCTGTTCCCAATCTTTCCCTCTTATCAAGTGCATGTACAGTCTTTTATGTACACACAATGGACACTCAAGTGCATTGCATGAAGTTATTTCCCACTGAGAGAATTTCCCCTGCCAGTCACTCCACGACACCCCTCAGGTCAGGCAGTAGTGAGGTGTTACTGACTTGCACCGCATGCCATACTGACCCATCTGTGACCCACACCTGTGCTTTTTCCTTCCTCATCAACTAGATGTAAAAAGCCCCTAATGCCACGCAGCCAGAGGAGTGAGCTCAGGGAGAGGCACCGGTACAGAACTAGTAGTGGGCTTAATGGAGGTAGGGGGGCTATCGGCACATAAAGCTTTCTGACATTCTCAGGCCTTGCTGTGTTCAACCTCACTTCCATCTCACAATATATTGCTGCTGGGCCTTCCAGATCTATGACTTGTTGGTTCTGACAGAATCTAGCTCATAATAGGCAGGTCTGACTGCATGATCACTTTCAAAAATATTTGTTTATTGGAGAGGCAGAGTTATACAGGGAGACAGAGGCAGAGAGGGAGGTAGGAGGCAGAGTGGAAGGGAGGCACACTGGTCCATCTGCTGGTTCACTCCCAAATGCCCACAACAGCTGGGGGAGGGCCAGGCTGAAGCCAGGAGCCAGGAACACTCTGGATATATCCAGATCTCCCACATGGGTATCAGGAACTCAAATCCTTGGGCCAAACTCTACAGCCTCCCAGGTGTACAACCAGGAACCTGGATTGGAGGCAGAGGTGGGACTTGATCCCAGGCACCACAATGCCCCTCCCTGCATGTTCCCTTGATGTCTCATGATAAGTTGCACCATGTCTCTGGAGCCTGGAAGCACTCTAGGAGTTGTTTTCAAAACGTAACTGTCCACTGTAGATGGATCTTACTCCAGAACTCTAGTGTTCTATGCTGTGATTCTCCTACAGGAGTTTCCATAAACTCCATGTGGGATCTCTTGACACACAGATACCTCTAATTCTAGGTGGTCTGTTGGATCATAAAACCCAGGTATCAGCACTCCTTGACCCTCATCCTGCACCCACCATAGAGCTCTTTCCTGCTCCAGACACCACCAGAGTTGGCAGCCCGTGGGAAAGCAGTATTCTCCTTGTGGCACAGCAGCATTCCCCAATGTGTTGCCTCCTGAACCTGAGGCCCCCAGGTGTTTTCCTTCCTTCTTAGTGGTGGGAGGTGCAAGATGCAAGAATCTGTCCTTTCCCTTGGAGACATCCCATCATGCCCCACACACTGGGCGCTTAGCACTGCACTGCTGGAGCAGGCCACCAAATCTTCACCAGGTTTTCTCCCACCCTCTGGAGTCTTACTAAGGCCTTCATCTTACTTGTCACCTCTTCATTATTGAGTCAGTTTAATGTGATGTCATCAATAATATAGCTGGTGAAGATGTCTAGGTTGTCCAGGTCCCTTCAGCCTGCATTATGACAGAGGGTGAGAAATTATGCATAGCCCTGGGACGGTACTATAAATGTACATGTTGTTTGTCTCACATGAACACGAACTGTCTCTGACCTTTCTTTCTAATGGGCATTGGAAAAGAAAGCAGTCACCAGTTTGATGGCTACATACCACAGTTGGAACTATCTTAAATTGCTCTACCAGATACCACAGCCAGTGCAGTAGCTAGAATTGGTGCTCCTGTTTGTGCTGTTTATGAATGACTGTTGTCATCCTAATCTGGCTATTGTAGGAGCTGGGTTGATGTGATTAAATAGGCATATAATCAAGGCCACCATGAGTTGTCCTTTGGTCTTTAAAGATTTTATTGATCTCTTAAAGATGCTGTTAATCTCTTCTCCTGCCCCTAGAAACTGATATAAGTTTTTGCTTTCTTGGCCAAGGGAAAGGGGGAGATTTCAGAGGCTGCCATGTATTTGGCCTTTCTCACGGCCATACCTCTCAGCCACAAGACAAGGAATCTATGTCGGCATTCCTCTACCTCTCAGATATGTCCATTCAGGGACAAGGGACACAACACCAGGTGGATGATTGGTTCAGGGGCCATGAAGAACAAACCTAGGACAGAACTCCATCTACCAGGCTTCCATATGCTGTCTAACAGGGGGAGCCATGATGACACTTGGGGGCGCAGGCATCCATGTCAACTTGCAGCTGGAATCCAACAGTCCTCTAAAGGTCACATTTTCCCGTGGAGCAATTAAATAAATAGCCATAGCTCTTTTTAGAGAAGGGCTTTGTCAATGACCACACATTTGCCACAGTGCTGTGGGATCTGTTCTTCTGAGGACACTGCCTCTACACAACCAGGAGGTTCTAGGTCTGAAAACTGGCTCAGACCCAGAAGCTGCACAAGAGGTCATGACTATCCAGATGGCTGCTCTCATCTTCTGGGTCACCTCTCCTTGATCTTCATTAATCCTATTGGTCAAGCAATACCCTTGCTGGCTGCTCCTCTGTCTTGACCCTGGGGATGTGGGCTGGGATTTCAGGGCTGATGAAGGAAAAGATAGGACCACAGGATGCAAAAGGAGTCCTGCACAAGATGAGGAATAAGTGGGCATGACCCAGAAGGGGATGAAGGCAAGGCACTCCTGGGGGAGAGGAGAACTGGGGAGGAGCCGGAGAAGGATTTGAGCTCTCCAAAGGGCAACAGTGGTCGGGGTCTTCTATAGCCTCAGAACTTGTCTTGTCTGTGGCTGGCAAAGGTTGGATGCAAACGTTTTGCAGGAGAGGCAAAGTAAGCAGTGACTGCATAAGGATGTATGTATTTGGGTTGTATTTAAAGCAACTGGATATTTTAAATTTGAATTTTTAAAATTTGACTCTAGCAGGCTTTTGAGATAATTGCTCAAGGCTGCTGTGGAGATGTAGCCAACAGAGGGACAATATGCGGGGGACCTTCTTTAGCTCGTGTATATGACAATTGTCCTGTGTTGTCTCTCAACCTCCCTCATCAACTGGCTGCCACTCTGATTTGCGCTCATTATGATAATTTCCCGCACCTTGTCTCTGATGTCAGTGCCTCCACTTGGCCTCTGGGCTTTAGGAAATCCCTCATTCCCATTGTTTTGGAAGCCCCATCACCTAGCAATATCTCTGGCCTTCTGCCCTGGTCCACAGAGGTCAGCGCCTCCACATTCCTCAGTGACGCTGGTGCCCCTCTTGCCAACTTGTTTCCCATTGCTTTGATGAGCAGAATGGGGTTCTCCTGCAGAACATAATTGGTTGCTGAGTTAGGTAGCATGCACATTTCACTGAAGCCTGTGAAACCTTCTTCCTCTGTCTTTCATGGCAAGTCTGGTCCTTCCAGTTTCTGCAGTGTCAGCCATCACTTTATGCTTCCTCAAATCAACTTAAGTGTGTCAGCGACATCTCCCAGGATCCCAGCATCCAGGCGTTCCAGAGACTTGGCAAGGTTATTAAACACTACAGTGTGCTCCAAGAGCTATACTCTCCTTTACCTAGCTTTGGGCTCTGTCCCCTCGATCCAGTACCCTCATGATTCATCCCCCCATAAACTCCTCTGGCTCTTGTTAGCACACATTGGCTGAGTCCTTCAGCTCCTTCAGGGAATAGTACTTTTCCTCTCTCAGTAGGCCCAGCATGTCCCTGGCCAGGCTCTATTGGAACCTGACTTCAGATTGTCTGATGGCAAGCACTGGTGACAGGCTTAGTTACTGGGAGGAGTGTGGGCTGTCTGTGTCTTGTTGTCACACAAGTGGGAAGTGTGAGTCTTTTTTCTTTTTTGGGTTTATTGATTTATTTGAAAGGCAGAGTTACAGAGAGGCAGAGGCAGAATCAAAGAGAGAGAGAAGCCTTCCATCCACTGGTTCACTCCCCAAATGGCCACAATATCCAGGGCTGGGCCAGACCAAAGCCAAGAGCAAGGAGCTTCATCCAGATCTCCCACGCGGGTGCAGGGGCCCAAGGACTTTATCAAATGGCCGCATTTCCCAGGCCATTAGCAGGGAGCTGGATTGGAAGTGGAGCAGCCAGGACTTGAACCAGTGCCCATATGGGATGCTGGCACTGCAGGCAGCGGCTTACCCTGCTGCACCATAGCGCCATCCCCTGAAAGTGTGAGTCTTCAACAGGGGGGAGTAGGTTACTTCTTTAGGCCCGAATGTTCAGGAGCTCTGAACAGTCAGGACACTGAATGTAAACATCACCATCTCATCTGTGAGGATCCATTCCTTCCCAGTCAGGGCTCTGGACATCTGGAGCTGTGTTCCTCATAATTCCATTCTAGGCTGATCTTTGGCCTTTTCCATCCCTGATCTGAGATCAGGAGTGTCTCTTCCACACTGCCAGGGAGGCCCCCTGCTTCTACATGAAGCCTCTAGCTGGTGATTCATCTCCCTCAGCCTTGCCTGCTCTTCTCTGAGGCACCAGTGACCATCAAGAACAGTGATCCAACTACTATTGTATCATTATTACTACTCGGGCTGCTTTAGACTGCATATTTGTGCCCACCCCTTCCCCAGATGCATAAGTTGAAGCATTAACCCCCAAGGTGAGAGTATTTAGATTCAGATGAGGTTATGAAGGTGGAGTTCTTTTTTAAATATTTATTTATTTAATTGAAAGTCAGAGCTACACAAAGAGAGAAGGAGAGACAGAGAGACAGAGACAGAGAGAGAGAGAGAGGTCCTCCATCCTTCAGTTCCCTCCACAGTTGGCCACAACAACTGGTGCTGTGCCCATCTGAAGCCAGGAGCTTCTTCCAGGTCTCCCACATGGGTGCAGGGGTCCAAGGACTTGGGCCATCTTCCACTGCTTTCCCAGGCCACAGCAGAGAGCTGGATGGGAAGTGGAGCAGCAAGGACTTGAACCGGCACCCACATTGGACGCCAGCACTGCAGGTGGTGGCCTTACCTGCTACACCACAGTGCCAGCCCTGGGTGGGGTCCTTGTGGTGGGATTAGTGTCCTCATAAGAAGAAAACCCTCAGATGTGAGGGCGATCTGGCTGCAACATCCGTCACCCCACTGATCCCCAGGGTTAACCTATGTGCGTGCCTCCCCAAGCTGAGCACTCTGTCAAAGAGGACGACCTTCCCTGACAGAGGAAGACTGGTCCTCGGTCAAGGGCAGATGAGCAGCTGCGCTCCCCTGCTAGAACCTCCAAACAAGGTCTCAAGGAAACCGTCGAGTACCTCACTGACTCCACTTCCACCATGCAAGCCCACAGCCAGAAGGCAGCTGTCTGTAAACCAGGAAGAGAGTCCTTACCAGAAACTGACCATGCATGCACCGTCACCTCAGACTTCCAGCCTTGACTGTGAGCAGTAGATAAGCCACCTCATCTATGGTACTTCCTTACAGCAGCACAAGCAGACTACCGCACTGCTTCATGTCAAAGACCCGGATTATGTTACCCACAGGAACAATTTTCTCTTTCCATTTTTAATAAATTTTTTTTTGACAGGCAGAGTGGACAGTGAGAGAGAGAGAGAGACAGAGAGAAAGGTCTTCCTTTGCCGTTGGTTTACCCTCCAATGGCCGCCGCAGCTGGCGCGCTGTGGCTGGCGCACTGCGCTGATCCGATGGCAGGAGCCAGGTACTTACCCTGGTCTCCCATGGGGTGCAGGGCCCAAGCACTTGGGCCATCCTCCACTGCCTTCCCGGGCCACAGCAGAGAGCTGGCCTGAAAGAGGGGCAACCGGGACAGAATCCGGTGCCCCGACCGGGACTAGAACCCGGTGTGCTGGCACCGCAAGGCAGAGGATTAGCCTAGTGAGCCATGGCGCCAGCGATAAAATTTTTAAAAATTGCAGACACAACTGTAGCATGACAGGTTCTCCATCCATCACCTCCCACCCATGCTGTGGTCCTCACTACCACTGTCTAGCAGGTAAACCACCTGCTAAACCCCTAAGGGTCTGCCTCCTAGGACAAATTATGGGGCAGGGTCCTGGACAAAGAGACTCTGAGCTCCTAAGGTCTGTGAGCAAGAGTTGTACTGGGGAGTGCTCTCCAAACCAAAACCTGGGACAGAGCTAGGGAAGTAGAACTGGGCAGCAGACATTGACCTGGGTCAAGGAGTGCTGAAGCTGGGTTGGCCCCTCGAAGAGATCCTGAATCAAAACGAGGGGCCTGGACTTTGCAGTGTTGCACCAATCATTGAGAGATGCAAGTTGCCTCTGGCGAGAGGACACAACCTCGAGCAAGATGACTTCCTATGGGTAGACATAATTCACTGAGAAGAACATAGCTGTGAACCAAGCAGCTAGGAAACAAGCAGCTCAGTGCTCAAAGGTAGCGCACCACGGTATCCACTGTAGCCTAGGTCACAAGCTTCCTTGCAAAGATACTGCAAACTCTTCTGTCCTATTGGGAATTATGAGAGAGAGTGCGCGCGAGAGCGAGCGAGCTGTCTTCTACTGGTTCACTCCCCAAATGTCCACAACAGCTGAGGCTGCACTGCAGAAGTGAGGACCTGGGAATGCAATCTAAGTCTCAACATGGGGGCAGGGACCCAACTACTTGAGCCATCACCACTGCCTCCATGGGTCTGCATTAGCAGGAAGTTACAATTGGCAGCTGGAGCCAGGAATCAAAACCCAGCACTCTGATGTGGGATGCAGATGTCCTAACTGACATCTAAACTGCTGGACCAAATGCCTGCTGTCTGAGCTAGTTTTTATTTCTAAACATTAATAAGCTTTCAAAACCTTTGCATGTCAAATATTGACTCTAACAAACATTTCTGACACCCTGATTTTAACTGGTCAATAAGAGAACGTTCAGTTAGGTAGTTACCTGTACTGTGGCAGTCCTGTCATTGCAATACCCAGTGTAAATCAAAAGTAAACATAGTTGTTGAAAATTCATAGAATCGGCCAGCGCTGCAGCTCACTAGGCTAATCCTCCACCTGCAGCACCGGTACTCCGGGTTCTAGTTCTGGTTGGGGCGCCGGTTCTGTCCCGGTTGCTCCTCTTCCAGTCCAGCTCTCTGCTGTGGCCCAGGACGGCAGTGGAGGATGGCCCAAGTGCTTGGGCCCTGCACCCGCATGGGAGACCAGGAGGAAGCACCTGGCTCCTGGCTTTGGATCAGCGCAGCCATTTGGGGTGTGAACCAATGGAAGGAAGACCTTTCTCTCTGTCTCTCTCACTGTCTAACTCTGCCTATCAAAAAAAATTCATAGAATCTGCATCTCTGCTTCAAGCCTTTTCCAAAGGCAATGGAGAAAGCCAGTATTTCCTCCAACTGCCCCAGCTGATTTGGTTGAATAATAACCAAAAGCCAAAAGAAACACTATTTTGCTCCAGAATGGATCAGGGAGATTCCCCTCAAGGCAGCCATGCATATAAACCCTGGCCCACAGTCTTGTGTTCCGGATGAAATAAGGAAGTGGCATGGATATATGTTAACCACAATTGGGAAGACTACATAGCACCTGTCCCCAGTTCCTTCTCCCCAGCGTCCTTATAGCAACAGTACAACTGTAGCGCATTCCTGAAACCAGCACAGGCCACACTGTGCTCAGAGCCTTCAGCAAAGTATTTCTTGTGCCCCCTTTGGGTAACAAATGCCCAATTATGGGGATAGAGGTGAGATGATGAAAGTCTCTGTGAGTCATTTAAATAAAGTTTGACGATGACTTTGGTAGTGATAAAGATCAAGATGGCAGTCAGGATGGTAAGAACATCACACCCATGAAGTCACTGTCCTGGACTTAATGCTCGCTATACCTGGTAGCTTTCTTTTCCTCCAATGTTGCTTGTAACACTCCAGCCCTCCCAGATATTACAAATGCTCAAGGAGGAGGGGAAGAGGCTGCAGGGAGGACAAGGCAAACCCATCAAGGTGCATATCCCACTAGCAATGTCATCTTCTCTTATCACAGCAAGCAGAGATCAGCATTTTAATATTTTATACCTATTATGGGTCACTGCTATGTGACAAAGCTTACATCTTCCCCCACCTGATCCACAAGAGGAGAAGGAAGCAGAAGAGAAAAAGTGCACATTGCATGCTAAGGGGCAGTGAGGGGTTAAGCCCCGCTATTCAATATCGTAGCCATCAGCCACATGTGGCTTTGTACACTTGACGTGTGGCTTGTGGAACTGAGAAACTGGATTTTCAATCTCATTTCATTTTATCAATTTAAAGTTAAATAACTACATGTGATGGGACAGCACAAAGTTAAGAGAAATAACAGAACTGGCTAAACAATTCACATTTCTCAGAGATCTTTGCTGAAGAGTCTCTCATTTGAGTCTCGTAACATCATACGTTGGGCAGGATGAGCAGGTGATATTATGCACGTTTTAACCAGACATAAAAAAGATAAAGTGACTCATTTAGAGTCATTAGGTTGTTTATGAGAGACGCATGCCTCCCAGTCCCAGGTTCTGACAACTGGCTCAGAGTTTCTCCATGATTCTGTGCAACAATAATACATAGCAACATAATTAATATGACACACTCCTTGTCATGTGCGGGGAAGCTCCTTACATCTGCTGCTCGGTGCTTGTCAAGAGTTTGCACATCCTAGTGCTCAAAGAAAATGAGCACAGAGATGGCACCTGGGGCCGAGTGGCTGAACTCCACCCCACTGCATGCTATCGGAGACAATCCATCAACACGGCTTGCACTTCATAATTGAGACGAAGATATGATGCCAAGTAATAGGGTAGATATTTAGTTCTGATTGTGTATAAAATTTCCAAATGTTTCATGAAAAACTTGAGCTTGCCTCCTCAGCCATATCTTTTTTATTTATTTATTTATTTATGGGGCTGATGCTGTGGCTCAGCAGGCTAAGCCTCTACCTGCAGCACCAGCATCCCATATGGGTACTGGTTCTTGTCCCAGCTGCTCCTCTTCTGATCTAGCTCTCTGTTACGGCCTGGGAAGGCAGCAGAAGTTGGCCCAATACTTGGACCCCTGTACCATATGGAGACCTGGACGAAGCTCCTGGATTCTGGCTCCTGGCTTTGGATTGGCCCAGCTCTGACCATTGTGGCCATCTGGGGAGTGAAACAACAGATGAAAGACTTCTCTCTCTGTCTCTCCCTCTCCCTGTCTGTAACTCTACTTTTCAAATGAATAAATAAAAAATTTTTTAAGAACATTTATTTATTTACTTTGAAAGGCAGAGTTACAGAGAGAGAGGACAAGACAGAGATCTTCCATCTGCTGGTTCACTCCCCAGAAGGTTAAGTTTTATGTTTCAAATGGCTACACACAATTTCTGACCCAGTCTTTTTTTTAAGGGTGATTGCTTCAATTCTTGTTGTTCACCATTGAAAAGAAATATTGTCCACCCAAACAGTCAATAGAAACTACAACCATCAGAATTGTGCCAAATAGGCAGCAAAAATATCTACAACCACTCAAAAATGTGTGAGTTGAAATTTTAATTTAAATAATTGAAAGATTCTATAAGGTCTTTCTTTGACAAACATAACATTGACACCATATAATGCTAGTATTTTGAACTTAAACATTTTAAAAATTTGTGAAGTAGAGAGGTGAGTATGAAGAGAAAGAGAGAAAGAGAGAGGGAGCGAGCTCCCATCTTCTGAGGCATTCCCCAAATGTCTAAACAGCTGAGGCTGGGCCAGGTCAAAGCCAGGAGCCAGCAACTCAATCTGGGCCTCCCCTCCAAGTACCCAACTATTGAGCCCTCACTGCTGCCTCCCGGGGTCTGCATTAACAGGAAGCTGGGGTCAGGAGCCAGAGCCAAGCACTCAGATGTGGGTCACAGGTGTCTTCACTGCTAGGCCACAAAGGTCCACCCCAAGCCAAACTTTTTTTGTATTCCATATTTTTTTAAGTTTTTTTTTTATTTGACAGGTAGAGTCATAGACAATGAGAGAGAGAGACAGAGAGAAAGGTCTTCCTTCTGTTGGTTCACTCCCCAAATGGCCGCTACAGCTGGCGCACTGCACCGATACGAAGCCAGGAGCCAGGTGCTTCTCCTGGTCTCCCATGCGGGTGCAGGGACCCAAGCACTTGGGCCATCCTCCACTGCCGTCCTGGGCCACAGCAGAGAGCTGGACTGGAAGAGGAGCAACTGGGACTAGAACCTGGCGCCGCAGGCGGAGGATTAACCAAGTGAGCCATAGCGCCGGCCCCTTGTATTCCATATTTAAAGTCATGGGGAAGTTCTAATCTGTGGGATGTACTTTGTTAGAGTGGTCACCTTGCAGCTGGTGCAGGTGACACTGGAAAAGGACACAGCAGCCACAGACAGAAGCCTCTGATCCAGGCAAAGGCAGACATTTCCCTCACTTGAAGCTGGGCACACGAGGAACACTGTGTCCCCCGCCAGGCTACCTGCTGGCCAGCACCTTGAACACCTGCAGCATGAACACCACCACGAGCCCCAGGAGCACCTTGCCTCTGAGTGGCAGGGGAACATTCTGCTGCTGGCTCCCACTGCGGGAGTTCAAACCGTGTGACAGTCCTCAGAACCTTGCAAGGAGTCACTCATCTTTCATCATGCCACATACCTGCAGGTGGGGCTGGCTTCCTGGGCATGCAAAAAATGGCACATGCGCAGAAGGACCCTGCACTTGGCCGAATGCTCTATCATCACTACATGGAAAGTCCTAACAATGTTTTAAGAAGAGATTTCACGTTTTCTTTTCACTGTGGGCCCCACAAACTATGTAGCCAGCCCCCACCTCCAACACCGCTAATGACCTAAGCCTGGTGGCTGGGACCTCAGCATCTCACAGACAACAGTACCTGGGCACACAGTAGGGTCACACCCTGCAAAATCTCACTGAATCCTTGCACCAGTCCCAGGAGGCCCTTCCCAGTAGCACACCCATTTTATAGATGTGAATATGAAGACTTAAAATGGCCAAATAACCTTTCCAAGACCAAACAGCTCTGGGGAGCTATTCCATTCTGTGTGGCTCTGGGACTGAGCTCCTAATCCTGCCAGCTTTTGGTCCTGGACTTCAGCCACTGGATCTCAGTTCCTAAGACTGGAAAAAGTAGCAAGGAAAACAACATGTTTATCACCTGAAATTGTAAGAAAAGAGCCAGATGGCTACACTGATAAGATGAAACTCAAAGGATTCTCCCAATTTTCACAGATATGAAATGGAAACTCAAGTGCGTTCTGGCATGTTCTTGATATCTAAGATTTGAAACATGAAAAGGTGACCAGCTTGGACAACTTCTGACTTGTAAATGCGGAAGAGTTGACTTAACAGCCTTCCAGGGAAGGGGCGGTAGGGTCCTGGCAGCTGCTCGTCACCAGCCAGTGCACACCTCAGAGTTGGATACATTTGCTGGGCCCAAGTCACCGTGGGCCTTGACTTCTTGACTTCTGACTTGATTCCAGCCTTGTGAAGGCCTGAGGCAAGGCTGTGGACATGCACTTGGCCTCCAGCCATCCCTGTGTGCACACACAGGCACATACATGTATATGCACACATCTACATGTATATAAATACACATACACGTGCATTCACACCTATCCACAGACACCTGCACACACATGAGGGTCCCTCTCAAAGCTTGTGGAAAATGGAATTTGAATTTTAAGGCAACAAATTCCCACATCCATGTATACTTGTAGAAGCATACACAGAATGCACACACTTCTACATACCACACATGTAGGTCCACATACATGTGCACATGCACCTATGCCATGCCATTTACATGACATACATGTGTGTGTTGCAATCACACATGTGCATATGTATTGCATACACTCATCTCCACACACACACGCACACACATACACATGTACACACAGAGATTCACACAGCTCAGGCAGGCTAGCCCTGCGCATGGAGCTGTGCTCAGCTCAGTCTACACACGACAGAACTCAGCACTCTTTCTCTAACAATTTCTCTGCACAAAAACAAACTCCCAGCCAAGTCTGCCATTCTTTCACGACCTGCAGCAACTTCCATCTGAGTGCTGCCAGACAGACCCTTGGACCGGACAGACAGCAAGCGTCAGAGGCCGCTGTCACTTCCCCTGTGAGTGCTGCTGATGTCCCAAGCAGGGGTCCTTAGTGCAGGCTGCCACGAAAGCCGGCACTGCCCTGGCCCTCTGCACGTTCTTGCTGAGGGGCCCAGCAGGGGGCACTTGGTTCTTTTTGTGAGCCCTTGCTCTCCCCAAGGCAGCCTCCTCTTCCCAGGACTGCCATTCACACCTCCAGACCCCCCTGCACTGCTGAGCAAAGGAGGGGAACAAAGACTTTATGACAAGTTTTATTAGCGATGCCTCCTGTGCTAAGTCTCTGAGACGGGTCAATGCTATTAACCCCATTTTACAGAGAGGGAGCCAGCCCCAGAGAGGTCAAATGCTCCCCTCCAGGTCACCCAGCATGTGCGGGGCAGAGCTAATTAGCCCCAGCTTGTCTGTGGGCCAAGGCACCAGGAGGACTTGTGCCACAAGATGCACAGGAGGCCACTCCAAGTCCTGGAGCTTGGACTTCAGGAAGCCAGAGATGGACCCAGGGTCAGCCCCCACATGCCCACTGTGTCCTGTCTCCCACCGTTTTCACTTAGGAGAATGCTTCAGTGCAGAGCTACAGGAGACTCTCGGGGCTTGCTGGGGCTGAGCACACACCAGCTGCTCAACTGGAGAGAGGTCGTGGCTTATCAAGAGCGGCAAGTAGCCATGAGACCTTCTGACACCACCAGCTGGGATCCAAAAAGAGACTGGATTATATTCTGCCTCGATTCCCCTCTCACCCGTGCCAGGATGGTCCCCACCCCCCACCCTGTACCCCCGCCAGCTGGATCACTTGCCCCAACAGGCCTAGGGCACGCTGCATCACCCACAGCGGGCTCCCTTCCTTCTGTCCACAGCACCTCGCATGAGGCTGGTACCTGCCCGCACAAAGGCCAAGAAAGGCACATCCCAGGCTGACTACAGACACACAAGCCCCAAAGGCCACCAACATCCGCCCTGAGAGCGGGGCCCCTCTGCCAACGCGGTGTGTGTGCTTGGCTATCCCAGGGCTACTGACAGCTGGCACAGCAGTGAGTGTGCTGGTGGCGGGCTGTCCTGGGAGGCAGCCCAGACCCTTGGTTGCCAGAGGCATGCACCTTTGCCAAATGCAACTCGCCCCAGCCAGTTCTGCAGGCTCTCAAGGCCTCGCAACTGTGGGATTCACAGGCTTCCCTATGGGGGCCGAAAGCACAGGCACGGTTGTCACCCAGGGGTCTCAGGTCCTCCATGCCCACCTCAGCCCTGTGAGGGCAGTGAGGAGCAGCAGGTGCACTTGGTGGAGCACAGAGGGCAGCCCTGTGCTCTGCGGCACCCTGCGGCCCCACAGCTCTCCCCGGGTGGAGCACTTCCATGGAGGCTGCCTTGGTGGCCGTCACAAAACCCAGGAGGCCAGGGCTGCAGCAACAGCGTGGGTCCCAGGCTGGAGGCCGGATGTTCAAGATCAAGGTGGCGGCAGGGCTCGACTCCTGTGGGGCTTCACTCCTTGGCTTGCAGACGGGCATCTTCGCATGGTCCTCCCTCTCTGTGTGCCCACATTTCCTTTCCTATAGAGACACCTATGTGGTGGGATGAGGACCCACCCTAATGGCCTCCTACTACCTTAATCACCTATTTTCAAATGCAGTCACATCCCGAGGTGCTGGCAGTTGGGGCCCACTGTGCAGTCCACAGCATCTCAGGAGGCCTGGGAGTCGGGGGAGACAGAGTCTGATGTCACAGTGGAAGCTGATGATGTCCTACGGGGCTGCAGCCAGGCGTGGGATCTGAGCTCTGCCAATGGATGCTCACATTCTGGACTTGGAGTCTGGCACGTGTGAGGCAGGTGCTGGGGCAAAGGGACACTGTCTCCCTTCGGTGCTGGGGTGGAGACCAACCAGAACAAGAGGTGGCGCGGCCGGCAGAATGGCGTTGCTGTTGGCACGCAGTGGAGTCAGGTGCTGTGACAGCCACGGAGATTCCCACTCCCTAAGCCGGGTTCTAGGCGTGGCTCCTGGCTGCTCCGGTTCTCTAAGATGTTGAGCTATGACTCTGTGTGCTGCCTGGGATGCCTTCTTGTAGGTTCCTTTTCTTAAAGAAGCTAGGGCTGATTTCTGTTGCCACTGAGAACCCTAACTCGTAAGGAAAGGAGGCTTTTCACCTGACCTCCATCTGACTGCAAACAAGGATGGGAATGAAGTCAACTTTTAGTATACTCCAGGAACAAAAAAGACTGCTTGTCAGTTGCATAAAGAAAGCAAAGTTTGGGGGCCGGCACTGTGGCATAGTAGGTTAAGCAACCGCCTGGGGTGTTGGCATCCCTTATGGGCACTGGTTCGAGTCCTGGCTGCTCCACTTCCAATCTAGGTCTCTGCTGGTGCCCTGGGAAAGCAGTGGAGGAGCTCCAGACATTTGGGGAGTGAACCAGCAGATGGAAGACCTCTGTCTCTCTCTGTAACTCTGCCTCTCAAGTAAATAAATCTAAAAAAAAAAATCGAAGTTTTACCTCCTGTGCAATCTTGATAAAAAACACTCCCCCTCAAGAACCTACTGTGGCTCCCCATCGCCCATGGCTTCATGTTGTCCTGCCTATAAGAACTTTCATGACATGGTTTCTGAACATGCAACCCATACCAGGCCCTGCTGCGGACACTGTCCACTGTCAGCCGGCTCTCCTACTTGACACAGCGCACCCCCAGTTAGGTGCACTGGCTTCCACGTCACACTGCATGGGATTCGGACAGAATCCGGCCCTGCTGCTTTTTGGTGGTGTGACCCGGGCTCTGTGTGCCTCACTTTCCTCGTGTATACGAGAGAGGTACACAGGGTCAGCATTTGGCTTGACTTGGCAACATGAGTCTGAAGCAGCAGCTGGGAGAGCGCAGGCCCAGGACTAGCAGCAGCACCATCAGCTGGGAACCTGTGCGAAATGCAGACTCCCAGGCCCGGCCCAGCCTTTCCAGGTCAGGCACTCGGGGGCGGGGGGGGGGGCAACAGTCTGATGTAACGCGGACTCCAGCAGATGCTGACCTAGCCCGCTGGGGAGCCACTCCTGTAGGCCGACACTGCTTCCGTCCTGCTGGTGACTGGCTTGAGGGCAGACGAGCCTGACACCGGCACTCAGTGTACAGGCTGCTGTGGCTTCCAGAACAGAAACCACCGGCCGCCAGCCTCTTCCTGGGAGAGTAAGAGGAAATGACACGCCCTGCAGTCACCTGGGGAAGGCTGGGCCACGAGGCACCCTGAGAAATGAGAGGCGGAGCCAGAGCTGTGACAAACTCAGGGGACTTTAGATAGCCACCTTCACCGACCAGGGAAGGGCCTTAGGTCTCAGCTGATCCGAGCAAGGTTTCTGTCACCCGCAGCCAAAAGAACTCCAGGCTTGCTGGGAGGTGAGACTGACACGCAAAGCCCTTAGCACAGTATCTGACCCGCGGGGAATGCACCGAACAGCTTGCCACGGTTGCTGTGGAATACACAGCAGGTGCACCAGAACGACTGTAACTTGCTCAAGTCTCATCCTCTGGCTGTGTGCACACTGTCGCTTGCCACGGCTTTCCAAATCTTGCCACCTTCTTCTCTTTTCTTTTTATTTCATTTTTAATTGGCAAATAATTATATATGAAGGTATTTCAAATCATTTATGAGAAAATGGAATTAAAAGATTAGTTTACTCAGCTGTGAAAAATTTTAGAACAATGCATAGTTTTTTAAAAAGATTTATTTATTTATTGAAAGGCAAAGTTACAGACAGGCAGAGAGAGAGAAAGAGAGGTCTTCCATCCACTGGTTCACTCCCCAAATGACCGTAATGGCTGGAACTGGGCAGATCTGAAGCCAGGAACCAGGAGCCAGGAGCTTCTTCCGGTCTCCCACGCGAGTGCAGCGGTCCAAGGACTTGGGCCATCTTCTACTGTTTTCCCAGGCCATAGCAGAGAGCAGGATTGGAAGTGGAGCAGCCAAGACTTGAACCGGCGCCCATAGGGGACACAGGCACTGCAGGCAGCCACTTTACCCCCTATGCCACAGCAGCAGCACCCATGCATAGTTTTTTTATAGTACACATTTCACATGAATTTTAAAATGTTTATTTTATGTATTTGAGAGACAGGGGAGACAGAGTTCCTATCCACTGGTTCACTCTCCAAATCTCTGAAACCACAAGCTGGGAAACTAATCCAGGTCTCCAGCTGGGGTGGCAGGAACCCAGTTAACTGAGCCGTCACCTGCTGCCTCCCAGCAGGAAGCTGGAATTGGCAGTAGAGCTGGGAATCAGAAGCAGCCACTCCTGGGGCTGGTGCTGTGGCCTGGGAAGGCAGTGGAGGATGGCCCAGGTGCCTGGGCCCTGCACCCACATGGGAGACCAGGAAGAAGCACCTGGCTCCTGGCTTTGGATCAGCATAGCAGCCATCCGTTTGGTGAACCAACGAAAGAAAGACCTTTCTCTCTGTCTCTCTCTCTCACTGTCGAACTCTATCTGTCAAATAAATTTAAAAAAAGAAGAAGAAGCAGGCACTCCCATGTGGGATGTGAGTGTCTTAACCTCTGTGTCAAATGTCCACCCATCCACGACGGTTGTAAAGACCACTCACAATTTCCTGGGTGCAATTGATGTTTTGATACATGCATACGTTTTGGTATGATCAAACCAGGTTAATTAACATATACATCACCTCAAATATTTATCATGTCTTCCTGGTGAGAACATTTAAAATCCTCTTGGCTATTTTGAAATATCTAGCACACTGTTAACCGCAGCCACTGTGCAGTGAGGTTCAACATTAGATCTTATTTCTCCTGCCAAACTGTAGCTTTGCACCATCTGCTGACTTCACCCTCACTGCATGCATTCATTTGCCCTCTGTCAGGGCCCACCTCAAATCGAAGCTCCTTGGAATCTCTTAAGAAGTACTGCACTAGGGCCAGCGCTGTGGTCTTAGTGGCTAATTCTCTGCCTGCAGTGCCAGCATCCCATATGGGCACTGGTCATGTCCTGGCTGCTCCTCTCCAGATTCAGCTCTCTGCTATGGCTTGGGAAAACAGTGGAAGATGGCCCAAGTGCTTGGTCCCCTGCATCCATGTGGAAGACCTGGAGGAAGCCTCTGGCTCCTGGTTTCAAACTGGTCCAGCTCTGGCCATTGTAGCCATCTGGGGAGTAACCAGCGGATGGGAGACCTTTCTCTCTGTCTCTCCCTCTGTCTATAACTCTGCCTCTCAAATAAATAAATAAAATATTTAAAAGAAGAAGAAGAGGAGGAAGGGGAGGGGGAGGAAGAGGAGGAGAAAGAAGAACTGTGCCCTTGCTACCCCATGACTGAAGCTTTGTTCCCTCCCGTGTCTCAGCTGCACCTACTTTGGCACAAGCCACCATTCAAGGATGTGGAGGACACTCTCCACGTCAGCGCTCCTAAGACGAGAGGAGCAACTGCGACGTTTAGAAGGACGTTGGGAAGCAAGTTAAGGACACTGCTCCACCTTGAAGGCGTCTTGAAGGCATCGGGAGCCGCTGATGGGCTTTATGGAAGAGTGCGCGATCAGTGGCCGTGTGGGAAATACCTCCCTTGTGTTCTACCTTTGTCATGGCTGTACTTCTGCTCCTCCCTCTGCCCCCGCTAGCCCATCTCCCCCAACCCTCACCTCCCTCTCTTCTAGTGTTGAGATCCTGTCAAGACATTGGCTGTCCTCTGCCAAGGTCAACTCTCTCCAGGGCTGCTCACCTCCTGTGGGGTCAGCTCTCTGCTCTGCCTCCTTGTGGCTCCGCCCCCCATCCACCTCCTCGCCCTCCTCCACGCAGGATTACGCTTACTCTCTACCAGACTGAAGCCGACAGACAGAAGTACCCTTTCCTCCACCTGCTGCTGCCACTAGCTTCTGTTCTCTCCCCTGCTCCCCTCCACCCGGCCTCCAGAACCGAGTCACTGTCCCTGTCCCCACTTCCTTCTGCCCCCCGTGCGCCTCGGGCTGGCCGCTCCCTGTTCTCCCGAGACGGCTTTCTCCAAGATGAGCAATCTAAGCACAACACAACCCCTGAGCTGGGCAGCCCCATCCCCCCCACCCCCGGGCAACCCTGGCCTCACTAGAAGCGTCTCCCCTTTGCTTGCATGACCCTGGGAGCCCCGCACCTCTCTCACCATACTCACCCTGCCTACTCCTCTGCCTCCGCCCTTTCCACCTTCACTCCTTGTCTTCCTCCTTCCATGGCCTCTCCCTGAGTGAAGTCACCTGCACCCACAGTTTTGACTATGGCTTCTCTCTAGCAAGACGAAGTCCCATGTGTGCCTGTGGCCTAACCTCCCACCCGAGTCCCAGAGCTGGGGACTGGCTCTTTCCTTACAGTTCCATCATGCTTCTCTCTCAGTCAAGAACCTCTAGCTGCACCTGTTTGTCCACAGAAGAGAAGGATATCACTGAGTTGTAGAATCATAAATTGGAAGGGGACAGGATTATTGTCTTGTCAAAACTCTGATCCCATGTGAGATACCCACCATAATACTTGTGGAAAGATTGTCATCTTGCCTTCACTTAAATGTTCTGAGTGATAGGGGGCACACCATGTCACAAAGTATCTTGTTCTATTTAAGATAGGTATTAAATGATTTTTAGGCTCTGCTACCTAGTGGTCCCAAACGCTAGACTCCCTTAATGCAATTTGGTCTTGCTTTCCTCTTCTGCCTCACATCTTTACCCACATGGGACCATTTCCTGCTGCAACACTCTTGCTTATGCCGACTCTCAAACATCTCAGCTTCTCATCCTTTTTTTTTTTTTTTTTTTTTGACAGGCAGAGTAGACAGTGAGAGAGAGAGACAGAGAGAAAGGTCTTCCTTTACCGTTGGTTCACCCTCCAATGGCCACCGCGGCCAGCGCACTGCAGCCGGCGCACCACGCTGATCTGAAGCCAGAAGCCAGGTGCTTCTCCTGGTCTCCCATGCAGGCATGCCAGCTTATTCAGGAACTTTTTCCTGATCTCACCAACTAAATGCTCTCGCTCCACTCTTGAAATCCCAACCCACTTTGTTTACATTTCTTACTCACCTATTTATCATTCTGTCCATCCACTCACTATCTGTCCATCCATCCTCTATCGTTCTACCATCTATCTACCATGCACCATCCATCTACCATCTACTCATTCACCCATCATCCTTCTATCAACCACCTCTTCACCCCCCAACTATCCACCCACTATCCATCCATTCATCTACCATCCTTCCACCAACCGTCCACCCACCCACCCTCCATCCAACCATCCACCCATCCACTCTCTATCCATCCAACCATCCACCCACCCACCCACCTTCTATCCATCCATCCAACCATCCATCCACTCACCATATATCCATCGACTATGCGTGCATCCATCTATCCATTCATCCACCATGCATCCATCCATCCACCATCCATCCATCCATCCACCCTGCAGTATTTCTTGAACTCACTCACTAGCACAGACTCTGTGCTGAGCACTGGAAACACAGCAGGGGCAAGGCATGGAGGAACTTGTGGACTTCCGGAAAAGGCAGACATTAAATGCTGGTTACCATACAGAGGCAATGAGTGCAAGAAAGGGAGAACTTGGGGATGCATTGGGAGGACGTAACGGGAAGATCTAGCCAAGTCCAGGTTAGGATCAGCTCCCTGAAAATGTAACACTACACTGAGACACAGAGGATGAATGCCAGTGGGCATCCAGCAAAGAGAAGGGGTCCTCCGGGTGTCAGGAATCATCAGGAGCAAAGGCCTGGATATGAGTCAGTGTCATCACTCAGGGATGTGAAGGAAGTTGTCCACAGCCAGCGCTCATCAGACAAGAGGAACAACTGCAAGACACTTTGAAGGATGTCAGAAAGAAAGTTGAGAACGCTGTTCCACCTTGAAGCATCGGAAGCCACTGAGAGCTTTATGGAAAAGCGGCACAGTCAGTCTATCATGTTGAGAATGCCTCCCTCGTGCTCTGCCTTTGTTATGGCTGTACTTACGGCTCCTCCCACTTCCCCTGTAGAATTTTAACTTTCTTGCATGCCACTCTATGCCCTTTCAGCCCTCCTAATGCCTAACTCTAGGGTGGAGGGCAGATCAGGTGCTTGCAGAACTGAAATAAAATATCTTTAGTCACTCTAGTGGCTATAGAAAAACTAATAATCATATGAGTACAGACTACAAAGCCAAAAAGGACCACAGTAAGTTAAAGAACACATTTGCTAACTAAAATATTAAAAACTGACATGGGTGTTTGGCTCAGTGGTTAAGATGCCACATCCCATATCATAGTGCCTGGGTTCAAATCCTAGGTCCACTTCCAATTCCAGTTTCTTGCAAATGTGCACCCTAGGAGGCAGTGGCAGTGGCTGAAGTAGTTGGGCCCCTGCCACTCATGGGAGTTCCGAATTGGGTTCCTGGCTCCCGCTTTTGGTGTGGGCCAGCCCTGGCAGTTGTGAGCACGTGGGAAGTGAACCAGCTGATGGAAGATCTCTCTCCCCACCCTCCCTTTCAGCTGAATAAAAACGCTTTAAACATATTAAAAATTAGGAAGCACCTTCTTGAGTACCAAAAGGAATTGGGGGCACATGGGTTAACCCTTTGAGATGGATGTCTCTGGGACAACTCCTCTCTCAGGGTGGGGCTAGATGGGGTCCTCCTGTCCTGCCCCTTCTTTGGGCCTCCACCTGTGTCATTTCTTTGTTTTAATCAATGTGCAATTAGGAGGCAGAGGATAGCGGTGGAGGAAACCAAGACTGCCTATTCAGGAAGTCTCTGCAACTTTGCTGTAAATGTAAAAGAAATACCCAAAAACGTGTACTTAACGGGAATAGGAAGGAGGACAACTGCCCTGCTCTTCCCAGGGCAGGGCAGCGCTGGTCACCTCTGGGTGTGAGGTGGGAGGAGAGCTCCGTCCCTTGGCCCAGCAGCAGGGCCAGGAGCAGAGGACACCAGGCCTGGACCCCCTCCCGCGGTGCTGCCCCTACACAGCCAAACGGGTGGCAAGCACTGCCAAGGATTTCCAATTCATTGCTCTAAATGCACAGTGCCATTTGTGAGTCAACACACATCTTAGAAACAGATAAATATCACATAAATCAGGGAACACGGGCATTTTTGTCCTACCTTTTGGGGGAAGCAAGCTAAGTATGAGGTGGCAGAAAGAAAGGAATTATTCTAGTGGAGACTGAAATATCTAGGTGAGGATTCAATAGGTTTTGTGGTAATTTGCCTCCAGGATACTGGCATTAATACTAAAAGCGGCCTCTTTGCCAAGATCGGGGCAATTTTCCTGGACTGGGGCGCCATCTAGTGGACATTTGCTCATCTTCAGGCGTCCGCACGGCGGCGCCGCGCCTGATCCCGATGGCAGCGTGGCCGGCCGGGTCCCTTCGACTCCAGGAGGTGCTTTTTTTAGGAGGAAAAGCCTTTCCTGCTATTTCTTTTTACAATTCCAGAGACACGGCTTGCGCGTATCAGCCGGCCATTCGGACCTGCTTTCACAAAGCTTCGGGTGTGCGCTCCCACTCCCGGATTCTGGCGGTCGGTGTGTTTTTATGATGGGCTCCTTTGCCAGGCAGCCCAGGTGTGCGGGCGTGAGCCGCGCGCGGCCGGGCCAGAGGCCACCGCGTCCAGCAGACCACCCACACCGGGCTGTGGGGCCGCCATTTTCTCCGGCCGGGCCCGACGGGCAGCTGGTCTGAGCCTCGCCAGGGGCCTCGGCATGGCTGGTCAAGACGCAGGGGCTGGGCCCGGAGCCCGGAGCGGTGTCCCTGGCGATTCGCTGCCGCCGCGGCACCAGCCCAGCACCCTGTGTGCACGCAGAGCGCCCAGGATCGCCCGTGCTCCGCTGGCTCATCACTGTGCTGAATTTGATTAACACGGATCTTCCACCGCGGGTCATTTCTGCGGGACCCACTTGGCAAGGGAGGAAGCCCTTTGGTGGTTCCCAAAAGGAAACAGGTGACATTTGAAAAGCACACCCCTTGCCTTCCAGAAATCTAGGTCTTAGGAGTAATTAACTGAACGAAACGCATTTTGTTTCAACATTGTCTTATTCACAGGAGTATATTTGAGGAAAGAGGATGTTTCTTAATCAGGAAGGGGCTGAAAACTCATAGAGTTTTCTGAGAGTTTCAGAAAAAAAAAATATAGGTGCTATCTCTAGAAAAATATGCTACGGTTTGGTTCACTGCCTCCCCCTTAGGGCTTAGAAGCTCTGTCCCTAGAGACGCTTCTGTGGCTCCTGGGCTTCTCTTCATCCAGCCTTTCTCTCCAGTTCAGGCTCGTTCAGGGGAATCCCGAGTGGTTGCCAGGTGCCAGGCACTGGGCTAGGTGCTGAGTATACAAAAATAAATAGACCTCGCAGACTTCAAGGGATCTTAGAACGTTTTCTCGTTTTATTACTTTTCCTCCAAAGACCTCATGTTTTGAAAGCAGTAATTCATAACTTTCAATTATTGGTCTGTTTTTCCATGAGCTAACTGACATCAGTGCCATGAAGCACCCAGGGCTTTGCACATAGACTCTGGCACATAACAGGTGCTCAATTAATGTTTGCTCCATTCTACTGACTTGAGCTGATAAAATTCTCATCAAAAGTTAAAAAATGGTCACTAGCTAGGGTTTCGTCATGGGTGAACATTCTTCTAGTGGATAAACCATTTTCTGGTTGGCCTTCCGAAATACTGGGACTAATCTCTGGACACTGCTTAATTGGAGAGCCCCGGCTGCCAAGAGCCAAGGTCTAGAAACTCAGAGTTCGCTGTCTTTGAAAAGGGCTCCTCGCCTTCTGGAATTTTGATGGTTCAATAAAATAATGTTTTGTTAACAAGAGAAAGGCTCAGATAAACCTCACTCTCATAGCAGACCAAAAGCAAATCAGAAGGATTATGTTTTGTTGTTGTTTTTTGTTTTTGTTTTTGTTTTTTTAAATGAAAGAAAAAAAGAGGAAGGGAGGGAGGGAGGGAAAGCAGGCTAACAGCAAACTAGGAATAGAGGGGCTCTTCCTCAACCAGACCATCTACCAGGAACAGCTGGGGCTGGTGCTATGGCACAGTGGGTCAGGCAGCACCAGCATCCCATGTGGGCACCGGCTCAAGTCCAGGCTGCTCCACTTGCAATCTGGCTTCCTGCTAACACATCTGGGAAAGTGGTGGAAGATGGCCCAAGTGCTTAGGCCCTTGCATCCACATGGGAGACCTGGATGAAGTTCCTGGCTCCTGGCTTCAGCCTGGCCCAGCCATGGCCATTGCAGCCATTTGGGGAGTGAACCAGTGGATGGAAGGTAGGTCTCTCTCTCTCTCTCTCTCTCTCTCTCCCTCTGCCTTTCCAATAAATAAATCTTAAAAAAAGAAAAGAAAAAAGAAAAAACCCTACAGCTAACATGATATTTATTGGTGAGAGACTAGAAACTCTCATTAAGATCAATAAGAAAGCAATCCTTCTCATCACCATTTTTTTTTTTTTTTGACAGGCAGAGTGGACAGTGAGAGAGACAGAGAGAAAGGTCTTCCTTTGCCGTTGGTTCACCCTCCAATGGCCGCCGCTGCAGCCGGCGCACCGCGCTGATCCGATGGCAGGAGCCAGGAGCCAGGTGCTTTTCCTGGTCTCCCATGGGATGCAGGGCCCAAGCACCTGGGCCATCCTCCACTGCACTCCCTGGCCACAGCAGAGAGCTGGCCTGGAAGAGGGGCAACCGGGACAGAATCCGGCGCCCCGACCGGGACTAGAACCCGGTGTGCCGGCGCTGCAAGGCGGAGGATTAGCCTAGTGAGCCGAGGCGCCGGCCCATCACCATTTTCAATATCATGACGGAAGTGCTAGCAATGCAAGAAAGACAAGAAAATGAAATGAAAGGTATACAGATTAGGAGGGCAGACATAAAACTGTCTTTGTTCACAGATGACTTCATTGTCTATGTCAAAAATCTGAAAGAATTCACACACACACACACACAGGCACAAATTCTCAGAACTCATAAGCAATAGACATAGCAAGGATGCAAAGTAGTATACAAAAATCAGTTGCTTTCCTATTTATTAGCAATCAACGAGGGGGGTTTGAAGTTAAAAATGCAATTCTATGTACATTAATTAATACCCCCAAAATGAAATACTTACGAGTAAATCTAACAAAATATGTGAAAAGAGAGATCTGAGAAGAACTTTACAACTTGGTAAGAATTGAAGTGCTGAATCAGTGAACTGTCCATGCGCGTGGGTAGGAAGACCCGATGTTGTCAGGGTGTCGTGTCTTCCCTAGTGGATCTGTGGGTTCCCCGCAATCCCGGCCCGAAGCCCAGCGAGTTCCTGCATGGGTGTTGACACCCTGGCCCTGCAGTACTGCGAGGAGGGAGAAGATGCAGGAGAGCAAGCCCTACAGTGAGGGAGAACCACGCTGGAGCGCTGACAGCACGAAGCTGCAGCCATCACGTCAGTGTGGCGCTGCAGAGAACAGGCAAATGGGCCACTGGAAGAAGAGAGAGGCCAGGAATGCACTCATAAACGTGTTTCACTCACTCACAGTCAAGAAACAAAACCACAGAAGGGAGCAGAGGTAGGCTTTTCAACAAGTGCCGCCAGATCAACTGATCATCCACAGGCCACAAAGAGTGGGAACACAGCCCTCACCACCTTAACAGAAATTAACTCAAATATGGGTCACATGGGGGGGGGGGGCGCTGTGGTGCAGCAGGTTAACGCCCTGGCCTGAAGCGCCGGCATCCCATATGGACTCCGGTTCGAGACCCGGCTGCTCCACTTCCAGTCCAGCTCTCTGCTATGGCCTGGGAAAGCAGTAGAAGATGGCCCAAGTCCTTGAGCCCTGCACCTGCACGGGAGACCAGGAGAAGCACCTGGCTCTTGGCTTCGGATCAGCGTGGTACGCCGGCCACAGCGGCCATTGCGCGGTGAACCAACGGAAAAAAGGAAGACCTTTCTCTCTGTCTCTCTGTCTCTCACTGTGTACTCTGCCTGTCAGAAAAAAGCCTGAATGTCAGTGGAGTGAGTCGGTGTCATGGCGACAGAGCGTTGGGGCCGCAGTGGAGGGGCTGGCAGAGCAGTGTGACCGTGTGGGAGACAGGCTGAGGAGCACCACGTGGCCAGCCAGGGACAGGCTCTAAGAAGAGCAGCAGATGCTGCTGCTACTTAGCCTCCTCCCGCGGAGGAAGGAACCAACAAGAACCAGATGGGACTCGGGACCATTTCCCAGTACTTTTGCTTCCCAGGGGATCCTGGGCTCTTCAGGAAGCTCAAAGCAGTAGGTCAATTAGAAGCCAGACAGGATCCCAACAATGTGTATTGAATTCACTCTTGGAGAAGAGAGTCCTGCGAAATGGAGATTGGGGCCAGTGTTGTGGCATAGCAGGTAAAACCACCATCTGCAACAACAGCATCCCATATGGGCACCAGTTAGTGTCCTGGCTGCTCCGCTTCCAGTCTGGCTCCCTGCTAATGGCCTGGGAAAAGCTGTGGAAGATGGCCCACGTGCTTGGACCCCTGCACTCATGTGGGAGACCTGGAAGAAGCTCCTGGCTCCTGACTTCAGCCTGGCTCCACCTTGGAGGTTGCAGACACTAGGAGAGTGAACCAGCAGATGTAAGATCTCTCCCTACCCCCTCCCCCGTAACTCTAAACGTCAAGTAAATAAATAAACCTTAAAAAAAAATGGAGCTTGGGCTAGCACACTAGGCTTATTTTTCATAGAGCTGATTGGATGTTGAGGATCTAATTCCTGAGCTGGTCTAGATATAAGAATGGAAACCAGCAGTAGACCTACTAGCAAGATAAAAGGGAAGATAACCCAGGGAAATGAGGGAGAGAATAACATCAGCCATTATTTGGATGAATATGTGAGTGACGGGCTCAAGAACAGGTCTCAAGAGAGGGAAAATGTCCTTCTGGGAGGAGACACAAGTATAAGGGGGAGTTGGAATGTCAGGGAGAGCAAAACTTCCCTGTCCCAGCAGAGCCCTGAGGGGAATCACAAGGTGCCCAGGGAAGGATCCAAGGAAACAGTGAGCCCAGCAACTCCAAGTGGAGGGCGGGGGGAGACCGAGGGGAGGAGGAGGAGGGAAATAGAAGTGAGGGGAGAAGGGGGAGAAGGGAGAGAAGTGGAGAGTGAACATTTAAGGAGCCGAGGAGCTCCCTTGGATGCTGAAGACCTCTCTTGAAGCCACCATTGGCTCGGGCACAGCTCCGTGTGGCAGGTAACAACATGGCAAAGCTTGGCGTGTTCATGTTCCTTTCTTTTCAAATCCCTTCCTAAAGCAGGTATGAGTGCTACTTGCAAGGGGCCTATCCAGCCACGGGGTGCAGGCAGTGTACCTCCCGGGCTCCTAGCTAGGACTTGCACTCAAGCAAAGTGTGACAAACAGATGCTGCCATCCCCCAGGCTCTCAGAACACACTGTTTGCCTGGCTCGTCTGCCTGCGCTTTGGCCTTAACTCCTATTTCCCATGACTCTTACCCCACTTCCCCTCGGGGCCTGTGTCCTGCTGAACCCAGCCTGCTTGGCTGTGTTCCCAAAGCCTTCATTAGCACTCGCCCTTCCCCTGGGAGCCCGAGCTCACTGCCTGTTCCCGGTTTCACCGGCCCTTGGTAGGATAATGTTGTGATGTGTGGCTATCTCAGAACCATGGCTCAGCCCCAGCTAATGTCTCATCATTGCCTGCTGCCGGGAATCCATCCAGCTGTGTGCACCAGCCCTGGCTAAGACTTCCAAGTTTCAACTCTCAGCAGATTCAAGCCCGAGTTGGCCATGCAACTGCAATACAGTGGGGCAAGTGTTCTGCAGCACGTGCTGTATTTGGTGGGAGACCCTCCCCAACAGGGTGGCGGCCACTATCTAAGGAAACAGAGCACCTTCCATGCCGCTCACACCCACCTCTGCTGTCTTCCCATGCTGCTCCAGCTTTGTTCTAGATGTCCCTCAAGTTATAACACACACCTTACATCCATATGGCTGTCTTTAAAACAATCTGAGAAGTCCAGGTTATTTCCAATGCACTACTTATTTCAGAGGATAAAAAATACAACCTCAGAAGAGTAAATAAACTCAACTGATAGAGCTGTAATTTTCTGATAAGCGGGAACTCCTGATTTCTTTTTGGCCCACTGCCTTGGCAAGAGAGTGCCACTCAGCAAGGAATAAGCTACGTGTTACAGAGGTGCAGAAAAATAAAACAGGGAGAAGATGGAATTATGTTGATTACTGGTATGAGAAATGCTTTGGATCCCACAAATTATTCTCATAAAAACAGGAAAGAAAGTGAAGATACAAAATCATTAGGATAAAACTATCTTGGTTCCTTTTTGAAATAAATATCTGAATACATTTTCAGGTAGACAATGATCTACAATATCATATAACTGAAATTTTAGAAAATAATTTTATTTATTTTTTATTTATTTTTAACTTTTATTTAATGAATATAAATTTCCAAAGTACAGCTTATGGATTACAATGGCTTCCCCCCCATAACGTCCCTCCCACCCACAACCCTCCCCTTTCCCACTCCCTCTCCCCTTCCATTCACATCATGATTCATTTTCGATTCTCTTTATATACAGAAGATCAGTTTAGCATACATTAAGTAAAGATTTCAACAGTTTGCTCCCACACAGAGACATAAAGTGAAAAATACTGTTTGAGTACTAGTTATAGCATTAAATCTCAATGTACAGCACACCAAGGACAAAGATCCTACATGAGGAGTAAGTGCACAGTGATGACTCCTGTTGTTGACTTAACAAATTGACACTCTTGTTTAGGAGAGAGTCAGACAGAAAAAGAGGGAACTCTCATCCAGTGATTCACTCTCCAAATGCCTGCTGTGGCCAGGGCTGGGCCAAGACGAAGGCTGACCCCAGGAGCCAGGAATCAGTCCAGGTTTCCCACACAGGTGGCAGCAACCCAATTACTGGAGCCATCATGGTGGTCTCTCAGGGTCTGCACTAGCAGGAAGTTGGAATCAAGGACCAGAACCAGGGACTGTCCCCAGGCATCGCTCGCACGCAGCATCCTATCTGGCAGCCTAGCTCCTAGGCCAGATGCTTGTTGCGTTTAATTGAACTTTAGACTCGTGAGGGTACTTCAAACGTTCATGAAGAAATGGAATTAAAAGGCAAGCCCATTTGGGTGCAAAAAATGTTTGAAAGCCATGCATAGTGTTTTCATAGTACACAGTTCCCATGAACTCTCTGAAGGCCCTGCGTATTTTTAGGAAAATTGCAAATTAAAAACTTACAATAGTACCCTACTGAAAGAAGTAATTCCAGCATATGCCAGATGATCAAAATGATTTCGGCTTGATGGCTTCCTTCCTATGGGCTCCAGTGCAGGGGCTGCAGATTCACAGTGATGAATCATAGTGGTCCTCAAGTAGTGCCACGGGGCTCACCTTCTTACATGTACCAAATTCTTGGTCTCTAATCCCAGTCACTCAGATTCAATGGTCTGGATTGGGAGCTCGAAGTCCACATGTTGAACAAGCACACCAGATGATTCTAACGCACATGGTCTTTTACAGGCTTGGGGAGGGGGGTGAGGTGCTGTGAGGGGCCACAGTTCCTTCTGAATCACTAAGATGTATTTTAAGGTTGGAAAGCTAGTAACCCCTCATGAGTCACAGGTAACAGCCCTTATAACAGCAGTCGGCATACTCGATATAAAGCAACTCCCTGCCTAAGCATGTTGGACAACCGGTACCCTGAGTGTTCCCGAGTCAATATGCCCACTGGAGAATGGGCACAGCTGACTTGCTACGTGCCTGAACTCTACCCACCCACTCACTAGAGCAAACTTCAGAATATGCATCTCTGGGGCCAGCGCTATGGCACAGCGGGTTAACACCCTGGCCTGAAGCGTCGGCATCCCATATGGGCGCCGGCTCTAGTCCCGGTTGCTCCTCTCCCAATCCAGTTCTCTGCTATGGCCTGGGAAAGCAGTAAAGGATGGCCCAAGTCCTTGGTCCCCTGAACCCACATGGGAGACCCGGAGGAAACTCCTGGCTCCTGGCTTTGGATCGGCGCAGCTCCGGCCGTTGCGGCCATCTGGGGAGTGAACCAGCGGATGGAGAGCCTCTCTCTCTGTCTCTACCTCTCTCTGGAACTCTGACTTTTAAATAAATAAAATAAATCTAAAAAAAAAAAAAAAAGAATGTGCATCTCCTAGGTTCTCCTCCACAGCTGGAGCCGCTAACCCCATCTGCCCCTTCCATTCTATGCCCTCCCCGACCAGACTGCAGCTACTTTCAAAGGAGTTCCGTCAGCACTGGCCATCAGGGAAGTGAGCTCTTCCAGCTTAGAATACCTCCCTCAGGTTTGACGAGCAAACTTGATTCTCTCCAAAGTCAACCGACCGATTCAGAGAGTACCAGCTCTTGCCTTTTAGCTTGAATCCATCGCTCCTTCTTCAGATGCACCTGGTACAACCACAAGTATTCTGCAGCCCTTTATCCTCAACTGTTTACAGCAGTTATTCTCAATCTTGGCTGCCGTTAGCATCATTACAGAAACTTGTACATATCCCAAGTACTGGGGTGGGCATTGGGACACAGTGGGTTGAGCCACTGGTTGGAACTCCCACTTCCTATATTGGAGTGCCTAGGATCCAGCTTCCTGTTAATGCATACCATGGGAGGCCGACGATGATGGTTCCAGTGCTTGGGTCTCTACTACCTACATGGGAGACCCAGATGGAGATCCAAATCCCTGGTTTCAGCCTGGCCCACCCCAGGTTGTTGTGGGCATTTGGGGAGTGAACCAGGTGATCTCTTTCTCTCTCTCTCTCTCTCTCTCTCTCTCTCTCTCTCTTTCTCTCGCTCTCTCTCTCTCCCCTTGTCACTCTGCCTTTCAAATAAATAAAAATATTTTTAAAAATATCGAGTACTGGGTCAGTGTTGTGGCACAGTAGGCTAAGCCTCCGCCTGGAATGCTAACATCCCATACGGGTGCCAGTGCATGTCCCGGCTGCTCCTTTTCTGATCCAGCTCCCTGCTATGGCCTGGGAAAGCAGTGGAAGATGGCCTAAGTGCTTGGGCCCCTGTACCCATGTGTGAGACCTGGAAGAAGCTCCTGGCTCCTGGCTTTGGATAGGCCCGGCTCCAGCCCTTGCAGCCATCTGGGGAGTGAACCAGCTGATAGAAGACCTCTCTCTACCTCTCCTTCTCTCTGTCTATAACTCTGACTCTTAAATAAATCTTCTAAAAAATAAAATTGATCCTCATTGGGAACAACTGGGGGCAGGAATGACAGCATGAACATGAGAGTTTTAGCATTGCCTGTGGAAACGGTGTTGCTGGCCATGCACAGTGATCAACCCATCACTCTCCTCAGCTCTGTAGCCATCCAGGCAGCAGGTATTTTGGGGGCCTACCTCACGGCAGACACTGTGTTGGGCCCTCGGGTAAAATGGTGAACAAACAAGGTCCCTGCTCACACACTGCATAGATTTCAGACAAGAAAGACCAATAATCAAAGTAATCCAAACGTCTACGAGAGTTATGAAGGCGATCAAAGAGGAGCAGTGAGAGATCTCGCGAGCTTGTGGGAGAGTGGATGGCCAGGGCGCGTGCAGCTTCTGTGTGACAGACAGGGGGTGGCCTCCACGCTAAGCCCTGAATCCTGAGAAGGCCAAGACAGGGGAGGCCAGAGAGGAGAGCATTTCAGGCTGTGGCAAAGAAAGGGGGTGCATGCTCTTTGCTTCTTTTTCCAGGGAGAATCTAGCAGGGTTCTTCAACTGCCTTGACCAATGGAAGATGGCAAGTCTGATGCTGGGTCTATGAGAGATTGGCAGCTTCCAATTCCCATCTCTTGGGTCCCTCCATCTGGCAGCCCTGAGAGGTCCAACTCCCCTGGTGAAAAGACCACACAGACCCTGAGACAGCAAAGGGTTCATCAGGATCCAAGCTTCCAGAAACTTCTAGACATCGTTGCCTCAGCATGTGAGTGAAGCTCTCTTAGACCCTCCAGACTAGAGCAGCTCCTGGCTGAATAGCAGCACATAACTCCCATCAATGCCATGAGGAGTAGACTTGTCCAGCTGACCCCTGCTGAAATTCCCGACCTACAAAATTGTCATGATAAACAATAAGATGATTGCTGTTTTGATTTGCCAAATTATGGGGTAATTTGCTATGCAATAACAGATAACTGGAACACCATCCAGGAAAACAACTTATGCAAAAGTCCTTGAGGCCAGAATGAGCCAGTGTGGATGAGGCTAGCAACAGAAAAGAGAAGAAGAGGAGTGAGTTGGGAGGATTGAGTAGGGGAGGCTGGTGAGGTGCCTGGTGGGCCCTGCAGTGAGTGGCCATATGAAGAGTTTACAGTGGATGAGTGCTGGCCTGAATTATGAAATTCCTGGCTACTGTGGGGCAAGCATGGACTGAGAGCAACCTATTATGAGGCTGTTGCAACTGGTGATTTTTTTTTTCCTGGTTAGGGATTCGATCCAAACTGTAGCAACTTGCCCTGCAACACGCTGTCATTGGCTTCCTGACCTGTGTTCCACTCCAAGCCATTGGTCCTCTGCCTTTTTCTGTAATATGCCCTTCACTTGTCATTGGAGTTACCCAATGGAGCCTCTGTCTTATTCTCCAGGGGCCCATCTCAACAGGGCAACAAAGACAGGAAGGCCTTCCCCTTCTGCTGGTCACTCGTGCGTGGTAGAAGCTTCACTGGTGGAACCAGTTGGGGATGAGAGGAACAGAGCTGGGAACAATTAACATGTTGGGCATACTTGGCTTGGCTGCCCCTCATGACTTCCCTTTGGCCCATAGACAGCATGAGCCCTGCTCTGCCTTCTGTGTGATGAAGTAGACCTGTCCTTCATGGGAGAGGCCCAGGGGGCCAGGTGCTACACAGACTGGGGGTAAGTCCACCATATCCTGGGATTCAGTAATAGGAAGCTCCCTTACCTACTGACACAGTCACATTCTTAAGGATGGGCATTACTAATAAGCAGGGTGATATTTTGGCCTTTGTTACTTGATTTCCATCATTCAAGGAGATTTAAACAGGTGGTGAAAAGGGACACAACCTATTTGAACCCTGAATCCCTAGCACACGAGGTCCTACAGCAACAACCTGCCTGTAGTCGGGATCCTTGTTTGGCTCCCCAGCGTTCCCAGGGTTACCTGCCTCTGACTGTGACCTCCTGGTTACCCAAGAGGGCTTTCACACACTTCCTGTTTCTAGACCTTTCCATTGCCTGCCCCGATGCTCAGCACCTTAGTTGGATTTCCCAACAGAGCTGCCTGCTCCGCAGGCGTTGGACTTCCTTGCATTCACATCAGCTGGGCCAGCTCCTCTTGGTCTCCCAGGAGAATTGCAGTAGATGCACCTCCTTACAAGTCTAAGTTCCCTCCTTGTCCAGGCTGGCAGCCTGTTGAGCTAGGAGGGCTCGTCATTGTGACAGAAATGCACACACAGTAAGTGTTGCGGGTTCTAGAGTTCAGCAGGTCCCTGCTCTGTGACCTTTAGCAATTTTCTTAACCACCCTTTGCCTCAGATGCCTCATCTGTAAAAATAGGCGCGGTGGTCCCAGAGACAGGTCTTCCTCCTATTTCTGGGAGAACTGAAATAGGAACTGTGAAGTCCTGAGCACTGTGCCTGGTGCTAAAGAGAACTTGGTGGGGTATCAGCTGATACCTGAGGGCCCTCTCCTCCAACTTTTTCACAACTGAGTGGGAAGTGGGTAGAAAGAGGAGGTAGGAGGGTAAGGAGGCCAAGAGCCATTCAAGAACAGATTTCAGCTTGGACTAGAGACAGATGCAGAGAACATGGTCTCTGTCTCAGGTTTGGTTTTTTGTCTTTTTTTTAATCTCTGAAACAGAGCTTAGCCCCCAGTACATAGTAAGTGTCCAACTGATGGTTGCTGAAGAATTCCCATGGCCCTGTATCAGATGACTGGGCATGACCAAGGAGAGGCACCTCACAAAAAATCCAAGAATGAAACACTGACCACACATGAGGGCCTTAAATTCTCTCTCACCTTTTCTTTTCTGCTAGGGCAGACGCAAAAGCTTTGAGGGTCTGACCGCGGTGGCCCTGCATCTCCAGACATGGGCTATGGTTCAGCCAATCTCACCAAGACCTCAGCCCCAGGCTGGCCAAGGTGCTCCCACCCGGTCAGTGCTGCAGCACCACTGTGTTCCTGGAGGGCTGTTGTGGGTGTGGTCATGAGAAACAGAAACCAGAGAAATTATGAAGAGATGCCAGGCCCTCTCGCTCAGCGAGCTGTCGCGTTTCCAGTGAGCACAGTGGCAGAGGGAGATAAGTGCAGGCATTTAAATCACTATTGTGTTTCCTTCCACAGGCAATTCGGGAGGTGTCTGTAGTCTTTGTAATACAGGATGGCAGTGATGATCATGAACTCTGAATGGGTGAATAATTAAGCCCTTCCTTTCCTACAGGTGCCTGTCCTACTGGCGCCCTCCTTCCACCCAACAATGCCTACCACTTGATATCAACAGCAGCACAACCATATGAGCAGAGAACTTGGAGGAGCGAGCCTGAGACTCTAGGATCCCAGCTATCCAGCACCCCGGCTGCTTGGACTCTACACAAGCCATGTGCCTGCCTCTGCCTCAGTTTCCCTCTCTTGGAACTCAGAATTCATAACACATCAATGCCTTTTGTGCAGGTGATGTGTGTGTGGCCATGGAGGCGGGCAGAGGCAGGGAGAGGTCTGACCAAGGGTAAGTTACTCTTGGTTTTTGCTTCACTAGGCCTGTCTCCTTCCTCATCTGGCCGTGAGACCAAAGCTCTTGAAACCAAAGGCTCAACGAAAGAAGAGTTTACTAAGCCGCTACACATGCTAGGTCCAAACAGGACCAGCTCCTGGGACCAGGTCCCTCAACTTCCGACAGCAGCAAGGCTGGATCGCGGTGCGAAAAATGTCCCATCGGGCGAAGAGTATTTGTAGAGTGAAAATTCGGAGAAGGAAAGCACACTGAACCTGCCTGGGCTACAGGTAAGCGGGGTGGCGGAGGCCTCCGGCCGGGCGGCCGTGCACAGACGGAACATACGTGCTTCCCCGCTGCTGCACGCGGAGCGCGCGCGGCCCCCAGGCGGCTGCGCTGCGATGTGAGGTGAGGCGAGGCGTCAACCCCACTACCCCGTCTCTGCCTGGGAAGGAGCAGGGCCACTGCCCCGGACTCCCCCATTCCTGGACGTTTCCAGCGCTGCCCTCTTTCAGGAGGGGAAGCCAGGACATAGGCACCTGATCGTTTTCCCTCCTGTCGTCCTCTTTCTACGCCATCAGCACCCCACTTACGAGTAACCGGGTTTTCTCTATCGAGCCCTTACACCCCATATACAAAGAGAGCTTGTAAAATTCAGAAAATAAACATCTCTCTCCATAAAGCCTGGCTTTAAACTATTATTTCAACATGAAATCAACAAAGTCAGCTTTGGACACGGAAGCCCGTCAAGGACTTTTTTTTTTTTTTTTTTTTTTTTTTTTTTTTGACATAGACAGTGAGAGAGAGAGACGGGTCTTCCTTCCGTTGGTTCAGCCCCCAGATGGCTGCTACGGCTGGAGCTGCGCCAATCTGAAGCCAGGAGCCAGGTGCTTCCTCCTGGTCCCCCATGCGGGTGCAGGGCCCAAGCACTTGGGCCATCCTCCACTGCACTCCCTGGCCACAGCAGAGAGCTGGACTGGAAGAGGAACAACCGGGACAGAAATGGGACTAGAACCCGGAGTGCCGGCGCCACAAGACAGAGGATTAGCCTAATAAGCCACGGCACCGGCACCGGCACCGGCCGTCAAGGACCTTTTCACTCCAGCGCAACCCGGCCCTCCCTGCAGTGTGTGGTTTGGGTTTCACCATGCGGAGCTGGGAGGGACACGATTTACAGGGGCATGAGAATCACATCTGCTTATCATTTCACAATATTATTCCCAATTATTCCTGTTACCCTTGCCAACTGAAAATCCTTTGTAAACAATTTCATTCTTTAAAAAAGGTAAATTACTCCCCAGCAGAGCCTTTGCATTCAGCTGTCGCACTGGTGTCCTCGGGATCCCAAAGGCCCAGGACTTTCTTCTCTCACAGTTCAGGAGGCTGGAAGTCTTGGACCAAGGGCTGGTGGGGCTCCCTCCCCACCTGCAGATGGCCGTCCTCTTGTCCACATCTCTTCTTATATGGACAGATTGTAGGAACCCTAATCCAAATGGTCTCATTTGACCTTAATTGTCTTTTTACTTGTTTATTTTGAGATTTTTCTGGGTTGTTCTGTTTTCCTTTCTTTTCTTAAAAGTTTATTTTTATTTATGCAGAAGGCAGAGAGCGAGAGCGAGAGTGCTTCCATTTGATGATTCTCTCCCCTAAATGCCTGCAAGAGCCAGGACCCAGAACTCCAGCTGGGTCTCCCACACGGGTGGCAGGGACTCGACTACCTGCCCCAACACCTGGATTGGTAGCAGGGCTGCTCCTTCACAGCTAAGCTCCTCTTCAATGACATGCTCTCCAGGGGTCTAACCAGGCTGTTGTACTTTAAAACATTTTAGCACAGGAAATGTGCTGTGTGTTAGTGGGTGCCTCTGCATCCCACGTGCAGTGAGTGAGGTGCAGTGAGTGAACATCCCAGGCTTTTTAGTTAATGCTCACAAGAACCAGAAGCCCAAACACTCAAGGCAGCTACTCCAAGTATTTTTTGTTGAATTCACTTAGCACTGGGGGATTTATTAGTTAGTATAATGATGTTGAAAGTTACTTTTTAATTGGTGAAATATTTGTGATACACAAATTGGTTAGATATATTGGATGGCCACCTCCGGCTCCAGCTCTGCGTGAACAGGGCATAAGAATTTGGCCAGCCCAGAGTCTAGTACCATCAGGTGGCACCCTGGCTTAGAACTGTCAGAGCTGGGACAAGCCATTAGCAAGGGATTCTGTCTTCTCAGAGAGAGAGAGAGATAGAGAGAGAGAGAGAGAGACTGACTCCCGGCTTGGCAGACAGGGACCAGGGGCCCTCCCCCACCACCTGGAGGTGAGTCCTGGGGGCTCATCTAGCAGCCGGCTTCTGTGAACTGCTGATGTCAGGTGCTCATCATTGTAATCAAGGCTTTTCTGTGCTGTTGTAACTGACCTGGGAAACGGGAATATTACACAGCTTAGGGAAACAGCATGTGTTTTCTGTTTTCTCAATCCGAACTTTCACCAAATTAGCCAAGCAAAATGGTCCCTCTCCCAGGCCATCTATAAAAACCCCTAGACAATCAGCCATCAATGGCTCCCTCCCGTAGGAACCCCATTCGGGCCAGCCAGGAGCTTTCTCTTTCACTTTTGCTTTCTCTAATTTTTTTTTTTTTTATATTTTTGACAGGCAGAGTTAGAGAGTTATAGACAGTGAGAGAGAGAGAGAAAAAAAGGTTTTCCTTCTGTTGGTTCACTCCCCTAATGGCCGCTATGGCCGGCACTGTGCCAATCTGAAGCCAGGAGCCAGGTGCTTCCTCCTGGTCTCCCGCCCGGGTGCAAGGACCAAGCACTTGGGCCATCCTCCACTGCCCTCCCGGATCACAGCGGAGAGCTGGACTGGAAGAGGAGCAACCGGGACTAGTACCTGGCGCCCCAACCAGGACTAGAACCCTGGGGTGCCGGCGCCGCAGGCGGAGGATTAGCCAAGTGAGCCAGGGCGCCGGCCTCTAATTTCTTTCAATAACCTACTTCTGCTTTACACACTCTTCCCTATCCACACTCCTGACGGACCTGACAGAGACAAAGAACTGTGGTAACTGCAGACTCCAGCAACAACCCAGCCAGAGAAGGGGCTGGAGCCTGTCACTCAATTAGCCTTCGTTCACTTCTTGCAGAGCTTCATCAGGTATTTGTTGCAATGGAGGAACAGACAGAGGGCTGGCACTTGCTCTAACTTACAGATGAGTAAGGCTGTCTGACTGGCTTTGTGCTCCTTGCTGCGAAGCCTTTTTCTGTGTTGCAGAATCTGGTCTGGCAGGTGTTCTCGCTGGAGCAAACCTCGTGGTGGCAAGACTGAGGTCAGCCGAAGTGCTCACTCACCTGCCACCCTCCAGAGCGAGGCGTCTACCAAAAGACTCTGCACCTGCAGACAACCAAGTTGGCTTAGCCCTGTCCACAGTCAGAGCCCAGTCCTCCATGTGTCTCTGCCCTAACCACCTCTTTCGAGGTTGATGAGAGTTTTCTCCGGGGTTTACACTGATTACTTGAACAAGAACTGGAGTCAGACTGATGCAGCGGTTAAGCTTGGGATGCCTGCATCCCATATCAAAGTTCCTGGGATCAAACCCACCTCCTCTTCCTATCCAGTTTCCTACTGATGTACACCCTGGGAGGCAGAAGGTGCTGGCCTAGGTACTTGGATTCCTGACATTCACATGGGAGACCTGGATGGAGTTTCAGGCTCCTGGCTTCAGTCTGGCCAGACCCTGGCTCTTGCAGGCATTTGGAGAATGAACCAGCAGATGGAAGATCTCTCTCAGCCTATCTTTGTCTCTCTGCTGGTATGTGTGTGTGTTCCACGGTTCTGAAAACACATCCATGACACTTTAATGTCACCTTTTCTTTGGCTGCTCAATGTGTCAAATGAGACTCCAAGCTCCTTGAGGCCCAGGATCCTAGTCATGTGTGTAGCAATAGCAGCAAGCACAGAGCTAGCAATCGTGTGGGGGAGGGAACAGTGGCACAGGCAGGAAGCAGAAAGACTCCATTATCCAGGTGTGGCATTACAGCCTTCTGACAGAGCAAAAAGCAAACAGACTCCAAGGATCCACCTTACACATACACACACACACACACACACACACACGATTTGAGCAACCAAATTGGAGTTCATTTAACATCTTGCAGTATTACACATTCTCAGGAAAGACTGGGTCAATCCAAGGAAGTGTGACTAATAAAGAGGTGGTTGATTAGGAAGCCGGATCTGTAACACATCCTGTCTTCTTATTCAGAAGAAATCGATATCTGGATGCTCCCAATCAGAGATATTTCAGTCTGGAGCCAGAGTGTGAGGTCAAGACAGTGCAGCCCCAACTCCTACGTGTGAAATGCCTAGCGCCTGTGCTGGTGTCCACCATTTTACCCAGTGCTAAACATACAGCTTCAGTCCCAGGTGACTGCCTGGGAGATATCTGACCTCAACTTGTCCGTGACACCTGTGCCCATCATAGAATAGTAACAGCAGCAGTAATGCCCCACACGGAGGGAGGCTGCAAAAATCCTTGCCTGGCTGCACTGACCAGAACAGGACAGGCAGGCTGTGACCCAGACCCTACAGGTTCTGCAATGTGAGCACTTCTCAATCTTGCTTTATTTTTTTTTAAAAAAGATGCATTTGTTTATTTGGAAGGGAGAGGGAGAGAGAGAGAGAGAGGGAGGTACGCTCTTCCACCTGCTGGTTTACTCCCTAGATGGCTGCAGGTCTGGGCCAGGCTACAACAGGAGCCAGGAACTCTACCTGGGTGTCCTACGAGGGTGGCAGGAACCCAAAGTGTGAGGATTTTCTTGTTTGATAGAGGCAGGCTGGCTGCATGAGCTTGGAAAGACAAGGCAGGGTTCACAGGTGGTCCTCAGCATTTCAGAACGGTGTGCCCTCAACACTGCGTATCTGTGACTACAGGAGATAAATGGCTAACAGTCCCACTAGGCCCAGGCCTGGTTTGTTTTTTTTTTTGTTTGTTTTTTTTGTTTTTTTTTTTTTTGACAGGCAGAGTTACAGACAATGAGAGAGAGAGACAGAGAGAAAAGTCTTCCCTCCGTTGATTCACTCCCCAAATGGCTGCTACGGCTGGAGCTATGCCAATCCGAAACCAGGAGCCAGGTGCTTCCTCCTGGTCTCCCACCCGGGTGCAGGCGCCCAAGCACTTGGGCCATCCTCCACTGCCTTCCCGGGCCACAGCAGAGAGCTGGACTGGAAGAGGAGGAGCCGGAACTAGAACCCGATGCCCATATGGGATGCCGGCGCCGCAGGCGGAAGATTAGCCAAGTGAGCCACGGCGCCAGCCCCGCCAGGCCAGTTCTTATAAAAAATATTTTGCAATGCCCCTTTACTAATCTAAAATAAAATTAATAGTTCACTTATACTGTCTATGCATAATTTAAAAAATAATATCTTAACGTATATAAAAGGGATATTAATGATTTTAAACATGTGTATTTTTTTTATTTGAAAGGCAGATGGAGGAAGAACAAGAGATGGAGAGAAATCTTGCATCTACTGGTTCACTCTCCAAATGCCGGCAACAACCAGGGCTGGGTCAGGCTGAAGCCAGGAGACTAGAGCCCCAATCAGGTCCCCTAAGTGGGTGGCAGAGATCCAATCATTTGAGTCACCAGCTTCTGCCTTGGAGGGTATACATCAGCAGGAAGCTGAAATCAGGAGTAGAGCAGGACTCCATCGCATGCACTCTGATATGGGGTGCAGGAGTCCAAAGGGGCAGCTTAACCATTGCACCAAAGATCCAACCCACCTCCTACATATGTATTTAAAGATGTGAACATTCAGACAGATACATTAGAAAACATATTAAAGTGTCAAGTGCATGCCGCCATGTTGAACGGGATTGTACATCAGCCAAACACCACACATGTGGCCTTGTCCCAGCTGTTGGAACAACTCTTGATAAAGTTTCTGATGAAACAAAGGACAAACACTGTATGATTCCACTGATGTGGGGTACACAGAATAGACAAGTTCACAGGGGCAGAAGTAGTCAGAGGGCCCCAGGGTCTAATGAGAAGTGGGACAGATGGTTATTGCTGTATGGGTAAGGAGTTCATTTAGGACAATGAAAATGCTTTGGAAATAGATAATGGCAATGGTGGCACAACAGAGCCAATGTAATTGTTTACTTAGAAATGTTGAAAATAGTAAATTTTATGTTGTATAGATTTTATCCTAGTTTTCAAAAATAACAAAAAAAGAAGCCTTGCAAAAACATTTTTGTTTATCGGTAAGATGGAGTTCTGTCCTAGCTCAAAGAATTAATAATAAGTGGCCTTTCCTCTACTTGATGTCCATGGGGACCAGGGACACTTGCGCAAGTGGCCCATGCCTTGCAGAATATCGTCGACTAACCTCACTAAAAATGTCCCCATCGAGTTCCAGTCGCCCCCCAAAGAGTAGAATAGTGGGAGTGAGAGGCAGGGAGGTTGTCCGGGGCCGGCCGCGCTAATGCCCGCTGTCCACACGGGGACTGGAACGCTCCGCGAGGACGCAGCAGAAACCCAGCCCACTGAGAAGCCGACTCCGGGACGGATGGAGGGTGAGGGGAAGGAGGACGCGGAACCGCGTGAGACCGACTTCCCCTTCCCACCGCTCGCCCAGGCTCCCGGGTTCTTGGGCAGCAGGGCTCATTGCGGTCCCCCGCCAGACGGTGGAGCTAGAGAGCCTCGAACACTTCGGATCTGCGGGTGACTCAGGATGCAGGCAGAGCTGACTCAGCAGAGCGACGACCGATGACCGGAACCACGACTCTCTGTTGAATCATTACCGAGTTCTTGGCTGTAGGTTTTTTTTTTTTTTTTTTTTTCATTTAATTTTAACAACATTTTTACAGGTGAACAAACAAGGTGTGACAGTTGCAAGAACCTGTCAGTCAAATATTGAAGTCCCAGAAATTCCCAGCCCCGAAGTCGGAATCTGTTCTGTTCTCTCGGAGGTGTCCCTCGCAGACCTGCAACTGCCTGGCTGCAGACCGCGAGATCCTAGCGCCCCCCTCCCTTCTTCCCTCCATGAGGGTGGGGCCCTGCTGGATCTCAAGGACACAGGAAGCAGTGGTTTCTCTTGTGACACTCAGTTCCAGGCCTGTGCTCTCCAGCTGTGACTGCTGCTGTCCTGGCTGACAGCCAGTGACAAAGGACCCCTTGGGCTGCCATGGGGATGCTTCTTTCTGTATGCGCTGACTCAGGGATCTGGGACTCACAAGCAGGACTGAATGTCCCTATTGCTACCCTTCCCATCCTTATCCCAGTGTCCACCCAAAGCCGGTTCCTCCCTGGAAGGGAGCCTGTGATGCCGCCCCACACCTTGAACCCTCTCCTTGCTGCACCAGGTGCTCCCGGCACTCCCTGGGACCCCATGCCAGCGGCACTGGCTGCCTCCACAGTGTCTTTCTGTGTGTGAGATCCGGCAGGCATGGGCCAAGTCTTCTGTGTCCTTTAAGGCTAGCCCATTCGCCACTGTAATTACTGCAGTGACGAGTACATGGCACTGATAATTAGGGCCACTGCCCTTTTCTCCACACTTTCCTAGCATCTCATTTGATCCTCCTTACAACCCGGCCAGGCAGGTGTTTATTGCTATCCCCATTCTGCAGATGAGGCTATGCGCGCCCAAGACATCTGGGTGGAATGTGGCAGAACCGGGTCCTGACTCCAGGTCCTGCAGTGCCTCAGCACGGCCTTGGAGTGCCTGCAGGGAGCTCTGTGACTGAGTCTCCTGCTGCATTGTTTGAGCTCCTTGCAATTGTCCAAACTACTTCAGCAGTTCCTCTAAAAGGTAGCAAGATTTTGTGCTTTAAACAGCTTCACACCCATGAGCCACTGGAAGGCTGCTAGATTGCACTAAGACACACACAACAGGTGCTGTTTCCTGTTTGGATCATGGGTCCCTAGACAGGGGAGGGAGAAAGCCCAGCTGGGAGTGGCCCGGGTGCCTTCATGTGCGGTGCACTGGGAACAAAGAGATGATTATGAAAGGTATGTGATACAGAGTTCAGAGGCAGGCACACAGATCCACTGGCAAGGTGGGACAGAGGAGCCAGAATGCCAAGCCAAATACAGAGAAAATCATGAGGAAGTAGAGTAAAATGTGTGTGTGTGTGTACTTCATGTGTACATATATATGTATATATCCATATGTACATATACAAACATATAGGGACTTCAAAAATCCATGGAAAATGAAAATAAAAGTTTATTTTGGTGCAAAAATGTTTTGAAAGTCATGCCTACAAGAGACCTTTAAAGAGTTTATGAAAAATGGGCATTATAGGGAAAAAAACTACACATGGATTTCAATATTTTCATACCAGATAACCTTTTCATTCTGTTTTTCCATGAGCTTTATGAAGTACCCTCATATTTATGGATAAATTTCTGGAGTCACAGGCATGAGCTTGGAAGTTCGGCTCCTGGTGGGTAAGATTCCGTGTTCCCCAGGTCCGTGCCAGCATGGCTGTCCACACTGCTACTCAGGGTCCTGGGGTTGAAACAGACGGACAGAACCAGCAGCTTCATTGGAAAGCAAGGCACACAGCCAGGCAGAAAGCCTAAAGCAAGTCTTGACCCCAAGGGGCCTGGCAAACAGGAAACCCAGATGTGGACTGGGCAAACCAAATGGAACCAGCAGATTCCAAGCAAGCCGATGACTAGCAGTAAGCAGTACGAAGCAGGTCCTGGGGCAGTCCCAGGCACCCAGCTCCTAGACAACTCCTTACCCCACTTTTCTCTGCTGGTGGGGTGAGGCTGTGTTAGTCAGGCTCCAGAGGCCGGCCATGTGAGTAAGCAGTTTCAGTAGCTGATTCCAAGTGAACACTCACACGACGGATAGATGACAGAAGCAACAACAGAGCACTCCCCTCACACGGGCGTTCAGCCTAGCAGTTCAGACATGAGTTAGGAGGCTCATGTCCCACTGGACGACCTGGGTTTCATTCATGACCCTAACTTCCTGCTGGTGCCGACCCTGGGAGAAAGTGCTGACAGCAGAAGTTACTGGGCTCTTGCCACCTAAGGAAAAATCTGAGCTGCAATCCCAGGTCCCAGCTTACAGCCTGGCCTGTCCCTAGCTGTTGAGGGCATTAGGGGGAGTGAAACAGCAAACAGGAGCTTTATCTCTCTCTCTCTCTCTCTCTCTCTATCTCTCTATCTCTCTCTCCTCTTTCTGATTCTCTGCCTCTCAAAATAAGTTTTTTTTTAAATATTTTATCTATTTGAGAGGTGCAGTTACAGACAGAGAGGGAGAGACAAAGAGAAAGGTCTTCCATCTGCTGGTTCAGTCCTCAAATAGCCACAATGGCTAGAGCTGATACGATCTGAAGCCAGGAGCGTCTTCCAGGTCTCCCACACAGGTGCAGGGGCCCAGGCACTTGGGCCATCTTCCACTACTTTCCAAGGCCATAGCAGAGAGCTGGATCAGAAGAGGAGCAGCCAGGATTCAAACCGACACCCATATGGGATGCTGGCATCTCAGGCAGAGGCTTAGCCTACTATGCCACAGCTCTGGCCCCCAAAATTAAATAAGTTTTTGAAAGTCTAAATTCTACATGAGGATTTGACAAGGTACCATCTTCCAAGAACAGACCAAGTCCTAACCAGCCACTGAGTCTGCCAAGCCTTTGACCTTAGACTTCCCAGCCTCCAGAACTGACCAATATATTCCTGTCGCTTATAAATTATACAGTGCCAAGGTACCTTGTTCTATCAGCCTGCACAGACTAAGTCAACCCTACGGCAAAGTGTCATTGCTGCTCCTCCCCTAAAACTTGGGGTCACACATTGTCTCTGTTGACAAGGAGGTCCTTCGCACAACTTTAGAATTCAAGTGAGAAATTCTCCCGGGTAGATTAGGTTGGTCAATCCCATATCCCTGAGAAACCTGAACCCCCTTCCCTGGAGCTCAGATACAACCTGACATTTGTGCAATGGAGATCTGGGCCAGGCTTCTTGTCACCTTTTTCTAATTGCTTCTATTCTTTATCAAATAAATGGCATTATAGATAAATTAATAGAACTGAGTAGAAGGAAGAGATGGTTCATACCATTAACACTCCAAGTTGAACAGTTTTTCATTTGTTCAAGTTCATTTCTCATTCATTTCATCAGCGTATGTCATTTTTATGTGGTTGTAATCATAGCAGTGTATAATGTATTATTTTTAGCACTTAAAATTAAATCAATAGAACTTTTTATATTAAGGAGTCTTCATATTGTTACTGGCTATATTTATCTCACAAGAGGTTATATCACTTAATTCACCCAATCACTCCTCTGCTGGTATTTTTCTTTTCTTTTTAAAGATTTATTTATTTATTTGAAGGGCATAGTTACAGAGAGCCAGAGAGAAAGCGGGATCTTCCATCCACTGGTTCACTCCCCAGATGGCCGCAGCTGGGCTGACCCAAAGCCAGGCACCGGGAGCTTCTCCTGGGTCTCTCATCTGGGTACAGGGGCCCAAGCACTTGGGCTACCTTCTGCTACTTTCTCAGGCCATTAACGAGGAGCTGAATCAGAAGTGGAGCAGCCGGGACACGAACCAGAGCCCATATGGGACGCTGGCGTCAGACAGCGGCTTTTACTGCTACACCACGGCACAGGCCCCATGGTGTAGATGCTTTCAGTTTTTCAGTCTCGGACCTAATATTGTGATGAACACAGCAGCGCATGCTCAGATCCCTATTCTGGGTCAGTCTCCGGAAGCCCAGTGGAAGATGACACTGGCAGTTTTCCAGACAACTCTTTCTATGCAGTGACAACCACAGGGAGTGACCCAGTTCTGGGCTGCTGGGGAGAAGGATGAGAGACAAGAAAAATGGGAGGTTCTGTTTGTCCTACAGCTGGTTAGAAGCAGTGGTTGTCATCTTTTGCCGAGATGGGCAGACAGGCAGAGCAGAGGCGTCTTTTTGAAGAGAGGTCTTATGAGATCCATGACAAAGCATCATCACTTCCTGGCCTACACGTAGCAACTGCGGTGACCCGGGTTGGGGCAAGAAGGTGGCATGGGGACAATTGGTCCTGGTGGTGAAAATGTCCTAGACGCAACATTTTCATGCAGGTGGAGCAGCAGGGGTAGAAGTAAGGGATCACCCACCAATGGGTTAAAGGCTGGAACAGAATGGAGTAGACAAAGGTAGACTTGGGTCTCTGCTTAGTGTGAGGCACACTAAGAACTGACAGGGGGGCCGGTGCTGTGGAGTAGTGGGTAAGGCCGCTGCGTGCAGCGCCAGCAGCCCATTTGGGCTCCAGTTCGAGTCCTGGCTATTCCACTTCTGATACAGCTTTCTGCTGTGGTCTGGGAAAGCAGTAGAGGATGGCCCAAGTCCTTGGGCCCCTACACCCATGTGGAGACCCGGAAGAAGCTCCTGGCTCCTGGCTTCAGATTGGCTCAGTTCTGGCCGTCGCAGCCAACTGAGGAGTGAACCAGCGGAAGGAAGACTTCTGTGTATATGTGTGTGTGCGTGTGTGCGTGTATGTAACTCTGACTTTCAAATAAACAAATAATCTTAAAAAAAAAAATGACAGGATGGGGGTCAGCACCGTGGCATAGAAGGTAAAGCCGCTGCCTGCAGTGCCAGCAGCCCATTTGGGCTCCAGTTTGAGTCCCAGCTGCTCCACTTCTGATCCAGCTCCCTGCTGGTGATCTGGGAAAGCAGTAGAAGATGGCCCAAGTCCTTGGGCCCCTGCACCCATGTGGGAGACCTGGAGGAGGCTCCTGGCTGCTGGCTTCAGATTGGCTCAGCTCTAGCCATTGTGGCCGTTTGGGGAGTTAACCAGCAGATGGAGGACCCCTCTTTCTTGGTCTCTACCTCTACGTAACTCTGTCTTTCAAATAAATAAATCTAAAAAAAAAAAAAAAAACAAAAAACAAAAAACAAAAAACAAAAACCTACAGGAGCATGAGGTCCTCCAGCGAGGCACTGTGGACCACGGGCACAATTAATGGCCTCTCATCAGTACCCACAGGCCAGTTAGGCTGGGAAGTCAAGAGGGTTTATGTAGTTTTTATTTGGGGCTATTTTTCTAAAACAGCATCATTCAAGCAACATTACTGGGTGAAAGGGCACCAACCATGTTTCCCTGTGAAATCCCCAGAGCCGGTTCTCAGGAACAGTTCCCCGGGTCACCTTTTCCTCCCCACCGGAGTCCCAGAGTCTTGGCTGCTTCCATTTCCTCCTAGTGCTGCCACCACTCAACCCCGCAGGGCTGCCCATACAGGCTGCCTGCCCACCCCGAGCACTCTTGCTTCTCACTGCTCCTGAGGACAAACTCATGGGACCAGTTCATTTTAAGCATCATACAGGACAGAGTGAAGGAAAGACTGAGATATGTAAAACAAGGGGAAAAGTACAAAAACTTTAGAGGTCTTACTAAGTTGTGAGAGTCACATGCCCTCAATTATAATCCCTGATGACTTTTTCAGATAAGTACTAGATACCCTTTTTTTTTTTAAGAATTTATTTTATTTATTTGAAAGACAGAGTTACACAGAGAGAGGTAGAGACAGAGAGAGAGGTCTTCCATCCGCTGGTTCACTCCCCAGATGGCCACAACAGCCAGAGTTGCACTGATCTGAAGCCAGGAGCCAGGAGCTTCTTCTGGGTCTCCCATGCGGGTGCAGGGGCCCAAGGACTTGGGCCATCTTCTACTGCTTTCTCAGGCCATAGCAGAGAGCTATATCAGAAGTGTGGCAGCTGGGACTAGAACCAGCGCCCATATGGGATGCCAGCAGTTTAGGCCAGGGCTTTAACCCACTGCGCCACAGCGCCGGCCCCTAGATACCCTTTTAAGACAGTGGACACTCTTAATCAGAGCTCCTTGTTAAAGGTTCAAGTTATCTATGACAGCCAAGGTCTAGGGTGAAAACTAACCCACACCAGTTACTGCAGCAGTTATTGTAATAAAGGAACTGATTAATCAGGCAGTGGAGGACTAAACAACAAAAGGGAGACAGAGAAATATTAACTACAGGAAGTAGCTTCCAACTAAGGCTTAGGAGAACTCAAAGTCTGGAGGTCTGACCAGAGCTGGGTTCCAGACCTTAGAGAAGGTTGCAACAGGCTGAATTATGGCCCCCTAAAAAAGACCCTAGCACCCACAGTCCTAATACCCAGTACCCCTGAAAGTGACTATTTGGAAAAAAGTTTCTACAGAGGTAATTAATTAAAAAAAATTTTTTTTTTATTTGACAGGCAGAGTTAGTGAGAGAGAGAGACAGAGAGAAAGGTCTTCCTTCCATTGGTTCACCCCCAAAATGGCTGCTACAGCCGGAGCTACACCTATCCACAGCCAGGAGCCAGATGCTTCCTCCTGGTCCCCCATGCGGGTGCAGGCGCCCAAGCACTTGGGCCATCCTCCAGTGCCCTCCCGGGCCACAGCACAGAGCTGGATTGGAAGAGGAGCAACCAGACTAGAACCAACGCCCATATGGGAAGCTGGTGCCGCAGGCAGAGGATTAGCCAAATGAGCCATGGTGCTGGCCCCCCAGAGGTAATTAATTTAATTAATGAGGCCATTAGAATGGGCCCTAAGCCAATACAATGTTGTTCTTACAGAAAAGGGGAATTTCCACACAGGGATGCACATCAAGGAGAGATGACGTGAAGATACGCAAATGATGACAGCCACGTGAGGGGTGACTATCTGCTGAGTGCCAAGTCAGTCCTTGGAATGCCAAAGAATGCTCCAGCCGAACCCAGGCAAGGCAAGGCAGGAGTCTGCTGTGGAGCTGGCGGGAGCGCTTAGCCTTGGGCTTCAGCCTCCAGTGCTGTGAGATAATAACTTCCTGTGGTGCCTTGTTATGACAGCCAAGAGAACAGTGCCCAGCTGCTGTGGCTCTCTCTGTGGGGGCACCAGGAGGCTGGTTCTGGGGCTGTGGGAACTGGAAGCTACAGCCAGCTACTCCAGCAGTCACTGCCACCAGTGGGAGGAAACGCTGTTGTCTGCATGATGCTGGCAGAAACACGGAGCGAAGCAGAGCACGCTTCTCTCTCTTCCAACCTTGCAGTCTCCCTCTTGTTTGCAAGGCTTCCTTGGCCAAAGCCCTCATAATAGGAGGCCAGAGGTCAGGGGAGGAGCATCACAGAGCGATAGTGGCAGGGGCATGGGGAGCGGAGGGACCAGAGGTTAATCACCAGCATGGGGCTCCTGAGACTGGATGGGGGAGGGAGAAGATGGACATCTTCATTTTCATGTACCTCTGTCTGAGATACAGCATTCATTTTCTTCCCCTGTGAATGTAGGCTAAAAACAAATCAACAAAAACCGGAGTGGTATTGTCACTACAGATCTCATAACACATTGGAGTGGCTGCAAAGATATCAAATCAGCATCTGTGCTCATCATCACTCCCTTGTAATTATAGGTCGGCATGAGAGCAGCTGTCAGATCCAGTAATTTACTGTGCTGATAAAGGAGCAAATACGCACATGACTTTGTTGTCATGCTTTCGGAACTTTATTTTTCTTTGCACTTCTGTTATTACTGTTGTTTATGCCTTAAAAAAATCTTATTTGGGAAAGATGTCCAAAGGGACTGCTTTAACAAGGCTGTTGTGAACTAACCCATGTAAAGCATTTGAAAGAGCGCTGGGTGCACGTTAACACTGGGGACCTGTTGCAGGATGCAGTGTTCAAGCCCCTCGTGTGAAATAGCACAGTATCTGCACATCCTCCCATACACTTCCAGTCACTTCTGGATTACTTACTACACTGACACAATGTAAATGCTGCATGAATAATTGTCATACTGTATTGTCAAGAGAATAATGGCAGAATGTCTATACATGTTCAGTATGGATGCAAATATTTTCTATCCATAGTTGGTTGAATCTGTGGCTGTAGAACCAGAGAGCTAACTGTGATCTGCAAATGGTGGCTGGAAGAAATGTCTTCGCTTGCCTCCACTTATCTAGGTGTCCTGGGGGCCACATCTCTGTCTTCCAGAATGGGATATTCAGGTCGTGCTTCCTGGATCCTGGGGAGGTCCATAAAGGAGTGTCTGTGGCAGCCACGGAAGATGAGGAGACTGGGAAGCAAGCAGCACTTTATCATTTACCCTGAAGTAGAGACTCAAGACAGGAGCCTCTCCTTTTATCTAATATATATGTAGCCATGTGCAGCATATAAAACTGCTGTCAATGACAGGTCGCATATACAATGTTGGTCCTGTAGATTGTATTACCTAGTGACACTGTAGCTGTCTTAGTTTGTTTACGTGCACTCTAATAATGTTTGCACAGTAATAAAACTGCCTAACAATACATTCTTAGAACATGTCCCCCATCGAGCAATGCATGACTGTATTGAGTTTTCTGATTGCATTGTATGTTTGAGAAGATAGATATGTTTATATTGATTGGACATTGCACGTGCAGACATGTTCCAAAGTATCACAGGGCATGTCATAAACATGTACAGATTTAAAGTATCAGTTAAGTGTTTTAATTTTTTAAGATTGCATTTGAAGACAACATCCCAAGCAAGGCCATAAACAGACCCAACAAAGGCACCCAGCAGGCTGTCCCACCTGACTAAATGTGAATGTTTTGTCTTGGTGAGAGTGAAGGACGGAAACAAGCTGTACCACGCAAACAGGTTGATACAGAGAAGAGTGTCAAAAAGGGACTGCCGGTGTCAGCAGGAACTGGAGAACCCAGGAAGAGGTAGAGCGACACCTTGGCTCATTATCATCCAAGGGCCTGAGGAGGGAAAGGGGAGAGACTGTCTGGAACCCGGATCTGGAGAGGGGTGTTAGTAGCAGCCGAAGCCTTTGGAAGTAGAAGCAGCCAGTCTCTGCCTGTTAGGAAGCAGTCAGGAAAGCGACCACACTCTCCTCCCACTCCTCAGCAGCCTGCAGGTAAGCCCATTTTCCAAACCCAAAGCCACAGGACAGGGAATCCACGCAGAACCAGCAGAGACTGATGAATATGTATTTAACAACAAGCATGTTAATATGAGGTAAACGCACATGTGTGTGTGTGTGCTGATTTGTAGCATTTACCATTTCCATGGTGTAAATATTGTGGCCAGACATGGAGTTAGGGGGAGATGCACATGGTCAACTCTCTTGGGCTCAGCACCCCACTGAAATAGACCATATTAATCAGCCTCTCAGAGCATAGAACAGGGTAGAGATGGGTGGAGGGTGTCAGTATCAGAGCAAAGATTCAGACATCTGGACCAAGGGCATCAAGTGTCTTCATCTTTACCATTAATAGAACTGCTGTTTCCAAAGCAAATATAGAGTGGCTATGTAGAATAAGGGCTCAGAATCTCAGTATTGTAGGAGGTAAAAGGAATGGGTCAGGTGGGAGAGAGAGAGAGAGAGAGAGAGAGATGTAAACTCTGTTGGAAGCTAAGGCTGGAACATATCCGCACTCCTCACAGAAACTGGGTTGCCAGTAAAGACCAGAGCTAGCACAAGGAGGTGGGAGTGGGGAATTGTGCTTCTCCAACTTCAATCAACTTTATCTGATACTTCAACAGTGTCCTTTGGCCAGTTAGGAGTAGATCCTGTGGAAAAAGGAAGTGTGACACACTAGAAATTGTGTCCCAGGGCAGGGCCAGGCCATATAGATTGTCTGGCCTTGAATTCCAGGCCTTGGAAGTCCTGTTTCTCTCCTGTTACCTCTTGGCATAGGAGTGGCCATAAAACTATTAAACCAACCATTTATGACTCCGTGAGAGCTCATCTCAGCTGAGACATTACTGAACAGAATAGGATTCTATAAAGCTTAGGATCAAGATGCAAGGACCAACCACCAAAGGTGGAAGGTGTTGAGAGACTGAGGAGCAGACAAGTCCAGAATTACACACAGAGTGTAATTGATTAGGGATGTATGGACAGAAGTATGTCTTGGGCAGCTGCAAAATGAGAGGATTGCAGCACCACAAGATCTGAGAAAAGAGATTTTAAATGCTAAACCAGACAGCAGCAGCCCATGGCCAACCAGAAAGTACCTGGACGTCCTCAAGAAATGCTAGCATTTATAGGAGACATTCCAGGCATCAGATAACAGACATTCCAGGTGTTCGGTAAGAGACACAGATTGTCTTGATGACTTGTTCATCCCATGGGGTTTAGGATGACTGCCAGGGTCACCGACAGGGAAGATGGCAGTTATGACCACAACGGCAGCAGTCACGTTGAGTGGGTTCCCTACAACCAGCTCTCTAAGCCCCAGTGCTATCTGTGTGTAGAAGTTACAGACCAATTCTTGGTGCAAAAAACACTGTGAAATAACAGTTGAACAGCCACCACCTGCCCACTGAGCAAACTATCATCTGCCCTGCCGTGATCATTCTCCACACCAATGTCTCAAGCTCTCAAGACTGTAGAAAAACTGGCTCTGTAAGTTCTTTTTATTGTATTGCAGTTTCCTCATCCTAAGGTCAAGGAACAAGTCCATAGAGGTTGAGCACAGGCATTTCAGGTGAGAAGCACTGTGCTGTTCTCTGAATAGTCTCTCCCTCCCAGGCCCCACACCCAAGGTTCACACAGCAATTAAGATGAATAGTGCAGGGCCGGTGCTATGGAGTAGCAGGTAAAGCCGCTGCCTGCAGTGCCGGTATCCCATATGGGCACCGGTTCGAGTCCTAGCTGCTCCACTTTCAATCCAGCTCTCTGCTATGGCCTGGGAAAGCAATGGAAGATGGCCCAGGTCCTTGGGCCCCTGCACCCGCACAGGAGACCCGGAAGAAGCTCCTGGCTCCTGGCTCCTGGCTCCTGACTCCTGGCTCCTGGCTCCTGGCTCCTGGCTCCTGGCTCCTGGCTCCTGGCTTCGGATCTGCGCAGCTCCAGCCATTGTGGCCATTTGGGGAGTGAACCAGCAGATGGAAGACCTCTCTTTCTCTGTCGCCACCTCTCCGTAACTCTGTCTTTCAAATAAATAAAATAAATCACAGCTCAGATTCTAGAGGGAACTAAATCAAGTTTAAATGGTCACTCTGTTGTTGACCTTCAAGTCCTTGAGCCTCAATCTCCTAGTCTGCAAATTGGGGCTGATAACATGGAACACTTAGGGTTGTATCTGGCACAGCATCAACATTTCAAAGGGGGTTCACTTGAGCATCTTGCCAAATTAATGACAAGGAAGCAACCCATAAATACATGGGCTAGAATGTGTTAATATCAAAGTTGCAGGAAGATAGTTTGATATGTACTTGGGGGAGAAGGAGGGAAAGATAAAAGGAAGAAAACCCATCTAACTGCAGTATCCCCCCCCCCCAAAACCATGTTACATGCTAAAATAATGTGTCAACTCTTAGTTTTGAGAAAATGGAGTATTCCTGGACAAAAACAACATAGAAACCACTTTGCTGTTCAAGGACTTAGAAAACATTTCTTCTCTACATCTTTCTCAAGAGTGTCTAACTAGGGGATTTGACACACAACAAATAAAAGATTTCATAAAGGTTCATTGTGTGTAAAAGGGTGGGTAGTAAGCATTGACATCTAGTAAGGTAGTAGGAAGCCTAAATGAGGGTTAGAAACATGATTATAAAATAAAATGCAAGGGCCGGCGCCGCGGCTCACTAGGCTAATCCTCCACCTAGCGGCGCCGGCACACCGGGTTCTAGTCCCGGTCGGGGCGCCGGATTCTGTCCCGGTTGCCCCTCTTCCAGGCCAGCCCTCTGCTGTGGCCAGCGAGTGCAGTGGAGGATGGCCCAGGTGCTTGGGCCCTGCACCCCATGGGAGACCAGGAAAAGCACCTGGCTCCTGGCTCCTGCCATCGGATCAGCGCGGTGCGCCGGCCGCAGCGCGCCGGCCGCGGCGGCCATTGGAGGGTGAACCAACGGCAAAGGAAGACCTTTCTCTCTGTCTCTCTCTCTCTCACTGTCCACTCTGCCTGTAAAAAAAAATTTTTTAAAAATAAAAAAAAAAATAAAATAAAATAAAATGCAAGGGCCAGCGCTGTAGCGTAGCAGGTAAAGTCGCTGCCTGCAGTGCCAGCATCCCATACGGGCACCGGTTTGAGTCCTGGCTGCTCCACTTCCAATCCAGCTCTCTGCTATGGCCTGGGAAAGCAGTAGAAGATGGCCCAAGTCCTTGCGCCCCTGCACCTGTGTGGGAGACCCAGAAAAAGCTCCTGGCTCTTGGCTTCAGATCAGCACAGCTCTGGCCATTGCGGCCATTTGAGGAGTAAACCAGCAGATGGAAGACCTCTCTCTCTCGCTCTCTCTCTTTCTCTCTCTGCCTCTGCCTCTCTGTAAGTCTGCCTTTCAAATAAATAAATAAATCTTTAAAAAAATAAAATGCAAATGTCAAAACCACATTATTAATTATATCCTGGGATGTAATTTCAAATTATACCAGCAGAGACAGATAGAAGTGAAAGGAGATGGAAGTAAAAGCATGAGAAGTTTTTCAACTTAGGAGGAAATCAACAATCATTTCAATTCGGTGATTAGTGATAAAGAATTATGGGTCAAGTAGATTTTTAATCAAAAAGTAGGTATAAGTATAAGTGGAAGAAGTAGGAGGAAGAGGTGGAAGAGGAAGAGGTGGTGGAGGAGGAGGAGAGAAGCTGACACGCCATCTCGGTGACTAACCACAGGAAAGTTCCTTTCTTGCCCATGCCATAGCCCAACAAAAAGTCTGTCGCAAGGCCTCAACCAGAGGCAGCGAGAACGAGACGCTCACTCAGCTGGATGCCCAAGAAGGAGAGGAGGACCACGAGCAGTCTGGGCACTGAGCACTCACGCTTCCCTCTTCCCACAGAGGAGGCACACCTCACCTCTCTCAGTATCGACACCAAGTTAGTGAGGCCTCCAGCAGGAAGAGGGGAGCCAGTCTAGCGATCCTCCTTAGGGAGCTGTGGGAGACCAGAGTACGGCCACCCCAGGGACGGAGGGTGGCGGAGCTGCAGGTGATCAAGACGCGGCAGATACGGGGAAGCCTAGGAGCAGGACATGCATTGACAGAGAAGAGGTGTCCTGCGCAACCCCTGCAACCCGGGAGAGCAAAGCTCCCCCCGCCCTGGCAGCCTACTGTGGACCCTCGCAGCCTGGAGATGGCACCAGAGGGAGCCACGCTGATGGAGCTCCATGAAGGGGCCTTTTCTGCCACTCAGCTGCCTTCTTGCAAGCTGCCACCCTGGATACCCAGGCTTTTTCCTCAGTCTCATTAGGTCTCTGCAAATGTCCTGTTCTTTGTAGGAGGTGCTGTGTAAGCTGGAATTCAAAGCCACCGCTGAGAACTACGCATTCCTTTGGTGTCTCCACGCTTAGGGGGTCCTTTGCTGCCTCTGGTTTTGTCTGTGACTGCCTTTGTTACTGGGTCCTTCTGACTAGGAATCTCTGCGGGTCAGGATGTGCTACAGGCACTCGGGGTCTCTGGAGTACGAATGGTTTGCAGAGGGAATAAGGAGCAGCGGCTTTCAGGACGTGATGCACAGAACTGGCAGGAAGCTGTCAGTGACGGTGTGAGCTCTGAAGTCCTACGGCAGGCAACACACGCGGTCGGTCTCCCCGTGAGGCTCCGGCAGCACGTGTGCAGCCCAAACATTCCTAGCAGAGACCAGGAAGCTGCTGTATGCACGCACAGGTGGTTTTCCTTCTCTTCCACCTTCCTACTCTCACGCTTCTCACCAGCTGAATGCAAACTGGAACCCTGATAGCAAGGGATTGGAGAAATGAGCACCCAGAAGGGGACAAAGATGGTGATGAACTGACGGGAGACCTAAATCACTAGGGGCAAAATGCAGGACACATCGTAAGTTGATTCTCGTTACTTCTGTAAAATGTTCTATAAAATGTGGCAAACACTGAGCCACAGTTCCTGGGGAAATACAGTCAGCTGCCGGTCAAAACATTTTTATCCACTGTCCATGTATAGCCCTGTCTCATGTGTGTCTCTGTTTGAAGACACCTTATTTCGTACAGATTGCTGAGTCATTAATAGTGAACTCAAATCTTTAAAAAGGAGGGGGGAGCAGCAAGCGCTGTGGCATAGCAGGTGAAACTGCCACCTGCAGTGCCTGCATCCCATGTGGACGCTGGTTTGAGTTCCGGCTGCTCCACTTCTGATCCTGCTCTCTGCTATGGCCTGGGAAAGCAGTGGAGGATGGCCCAGGTTCTTGGGCCCCTACATCCACTTGGGAGACCCAGAAAAAGCTCCTGGCTTCTGGCTTCTGATCAGCACAGCTCCAGCTATTACAGCCAATTGGGGAGTGAACCAGCGGATAGAAAACCTCTCTCTCTCTCTGTCTCTCCTCTCTCTGTATAACTCTGACTTTCAAAGAAATAAATAAGTATTAAAGAAATACATGGAGGGCTGATGGCCCTCCAAATCCTATGTGAACCTAGCTCATCTAATGCACATGTCCTCTGAATAAGGTACATCACATGGGGCTGGTGTTGTGGACAACAGGTTAAGCTGCCACCTGGGGCGCACAGCATCCCATATCAGAGTACCACTTCTTCTCGGTTCCTTTACTTCCAATCCAGGCCCCTGCTGATGTGCCTGGAGAGGCGGCAGAGGATGCTGCACATGCTTGGGCCCCTGCACCCACATGAGAGACTTCGAAGAAGTTCCTGACTTCTGGCTTTGGTCTGGCCTAGCACTGATCATTGTGGACATCTAAGGAGTGAACTAGCAGATGGAAGTTCTCTCTCTCTCTCTCTCTCTCTCTCCATCTGTCTGTCTTCCTCTCTCTCTCTTTGTAACTCTGTCTTTCAAATAAATTAGTTAATTTTTTAAAAGACATGTCTCAGGGCCGGTGCCGTGGCTCACTTGGTTAATCCTCCACCTGCGACACCAGCATCCCATGTGGGTCCCGGGTTCCAGTCCCGGTTGGGGAACCAGTTCTGTCCCAGTTGCTCCTCTTCCAGTCCAGCTCTCTGCTGTGGCCTGGGAGTGCAGTGGAGGATGGCCCAAGTGCTTGGGCCCTGCACCCCATGGGAGACCAGGAGGAAGCACCTGGCTCCTGGCTTCAGATCGGCATAGCTCTGGCCGTAGCGGCCATTAGGGGGGTGAACCAATGGAAGGAAGACCTTTCTCTCTCTCTCTCTCTCTCTCTCTCTCACTGTCTATAACTCTATCAAATAATAATAATAATAAAAATATATGTCTCAGCCTTCTCACACTGAAGAACACAAAACATCTCTTCATTATTATACTTGGGGACCATTTTAAATAGTAAAATCACTGACATAAGGCACAAAAATCCAAAATTATGGCACTAAATAAGCCAGGAAAGGCGCCCTTGTTTGCAGGATGCGAGCTGAAACAGCAGATTGTTGCCTTGTTCCACCCCAGGCGATTCACGTTTTTCCGTGCTCTGTGCTTGTCTGTATATGACCATGAAAGCCGCGTGAGTACTGATTGATATAAAGGTGACAAATTTTACTTCGTAGGTGAATTTGTAATTACAGAATCTGCAAATAATGAAGATCACCTGTGCCTAATGAAAGACAGGAAGTAAAGGAAATAAAGCACTAGAATGGTGCAGTAGGGGCAAGCATTGTGGTATAGCCGGTTAAGCGGCCCTTGGGACACCTCATCTTATATTGGAATGACAGCTCCAGTCCTGGCTATTTTGCTTCTAATCCAACTTCCTGCTAATGAGCACCTTGGAAGGCAGCAGAAGATGGCTCAAGTACGGGGTCCCTGCTACCCATGTGGGAGACCTGTATGGAGTTCCTGGCTCCTGGCTTCAGCCTGGCCTAGTTCCAGTTTTTGCAGGCTACTGGGGAGTGAACTAGCAGAAGGAAGATTTATTCTCTCTCTCTCTCTTTCTCCCTCACATATGAAAAATAAGCACTTTTTTTTTTAAAGAATGAGGGGCCGGCACTGTGGTGTAGCAGGTAAAGCTGCCGCCTGCAGTGCCAGCATCCCATACCGGCACTGGTTCGAGTCCTGGCTGCTCCACTTCCAATCCAGCTCTCTGCTATGGCCTGGGAAAGCAGTAGAAGATGGTCCAAGTCCTTAGACCCCTGCACCCGTGTGGGAGACCCAGAAGAAGCTCCTGGCTCCTGGCTTTGGATCAGCCCAGCTCCAGCCATTGCGGCCATTTGGGGAGTGAACCCACAGATGGAAGACCTCTCTCTCTCTCTGTCTCTCTCTCTCTCTCTCTCTCTGCCTCTGCCTCTCTGTTCAAATAAATAAATAAATCTTTTTTTAAAAAAGAATGAAATATTTTTAAACAAAACAACATGAAAGTATCTCAAATAATTATGCTGAGAAGACAGATAAAATAGGATACATATTTATGGTGTCATTAATGAAATATCCTAGAAAATACAAACTCTCCTGCTAAAAGGCAAATGAATAGTTGCCTTGTGTAAGGGCCTGATGTCAGGGAGGGAGGAATGGCAAAAGAACACAGAAAACTTTCGCTGGTGTTGAACATGTTCATTATTTTGATTGTGGTCATGTTTCCATTAATGTATACATTTTTCAAAACTCATCTAAGTACATACTTTACATATGTGCAACCTACTGTATGTCAATTATACCTCAGTACAGCTGAAAAACATAAGTATTCTAAATACATTATTTTTACATACAAAGAGTAACCAACTAGAAAATATAATAGGAAAATGGTTTATTCACCAGGATAACACAAATACAAAATAAACTACAATAAATTTAGAAAGCCATATGGTAGGCATTGTAGAAAAAAATAAGTCTTTGTAACATTTTGGACATTTGAAAGTCTTTGAATAAATGAGAAGACACAGTATATATCCAGGCAGAAAGACTTAAATGAGTAGAGTGGATGCTGTGATGCGCCACCAAGACTTCTCACTTCAAGACCAAGGCACTCATTACCTGCGCTATGGGGAGGGTTTGCCTGCCAATGGCTCTTGGCTGACTTATTCTCAGGGATCTTTCTCAGCTGGAGAAAGCCACCTCTCCCCAGCTTAACCTCTGCCTGGGTGGCTGCCACCTGATGACAAGCCCATGGAGGGAGGACGTTTTACAAATGTGTGGTAAGCAACTGTGAATTCCATCCCAGCCCGGGAACTGCCTGGGAGGTCAGCCGTTTGGTCCCAACCTCAGTAGGTCAGCTGTAACGTCCAAGGCTTCCTCTGCCCAGTCCCATTTCCTCCACACCTTGGCAGGGGAGAAACCCAAGGGAATTCCCCAGTAAACCTTTCTGAGATGGCTTCCCAAAGAACTTGACAACAAAGGGTAAGGGTGTCAATGACACCAAATTAAAGTATACATTTAGTGCAATTCCCCATCTGAATAACAGTGGGACGATTTTTGTTAAGTGAAAATAGCCAAGAAATTGGGGGACAGGCAAGGTAAGAACAATGTAGTTGGACTTGAAACACCAGAAATTAAATTCTGTTATGAACCTGTCATCATTTAAATAGACTAATGGTGTAATAACAGAGAAATAGTCAACGAAACGAAAAACACCATATGTGCTACAAGTGAGCTCTGGATGGCTTTACCTTGGTACAGTGTTCGCTCTGTTCCCTGGACCTTTTGAGTCCTGTCTCTCTCCAAGCATATCAATCCCTTAGAACCCTTTCCTAGGGAAGCCATTCATTCTGTTATGCAGACCCAAGTTGGCAGCATTAGCATTCTCCCTAAAAATGTGACCAGGATATGATGTTTACCTCTTCACACTAAATCATTTTTTTTATTCTTAATTCTACCCTTCTCAAGAAAGTTTTACTGGCCTGCGCCGCGGCTCACTAGGCTAATCCTCTGCCTGCGGCGCCGGCACCCCCGGTTCTAGTCCCGGTCGGGGCGCTGGATTCTGTCCCGGTTGCTCCTCTTCCAGTCCAGCTCTCTGCTGTGACCTGGCAGGACAGTGGAGGATGGCCCAAGTGCTTGGGCCCTGCACCCCTTGGGAGACCAAGAGGAAGCACCTGGCTCCTGGCTTCGGATCAGCGCAGTGCCGGCCGTAGCAGCCACTTTGGCAGGGGAACCAACGGAAAAGGAAGACCTTTCTCTCCGTCTCTCTCTCTCACTAACTGCCTGTCAAAAAAAAAAAAAAAAAAAAAAAAAAAGAAGAAGAAGAAGAAGAAGAAATTCTACTAAAGTTGAGTGGATTCACCAGCTTTTTGTCACTACAGCAAAATACCTGACACAGCTAGCTTCATAAAGCAAAGTAGCAGCAGACGTGCAGGCTCATCTCAAAGTCCCATGACAGAGGACAGATGGCAGGAGTGCACGTGGGGGAAGGATCACATGATGAGACAGGAAGCAGGAAGACAGAGGGGCTGGGCTTGCTTCTCTCATTCTTGCTTCTTCCATAATAATCTTAATCCGTTCCTGAGGGTACACACCCAGCAAAATCTAAGGACTTCCTACTAGCCCCACCTCTTAAAGGTCTCACCCCATTTCCCACTAACACCACCCTGGAGACCGAGTCTCCACCACATGGACCCATATCCAAACCATAGCAGTGAGCATCGTGTGCCACATTCATCAAGCACTTAACACCCAGCTGAGACTTCCTCTTCACCTTAGCAATTGCCATCCCCATAAATGAATTCAAGGGACTGGCTCTGTGGGTTAAGCCACTGCCTACAGTGTCAGCATCTTGTACAGGTGCCAGTATAGTCCTGGCTGCTCCCCTTCTGATATAGCTCCCTGCTAATGCACCTGAGAAAGCAGCAGCAGATTGCCCAAATCCTTGGGCCACTACACCCATGTGAGAGACCCAGAAGAAGTTCTCGGCTCTTGGCTTGGGCCACTGTGGCCATTTGGGGGATGAACCGGAAGATGAAAGATCAATCTCTCTAACTCTGTTTTTCAAATAAATAAATCTTTAAAAAACAAATAAATGAATGAATGAATTCAATAACTACGACATACATCTAACACTTTAGCCTCTTAGTCCCCTAACTTCAATGGCAACATCCTGCAAACCCCTTCCCCCTCTACAATCCACAGCCATGGCCACGCGTCTTCTGTTTTCATGAAGCATGGTTCTGCCTCCAAAATCTAAAACGGCAATAAGTCTGTCCACGACCACCAACTCTCCACTTACATTTTTCCACAACCTCTTTTCTTCTAAGTCTACTTTTATTTCACAGAGATCTCAAGAAGAGTCACTTGCACCCTATAGTTGATTAGAATCTCTCAGTCTCACCTGATGAAATCCCTTCCGTTCCTTTTGAACTTGAATCCATGTGGTTTACATGGCCTGATCTCTGACTCAATGTGGAAAAATTATGAGGTTCCACCCTAGGTCCAGGAGTCTTCTCCTAGGCTTCACTCGCCTCCTTCTAACCTCCTTGCAATGCTGCTGGAGGAGCTTGTCTCAAAAGACAGATTTCATTCAGCTGTTTCCTGTGAAGCAGCTTCCCTAGGCCCCTTATCACGAAGCCCAAGCTTCTGGGTCTGGCACCCAAAGCCCACCAGGATCAGTCCCCTGCCTTCACTTCCACCCACTCTCCTCACTCCTCACTTCCATGCAGAATGAGTTGCATAACAACATTTCCTGCCTTTGTGAATTTGCATGTTCTGCTCCCTCCTCTTACAAGGCCTCCTCACATTGACCATTCGCCCCCAAGGGCCATTGATTACTCTTGCCTAAGAATCTTCATTGTCACTCAAACAAGGCACTTAGCACTCTGCATGGAAACCCTTTCAATGTCAGAGTCCCATAAGACTGTGAACACCCTGTAGTCAAGGGTTGAGAATGGTGTCTCCATCATTATGCTTTCACACAGCACATGGTACAAAGTAGATACTTGGTTAAATGAGAGAGAGAATGCAAGAGGAAAAAGCATTTGGATACCAACATCCCGGATCCCAGCCTCAGCTCCACTATTCAGTTGCTAAATGAATGTGGGTGATCTTTTTTTCAACTTCCTGATACATATTTACTTTCAACTCAATATAGACAAAGTGAAAGCTACTCAACAGGATGGTCTTAAGGAGCAAATGAGAAAACAGTGTGAAATGCATTAAGACAGCTCTTGATGTCTGGTGAGCACTCAATAAAGTCTTAGTCCTTAGCTCTCTTTTCTCCTTGTCTTTTTTATATCCCCTTCCTAGCTCTTGCTTTTTCTCCTCTTATACCTTATCTCTTCCCTTTATCCCCTTCATGCTTTTGGACATAGCATCAGGAAGAAATAAAACTGACTTCCAACTCCCAGCCCATGACTCACCCAGGGTTCATCTCATTGCTGTTCCACCTTAATAAATAGTTGACCTTTTAGCTCATCTGACAAGGAAAGGTTGCTAGAAACAAACTGAATGTACTCATCAGGGTGTGTCTAGAGTTTTCCTAATAAGGAGCCCTGAAGAGTCTAAGAACTCCTCATACAAAGCCTTGTAGGAAAGATGCTTTGGAATTTCTGTAGCCAAACCCAATTCCATCCTCAATAACACACTCAAAATGACATGATCATTGAAATCCAGGTGCCACTTCAAATCATTTAACTTGTATCAATAGAACATATAGGGAGTTTCAAGTTATTCCAGAAAATGAACTAGAAGCAGAGAAGTCACAAATTTACAAATGCCAGCCAGATATAAGCCAATGTTTCCCTTATGCCCATTTTGCTTTTCCAGTATTTCTTAGATTGTATCCTTATAAAGAGACAAAAATATGACATTAAAGGCTTACCATGGAACAAAGAAGAGGCAGAAAAACAGTTACTATTAGAAGTGAACTAGAATAACAGGACATAAAAGAAATTTAAACAAACAGAATGGTGGAAGAGACTTCTCATTACTCCCTTCTTGTTTTCCACAATAGGTAATAAAATAATAACATGTTGCAAAACCCCCAAAACCTGGGTCTGCTCACCCAACACACAGCAAGCCAGGCATTGACGTCAGAGTGGTGGGAGCAAACAGATATTTATTATAAAGTGCAAAGCAAAGAGCCGGCAGCTATTGCTTAACTCCCAGGCTCCTTGAGAGGCTGCAGGGGAAGGTTCTTAGAGAGTGAAGTCGGTTGAGAGGTGCACGTTCAGCTCATGTTTAAGTCTCTGGTGCTCTAAGCCCTGCTTTCATTAGTCAGCAATATCACCTTCTTTTGGAAACTTTGATGTTGGTAAAGTCAACTTCATTAAGCGGGGTGATAGGTATCTCATGCTCCAAGCCTGGGGTTTCTGGAAAAACTCTCAAGACAAGACTGAACATCAGGATGTTATCTGGGATCGGCATTGTGGTAGCACCAGTTTGATTCCTGGCTACTCCACTTACAATCCAGCTCCCTGCTAATGTGCCTGGGAAAGCAGCAAAGGATGGCCCAAGTGCTTGGACCCCTGCACCCATGTAGGAGACCTGGAAAAAGATCCTGGTGCCTGGCTTTGGCGTGGGACCATATGGGGCTAGCTGAACCATTTCCTCAATTTAGTGACTTGATTTTAGTAAAAGCAGGACAAGGAAACTTTAAGCTAAGAGAGGGAGGCTGAGAAATCGTGGGAGATTAGGACCTGATAGTATCTAGCATCTGCATCAAAGGCATTGTGTTAGGGACTTGGTTTCAGACAGTGGGGTAGGAGTTCCAACCAGAATGAGACTCGGGTTAAGATACCTTCTCTCACATTCGAGTACCTTGGTTTGATTCCAGCTCTGGCTCAGGCCTTGGACTCCAGCTTCCTGTCAGTGTAGACCCAAGGAGTCAGCAGCAAAGATTCAAGTAACTGGGTCCTTGTTACCCACATGGAGACCTGGATTGAGTTCCTAGCTCCTGGCTTTGGCCCTTGCCAACCCCCAGATGTTGAGGGCATTTGGGGAGTGAAATAGCAGGTGGGAGCTCTATGTGTCTGTCTCTATGTCTGTTTCTCTCCCTCCCTCTTAAATATATAAATCTGAAATAAATTTTAAAATACAACAGTAATTATAGCAATTATATAAGGAATATAATCCAATTCCCATTTACATGTTAGAAATCTGGGGCTCAGAGAGATTACGTAACATGTCCAAAGTCACATCAAGGTTCCAGACCAATTTTTTCTAATCCCAAAGCTCATGTCATTTCCAGCCTTTCAGACTATCTCAATAAAGCGTACCAAGCACATGTGAAATGATGCCACCAGCTTGGATGGGGCTTATCTAGCTTTAATGATCATCACCTGGCAGTGAAATATCTTGGAACATTAAAAATCATTAAGATGAGTCAGCACATAAGGAACTTGGGAAACCTCACTCCATCCTAATATTAAAAAAAAAAAAAGCTGGAAAAAGATGAAAATCAAAAACTTTTCTTGGGTCCATCACAAAACTGAGGTCACAGGTCAAACTCCTTGGAGAGACAAGACAGGTGGATACAGAAAATCTCCACTTAGGGGCTGGTGTTGTGGCAGCAAAGGTTAGGCCACCACCTGCAACGCCAGCTGCAACGGAGCGCAGGCTTGAGTCCCGGCTTCCCCACTTCTAACCCAGCTCCCTGGGAGAGCAATGGGTGCCTGCCCGAGTGCTTGGGTCCCTGCCACCCACGCGAGAGACCTGGATGGAATTCCACGCTTCCGGCTTCAACCTGGCCAGCACCAGCTATTGTGGCCATATCTTGTCTCTCCCTCTCTCTATGTCACTCTTCCTTTCAAATAAGTCAGAAAGGGAAGGGGAGGGGAGGAGAGGGGAGGGGAGGGGAGGGGAGGGGAGGGGAGGGGAGGGGAGGGGAGGGGAGGAAATCCCACCTTGGCAGGGCCAGAGTGTATGAACAGAAACCTCTGCAGGAACAAGTGCCCAGGCAGGAAAACTGAAGCACCAGCGACAGTGGCTGGAGGCTCAGCGTGGACAGGAGCATCAGTCTTAGAGGGACGTGCCTACATGTTTGTGGGTTTTACCTCCAGAGGCTCTATCAGGTTCTTACACTGAAGACAGTAGGGAGAAAAAATCCCTTCATTCTCCCAGCAGAGGGAAGGGAAAAGAACTCATTTTGAAATACAACAGTCCCCTGACCTCAGCAGGCGATTGGTTACAGGACTCCTCGCCATACCAAGATCTGTGGGTGCATGAGTCCCTTATATAAAAATGACACAGTGAGCCGGCCTCCCAAGGGTTCTGCTTCCGTGGATTCAGCCACCCACAGATGGAAAATATTCCCCAAAAATGCATCTGTACTAAGCATGTACAGACTTTTTCCTTGTCATTATTCTCTAAACAATGCAGTCTGACATCTATTTATAGAACACTTACGTTGTGTGAGCTATTGTAACTAATCTAGAGACGGCTTAAAGTGCATGGGAGGATGTATGTAGGTCACATGCAAATAGCACACCATGTTATACAAGGGAGTTGAGCATCTGCGGATCTAGGATCCAAAAGGGGTCCAGGAACCAATCTCCATGGATACAAAGGGCCAACTGTGTGCAAAGCGCTCTGTCCTTCTTCACAAAGACTGCCCTCAGCAGAAATTACTTTACCATAGCCCAACCTGCTGGGGGTTAATTAGAGCCTAACTCAGCTAGAAGCAGAGTGCAGTGGCAGGGGAAGACACAGCTCTAGCCCCCTCCAGCCAACCGACTTCACCTAACAGGTGAGGTCTGGGGGTGGGGAGGAAGATGGGGAAGTGTGAGTCAAGTTCGCAGGCCATGGGCTTAGACTCAGGACACAACTGAGACCCAATCAGAGGGCTACAGAGTGCTCCCCACCCTCACCTTGCCACCGCTAAAGGCCTATGGACTCAACACAGCAGGTCCAGCTGATGTGGATAAGGTAAGCTAGCAGACCTGTAGGTCAGAAGCCACAAGGCCCTGCACTGTGTGATTCTATCCTGTCTGTCAGAACACCCCCTTTCCCAGGATGCCTTATTGTCATCCGGGCCCTGGGAAGGGTTGCCATGTAAGTATGTACATTAAGCACCACGTGGAATTGTATGGAGATGTCCTAAGTCTCCCAGGTGACCACCTGCCTCATAAAAGGAGTGGGTGGTGCCCGGAGACTGGCAGGAGAGAAGGCACTGAGGATGTCCCTCTCTACACACACTTCCCTTCCCCACCCTCCTCTCTCTGGCCCACTCTAACCATGCCCGTGTGTGTGTTTGCTTTCTTACCTTCTGGATAAACTTCCCATTTTTCACACCAAGAATGTGCTTAAAATGCTTTTTAAGTAAAAGGCAAGGACCTAGATTAATAAAATTAGACTGTACTTCTCCCACAGCACAGCTTTCAACAAAAAATTACCAAGGCATAAACTAAAAGACACAGTTTGAAGAGACAGATCAGCATCAGAATGAGACTTGGTTATGACAGAGATGTTGAAATTACCTTGCTGCTGTTTGGAAACAACAGTGATAAACAAGCTATGCACTATAACAGAAATATACACAGCATGTAAGCACACTGGCTTCTCAAGCTCTCTGTGAGAAAGTGACTCGCTTCCACACTTCATCATACAGCTAGCTCTACACATGCACACTCACACATTCACGCATATATACACACACACATGCACACACACACTGAGAAGTGAGCATGGGAAGGACACACACCAGCAGAGGGCCCAGGCCAGCACAGGCAGTGACAGAAGTGAGTTGAAGGGTCGTGCAGAGCACTGTGCCATGTGACTTCCAGGCTGTGTAATATCCACACAGGTGACAAAAAGCCTTGAAAGGGCTCCTGAGTCAACACTGACTGAGATACCTCCAGCTGCCGTCCTTCCAAGGATGGACCTGGGGGTAATGGCTTTGGGATCCGTAGCTATGGTTCCCCTATCAGCCTAAACTGTGATGCAATTTGGGGCATTATCTCTGGAAGTTCAGCTTCAAACCTATTTTTCTCCAGAACGCCCAAAATTATACAAGCTCCCTAAAATCTTTTAGTAAATTTGCTTTCTTCTCGCTGAATAACAAAATTTACTCTGGTTCATTTAGTAAAATCTAGAGGCAAGATAACCTATAGAAAAAGGTGCTAATTAGAAGCAGGTATTCGGTGCACCAGTTAAGATACCGCTGGGGATTTCTGCATACATATTGGAGTGCTTGGGTTTGAATTCTGACTCTACTCCTGTTCCCGGCTTCCTGTTAGTACACACCCTGGGAGGCAGCAGGTGATGGTTAATGTAATCAGGTCCCTGCTGCGTATGTAAGAGACCCAAACTGAGTTCTGGGCTCCTGGTTTTGGCCTGGCCCAACTCCTGCTGTTGTGGGCATCTGGGGAGTGAACCAGAGCATGGACGCTCACTTGCTCTCTCTGTCTGTCTGTCTGTCTTCATGCCTTTCAAATAAATAAAATTCAATAAATGAACTTTTAATGTTAGTTAAAAATATGAAGGCAAATACTAGGAAAACAGTGGCTGAAGAGTTCCAAGTGGTTGCCCCAGAGAAACAACATCCAAGAATGAGGGTAGGGGGTAGAACTAACATTTTTAATGAAAAATCAGGTGGTCCTAGAAGACTTATTAAAAATATTTTACTTACAAGGCAGAATGGTAGAGAGAGAGGATGAGAGAGAGAGATCTTCCATCCACTGACCTACTCCCTACATGGCCACAGCAGCCAACACTGGACCAGGCCAAAGCTGGGTGGCTAGAACATCATCCAGGTCTCCCATGTGGGTGGCAGGAGCCCACGTACTTGGGCCATCTTCTGCTGCCTTCCCAGGTGCATTAACAGGGAGCTGGGTCAGAAGCAGGGCAGCCAGGACTTGAGCCAGCACTCACGTTGGATACCGCTTTCAAGAGGCAGCTTAACCCACTGCACCACAAAGCTGTCCCCTAGATGACTTTTTATTCTATTTGTATATTGCTCTAATTTTTCTAAAAAATACTTTCTAATAAAATAAAAAAGGTTTAAGGGAGTTATTAAAACAGCGTTACCCACAAACAAAACAAAACAAAAAAAACCCTTAGGCTAGTAAGTGCAGAAGAGGACATTATGTAAAGAAATATAGCAAGGACTATAAAATCTTAATTTCTACACAGTGCAGAAATCGTTCCTGGGTCCTGCTTGATATAGAGCCTGCTTCCTTTCCATTCCTCTGATCCAGAGCAACATCCATCACTCCTCTTCCCCCACAGAGCAGAAGAGAGCAGCAGGCCCACTCCAGCTGTGGCTGCAGAGGAGCAGCGCAGGCGGTGGTTGTGTCTTAGAAACTTCACAATTAGCACTCAAAGCCATGGCACCAGGAGGTGACTGTCAAGGACAAAGGAGAGGAGCCAGCACTGTGGCGTCCCAGGTAAAGCCGCTGCCTGCTGTGTCGGCATCCCAAATGGGCACTGGTTCAAGTCCCAGATGCTACACTTCAGATCCAGCTCTCTGCTATGGCCTGGGAAAGCAGTGGAAGATGGCCCAAGTACTTGGGTCCCTGCACCCATGTGGGAGACCCGGAAGAAGTTCCTGGCTCCTGGCTTCAGATCGGCTCAGCTCTGGCCTTTAAAACCATTTGCAGAGTGAACCAACAGAGGGAAGACCTCTCTCTCTCTCTCTCTCTCTCTCTCTTGCCTCTACCTCTCTGTAATTCTGCCTTTCAAATAAAATATATAAATCTTTTTTTAAAAAAAGGACAAAGGAGATGCTACATGGGCGACTCAGATCCAGGGGTGCTGGACAGAGTCTGGCTAGGACGAAGCAGACAGGGTTCTCTCAGCTCCATCTGGCTGAGGGATTCCAGTGGTTTGCCAGTGAAAGGGATAGGAAGCTACCAATGAAATCAGACTGAGATTTAGAAAAACTAAGCAACTTGTCCAAATCAACCAAAGAAAGCAAAGACACTCTGAACACTTGTCAGCATGTAAGTTTAAAATCATCCTTTAGAAGCCAACTTTCCTTCACATGCAAATTCAACAAACCTTTACGGCGTACCCCCCAGGTACTAACCCCGTGGCTCAGTGGTTCTGTGCATACTCAAGAGGCCTAACAGTGCTCCTTATGCCTCATAACCCCACTCCTAGCATCATCCAGGAACACAGTCCACAGGCTCGAAAAGTCATGTTCATGCACAGGTGCCTTACAGAACTATCTCCATAGGAATAATCAGCAATAACAAAGAGAGAAGTAATTGAGTAAATGAAGGCTCATCTTTTGCATTTTCTATAATCAATAGCATTTATTTTTATAAAAGTTATTTTAAAAAATAAAATACTGATTTGATGCTCATCTGAAATACAAAACAATTGTACTGCTCTATGGTAATGGTAGAAAAAATAGATATAAACGTCAAGTCTGGAAGTTAACCTAAATGAAAATAGCTGTTTTAAGTACATGAGGGTATATGAGGATTTTTTTTTCTCTTCTTCCTTCTTGTCCTAAACAATTCAGTCCTAAAGCTATTAGCTGGGACAGGGTAAGGCTGGTAGTACAAGTCAGCAGTGGGTGTCGGGGAGAAGCAGAGCACAGGCAAGCTGAGAAACGCATCCATGAGGAGAGTGCCATGGATGGGTTGCCTAAAAGGGGGAAATTGGTTTTTTTTCTACACTCTATACTGCTGACAACAAGTGTGTGGGTTTTCCCACACCTAGCAATTCTCTAATTCTCCGCAGATAGCAAATGGGTGTCCTTCAATTCTGACATCATCTGGCGTTAGGGCTCAGTCCCACAGGGCTGCATCCACTCCAGATGCCACCTGCAAGCCCCAGGTTATTACCCGTACTTCTTGGGGCAGGTGTTGGGGTGTAGTGGATTAAGCTGTTGCTTGGGATGTCTGCATCCCATACTGGAGTGCCAGTTTGAGTCCAAGCTACTTTGCTTCTGATCCAGCTTCCTGATAATGTACCTAGGAAGGCAGAGGATAATGGCTCAGGTACTCTCACCCATGTAGGTGGCCCAGATGACATTCCAGGCTCCTGGCTTCACTCTAGCCCAATCCCAAATCTTGCAGGCATTTGAGGGTAAACCGGTGGATGGAAAATCTCTGCCTCTCCCTCTCTCTCTGTCACTCTGTCTTTCAAATAAATAAATAATTTTTTAAAAAGGCCTGTACTTCTGTTAGAGTTGACTATAATTGGGAGTTCCCATGATGCCTTCCTCTGGTTCAATAATATGGTAAAAACACTTCACAGACCTCAAACATTTGCTTATCATCACTGGTTTATTATAAAGATGCAAGTCAATAGCAGCCACATGAAAGCAATGCATACTGTAAGCATGGGAGAAAAAGTTCAACTCCTCCAGTACTTCCATGTGTTCACCAAGCCAGAAGCTCCTTGAATCCAGTAGTTTAGAACTTGTTTGTAGGCATGATTGATTAAATCATCAGCCATTGGTAACTGGACTCAGCCCTTCCGAGAGCTTAGGGGTAGGGGCGAGTGGGCTGAAAATTCCAATTCTCTAATCACAGGATTGGTTCCTCTGACAATGCCGTCGCTTTCCAAGAGTCATCTCATTAACATGAATTCAGTTGTGGCTGAAAGGGGTTTATTATCACTTGGGCAGTTACAAAGCTTTTAGAAGCTCTATGCCAAAAACTGGGGTCAAAGACCAAACACCTATTTCTTGTTATGTCACAGTGTCAGAGCCTGAGCAGGATAAAAAGGTACCTGCACTGAAAGAATTGTTGGGCCATGGGCCACCTGGGACACCTGTGTCTGGTCTGGAGTTACAGCTCCACTCTCCATTCCGCCTCCCTGCTAATGCACACCCTGGGTAACGGTGCTGATGGATCAAGTACTTCGGTCTCTGACACCCACGTGGGAGATCCCGATTGAATTTCCAGCTCTGCCCTGGCTGTTGTAGACATTTGAGGAGTGAACCAGTAGATAGGAGGTCTCTCTGCCTTTCAAATAAAATGTTAAAAACAGAAAAAGAAAGAAAGATGCTATGGTGTCAAGTGCTGGAGCCTGGGAGGGAAGTAGGCAGAGGAGAGCGTCCACACGGTGGGGTGGCCCAGTGTGAGGAAGCAGAAGTTGAGCAAGGCAAGAACAGTCCATAAAGAGGGTCAATGGACAGCCCTGGGTGAGGAGTCAGAGCTCCGCAGTAGTGGGTTAGAACTGAAGGTATCAGGGGCTGGCGCCATGGCTCACTTAGTTAATCCTCTGCCTGCGGCACCGGCATCCCATATGGGCACTGGGTTCTAGTCCCAGTTGCTCCTCTTCTAGTCTAGCTCTCTGCTGTGGCCTGGGAAGGCAGTGGAGGATGGCCCAAGTGTTTGGGTTCCTGTACCCGCATGGGAGACCAGGAGGAAGCACCTGGCTCCTGGCTTCGGATTGGCACAGCGCCGCCCGTAGTGGCCATTTGGGGAGTGAGCCAACAGAAGGAATACCTTTCTCTCTCTCTCACTGTCTATAACTCTACCTATCAAAAAAAAAAAAAAAAAAAAGAATTGAAGGTATCAAAGTGAACTCATGGGTTTTGGAATAGGTAGGTAGGGAGACATGAACATATACACATAGATCAAGGGACCAACAGAGATAAATATGCATGTATGCATATGTTCTCTAGCTTTGTCCTTTTCATAGCAGTGCACATACCTATTTCCCAGATTTAGCTTCTATGTAAATATCACCACCCATTCAAAGCAGCCAGAGTTTCTTGCAGATATGGCTGATTCTAGGACTGATGTATAGAAATTAGAAGGTGAGCCTGGAACTTCCCTGGGTATTAGAAAGCATGGGAGTATTTAAAGAATATTGGAGGCCGGCTCCGCCTGCAGCGCCCGCACACCGGGTTCTAGTCCCGGTCGGGGCGCCAGATTCTGTCCCGGTTGTCCCTCTTCCAGGCCAGCTCTCTGCTATGGCCCGGGAGTGCAGTGGAGGATGGCCCAAGTGCCTAGGCCCTGCATCCGCATGGGAGTCTGGGAGGAAGCACCTGGCTCCTGGCTTCGGATCAGTGCGATGCGCTGGCCACAGCACACCAGCCACAGCAGCCATTAGAGGGTGAACCAATGGAAAAGGAAGACCTTTCTCTCCGTCTCTCTCTCTCTCTCCCTGTCCACTCTGCCTGTCAAAAAAATAATAATAATAAAGAATATTGGAACCTGTCAAATGAACACAGAGGCCCTCTGGAAGCAGCTCCCATTTCTAAATCAGAAGCAATTTAAATATCAAGGTGATAGTACCTAACACATTACCACTCAAAAATAAAATAATGTGAGAGGAAAAACTCTGGACAAATTAAATTTAGTAGAATTTACTTGAGCAAAGAAGGATTCATGAACTGGGTAGTACTAAGAACCAGAAGAAGTTCAGAGAACTCCACCCAACAACCTGGGTAGGCAATATTTATATACAGAAAAAGGAAGTGTGGGGCTGGCAGTGTGGCATAGCAGGTAAAGCTGCTGCCTACAGTGCTGGCATCCCATTTGGGCACTGGTTCAAGTCTCAGCTGCTCTACTTCTGATCCAGCTCCCTGCTGATGCACCTAGGAAAACAGCGGAATATGGCCCAAGCACTTTGGCCCTTGCACCCGCATGGGAGATCTGGAAGAAGTTCCTGGCTCCTGGCTTCGGATCAGCCCAGCTCTGGCTGTTGCGGCCATTTGGAGAATGAACCAGCAGATGGAAGATAGCTCTCTCTGTCCCCCCCGACCCTTTTCTCTGTAACTCTGCCTTCCAAACAAATAAATATACCTCTTAAAAAAAAAAAGAAAAGTAAAAGGAAGTGACATATAGATACAGTTTAGTTACGGCTCAGCAGTTATCTTCTTTGGGCCTGGTGTGATGAAACATTTGCCTTTTGATGGCACAGTCTGATCAGCTGGAAACCTGTGACTGGCTGAAGCTTGTTGCCGTGATTGGTGGAGACTCAGCCACTTGTTACAAGAATATACAACACTCTTAATTAGGTTGTAGTTTGTTTAAACACTAAGTTAAGTTGCAAATCACTATATGGGAACACAAAAGTACAGAGGTAGGTTTTGGCCAAATTTAACAATAGGAAATCATGAGTCCATGTTAATAAAATTAAATAAATGACTAATTTGAAAGTTTGATAAGGAGTAAGTTATTTTTACATTACAAGATAATTCTTCACAAAATACTTAATATTTATATAGGAAAATATTCCTTTTGCAAAGAGAAGGACTGGCATGTACACTGTTATTCAAGAGATCAAAGTGCACACTGCCTGGAAAGGAACAGATAGAAACCATGGAAACATCATCCCTTAAGAGAGAAAAGTTTGAATCTTATCATGAAACAGATGAAAATGAGGGACACTTTATGAACTGGCCTATAATCATTGATTGAAACTGTTAGTATCACTAACAAGAGTAGATTGAGGAACTGTTGTGGACTAAAGGCACATAACAATGCAAGACACAATTTGCAATTACATCCTTTTGCTATAAAAGACATTACTGGAACAAATGGCAAAACTTGATAGAGTTCTAAGGATTAAATAGTAGTAATATATCAACATTAATTTCTGGTTTTGATAGTTGTGCTGCTAGTTGACCAATGAAATGTTCCCTTAAGTATAATATTGCTTATCTAGTGCTGTTGTAACAAAATATCACAGACTTGATGGCCTAAACAACAGACTCTCTTTTCTCTCAGATCTAGAAGCTAGAAGTCCAGGTTCAAGGTGTCAGCAGGGCTGGCGTCTCCAGGCGCCTCCCTCTTTGGATGGCAGACAGCTGTCTTCTACAGGAGCCTTCACGTGGTGCATGCCTGTGTCTTAATCTCTCCTTCTTGTAAAGATACCTGTCATATTGGGGTGGGCAATGAATATATTAATTTCCAATCCATGTTCTTATCTCCCACAGAGGTAAAAACACTAAGCAGAGACTAGTATTGTGTGCAAATAGGGACAGAATCTCTTTTTTAAGATTTACTTATTTATTTGAAAGTCAGAGTTACAGAGAGATTGAGAGAGTTCGTTCTTCCATCCACTGGTTCACTCCCCAAATGGCCTCAACAACCAGGGCTGAGCCAGGCTAAAACCAGGAGCCTAGAACTCCATCCAGGTTTCCCATATGGGTGCAGGGGCCCAAGGACTTGGGACATCTTCTGCTGCTTTCCCAGGTGCATTCATGGGGAGCTGAATAGGAAATAGAGCAACTGGCACTCTAACTGGCATCCTTATGGGATGCCAGCGCTGCAGGTGGTAGTTTAGCTCTCTGTGACACAACATCTCTGCCAGAATTTTTAGCAGCGAGGAAGTAAACACATTCAAGCATGTGTGTGGGCTGCCCCTTACAGAAAATACCCAGTAGGAGTGGGCTAAAGTGTTACCCATAAACAAGAGAGGAAAAGAACCATAAGCAGTACCCCTAAGCAAGAGTAGGAGAGTTCCTCCAGTCTGTGGTGGGGAAAAAAATGAGAGTGGTAGATCTGAGTGCATTCCATGTTGGAAAAAAGAGCTCTTTCCTGCCTTCCACCTCTTTTTATAGGGAAGGGGGTGGTATCTCAATTGGATGTACAACAGGGGTGTGGCCTGAAAATGTACCTTGATTTTAAATGTGACAGATGCATCCTGGGAAGGTGGGCATATCAAACCAACAGTTAAAGAGAGAACATTATTTTGTAGGGATACAAGAATTTCTAGCTCATTTTAACTGGTTACATCAAATCAAGATTGATTAGGGCCTTCGCAAATACCCTTGATTTTAACTTAATCACCTCTTTAGAGACCCAGTCTACAAACACAGTCGCTGCGGAGGTACTGGGGGTGAGGACATCAACACAGGAATGTTAGGAAGGCACAGTTCAGCCCATCACAATTATCAAGGGGTTGATGGGCCACCATGGCGGCATTTTACCCTCAAGTGGCTCAGGAAAAACAAATTCCTTGTTGAATACACCCAAGGTCCTTCTAAGCTTGCTTTTGTTTAAAACAAACAAAACAATGTGCTTGAAGGTTGCTTTTATATCCTTTCTATAATACACTAACACAAAATGAAGGCAAGGGAATAATATGTTTTATAAAGATTTCAACAGAAAAGTGTTAATTATATCCCTAATGTGATAAATTTGCTATTTTTAAAATACACTTTATGTCTTGGGGATACTGGGTGTGTGTGTGTGTGTGTGTGTGTGTTATATTATATATATATATATAAATAATATTGTAGAATAGATGAGGTTTAATGCCAAATAATGCAATCACAATGGACCCATCTATTTCAAGTCTACTGGGTTTCCCTTGCACAGTTAAGCTCAGGCATTTTCCAGGATTGATGTGTTTATTTCTAAAGTGATATCTTCTATCACTTTATGGCTCCTTCAACAGGCTACCAGCTGTGTGAGCCTCCTACATAACCACAAAGGGTTTTAACTAGCAACAGAAGGAAGGAAAGAAAAAAGGGGGGTGTGTAAAGGAGAGTTCAATTTCTTGTTACTGGGTTTTGCCAAATCATAACATTATGCCATATGGTGTATGTATGATGGTGTTGGATCTATAAAAAACAGATGGAGTTAAAGGAAGAGGAAGATGGGAGAGGATAAAAATGGGAGTGTGGCATGTGAATAAATGGACCAGAAAAAAACAAAACTCGCTGGGGGACACCAAAATGAGATGTAGAACCACTGGCCCCTCTTCAGGCCCTCATCAACAGATTCCCTTCCTTTCTCCCCCAAATGCACATCGAGGGTAGACACCATCCGTGGTGCTCACTTACTGTATTTGTCAGCTTTTTGTTACTATCATGGATACCTGAGGCTGGCTACTTTATAAAGAAAAGAGATTTATTTTGGCTCACTGTTGTGAAGGTTCACAGTCCATGATCGATTTGTCCTAGGGTGATCACCTTCTCGCTGGCAGAGTCCTGAGGCAGCACAGAGCATCACACAGCAAGAGAGACAGGGAGTGTGTGTGTCTGTCTGTCTCTTTCTCCTTATGAAACCACCAGGATTCAACCACAGGAGCTCTACCCCAATGACCTAATCCAAGCTAATCACTTCCCAAAGGCCCCACCTCTAGGCGCCATAATTGGAGGAAGCTTTTGCCCTTTTAGTACCATCGATAGATGATTTTGGGGACTAAATTCTGAGTTCAAGGGAAAAATTGAGCACAACACTCAACCATTGTGACATTATGCTCTCCTGCAAGGTTCCCTGCTCAGAAGTATGATGCACCTTGCCCAAACTATAGCATTTTACTACAAAAAAGTTAAGTAAATTATTGTGTTTTTAGCTTTTTTTAACTTTAAAAATGTAAATGTATACAGGAAAAGCAGTGAGTTAAGACTTCCGCTGTCAAGTCAACTTAGTGTGACTCAGCTCATGAGAACAATTTCTGCTGGACAGCTGCCTGAAGTCAGGTCTGAGAGAAAACCGCTCTGAAAATCAGGTCTGGGAAATCACTTTTAGTAAGAGCCAGGTTGAGTTCAAGCATCCACTGTTTCCCATTCCCCAACCACTCAATAACTATGCCGCACCACTCTCTTTACATTGGTCAGGGAGACTGGATTAGGCAACATTTCACCAGGATCCTCTGCATTTTTGAGGTTTTAATTTATTATCTTCATCTGAATGATACATTCAATTCTATTCCCTAACTCAATTAAAAATGTATCTGTCTATCTCTTCTACTTCTCTTTTTTTAAAAAGTTATTTATTAGAGAGAGAGAGTACAAGTGAGCAATCTTCATCCCTTGGTTCACTCCCCAAATGTCCTTAACAGCAGGGGCAAGGCAATGCAGACACCAGGAGCCAGGAATTCCATCTAGGTCTTCCACATGGATGGTAGGCACCCAAGTACTTGAGCCATCATCTGCTACCTCCCAGGTGCATTAGTAGGAAGTTGGATTGGAGTGAAGGCAGAACTTGACCCAAGGTACTCTGATATGAGATGCAAGAGTCTCAAACTGCAACTTTACATGCTGTACCATAATGCCCACTACTCTGTCTCTTTTTCATCTTAAGGACTTTATTCTGCCCTTACTGTAGCATTTATTTTGAATACGTCTATATTCTATAATGAGAATTCTATAATGAGATTGTTAGTTACTTTAGGGAATAAATCCTGTTTTGCTCCTCTTCCCATCCCTTGTTCCTACTACACTGTTTGAACAAACAAATGTTTAATAGATATTAGCGGGGGCCGGTGCCATGGCATCCCATATGGGCGCCGGATTCTGTCCTGGTTGCTCCTCTTCCAGTCCAGCTCTCTGCTGTGGCCCGGGAGGGCAGTGGAGGATGGCCCAAGTGCTTGGGCCCTGCACCCGCATGGGAGGCCAGGAGGAGGCACCTGGCTCCTGGCTTCGGATTGGCTCAGCGCGCCGGCCGTGGCAGCCATTTTGGGGGTGAACCAATGGAAAAGGAAGAACTTTCTCTCTGTCTCTCTCTCTCTCACTGTCTAACTCTGTCAAAAAAAAAAAATAGATATCAGCACAATTAAGAAGACTCAGAGTTAATGAGACCTTTTATTTTCCAGGGCCTTATTGACACATTCTTCTTCCTCTATAATGTTGGAAGATATTGAACCAAAAGTACATGGGAAAAGTCTCTTTGTACAGTAAAATAAATTCAAAAAGTATTTCCCATTGAAAGGAAAGAGCAGATCCAAGGGCAGTAACTCCATCCTCACTATCTAGTGAGTTACAATGCAGAGGACTTTCTGCCATTGATTTATGAGTTATGAACTTGTAAATCAGTTCCCCTTAGCTCCGTGAGCTCTGAATTACATTTCCTTTCCCATTTGCTTAACATCAATGACACCCAGAACAATGGCGGGAAAGGACTCTGGAGGTGATGTTATCAGTGGCTGCAGGAACCAACCTGGGGGCCTGGAGGGAGTGCTGGGCAAGAACAAAAGGTACTTTTCAAAGGATTGAATTTATCACTCCTGTTGCTTGAACCAGGCTCTGAAGGGTTTGATTTTACATTAAAGAGATTTTTTTCAAGTCAGTACACTAGAATTCACAAATCTGAAAGAGTGCTTTCCTCTCCAAAGTCTTCCAGCTAATTCCACTGACATTGAGTTGCTTACAACACATTTGGATTTCTCCTTGGCACTGCTTGTGGTCTGGGTCACCCAAGACTTCCTTTGGAATCTGAAATGGCATCTTACAAAGTTGTGTTACTCTTTTTTTTTTAACTTTTTTTTTTTTTTTTTTTGACAGGCCGAGTGGATAGTGAGAGAGAGAGACAGAGAGAAAGGTCTTCCTTTTCCGTTGGTTCACCCTCCAGTGGCCGCCACGGCTGGCGCGCTGTGGCCGACGCACCGCGCTGATCTGAAGCCAGGAGCCAGGTGCTTCTCCTGGTCTCCCATGGGGTGCAGGGCCCAAGCACTTGGGCCATCCTCCACTGCACTCCCTGGCCACAGCAGAGAGCTGGCCTGGAAGAGGGGCAACCGGGACAGAATCCGGCGCCCTGACCAGGACTAGAACCCAGTGTGCCGGTGCCACAAGGTGGAGGATTAGCCTATTGAGCCGCGGCACCAGCACTCATCTCGTTATTTTAACCAGACTTACCAAATGACATGGAGTCGATGCTGCAAATGCAATCTCTAAAATGACAGAGAGTTACAGCATCCAGGATTCGTAGGAGAATGTGCCTCTGAGAGTGACATCTGCAGCACCTGTCACCCCTGGAAGAATCACCCTGGGCACTAGGCTGATGCTGAAAGAAGGGCGATGCTCATTCAGGTAGAACAAATTCTGGCACTTAAATTTTTTTAATTATTTATTTTAGAGACAGAGAGAAAGCAAAGAAGACACCTCCCGTCTACTGGTTCACTCCCCAGGTGCTCACAACAGGCAGAGCTGGGCCAGAGCTGAAGCCAGGAACCCAACTACCTGAGCTATCACCACTGCCTCTTATAGACTGTATAGGCAAGAAGCTGGAGTCAGGAGGCAGGACCAGTAACCAGACCCACGTCCTCAGATAGGGACACAGCGTCTTAACCACTACGCTAAAGGCCTACTCTGGCATTTTTATCTAAGTCACGTGCCTCCCCTTCCTCTGCAAAATGCAACTGATGATTCTATCTGTGAAAGAAAAACGACGATGTATAGATCTATTTGTTCTATAGATCAAATAAGCAGGAAAGCATGGGGGTGGGTTTTGGTATAGTGGTAAGACGTTAGTTGACACATCCTGTATTAGAGTTGCCTGGGTTTGATTCACAGCTTCAGCTCCTGATTCCAGCTTTCTGTCAATGCAGACCATGCGGCAATGATGATGGTTCAAGTAACTGGATTCATGCCATTCCTTAAGCCCCAACCTGGTCCTGGCTATTGTGGGTATTTCAGGGGTGAACCAGCAGATAGAAGTTCACTTCCTCTTTCTCTCTCTCTCTCTCTCTCTCTTTCTCTCTTTCTCTCTTTCTCTCTTTGTGTGTGTATGTGTGTGTGTGTGTGTTTTTCAAGTAAATAATTTTCTAAAAATTTAAAGGAGAATGTGACATATTTTGTTACTGAAGAGTAGAATATCATTTGTCCATTCATTCATTCATTCTATTCTCAATTTTTTTAAGACCTAACTCTGAGCAAGTGTTGCCCCAGAGGCTGAGGACGCACAGAAGCATGAGACTGGGCCACTGCTCTCTCAAAGTCTTCATACACTGGCTGGGGAGACATAAATCATTTCCACACTATTTCTGTGCTTTCAAGGATGCGTGCAGAGGGCAGGGGAGCTGACTTGGATGGATCTGCTGGAGAGCACAGGGTGGATTTCTGCAATGGGAAAAGCCCACTGTGGAGATATGACCACTACTTTGCTTTAACACCACACAGCCTTACCCCAGACTAAAATATCCCAACATCCCAGAAAGACTGTGTAGAACTTCCCCAAGTCTAGTAGGACATGGAACCTGATTATACATGCAACAGGCACAACATTCCTAAAATACAGTTCCCATTCCTTTTTCATCTGAAACACTGTAAAACATCCCATGTCTGCCTCTTCCTGAGATCTAGCATCACTGGACTAGCCTGTTCTCTACCCACCTGCCTCTTTTCCAGCCCACGTGCTTCACCTGTAATGTGGGGCAGAGAGGGGGCAGATGAGGCATTGTTGCTACACACCAAGTCACAGTTCCTAACAGGGAGCCGCCCATCTGCCATGCTGGGATCTCAGCATCTTGCTGGCCCCTCCTCCTATGGGCGTCCTCCCTACCCCAAAGTCTGGTCCAGAGTCAGTCCCACAGGTAACCTAGGCCCAATCTGTGAGATTTCAGGCACTTTATGGTTAAGCTGGCATCATCCTGTCCTTGTCTTGATACTGAGACTGCTGACTTATTCTCTTAGACCTAACCACCAATTCATTTAACCACCACATTTAAAATTTGACAGATCCTCAGTACAGATATTATATTACCCATTTTATAAATAAAAAAAACTGAGATTCATAAAAAAATTAAAATACTGTCCAAGATTCCATAGTTGGAAAACCACAGCCAAGAAATTCTGTTTCACCTTGCCTTGCAATTACTCATTCTGTGAGTCCTAAGCAAATTCTTTCACCTCCCGGGGACCTGTTTTCCTCATCTGTCACAGGAAAGGACCATGTCAGCACCTCCAGACTTACTGTTGGATGTATGCATATGTCCAGCAGTTAACAGGTGCAGAGCAAGAAAAGTGAATGGGGATGATTTTGTCAAATACCCTTGAGAAAACTGGTTTCAACAAAGATCAGTATTATCTATTCACTTCAAGGCTTCTCAGAGCCTTCACATAGTGGTATATTTGGGGCATCTTTGTGCAGGGATGGAGTTATGGGACCATGGACTACCTTTGTCCCTGGAATTCTATTGTTCCTCTGAACCAGCTTGGGAAACACTGTCCTGTATAACCCTTAATGGGATTCCAGTGCCTGGATCGCAGAAGCTCTGCTTTTTGTTGTAATATTACAGTTTTAAAGGCCTCTAGGGGAGCTGCATCCATAAAGTCTCTTTATAACCCATACTGAAGACACAGATAGCATCTGTTAAGCTAACAAGTGGAATCATTAATTCTTTAACTAGCACAAATGCAGGCTTCTTTTCCGTTCCTCAGTGGTGACCAGAGCAAAATGGCAGGAAGAACACCAGTGTGCAATCTGCACAGTGCCTTTTCCTGATCCAGATGACTGTCACCGGGTTCCTGTCAGCGTTCATCTGCATTTCCTTCTTTTTATCCAAGCACTTAGACCTGGATTCATCTTCATAAACTTAAAGCTGCTATCTAGGGCTTTGCTTTTGTAACTCTAAATTGACCTAATGCATAGTGGACTACACTGCATTGCATCTTTCTAAATGGAGCGCTGCTCACTTCTCTGGGCTGAGCATGAGGCGCAGTGCTGGCTGGCTGGAGGGGTTGCACTAGAGGCTTGTGGAGGACTGCTACAGGTCAGGGTTCTGAGATTCCCTAGGTCTTCACCTGTTCCCCCACTGTGAAATGGGAAAATTTCTCTAATCCTCCTCTATCTTTGAATTGACCCAAAGATGGATTTAGGGGATGATCCTATAAATATGTTTCAGTGAAAGAAACTATACGAACAACAGATATCTATACAGCTGCCTGGTAAAGTTCACAGACCCACATCAAAACTCATGCTGGGGCTCGTTCCTATTTCACCAACCATAGAATACACGAAGTACCTGTCGCTCAGGGAAAGCTGATGGAAGGTCTGGGAGCCCTGTCCAAATAAAATAGCCAGGTACAAAGACTCTGAAGTCCAAATCAAACGGTTCACAGGATAATCTGAATAAGCCCCTACTATCCAAAACTGGGAAAATTGGGGCTTCAGAAAAAATAATAACTAAAATGGTGGAAAATATCACGTTTACACTTTTCGGCTTGTAACAATTCTTTTAAAGTCTAATTCATGAGTACTATGTCCATTTTCATGATTATAGCAATAGTTTCACAGGTATATAGATTTCTCAAAACTCATCTAATTATATACCTTTAATCTGCGAAGTTTATGTCCATTAATTGGCTGCTGTTGGATGAGGCTAATAAACCAACTCATTATTTTGAAAATTAGTAAATAAATGGAGACAAATTAACATATTTCTTTCTAATCCAGACCATATTATACTTCCATACAACCAAATGGTACTTAAAGCAAAGTTTCTCTTCATAGGATATGTTTCAATCAACAAATAACAGGTTGGCAATAACTATTAACAACACAAAAAGAAAGACAAGGAGATTCTAATTGCCTCCTAACGGAGGCACCACTACCTGTAAATCTGTCTTGCCAAAAAACAAACGAACAAAAAAAACGAAATCAAATCGCATGCTGATGGAGCCTCCAAGACCAGCTACCAAGTTGGAGGAAACAGAGAGGCAAGAGGAGAGTGTTAAATGGTCCACAAGGACTGGATCACAAAAGCACAGAGTAGGAAGTCCCCAGGACAAAAGACAGGATCCCTTCACCACACAGTCGCAAGACAGAAAGAACCTAAACCTTAGAGAGAAACATAAAAGGTGTAACAACCAATCACATTAGGCAAGACACACTTAGATCTTGATCCAAAATCACCATTTCTAAATTTATGTTTATGAAATAACTGAAATTTTTTGATGGATTGGAATTTTGATATTAGGAAGTGATTGTCTATTATTTATGGCATATTACTATCATCGTGGTTATTTTTTAAAATATTTATTTATTTATTTATTTGAAAGTCAGAGTTACAGAGAGAGAGAAGGAGAGGCATAGAGAGAGAGTCTTCCATCCACTGGTTCACTCCCCAGTTAGCTGCAACAGCCGGAGCTGTGCCGATCAGAAGTCAAAAGCCAGGAGCTTCTTCTGGGTCTCCCAAGTGGGTGCAGGGGCCCAAGAACCTGAGCCATCTTCTACTGTTTTCCCAGGCCATAGCAGAGAGCTGGATTGGAAGTGGAGCAGCCAGGACTAGAATCGGTGCCCATATGGCATGCCGGCACTGCAGGTCGCGGCTTTACCTGCTATGCCACAGCGCCAGCCCTGTCGTGATTATTTTTTTAAAGCCCTTTGTTTTTTAGAGGTATTGGAATATCTGTGTGGGCAGGCATTTGGCCTCGTAGTCAAGATGCCGGTTAGGAATGTGCACAGCTCCTGATTCCAGCTTCCTGCTAATGTGCGCATTCGGAGGCAATAGTCATGGCTCAAATAGTTGGGTTCCCGCCCCCTGTGTGGGAGACCTGGATTGAGTTCCTGAGTCCCTAGCTTTCGTCCTCTGGCTGTTGAGGCATCTGGGAGATCTCTCTGTATGTGTACTTTCTTGAAATATAAAAAGAAATATTTGGGGCCGGAGCTGTGGTGTAGCAGGTAAAGCCACTACCTGCAGTGCTGGCATCCCATATGAGTGCCAGTTCGAGTCCCGGTTGTTCCACTTCTGATCCAGCTCTCTGCTATGGCCTGGGAAAGCAGTAGAAGATGGCCCAAGTCCTTGGGCCCCTGCATCCACATGGGAGACCCGGAAGAAGCTCCTGGCTCCTGGCTTCGGATCAGCACAGCTCCGGCTGTTGCAGCCAACTGGGGAGTGAACCAGTGGATGGAAGACCTCTTTCTCTCTCTCTCTATGCTTCTCCTTCTCTCTATGCCTCTCCTTCTCTCTATGCCTCTTCTTCTCTCTATATATAACTCTGACTTTCAAATAAATAGATAAATCTTTTAAAAATGTACAGTTGAAAATGTCTGATGCCTGAGATGTGCATCCAAATAGCATGGGAAGGGGAGACATGGGTAAAGCAAGACGGGTCATAAACTGATAGTTGGGGAGTAGGCACACTGATGTTGATTGTGCTAGTCTTCCTATTTTGTATATGTCTCAAATATTCATTAGTGAAAAATGTCTCTATAAAATAATAATCCATCCTCTTGGCTAATTATCTCTCCAGCATAGCCTTACTTAGTAGATAAATGGATTCAGTGGCAGCAAACCCCTGGAGCTGTTCATGTCTGTTAATAAAAACTGCAGGGCCAGTGCTGTGGCATAGCGGTTAAAGCTGCCACCTGCAGTGCTGGCATCCCATATGGGTGCCAGTTTGAGTCCCAGCTGCTCCACTTCCGATCCAGCTCTTTGCTGTGGCCTGGGAAAGCATTAGGAGATGGCCCAGGTCCATCCTTGGGCCCCTGCATGCCCAAGAGAGATCCAGAAGAAGCTCCTGGCTCCTGGCTTCAGATCAGTGTAGTTCCAGCCATTTTGGCCACTTGGGGAGTGAACCAGCGGACAGAAGACTTCTCTCTCTCTCTCTTTCTCTACCTCTGCCTCTCTGTAATTCTGACTTTCAAGTAAATAAATAAATCAAAAAAAAAAAAACAGTTAGAAAATGCTTTGAGATTTAAAAATGAAAAATACTATAAAATGGTAAATATTATTATGATCTCGGAATTACATAAATTAAATTTTAAAAATTGGTGGGGTTGGCATTGTGGTACAACAGGTTAAGCCTCCACTTGCAATGCCAGCATCCCATACCAGAGTGTTCTACTTCTGATCCGGCTCCCTGCTAAGGCACTAGCTTTAGTCTGCCCCAGCCTGGCAGTTGTGACCATCTGGGGAATGAACCAGTGGATGGAATGTGTGTGTGTGTGTGTATGTGTGTGTCACTCTGCCTTTCAAATAAATACTGTTGGATTAGTGATACACTTTAGTTCTCTGATGATGGTAACTTTGTCTTACCCACTATCTCCCAACAGACTGTTCTGCCTTTGGATTCTCCCCTACTGCCTAGCCTTAGATTTGAAGCTGCCTTAAAGACAAATGACATGGGGCCCAGCATTGTAGAACAATAGCTGAAGCTGCCATCTTTAAAGCCAGCATCCCATTATCCAGCACTGGTTGGAGTCTGATCCAGCTCCCTGCTAATGCACCTGGGAAAGCAGCGGAAGATGGCTCAAGTACTTGGGCCTCTGTCACCCACATGGGAGACTGGGATGGAGTTTTAGGCTCCTGGCTAGTCTTTTGTGGCTATTTGGGGAGTGAACCAACATATGGAAGATCTCTTTCTTTCTCTTACTGTCTTTCTCTGTAACTGCCTTTCAAATATATAAATAAATCTTTAAAGAGAGAAAGAGACAGAAATGGCACGATCTTGGGTAAAAGCCATAAATGTGGCAAATTTTTGCTTCTCTAAAATAATCTGCTTAAGGCCTTTGACATGACTTGATTCCTATTGTATACCTTTATTACTTTTCTTCTATTCATAGATATTTTGAGAATGTATGTGACATTATTTGCAATTACTGGCCATGGATCACTAATTTTTTTCTACCATTCCATCAGCAACAGCCCGTCATCTACCACCACCATCACTTAGATACCCCTTGCTGGTGCAAAAACCTCTGTGTGTAGGACCAGCTTAGATATTTCTGTTGGCTGGACCTACTTATGGCCCAGTTGATTTAAATATCAGTGATATAGTCATGACCGGGCATGATAATCATTCATAACTTAAGATAACAGTACACAAAGTTTACATTTTATATTTCCTATAATAGTACCTTTAAGAAGTCTATTTTAAATATACAAGAGTGTTGTATTTCTCTGTTCACAGAAAAGAGAATTAAAAGATGTTTGAATGCATAAGTATAAAGCTTACACATTTGATAGTAAGGACAGAAAGCACTGCTGTGAGAATCCTTGAGCACCCATTGTTGGGGTCATACAAGCAGAGACCTCATGCATATTATCTTTTGAATTTCAACAAAACAAAGCTAAAAGGTATTTTAAATCAATTCAACAGGAAGATACAACGATTATCAATGTCTATGCACCTAATTACAGGGCACTGGTTTATTTAAAAGATTTTTTAAGGGACTTAAAGGGAGACTTAGACCCCAATACAATAGTACTGGGGGACTTCAATACTCCACTCTCAGAAATAGACAGATCAACAGGACAGAAGATCAACAAGGAGACAGCAGATTTAAATGACACTATAGCCCAAATGGATCTAACAGATATATACAGAACTTTTCATCCTACACATAAAGCATTTACATTCTTCTCAGCAGTACATGGAACCTTCTCTAGGATTGACCACATACTAGGCCATAAAGCAAGTCTCAGCAAATTCAAAGAATTAGAATCATACGATACAGCTTCTCAGACCATAAAGGAATGAAGTTGGAAATTAGCAACTCAGGAATCCCTAGAGCATATGCAAACACATGGAGATTGAACAACATGCTCCTGAATGAACAATGGGTCATAGAAGAAATTAAGCGAGAAATCAAAAATTTTCTGGAAGTAAATGAGGATAACAGCACAACATACCAAAACTTATGGGATACAGCAAAAGCAGTGTTAAGAGGAAAGTTTATATCAATAGGTGCCTACATCAAGAAATTAGAAAGGCACCAAATAGATGAGCTTTCAATTCATCTCAAGGATCTAGAAAATCTGCAGCAAACCAGACCCAAATCTAGTAGGAGAAGAGAAATAATTAAAATCAGAGAAGAAATCAACAGGATTGAATCCAAAAAAAATTACAAAAAATCAGCCAAACGAGGAGCTGGTTTTTTGAAAAAATAAACAAAATTGACACCCCATTGGCCCAACTAACTAAAAAAAAGAAGAGAAAAGACCCAAATCAATAAAATCAGAGATGAAAAAGGAAACATAACAACAGACACCACAGAAATAAAAAGAATCATCAGAAATTACTACAAGGACTTGTATGCCAGCAAATAGGGAAATCTATCAGAAATGGACAGATTCCTGGACACATGCAACCTACCTAAATTGAACCAGGAAGACACAGAAAACCTAAACAGACCCATAACTGAGACAGAAATTGAAACAGTAATAAAGGCCCTCCCAACAAAGAAAAGCCCAGGACTATATGGATTCACTGCTGAATTCTACTAGGCATTTAAAGAAGAAATAACTCCAATTCTTCTCAAACTATTCAGAACAATCGAAAAAGAGGGAGTCCTCCCAAATTCATTTTATGAAGCCAGCATCACCTTAATTCCTAAGCCGGAAAAAGATGCAGCATTGAAAGAGAATTACAGACCAATTTCCCTGATGAACATAGATGCAAAAATCCTCAATAAAATTCTGGCCAATAGAATGCAGCAACACATCAGAAAGATCATCCACCCAGACCAAGTGGGATTTATCCCTGGTATGCAGGGATGGTTCAATGTGTGCAAAACGATCAATGTGATACACCACATTAACAGACTGCAGAAGAGAAACCATATGATTATCTCAATAGACACCGAGAAAGCATTTGATAAAATACAACACCCATTCATGATGAAAACTCTAAGCAAACTGGGTATGGAAGGAATATTCCTCAATACAATCAAAGCAATTTATGAAAAACCCACGGCCAACATCCTATTGAATGGGGAAAAGTTGGAAGCATTTCCACTGAGATCTGGTACCAGACAGGGATGCCCACTCTCACCACTGCTATTCAATATAGTTCTGGAAGTTTTAGCCAGAGCCATCAGGCAAGAAAAAGAAATTAAAGGGATACAAATTGGGAAGGAAGAACTCAAACTATCCCTCTTTGCAGATGATATGATTCTTTATTTAGGGGACCCAAAGAACTCTACTAAGAGACTATTGGAACTCATAGAAGATTTTGGCAAAGTAGCAGGATATAAAATCAATGCACAAAAATCAACAGCCTTTGCATACACAGGCAATGCCATGGCTGAGGAAGAACTTCGAAGATCAGTCCCATTCACAATAGCTACAAAAACAATCAAATACCTTGGAATAAACTTAACCAAGGACGTTAAAGATCTCTATGATGAAAATTACAAAACCTTAAAGAAAGAAATGGAAGAGGATACCAAAAAATGGAAAAATCTTCCATGCTCATGGATTGGAAGAATCAATATCATCAAAATGTCCATTCTCCCAAAAGCAATTTATAAATTCAATGCAATACCAATCAAGATACCAAAGACCTTCTTCTCAGATCTGGAAAAAATGATGCTGAAGTTCATATGGAGACACAGGAGACCTCGAATAGCTAAAGCAATCTTGTACAACAAAAACAAAGCCGGAGGCATCACAATACCAGATTTCAGGACATACTACAGGGCAGTTGTTATCAAAACAGCATGGTACTGGTACAGAAACAGATGGATAGACCAATGGAACAGAATAGAAACACCAGAAATCAATCCAAACATCTACAGCCAACTCATATTTGATCAAGGACCCAAAACCAATTCCTGGAGTAAGGACAGTCTATTCAATAAATGGTGCTGGGAAAATTGGATTTCCACGTGCAGAATCATGAAGCAAGACCCCTACCTTTCACCTTATACAAAAATTCACTCAACATGGATTAAAGACTTAAATCTACGACCCGACACCATCAAATTACTAGAGAGCATTGGAGAAACCCTGCAAGATATAGGTACTGGCAAAGACTTCCTGGAAAATACCCCAGAAGCACAGGCAGTCAAAGCCAAAATTAGCATTTGGGATTGCATCAAATTGAGAAGTTTCTGTACTTCAAAAGAAACAGTCAGGAAAATGAAGAGGCAACCGACAGAATGGGAAAAAATATTTGCAAACTGTGCAAGAGATAAAGGGTTGATAAGCAGAATCTACAAAGAAATCAAGAAACTCCACAACATCAAAATAAACAACCCACTTAAGAGATGGGCCAAGGACCTCAATAGACATTTTTCAAAAGAGGAAATCCAAACGGCCAACAGACACATGAAAAAATGTTCAAGATCACTAGCAATCAGGGAAATGCAAATCAAAACCACAATGAGGTTTCACCTCACCCTGGTTAGAATGGCTCACATTCAGAAATCCACCAACAATAGATGCTGGAGAGGATGTGGGGAAAAAGGGACACTAACCCACTATTGGTGGGAATGCAAACTGGTTAAGCCACTGTGAAAGTCAGTCTAGAGATTCCTCAGAAACCTGAATATAACCCTACCATACAACCCAGCCATACCACTCCTTGGAATTTACCCAAAGGAAATTAAATTGGCAAACAAAAAAGCTGTCTGCACATTAATGTTTGTTGCAGCTCAATTCACAATAGCTAAGACCTGGAACCAACCCAAATGCCCATCAACAGTAGACTGGATAAAGAAATTATGGGACATGTACTCTATAGAATACTATACAGCAGTCAAAAACAATGAAATCCAGTCATTTGCAACAAGATGGAGGAATCTGGAAAACATTATGCTGAGTGAATTAAGCCAGTCCCAAAGGGACAAATATTATATGTTCTCTCTGATCAGCGACAACTAACTGAGCACCAAAGGGGAAACCTGTTGAAGTGAAATGGACACTATGAGAAACAGTGACTTGATCAGCTCTTGTCCTGACTGTTAATGTACAATGTAATACTTTATCCATTTTAGTATTTTTTTTTGTTCTAGTACCATTGGTTGAACTCTGTAAGCAACACACAATTATTCTTAGGTGTTTAAATTTTAACTGAAAAGTGATCCCTGTTAGGAATTTGGAAAACATTATGCTGAGTGAAATAAGCCAGTCCCAAAGGGACAAATATCATATGTTCTCCCTGATCGGTGACAACTAACCGAGCACCAAAAAGGAAATCTGCTAAAGTGAAATGAACACCATGAGAAACGGTGACTTGATCAGTCCTTGCCCTGACTGTTGATGAACAACTTAATACGTTATCCCTCTTAGTATTTTGTTTGTTTGTTTGTTTGTTCTACTTAATACTTTTGGTTGAATACTGTAATCAATACACAGTTATTCTTAAGTGTTGAAACTTAACTGAAAAGTGATCGCTGTTAAATATCAGAGTGGGAATAAGAGAAGGAAGAGATGTGCAATTCAGGACATGCTCAAGCTGACTTGCCCCAAATGGTAGAGTCAGAAATATACCAGGAGATTCCAATTCAATCCCATCAAGGTGACATGTACCAATGCCATCTCACTAGTCCAAGTGATCAATTTCTATTCACAATTGATCATAATGATAGGACTAAGAGCCAAAGGGATCACATAAACAAGACTAGTGTCTGCAAATACTAACTGATAGAATAAAAAAGGGAGAGAACGATCCTACATGGGAAGCGAGATACACAGCAGACTCATAGAATGGCAGATGTCCTAAACAGCACTCTGGCCTCAGAATCAGCCCTTAAGGCATGCAGATCCAGCTGAAAAGCCCATGAGAGTATTTCAGGCATGGAAAGCCAAGACACTCTGGCAAAAAAAAAAAAAAAAAAAAATGACCTAAATGAAAGATCTCCACGAGTGAGAAAGAACAGGTCATCAAAGAAGGAGGTACCTTTCTCTGAAGGGAGGAGAGAACTTCCACTCTGACTACGACCTTGTCTAAATATGATCAGAGTCGGTGAACTCAAAAGGCTTCCATAGCCTTGGCAACTCATGACAAGAGGCTAGGGTGATTACTGATGCCATAAACAAGAATGTCAATTTGTTAAGTCAACAACAGGAGTCACTGTGCCCTTACTCCTCATGTAGGATCTCTGTCCTTAATGTGCTGCACATTGTGATTTAATGCTATAACTAGTACTCAAACAGTATTTTTCACTTCGTGTTTCTATGTGGGTGCAAACTGTTGAAATCTTTACTTAATATATGCTAAACTGATCTTCTGTATATAAAGAGAATTGAAAATAAATCTTGATGTGAATGGAAGGGGAGAGGGAGCGGGAAAGGGGAGGATTGTGGGTGGGAGGGAAGTTATGGAGGGGGGGGGGAAGCCATTGTAATCCATAAGCTGTACTTTGGAAATTTATATTCGTTAAATAAAAGTTAAAAAAATAAAAAAGATGGTAATTAAACAAATACCTTATGTTTGCAGATAAAGTTGTTTGTTTTTCCTGCGATTGGTCTACACTGGAAACACACAGGATGCCAGGATTTGTTTGTAAGTTGCTTTAGTGTGCAGTGACATTTGAAAAGTGTCCTTGCAGTAGCGCTTTGAAGAGCCTGAGAGAGAACACTGCTCTGTCAGTACAACATACTTAGTGTGTATATGGGGGTGTGGGGGGCAAGAAAGAAAATTGAGATAATCACCCAAAATAAAAGTTCCAACTAAGAGCATAACGTGTCAACTATTGACTGGCAAGCCCCTAATGGCCTAAAACAACAATAAACGGTGTTACACTGTCTATTGTCTCTCACAGTTTCTGTGAGTCAAAAGTACAGGAGCACCTGGGGTGGGTGTTTCCGGTTCATAGCTCACAGATCTCTCATGAGGTTGCAGTCAATGTTCAATGCCAAGACTGCAGACATGGACAGCTTGACTGGGACAGAGTATCTGATTTCGAGTGTCACAGGTCACAAGTTGGTGCTGGCTGTTGGCACACCTCAGTTCCTTGCCACCTGGCCCTGTTCAGAGGACCGGTCAGGCATCCTCACAACATGGCAACTGGTTTCCCAGAAGGAATAACCCAACAGAGAACAAAGGAGCAATCACTTATCTTATTGTTATGGAGCCTCAGAAGTTGCACACCATCATTTCTATAATATCCTATTGATGTCATGTGGGAGAGGACTGTACAAGGGTCTAAATGCTGGGGGTGGGGGCCGGTGTTGTGGCATAGCAGGTAAAGCCACCGCCTGCAATGCCGACATCCCACATGGGTGCTGGTTTGAGCCCCGGCTGCTCCACTTCCAATCCAGCTCTCTGCGATGGCCTGGGAAAGCAGTGGAAGATGTTTTAAGTTCTTGGGCCCCTGTACCCATGTAGGAGACCCAGAAGAAACTCCTGGCTCTTGGCTTCAGATCGGCACAGCTCTGGCCGTTGCAGCCAACTGGGGAGTGAACCATCAGATGGAAAACACCTCTCTCTCTCTCTCTCTCTCTCTGCCTCTCCTTCTCTTTGTGTAACTCTGACTTTCAAATAAATAAATAAATCTTTAAAAAAAAATGCCAGGGGGTGAGAATCATTGAGGACCTTCGTGGGTTCTAGGTGCCCTGATAACTCATGTGAACATCAATTCCTCAAAAGTTGCAAATCTAGCCGGCGCCACGGCTCACTAGGCTAATCCTCCACCTGCGGCGCCGCGCCGCAGGTTCTAGTCCCAGTCGGGGCACTGGATTCTGTCCTGGTTGCCCCTCTTCCAGTCCAGCTCTCTGCTGTGGCCCGGGAAGGCAGTGGAGGATGGCCCAAGTACTTGGGCCCTGCACCTGCATAGGAGACCAGGAGAAGCACCTGGCTTCTGGCTTCGGATCAGCGCAGTGCACCGGCCACAGCACACCGGCCACGGCGGCCATTGGAGAGTGAACCAACAGTAAAAGGAAGACCTTTCTCTCTGTCTCTCTCTCTCACACTGTTCACTCTGCCTGTTAAAAAAATAGTTGCTGTCGCTCCCCCTCTTCGTGGAGGAGCAACACAGGACCCTGCGCTGTTCTTTCTGTCTGCTCGGCCCTCCCCGGGTTTGCTGCTGGTTCTTCCCGGGTTGGCTACTATCCCTTCCACCTCCGTGGAAGGGCAGTTCCCCCTGGCCGCATTCCCCACTTCCGCAGGGGAGCGGCACACCGCCGGCCGGCTCTTCTCGGGGGCTGCACGGGTTCCCTTAGATGTTCCCCATAGATGTTCCCGGTGCATGCCGTCTCTCTCCTCCTTTATAGTCCTCCTCCGCCAATCCCAACTCGGCTGCCCACACGCCGAGTACGCTGCTCTCCAATCAGGAGCAAGTCCTACAATTTATTAGTTGAACTGGAGGCAGCTGTGCGGAAGCTGTTTACTTCTCTCCCAGCGCCATATTGTGGGAGAGCAGATGCATAGAATAAGTCTTAATTCGAGTAACTTAGTCTAGTCCGGATTGCTCCCCACAGATCCCCCTTTCTTTTTATTTTTGGCGTTGATACGCGCCTGTCTTCGGTGTCCCGTGGCACACACTCTGCTCTACTTGCTAGAGTTGCCACAGGCTCTTACAAGTCCTATCAATCAGGAAAACCGAATCCGGGTCCTCTCTTCGCCATGTTGTGAGGAGGTTTTTAGGCGCTGATGCGTGCCTGTGTTCGGTGCCCTGCAGCGCATGCTCTGCTCTGCCTGCAGGGGACTTACAAGACCTATCAGGCAAACCGAATCCAAGCCTTCTCATTGCCTTATTGTGGGGGAGACTTATTAGTGTTGGTTCGTGCCTATCTTCGGTGACCTGCAGCTCATACTCTGGTCGAGCTGCTTGCTGGCGCTTACCGCCTTAAATCAGGCAGACCGAATCCAAGCTTAATATTGTTGTATTGTGGGGAAGCCTTACTGATGTTAATTCGTGCCTGTCTTCGGTGACCTGCGGCGCATAAGCTGCTAGCTGCCCGCAGGTGCTCATCGCCTCACTTGATTAGGCAGACCGAATCCAAGCTCTCACATTGCAGTGTTGTAGGGAGGCCTTTTTATTTCTCTATTTCTCTATCTCCGGGCATTCCTATTTCTCCCATTTTACTTCTATCTTCCAGCATTCCTATTTTTCTCACTTTACTTCTAAACTTCTGTTTCTCTTATCCCTGCGGCTTTCCGGCACCTCACCCCGCCGGCGGGTTCCCGGCTCTGCGCCGCTTCAGCCCGCGCGCCTCTCTCATCTGCGCGCCTCTCTCATCTGCGCAGCTTCCCGGCTTTGCGCGGCTCGGCTTCGCGCGCTCCGCGGTCTCCACGCTTAACCCTTTCGCGTCTGAACCACGGCCTACGCCAGCCCCGTTCCCTATCTATTCACGCCCCGTGCTCTCTCTGCACGCGGCGGCTTCCACGAGTAACACAGCGTAGCTTACGTGTCCGCCACTAGCATTCAATCTAAGTTCCCCGGGCTAGCCTGGCGAATTCAACCCAGCGTACGTCTCCGCCCCACGGTTTGGCTTCCCGTCCTTTGCTCCCCGGGCTAATCAGACGGATCCCAATCTGGCTTACGTCTCAGCTTCTGGTTTCAACTTTTCGCCCCCTATTCCCGGGCTAACTTGAGAATCCCAAAGTGGCTTTCGTATCCGCCTCGGCCTGCCCCCCGCGGCTTCAATTTCCCTAACATTTTTCTCTACCCGGTATGTTTCCCCAAACTTTCCTCCAACGATATTCCTCCCTCATTTCTCCTGGCCTCTCCCCACAGTCCGCGTCCGAGTCTGTTTGTTCTAGCTTTCACTTTTGCTTTCGACCTTAGAGATTTCTCCCAGCTTCCCCCCGTAGTCCGTATCCGAGTCTATGCCTAGGCTTTCTTTTCTTTTTTTTTTTTTTTTTTTTTTTTTTTTGACAGGCAGAGTGGACAGTGAGAGAGAGAGAGACAGAGAGAAAGGTCTTCCTTTTTGCCGTTGGTTCACCCTCCAATGGCCGCTGCGGCCGGCGCGCTGCGGCCGGCGCACCGCGCTGATCCGATGGCAGGAGCCAGGAGCCAGGTGCTTTTCCTGGTCTCCCATGGGGTGCAGGGCCCAAGCACCTGGGCCATCCTCCACTGCACTCCCTGGCCACAGCAGAGAGCTGGCCTGGAAGAGGGGCAACCGGGACAGAATCCGGCGCCCCGACCGGGACTAGAACCCGGTGTGCCGGCGCCGCTAGGCGGAGGATTAGCCTAGTGAGCCGCGGCGCCGGCCCTATGCCTAGGCTTTCAATAGCTTCTTCCGGCTCCTTTTTCGTCCGGCTTTTCCCTAGGCTGTTTCGAGTCTATGCCTAGGCTTTCAATAGCTTCTTCCGGCTCCTTTTTCGTCCGGCTTTTCCCTAGGCTGTTTGCTAGTTTCTCTCTCCGATATTTTCCCTAGGCTGTTTGCTAGTTTCTCTCTCCGATATTTTCCCAGTTCTTCCCGTTTCTTCCCTCCTAAGTTTGCTATCCGTCCTAGGTTTCCTATCCGAGCTAGATTTCCTATCCGAGCTAGGTTTCCTATCCGAGCTAGGTTTCCTATCCGAGTCACGGCACCATTATGTCGCTCCCCCTCTTCATGGAGGAACGACACTGAACCCTGCCTAGGCTTCATATCCGAGTCACGGCACCATTATGTCGCTCCCCCTCTTCGTGGAGGAGCAACACAGGACCCTGCGCTGTTCTTTCTGTCTGCTCGGCCCTCCCCGGGTTTGCTGCTGGTTCTTCCCGGGTTGGCTACTATCCCTTCCACCTCCGTGGAAGGGCAGTTCCCCCTGGCCGCATTCCCCACTTCCGCAGGGGAGCGGCACACCGCCGGCCGGCTCTTCTCGGGGGCTGCACGGGTTCCCTTAGATGTTCCCCATAGATGTTCCCGGTGCATGCCGTCTCTCTCCTCCTTTATAGTCCTCCTCCGCCAATCCCAACTCGGCTGCCCACACGCCGAGTACGCTGCTCTCCAATCAGGAGCAAGTCCTACAATTTATTAGTTGAACTGGAGGCAGCTGTGCAGAAGCTGTTTACTTCTCTCCCAGCGCCATATTGTGGGAGAGCAGATGCATAGAATAAGTCTTAATTCGAGTAACTTAGTCTAGTCCGGATTGCTCCCCACAGTTGCAAATCTTCCACCTTGTTAGAGTGTCCTTGCCCTTCAGACTGTCATTGGTCAGTATCTGCAGGAGACTGCTTTAAGGTCTCTGCTGATACCAAAATGCAGACACTGAATTCTCTTGTAGAAAGGGGCATAACATTTGCAAATAATCTACACACATCTTCCCATATGCTTTGAATAATCTCTGAATTACTTATAATACCGAAGACGATGTAAATGCTGTGCAAATGGTTGCCATATTGAACTGTTTAGAGAATAATGACAAGAAAAAAAAGAAGTTTGTACATGTTCAGTACAGACACAGCCATGGTATCCTAACTGCATTTTCAGTCCATGGTTGGCTCAATGCAGATGCAGGGCCCATAGATCCAAAAGGCTGACTGTAATCAAAAACAAGCTCAAACGCCCGCCCCATAGCTGCTGTGAAACCAAATGCCCATCCCAGCATCTGCAGGGGTTCTTGGGGTGGGAACGAGTGGTGGGGTGGGAACGAGTGGTGGGGTGGTGGCTGAAGTTTCTCCCTGTCACCTGTGGCTTGCGGGACTTAGAGGCAGGAGAGCCTTTGCATTTGCCCTCCCTTGCACTCTCCTCGTTTGCACCACCGCATCCACTGAGCACTGCCTTGAGGCTTCAGTCCTCCAAGTACGATGACTCAGAGCCTCAGAGAGCAGGAGACTGCGGGAAGCATAGCCAGCTGGATATTTTACTGAGCACTGCACACAATCTAAGACGGAAAGTGAATCTCTTTAGTTCTTAATGATCCCATTGGCATTCCTACTGCTGAGGAGTGGTCCCTTACAAGCTGCCTACTCAGTCTCTCGTCCAGAAACCCTGAGGCCACATGTTGGACACAAACGTGCACAGCCCAGGTCCTCTTCAAGGAAGGACCAGGGGTTCCAGTTGCTGTAGATGCAGCGAGTGGACAACCTCCAGCTGTCGCCCCTCCAGGGTCTGCATCAGCTGCAGAGCCCCTCACTTGAGGTCACATCCTTCTCAGGTGACCCACATCCGACCAAGGGTATACAAATGCCCAGCCATCTCAATCCACATGGAGACAACTCTGACAAGCTTTTCAGCCCCAGATGGTCCCATACGGCCCCTGCAGGTGTAGGGCCTGCAACATGGCTCAGCCTGTAACTCTTTTCACACCCCTCCCTCCCCCGGTCTTGATCCCCAGGGCTCTCCTCAACAAACACCTGACCCCTAATCTCTCTCAGCATCTGCCTCTCTGCAAATCCAAATTGTAGCACCGCCTGCTATGGTCTGTTACCCCAAAACTCATATGTTGAAGACCTAGCCCCCAAGATGGAGGTCTCTGCAAACTGCATGGGTCATGAGGGCCATGCGTGAGATTAGTGCCCTTAAAAAGAGGTCCCTGGGGCCAGTGCTGTGGCATATCAGGTTAAGCCACCACCTGCAATGCCGGCATCCCATATGGGCGCTGCTTCGAGACCTAGCTGCTCTACTTCCCATCCAGCTCTCCACTATGGCCTGGGAAAGCAGTGGAAGATGGCCCATGTCCTTGGGACTCTGCACCTGCATGGGAGACCCAGAGGAAGCTCCTATCTCCTGGCTTCAGATCTGCCCAGCTCCAGCCATTGTGACCATTTGGGGCATGAACCAGTGGATGGAAGACCTCTCTCTCTTTCTCTCTGCCTCTCTGTAGCTCTGCCTTTCAAATAAATAAATATTTAAAAAATAAAAAGAGGTCCCTCTCCCATCTACCATGTGAGGACACAGCAAGAAGGTGCTGTCTGTGAACCAGAAAGTGAGTCCTCACCAGACAACAGCCTTGGATTTCTCAGCCCCTAGAACTGTGAGAAATAGATTCTGTTGCTTACAAGCCAACAAGCCTGCGGTACTTTGTTATCAAAGCCCAAATGGACCAAGACACCCTCCATCCGCTGGAGTTCTTCCAGAGTTCTCACTCCTGAAACCAAATTTCTCACTCCATTCCTTCTGCAGAGCCAATTAACTGACTCCCTGACTCACACTTTGCCCCTGGCTACAGAGAACCTGAGTTCTATTTTCACACATTCAGGTTGATCCATCAAGGTCTTTGTTAAGACTTTCTCTCCCCAGGGAATTCTAAACTCAAAAGTTAATGCAAGGAATTTTTTCTTTCCCAGTTGAAATAGATTGTCTCCACTTGAATTCGCAGGTTCCTACCCACTGCCTCAACAACAATATTCAACCTTGGTTCCTGGTTCCACCTGTCCCTGCCACCTGGTCAGCCTGCTTGCCCTTCACAGCCTAATCCCCACACACCTTGTTCACATGCTGTTTGCATAAGATTCTTGTCACCAACCCCTCTCCCTCTGTCCCTTTCCCCACCTCCCCAGAGCAGGGCCAGCTACCCTGCCACCTTGCAGACTCATCCCAAATGAACCAAAAAGAGAAAAAAGTTGTATTGACTGTAGCACCCTAGCACAAAGAATTATTCCTTTTGTGTGGGTTTGTGGTGTTTCAGAACCAAGCAAGGCCCATGTCACACATTTTGGGGTTCACTTTCACATTATGTCTGACTCTGCAGATGAAGCTGTGTTCCCGACTCCATTCGCAGCACCTGCAGCCCTATTATCCTGGGCCAGGCTTTGCTTCTGCCAGTCTCTCCACCACAGTGTGGATCCCTCTCTGCCTCCAGTACCGAGCTGTGCCAGAGCCTGCCTGTCTGCTATTGTTTGGATATAGTTTGTGTCCCCAAAGGTTATCATGCTGGAAGTTTGGGCCCCAGCATGGCAATGAGAGAGATGGCTGAACTTTTAAGAGTTGGGGCCTGGTGGGAGGTGGTTGGTTAATGGGACCACTGCTCTCAGAAGGGATTAACGCTATTCTCATGGACTGGGTGAGTTCTCACGAGAGCAGGTTGTTATCAAGCGAGAGCGCTCCGTGCACTGGGCCTCATCTACTCGCAGCCACTTCCTTCCTGCTTCTCCGTGACACTGTGATATAGCTAAGGGGACCCTTGCCAGAGACTGAGAGGTAGAGCCACCCCATCTTGGACTTTTAGCCCCCATAACTGGAAAATTTAAAAAAAAAAAAACTTTTCTTTATAAACTATCCAGCTTCAAGTATTCTGTTAGAATAACACAAAAGTGACTCAGACACAGTAATTTCAAGAGAGGGCTGCTTCCTGGTTCTCCCAGGAACATGAGCTCCCCAGGCATTTTGACTTAGACCTCGTGTGCTTCTCCCAATCCACACTGCACATGCTGTCCTGGGCTGATGTCTTCCGTCTCCTCAGCCAGCCCTGTGCCTAGCCCTCCAAGCTGAGCCTCCAAGAAAGAATCTTAAAATTGTTCCCCAACCTTGTACATTGCTGGTGGCAATGTAAATTGGTACAGCCATTATAGAAAACAATATGAAGCTTCCTGAAATAATTAAAAATAAAGCTAACATATGATCCAGAAGTCCCACTATGGCATATATATGCAAGAAAATGAAATCAGAATCCCCAAGATACATCTGCATCCTCATGTTTATTGCAACACTATTCACAATAGCCAAGATATGGAATCACCCTAAATGCCTATCAATGGATGATTGGATGAAGAAACTGTGGTACATAAACACAGTAGGACACAGTTCAGCCATAAAAAAAAAAAAAGAAAAAATCTTGCCATTTTTAACAACATGGGTGAACCTAGAGGACATTATTCTGTTACATAAGTCATAGAAAGACAAATACTGCCCAATCTCACTTACACATGGAGAGTGAAAAAGTTGATCTCAAAGAAACAGAGTAAAATGGTGGTTACCAGATTCTGGAGGGCAGAGGAAACAGTGAAATATTGGTCAAGGGGTACAAGTTTCAATCGTGCACCATGAGTGAGTTGTGAGGAGCTAGTATAGAGATGCTGACTATAATTGACAGCACTATATTGCAAACTGGAAATTTGCTAAGGGGAGTACATATTTTTTTTTTTTGACAAGCAGAGTTGGACAGTGAGAGAGAGAGAGAGACAGAGAGAAAGGTCTTCCTTTTTCCATTGGTTCAACCCTCCAAATGGCCACTACAGCCGGCGCTCTGCACAGATCCGAAGCCAGGAGCCAGGTACTTCTCCTGGTCTCCCATGGGGTGGCCCCAAGCACTTAGGCCATCCTCCACTGCACTCCCTGGCCATAGCAGAGAGCTGAAGGTACATCTTAAGTGAACTCACCACAGAAGGAAAGAAAAGGAAGCAAAGAAGACAGGGAGGGAGGGATGGAAAGAGGAGAGAGAAAGAGAGACAGAGAGAAAGGAATGAGGGAAGGAAGGAAGGAAGGAAGGAAGGAAGGAAGGAAGGAAGGAAGGAAGGAAGAAAAGAAGGAAGGAAGGAAGGAAGGAAGGAAGGAAGGAAGGAAGGAAGGAAGGGAGGGAGGGAGGGAGGGAGGGAGGGAGGAAGGAAGGAAGGAAGGAAACTGTATGGGGGGGTTGAATACTTTAATTAGCTTGATTATGGTGATTAGTTCATAATGTACATGTATATCAAAACATCACATTGTACACCACAAATATATACAAATTTTATTTGCATTTACACATCACTAGAGCTGGGTGAGGTGGAGACTGTCCCCTCTTCCTAAATTGCCTTCCTCTCTTCCTACTCCAAATCTAGCCATCTTTCCTTGCCTGTTTCCACCCACAAAAATCTCTTCTTCTCTTGATTCCTCTCATGCTTAAAAACAGAACCAATTTAGTACATAATTATATTCTTCCTTTATTTACTCACTGCCTTGTGTGTGTCACGTCTCGCCTCTAATTTGTAAACTCATTAAGTACACAGACTGTCTTTATACAATGCTGTAATCATATTAGGCTGACTCATTCATTAATTCACCCGCTATTTCAGAGACTACTATGTCCCAGACATTGTTCAAGAGACCCACATACAGAAGCTGAGGCAGCAAAAGTCCACAGGGTCCCCGCTCTCATAGAGAGAAGACAATCAAATAATCACACAAATCACTGCACAGTGACACCAGAGACCTTCATGGAGAACAGTATAGCAGTTCCTTAAGAAAACTGAAACAGAATTACCACATGCCCCAACAATCCTATCCTGGGTATATACCCGAAAGAACTGAAAACAAAGTCTAGAAGAGATCATTCTATACCTGGTCCAGAGCAGAACTATTCATAATAGCTGAAAGGTGGAAACAACCCTCACATCCATCCATGGATAAGTGGGTGAACAAAATGTGGTCTATACATGATCGTACAATGGAGTAGAAGCCAGCCTTAGAGAAGGAAATTCTGACACGTATTATGAGTTGGCTGAATTACACTAAGTGAAATAAACCAGTCACAAAAGGGCAAAGATGTATAATTTCATTTATATGTGGCCCCTAGAATAGTAAAATTCATAGAGACAGAAAATGGAATGAGAGCTGCCAGGAAAGGGGGTGGGGAGAGTGGGAAACATGTTTTCTTTTTTTAATTATTTATTTACTTGAGAGAAAGAAAGGCATAGTCAGAGAGAGAGCTCTCATCCGCTGATCTACTCTCCAAATGTCTGCAATAGCCAGGAGCTGGGAACTCAATCCAGGTCTCTCATGTGGGTGGCAAAAACCCAATTATTAGATTCATCACCACTGCCTCCCAAGATACACATATGCAAGATGCAGGAATAGGGAGCTGAAGCCAGGCATTGAACCCAGGCATTCCAATATGGGATGTGGGTGTCCCAACCAACATCCTAACCACTAGGCCAAATGCCTGCCCAGGAGTAGTGTTTAATGAGCACAGGGTTTCAGTTTAGGATGATGTAAAGAGTACTGTGAATGTATTTAATGTCACTGTACACCTACAAATGGTTAATATGGTAAATTTCTATATTAGGCATAGTAAGAGATTAGCAATAATAATAAACTAGAACAATTATAACAATATTTTATAATAAAAGTTATTTTAAAATGAATTGTTTATTTCTGGAATTTTCCATTTAATATTCTCATACCACAGTTGGCCACAGGTAACTAAAATATTAGAAAGCAAAACCTCAGATAAGGGGAGACTGCTATATACCCAAGATTCATCAGAGGAGATTACCAAGGCAGATTCCTGCACCCCTATAGTCCGACTCAGAAGGGCTGGTGTGAGATCCTGACACATGTGTTTTATTTATTTATTTGAAAGGCAGAGCTACAGAGAGGCAGAGGCAAAGAAAGAGAGAGAGGTCTTCCATCCACTGGTTCACTCCCCAAATGGCCACAACAGCCAGAGCAGAGCCTATCTGAAACCAGGAGCCAAGAGCTTCTTCTAGGTCTCCCTCATGGGTGCAGGGCCCAAGGACTTGAGCCATCTTCTACTGCTTTGCCAGGCCACAGCAGAGAGCTAGATCAGAAGTGGAGCAGGCCGGTGCCACGGCTCAATAGGCTAATCCTCGGCCTGCAGCGCTGGCATACCGGGTTCTAGTCCCGGTTGGGGCGCCGGATTCTGTCCCTGTTGCTCCTCTTCCTGTCCAGCTCTTGCTGTGGCCTGGGAGTGCAGTGGAGGATGGCCCAAGTGCTTGGGCCCTACACCCGCATGGGAGACCAGGAGAAGCACCTGGCTCCCAGCTTCGGAGCAGCATGATGCGCCAGCTGCAGCCATTGGAAGGTGAACCAACGGCAAAAGGAAGACCTTTCTCTCTGTCTCTCTCTCGCTGTCCACTCTGCCTGTCAAAAAAAAAAAAAAAAAAAAGTGGAGCAGCCAGGGCTTGAATCGGCGCCCATAGGGGAATGCCAGCACTGCAGGGGGCAGCTTTACCCACTATGCCACAGCACCGGCCCCAACATGTGTTTTAAATAATGCACCTCCACCAAGTGACTTCATAGCAGACCTCCTGGAGACACATGCTTGTGAGATTCTGAGAGGATCACTGCTGATTTTGCAAGCCTCAAACTGCCAGCTTAAATCACTGTTATTAATTTGCCATTCATTTTTAAGGTTAGGAGCTGAAACAAGTCATTTCAGAATGGACTCACCATCTGAAGAAAATAAATGGGACAGGAAAAGATACATATTCACATGATGCCTGTATCTCAAACTGCTTTATAGACCAGACAACCTTCTCCAACTTTCTGGAAAGCACAGAAATGTACAGTCACACCCTGTTCTGTAAACAGATCAGTGATGGTAGGCACAATGCAGTAATATAAGTTTTCCACAAGACAGGAGCTTGGCATGAACTGTGGCTCTCAACCCACCTTTCTATCCCCCAGAGTTCTATGGGGCTTCACTTCCCTAGAGAGGCATGAATAGGTAACACTACAGGCTTATTTTCAGATTAAGGATGTCCAACCAAATAGTACTTACTATTTTGAAGAATCTGACTCACTGTTGCTGTTATTTGTGTATCAAAGCAATCCAGTTGATGTAACTGGGATTCATATGCAGATTTATCAGACGTTGAGAGCTATTGGCTATGTTTTCCAGACCACCATCCTGTCTTGTATCACGAAATTATTAAAATGTTGCCAGTTCCTTAGGGGGCATGAAGAGTTTTACAGGTGGAACGTTCTGATAGAAACAATCAGAAGGCATAGGATTTAATCCTGGCTCTTCCTAGATTGTTTTCTAACTCACCAGGGAGACGAGATACAAATGAATGAAAATGGAAGAACTAAGTATCAAATTGGATGGTCAAACCAGTAAATGGCTTAAAAAGAAGACTGGCTAATGAGTATGTTGCAAAGATTAAAGATCCAGGTAAAACAAAGAAGTGGCCTCTCCTTATTAACAGAACTCTCTTGGCTACACAGTCTGCAAGAGTGTTAGGTACACCTTGTAGTCAGCCCCGCCTACAGCCCTAGGAAAATGAATGTCACACAGTAGCACAGAGCAGCAAATGCGCCATTACCTGCCTTGAGTGGGGAGTGGTTTACTTAGGTTTATAAAATATGCACACTGCTTGGTGATACAGATGATTCCTGAGTTGCAAAGTTTCAACTTAATGACGTTTTGACTTTATAGTGGTGTAAAAGTAATACATGTTCAGCAGAAAATGTACTTTTTGAATTTGCATGTTTTCCTGAGCTCACCATACAATGCTGGAGAGTACAATGATGTTTTACCCCATACCATGTTGCTAAACTGTGATGTTCAGTAGGTTCCGTGTATTAAATGCATTCTTAACTTATACTATTTTCAGCCTATAAAGGGATAATTCGGTCATAACTCCATTGTAAGTCAAGGAACATGTGTATTTCATTACTATATACATGTTGCCAATTTTTACAGAGCTCAGATCCAGTCAAGTTTACTTCTTTGTGGTATAACCACACAGAACAGAGAGTTATCTGCCTTAGCTGACTGAGCTGGAAACCTCCCTTAGACCGATGTGGGGTCACAGGACAACTGTGATCCCACTGGAGGCTGGTAAGGGAAATGCTGACTTCAGGTTGATGGAGTGCAATGCAACAGCCTTGACCTAATAATGATTGTTGAGAGCACATTCAACTAGCTTAGGCTAATAAGCCTGTAGTGTTACCTATTCATGCCTCTCTAGGGAAGTGAAGCCCCATGGAACTCTGGGGGATAGAAAGGTGGGTTGAGAGCCACAGTTCATGCCAAGCTCCTGTCTTGTGGAAAACTCATATTACTGCATTGTGCCTACCGTCACTGATCTGTTTACAGAACAGGGTGTGACTGTACATTTCTGTGCTTTCCAGAAAGTTGGAGAAGGTTGTCTGGTCTATAGAGTGCTCCAAAATCTGAAACTCTTGAACACAACATGATGCCAGCAGTGAAAAATCCACACCTGACCTCATGTGATGAATCACAGTCACTTTGCAGGTGCATTAAAAATATTACATAAAATTACCTTTGGGCTATGTATATGAGGTACGTATGAAACAAGTAAATTTTGAGTTTAAAATTGGGTTCCATCCCCAAGACAGCTTTCATTATATATATGCAAGACCTAAAGCAATCCAAAATTGGGAACACTTCTGGGCCCAAGCATTTAGGGTAAGGAATACTCAGTCTGCACTTGTCATTCCTCACAGCAGGAAATCCAGAGGCTCCAGCTGGCTGGCTCATCCATTAGCTCAATATCCCATATTCTTTTCACATTTCTACCCATTTCCAGGCTTGGGGTCCAGACACAACATCCATCAGAGGAAAAAACTATTAACTTCTTAGCTTATTTTTTTAACTGCCAAACAGTCTCATCATCTGTGCATTCTTTACAAAGCTGTTGCAGAGCACATGGCATGAATATGAAGATGGACTGGAGCTTCGTGGGGTGAGTCCCGGTAAGAACCTTGGGATTCTCCTACTGGATTTTTTTCTTTTTTTAAATTTTTTTTGACAGGTAGAGTGGACAGTGAGAGAGAGAGACAGAGAGAAAGGTCTTCCTTTGCCATTGGTTCACCCTCCAATGGCCACCGCGGCCGGCGCACCATGCTGATCCGAAAGCAGGAGCCAGGTACTTCTCCTGGTCTCCCATGGGGTGCAGGGCCCAAGCACTTGGGCCATCCTCCACTGCACTCCCTGGCCACAGCAGAGAGCTGGCCTGGAAGAGGGGCACCCGGGACAGAATCCGGCTCCCCAACCGGGACTAGAACCCGGTGTGCCGGCGTCGCTAGGTGGAGGATTAGCCTAGTGAGCCACGGCGCCGGCCTCTCCTACTGGATTTTTAAGATTTATTTATTTATTTGAAAGGCAAAGGCAGAGAGAGAGAGAGAGAGAGAGAGAGAGAGAGAGAGAGGTCTTCCATCCACTGATTCACTCCCCAGATGTCTGCAATGGGGGATCCAAAGCCAGGAGCCAGGCAGCTGCATGCGCCCAAGGACTGGGGCCATTTTCTACTGCTTTCCTAGGCCACAGCAGAGAGCTGGATCGGAAGTGGAGCAGCCAGGACTTGAACCGGCACTCAAATGGGATGTTGGTACTGCAGGTGCCGGCCCTCCTACTGGGAGTTAAATCTGACACTACCACTTACCTGCTGAGTGACCTTGGATACAGTCTGCACCTGTTTCCTCTTCTATAGCATGAAGGTGATAACAGCACACAAGGCAAAGGTTTGGAGGAAGTAAACAAAATGAGGCATGTCAAATATCTGGCCCTGAGCCTGGTACCTTAGGAGGCCTCAGTAAACAGAACAATCCTTTTTCATTAGGATGATCAACAGGAGAGCAAACAGAACCAAGGCTCGGGCCTGCGCCGTGGCTCAAAAGGCTAATCCTCCGCCTGCAGCGCCGGCACCCTGAGTTCTAGTCCCGATCAGGGCACCGGATTCTGTCCCGGTTGCTCCTCTTCCTGTCCAGCTCTCTGCTGTGGCCCGGGAGTGCACCTGCATGGGAGACCAGGAGAAGCACCTGGCTCCTGACTAGGGATCAGCCGGCTGCAGCAGCCATTGTGGGGTGAACCAACGGAAAAAGGAAGACCTTTCTCTCTGTCTCTCTCTCTCACTGTCCACTCTGCCTGTCAAAAAAAAAAAAAAAAGAACCAAGGCTTGGTGTTGTAAGTTGAACTTGCAGTTGGGGAGGGAGTCTTTCCAGCATTCCCAGGTGAAGGCCTGGGCAGTGGCGGGAGGTGAGGCAGAGGTGGTGAGACCTGCTTTTAGATAAGTCTCGCGCGTGGCCCCGGGAAAGAGTCAACCACTGCTTCCGGGCAGCCTGCGATGCAACCCTGTCAGTGTGCAGCAGGGGAATTGCTCAGACGCCAAGGCCACAAGACAAGGGCAGGGCCGCCTGCCTCGCAGCACCGCAGGCGGTAGAGTGCAGTGTGCTGTGCGTGCAGCGGCGAAGGTGGGGGCCGGGTGTGGCCGCCACTTCCGTGCCACCATCCCCAGACCAATGCTACACCTCCCGCGCCACCAGGCACGCGGCAGTAGGGGTCCCTGCCGCAAACCCGAAGGCCTTTCCCGCCAGTCCCTGCTTCCTCCCCTCATTCTGCTGGGATGGAAACCAAGGGAGGATTTTTACGGGCGGGTACCAATCCGCGTTGAGCGTGAAAAAGCATGCTCGGTGCCCTTGCCTGTGCCCGGAGAGCAGAAAGGGTGTCCTGTGTTTGTGTTTGCTCTGCTGATCCCCTAATCAACCTTAGGTCTGGGTAAAAGCATCCTCCCATGGAGAGGCTCCAAGGGATCAGAGGATGTCAGGACAGAGAACCAGGCTGGTTTGCTAGTCCAGTCAAGTAAGAGGATTTTAAACTCAATGCGGTGGTGCTAAGGCACCTAAGGGAGGCGCTCTGCTAGTATCTCCTTCCCTGCTGCTGAAAAGCTGAGATTTCCAGAGCCGGCGCCGTGGCTCAATAGGCTAATCCTCCACCTTGCGGCGCCGGCACACCGGGTTCGAGTCCCGGTTGGGGCGCCGGATTCTGTCCCGGTTGCCCCTCTTCCAGGCCAGCTCTCTGCTATGGCCAGGGAGTGCAGTGGAGGATGGCCCAGGTGCTTGGGCCCTGCACCCCATGGGAGACCAGGAAAAGCACCTGGCTCCTGGCTCCTGCCATCGGATCAGCGCGGTGCGCCGGCCGCAGCGCGCCGGCCGCGGCGGCCATTGGAGGGTGAACCAACGGCAAAAAGGAAGACCTTTCTCTCTCTGTCTCTCTCTCTCACTGTCCACTCTGCCTGTCAAAAAAAAAAAAAAAAGAAAAAGAAAAGCTGAGATTTCCAAAGCAAAGCGTGCCCCTGGCTGCCTGGAGCACGTGTTAGCAAATTATTGCCACAGGCAGGATGCCGGGTGGCACTAAAGACAGTGGGTCTTACAAAACCAGGCAGGTGGCTACAAATTTTAAACAGCAGCGTTCCAAGCTCCTCCCTATCACTTAAGCTGAGTCAGTTACACAGCTCTTTGAGTCAAAAAAAATCTACAAAATTGCCATAATACAACCCACCCCAAGGATGTAATAAAGAGATTAGCCATGCTAAGAGGAGGCATTTAGGAACTGGGAAAAAAAAAATACTATTATCTTGTCTTTATGTCTTGTGTTTATGTTTTTTCATCAGTTATCTTTGCATTAATCAATCATTTTTATACATTTCACTGAAATAGTAATCTTCTTTACTCAGTTGGGATGGTTTTCAGCTTTTTTTTTTTTTTTTAACTTATTTGCCTCATGTGACAGAAAGACACAGGTAGACAGAGATCTTTCATCCGCTGTTTCATTCCCCAAATGCCTGTAACAGCCAGGTGGGGCCATACCAAAGCCAGAAGCCCAAAAATCTGCCCTGGTCTCCCATGTGGGTGGCAGAGACCCAAGAACTTGATCCATCACCTGCTGCCTCCCAGGGTGCACATTAGCTTTAAGCAGAGCAGGGGCTGGAACCCAAGTTCTCTAATGTGGGATGCGGAGGCCCCAAGCAGCATTTTCACTGCTGTACAAAACACCTGTCCCAGGTGGGATATTCTTTGAGCATCCCATTACATTTTTCACAAGAGGCAAGTGCCTCTCTCACTTCACCCTAGTCCAGGGCTCTGAGGATTAGATAAGGTATTGTAGGCAAAGGTACAAAGACTTCTATAGATTTTCCATAATTCTTACGAAGGAATGCAGAATTTGGGGCTGAGGTCTGGGGGCAAAATGAACAAGCTCTCTAAGTTGTTCCTGCATCACACCCTTTGGCATAGCTCATTTAATGCTGCATTGATCCATTTCTGTTGCTAATCAAACTCTCGGTTCTGGTCCAAGGTTGAGGGCTTTCATCTAGTGGTTGCTTTCTACCCTGGAGTCCCGAGGAACCCAGGGCCTTGTGTGGTGAAAACCAGGGTGCCTGAGTGTGTGTGCATGCGTGTGTTTGTGCATCTGAATACTCTCTCTTTTTAAAAAGCCAGAGTGGGGCCAGCATTGTGGCACAGTGGTTTAAGCTGCCAAATGTGAAGCTGCAATCCTATGGAAGTGCTGGTTCAAGTCCCAGCTGCTCTGCTTCCTAGCCAGCTCCCTGCTAATGTGTCTGAGAAGGCAGTGGAAGATGGTCCGTACTTTGGCACCTCTCACAGGAGACCCAGATGGAGTTCTAGGCTCCTGGTTTCAGTCTGGCCCAGCCGTGGCTGTTGTAACCATTTAGAAAGTAAACCAGCAGATGGAAGCTCTCTCCCTCTCTCTCTCCCTCTGTAACTCTGCCTTTCGAATAAATAAACAAATCTTAAAACAACAACAACAAAAAGCCCAAGTGTTCAAACATGGAAGTTCCACACTGATGATCTTACCTAACCCTAATTTCTATCCAAGGCCCACACCATCACTGGATAAAGTTCCCAGCCCCCTCATGCCTACTAATGAGGACTGAACACCAACAAGAGTTTTGGAGGGAACAAAACACTTTCAAACCATAGCACATACCAAAACAGCCTTGAGTAAAGTGCTAATTCCCCCATCTTTCCTCAGGGCTCCTTAAAGCCTAGGAAAGCAATGCTCCCTGAGTCTCAGCAGGCTGCAGTCTACAGGCCCAGTGGTGATGAGGCTTCTGCTCGGAGTCAGTGGAATTCTTCCTCTTGCCCCTCTCTTTTGCACACCTCCATATGAGACAGCAGGCAAATCTGGCATTGGCAGCTGTGCAGGCAACAGGTACACTGTGTTCCTCTGGAGGAATGCCAAATGCCCAGGCCTTGGAGCACAGGGTTTGGAGTTCCTGGCAAGGCCAATGCCAGCATCCTTGTGACCTAGATACATTCAGTGCTTGGTCACAGACTTTGGGGGTAGGAAGAGAATGTGCAATGAGAGAGAAGGGGAAAACTTGTTAACATTGTAAAATATTCTCTGAAATTCTTACATGTCTTTTGGAAAAATGAAATACCTGTACTGTTATTAAAGTTCCATTTAAAAAATGACTCTAGGGCAGTATTTTTGTTCAGCAATTAAGATACCACTTGGGACACCCACATTCCATAACGAAATGCCTGATTTCAATTTCCACTTTTAATTTCCAGCTTCCTGCTAATGCACTCCCCAGGAAGCAGCAAGTGATGGCTTAAGTGCTTGGGTCCCTGCTGCCCATGTGGGAGACTTGGATTGAGTTCACCGTTCCTTGCTTCAGCCTGGTCTAACTTGACTGTTGCCAGCATTGGGGAGTAAGCCAGTGGACGGAAGATCTCTGTGTATCCCTGTATTTCTCTCCATCTCTTTAGCTTTCAAATAAATAATTTTTAAAATCTTGTAATGATTCCAATAACATTTCTAATCTTTACAAAAAAATACTAAGAATCCAGTGGTTTAAAAAATAATTTTCTGCAAAGACCTAAATCTATGACCCAATACCATCAAATTATTAGAGAACACTGGGAAAACCCTGCAAGATGTTGGCACAGGCAAAGACTTCTTGCAAAAGACCCCAGAAGCACAGGCAATCAAAGTCAAAATTGACAAGTGGGATTACATTAAATTGAGAAACTTTTGCGCTGCAAATGAAACACTCAGAAAAGTGAAGAGGCAACCGATAGAATGCAAGAAATTATTTGCAAACTATGCAATTGATAAAGGATTAATATCCAAAATCTATAAAGAGATAAGAAACTCAACAACAACAAAAAACAGTCAAGAAATGGGCAAAGGACTTGAACAGGCATTTTTCAAAAGAGGAAATTCAAAAGTCCAGCAGACACATGAGAAAATGCTCAGGATCACTAGCCATCAGGGAAATGCTAATCAAAACACGATGCTCACCCCAGTTAGAATGGCTTTCATACAGAAATCAACAAACAACAAATGCTGGTAAGGATGTTGGGGGAAAAGGAACCCTAATCTACTGTTGGTGAGACTGTAAACTGGTATAGCCACTGTAGAAGACAGTTTGGAGACATTTCAGAATTCTGAATCTAGACCTACCATATGACCCAGACATCTCACTCCTGGGAATTTACCCCAGGAAATGAAGTCAGTATATGAAAGAGTTATCTGTACCCTCATGTTATTGCCTCTCAATTCACAATAGCTAAGATATGGGATCAATCCAGATGTCTGTCAGCTGAAGACTGGATAAAGAAATTATGGTATATGTACAACATGGAATCCTACACAGTGATTAAAAAAAATGAAATCCTGTCATTTGCAACAAAATGGATGCAACTAGAGATCATTGTACTTAGTGAAATAAGCCAGTCCCAAAAAGACAAATGCCATATGCTCTCCCCAATCTGTGGTAACTAATAGAGTACCTAAAAGGAAATCTATAGAAGTGAAATTGACACTTCTTTGTGATGTGATGATTTTGAACAGCCCTTGTCTCAACTGTTAAGGATCTGTTTGTTTGTTTCATAGTATTTGTTGACCTCTTTACTTAGTGTAGGGTTAATCATATCTGTATAAAGTTAATTGAAAATAGTTCTTTGTAAAAAAAAATAAGAATGGGAAATAAGAGGGAGAAGGAAGAAGGGTGGGAGTGCAGGTGGGAGGGAGGGGAGAGAGGGAAGAATCACTATGTTCCTAAATTTGTATATATGAAATGCATGAAGTTTGTATACCTTAAATAAAAGGTTTCTAGGTAAAAAAATAATTTTCTGATATATAACATTTTGTAAGTGAGTTGTCTGTTGAACAGAATTGATCTGAGAGCAGCAATACAGTAGAATAGATGCTGTGCTTGCTTTCTCCCAAGAGTTTGAGTTGAATTCAGCTACTGGGTTGGCAAGGATCTTTGAAAATAGCTTCACTGCCACTTCTCAACTCATCTCCTACTTTCGTTCTTGTCCTTTTATTTCTGCTCCTCTCCTCTGAGTAAAAGGAACCAATCACTACCGTTGCTATGTGCCAGTTCTCCGACAGAAGTATCCCGTGTGTCCAGTTCATGCTCACGTGGTGCTGTGAAGAAGACTTTCTTATAGTTTTCAGAATGAAGGGCCAGCACTGTGGTGTAGTGGACTAAGCCTCTGCTGTGGCACCAGAATCCCATAAGAGCCCCAGTTCATGTCCTGGCTGTTCCTCTTCTGATCCAGCTCTCTGCTATGGCCTGGGAAAGCAGTTGAAGATGGGCCAAGTCCTTGATTCCCTGAACCCACATGGGAGACCCAGAAGAAGCTCCTGGTTCCTGGCTTTGGATTGGCTCAGCTCCAGCCATTGCAGCTGTTACCAGAGAAGCAAAAGGTCCTTGTCTTCATGCAAGAAAGAATTCAGGCATGAGACAGAGAGCAGTGGAAAGCAAAGTAACACAGTTTATTAGGGTAGGAACATTCATAAGAACAGATGGGCAGGCCGGCGCCACAGCTCAATAGGCTAATCCTCCGCCTGAGGCGCCAGCACCCCAGGTTCTAGTCCAGGTTGGGGCGCCGGATTCTGTCCCGGTTGCTCCTCTTCCAGTCCAGCTCTCTGCTGTGGCCCGGGAAGGCAGTGGAGGATGGCCCAAGTGCTTGGGACCTGCACCCGCATGGGAGACCAGGAGGAAGCATCTGGCTCCTGGCTTCGGATTAGCGCAGCGCGCCGGCCGTAGCAGCCATCTGGGGGGTGAACCAACGGAAAAAGGAAGACCTTTCTCTTTGTTTCTCTCTCTCTCACTGTCTAACTCTGCCTGTCAAAAAAAGAAAAAGAAAAGAAGTTTATATACTTTATGACAACTCTGAGTTTTTCAGTTGAATTTCACATTTTGTTTGTCTCCCTTGGCCCCTTGTGTTATAGATTGCTCTTTTTTTTAGAAAGCTTTTATTTAATAAACATAAATTTCATAGGTACAGCTTTTGGAATATAGTGTCAGCAAGCATTTCAATGTGATGTCCCTGTCCCAACTGACTGTGCCACAGTACCTGCCTTCCCCACCCCACCTCCCGTTTTAAATTCTGACTTCAGTTCTGCCACATTCAGTAACTAGATTAGTATAAAATAGACGTCCTACAAAACATGACCTTGAATTTGCCACACCCAAATACTTATTATCTTTCTAACCTTTTGTTTAAGAGGTAAGAAGTTCCATATTTTATATGAAAGGTAACATTAATTCTCTATGTTCTGATTGTGAGAAATATCTCAAAATAAGAATATTCTCTGTCATCATTAACCAAATGAATACAGGCCCCAGTCCTGACAGCAAACCCATTCTTCACCTAGCAAACCCCACTGCAGACTGGTCCCCCTTTCCTTAGTGCTCCTGTCCCTGAACAAGAAGAAAAATGGCTCTGGTTCTGCTGCTAGCAGCAGACACCAAGGGACCAAGTACACAGTGCTCGGTGATCATCATCTTCAGGGGCATCAATCACTCGGTTGCCATTCAGAAGGCAGATTTAATGTGAGCTCTGTTTGCATGTTTGGAGAAAGGGAGGGAGGGAGAGAGGGAGAGGGGGAGAGAAGGGAACAGAGCATGTGAGAAAAAGAGCATGAGTGTGTGGGTGGAAGAATGATACCATTTCTTTCATTTTGGCCTGGGATGAAAAACACTAGCGTCATCGCTTCTGTTTCCCTCAGTTTAAGATGTGACGACATTAATGACAGTTTCTGTGTAGGGTGGGAGAACACAGCAAGGAAAAGCAGCTATGTGCCTTCTCCAGAAGAGAAGATGTGCGAGAGACTGCAATTTGCCTGTCTTAAACGTCCCTTCTCCCTCTCCTCCTTTGTATCAGAACTCCAACTTGGAGCTAAGCACATCACTGCCCGGTGGAAGGATGACTTCCCAGTCTTCCTTGCAGAGGTGTGGCCATGTGCCAGGTTTCTCCCCCAAGCAGTGCTGTGAGGGACTCAAGAAAGTCTTTTTTGAAGGGAAAGAAAAGGCAGGCATTTGGTGCAGTGGTTAAGTCACCGCTCGGGAAGCCGGAATCTCCTATCAGAGTGCCTGGTTGAAACCCAAGATGCTCTGCTGCCAATCCAGCTTCCTGCAAATGCACACCAGGGGAGGCGGCAGATGATGGCTCAAGTACTAGAGTCACTGACACTATGTAGGAGACCTGGACTGAGGTCTGGGCATCTGGGCATTTGGGAGTGAATCAGCAGATGGAAGACTGTGTGTGTGTGTGTGTGTGTGTTTCACCCTGCTTTTCAATAAATAAATAAATCTTTGAAAAGTGAAGTGCCCACAGAAGAAAGGCACCAGGAAGAATTATGTGAAGACTCAGGGAGAAGACAGCCATCTACAAGCCAAGGAGAGAGGCTTCTGAAGACGCCGGCCTTGACCTTAACCTTGGACTTGTAGAGTCCAGAATTGTGATAAAATATGTTGTTGAAGGCACCTAGTTTGTGTACTTTGTTTTGGTAGCCCTGGAAGACATATATACCCTATGACCCAGGAGCAAGAAGGAGCTATTAGACTTAGGAGTGGCAAGAGGGCATTCTAAGCAAAGGAAAGAGCATCTGGTTTGAACATTACAGAACATTAAAGCAACAGATAAAAAGCTTTTAAAACAGCAGTCAGGGGCGTGTGCTGAAATGGGGAAAGTTACAGAATTCTCAATCACTGTTTTTCTCAACTGGAAAATGCAGCTAACTCCAGGTTCTATGGCACGGCTGCTGGAGGGGAGTGACAGTGCTTAGCTCTAAAGCTCTGTGCCTGACACACAGTGCTGGGATGCTCCCCACAGTGTTAGCTATAGTTTGTTATCTGAGGATAATGCTCATCTTCAAAGTTTAGTTGGAATGTTACCCGTCATGGCAAGTCCTGCCTAGTACCACGCCAACCCGAGTAAAATCATCTTCTTTCTCTTGTTGGGGAGACCATCTGTCTGTAAAATCTGGATTCTCCTTTTTGTAACACTGAGGGCTTGGATTTTGTCCTAGTGTCTTTTGCTACATGCCATGGAAACTATCATCAGAAAAAAGAAGTAAATGTAGGCCTCTGGACAGGGAGGACTGGAACGGCTGTGGGTAGGAACCATGGGGGTTTGGGAGACCAGGAACAGGAGAGGGGACACTGGTTCTGATAGGGGTCTGGCCCTTATCACTGAGCTTTCATGACCTAGGAAGTGCTGGGGGTCAGGAGAACCTCACTGAGGGCACCCCAGCCTCCAAGGGCATTAGAACCTCTGGAGGGGACACTACCCTGCAGTGCTACGAGAGTCAAGGGGGCAGGTGGTGCCAGCATCCCATAAGGGCAGCAGTTCGAACATCAGTTATTCCACTTCTGATCCAACCCCCTGCTTATATGCCTGGGGAAGCAGCCAAGGATAGCCCAAATCCTTGGGCCCCTGAAACCATTTGGGAGACCCAGATGAGGCTCCTGGCTCCTGGTTTTGGCCTAGTCCAGCCCTGGTCAGTTGTTGTGGTAATTTGGGAATGAACCAGAGAATGGAAGATCTCTCTCTCTCTCTCTCTCTCTCCTTCTGTGCCTTTCAAATAAATCTTCTTTTAAAGGTTTATTTATTTATTTGAAAGTCAGAGTTACACAGAGAGAAGAGGCAGAGAGAGAGAGAGAGAAAGAGAGAGAGAGAGGTCTTCCATCTGATGGTTCACTCCCCAGTTGGCCACAACGGCCGGCCCTAGCTGTGCCAATCCGAAGCCAGGAGCCAGGAGCTTCTTCTGGGTCTCCTATGTGGGTGCAGGGGCCCAAGGACTTGGGCCATCTTCTACTGCTTTCCCAGGCCATAGCAGAGAGCTGGATCAGTAGAGGAGCATCCGGGTCTCGAACTGGTGCCCATATGGGATGCCAGTGCTTCAGGCCAGGGCATTAACCCACTGCACCACAGCACCGGCCCCTCAAATAAATCTTTAAAAAGAAAAAAAGAGGGGCCAGTGCTATGGCTTAGCAGGTGCAGCCACTGCCTGCTGTGCTGGCATCCCATATAGGCGCCGGTTCAAGTCCCGGCTGCTCCACTTCCAATCCAGCTCTTTGCTATGGCCTGGGAAAGCAGTGGAAGATGACCCAAGTCTTTGGGCCCCTGCACCTGTATGGGGGACCTGGATGAGACTCCTGGCTCCTGGCTTTGGATCGGTGCAGCTCTGTCGCGGCCACCTGGGGAGTGAACCAGCAGATAGAAGACCCTGTCTCTGCCTCTGTCTCTCTGTAACTCTGCCTTTCAGATAAATAAATAAATCTTAAAAAAAAAAAAAAAAGAGAGTCAAAAACTCCCAAAGGACTGGGAACCCAGCAGGATGACTGTCGCTCCCCGTCTTCGTGGAGGAACGACACAGGACCCTGCGCTGTTCTTTCGTCTGCTCGGCCCTCCCCGGGTTTGCTGCTGGTTCTTCCCGGGTTGGCTACTATCCCTTCCACCTCCGTGGAAGGGCAGTTCCCCCTGGCCACATTCCCCACTTCCGCAGGGGAGCGGCACACCGCCGGCCGGCTCTCTCGGGGTCTGCACAGGCGTTCCCCTTAGATGTTCCCCTTAGATGTTCCCCTTAGATGTTCCTGGTGCATGCCGTCTCTCTCCTCCTTTATAGTCCTCCTCCGCCAATCCCAACTCGGCTGCCCACACGCCGAGTACGCTGCTCTCCAATCAGGAGCAAGTCCTACAGTTTATTGGTTGAACTGGAGGCAGCTGTGCGGAAGCTGTTTACTTCTCTCCCAGCGCCATATTGTGGGAGAGCAGATGCATAGAATAAGTCTTAATTCCAGTAACTCAGTCCAGTCCGGGCTGCTCCCCACAGATGACAGTGCTGGGGATGGGGTCAGAGAGAAGTTCTTGCATTCCAGTTTAGAGCCAGGGATGTCAGAGCTCCATTAACCACACCATTCTGTCTATCTGTAAGTTCCTTCACTGAATTTACGTCATTGATGACAAATATTCTATCTTTTCTCTGCATCCTCCACAATTAGGGTGATGCCTAGTCAGCCACTCCAGCTGTGACAGCTTCATAAAGTCATGAGAGACCCAGAACTCTCCCAGCTCCATCTCTATGATGGCCTCATTGTTCACAGTGGCTGCTAGTGATCCAGTCATCACATCACTGTAACAGGCAGCAAACAGGTGAATGGAGAGAAAAAGGGGAATTCTCTCCCCTTAAAAAAAAATGAGTTCATTATTGAAAATTTAATTTTAGCCTTTCATTTATTTGAGAGACAGAGAGACAAAGAAACAGAGAGAAATTCCATCCATTTAGCTCAATCCCCAAATGTCCACAACAGCCATGGCTGGGCCTGGCTGAAGCCTGGAAACCAAGTACTTCAGCCACCATCTGCGCCTACCTGGAAGTGTATTAGCAGGAGGCTGAATTGGAAGTGGAGTGGTTTGTCTCTAACTGGGTACTCTGATATGGGATACAGATATCCCAAGTAGTGGCTTACGCTGCTACACCAAATGCCTGCCCCTTCTTATAAAGGCACTATCTCCATAATGAAGTCTCCACCTCATGACCTAATTATCCCCCAAAGACTCCACCTCCAAACACTATCACATGAATGATCAGTCTCAACGTAGGGATTTAGGAGGGATACAAGTATACAGTCCAGAGCAGGTACTCAGTCAAGACTTTTCAAACATGTCGTAGAATCACATGAAATTCTTTTCATTGTAAAACATCATGAAATGGCTAGTTATTATTAGGATCCTTTACAAAACAAAAGCATATAAAGCTAGAACGATCCTGAGGATTTTTTCATTCCCTCACAGTAATGAGCTCAGTGCCAGAAAAAGACTGTTAAGAAACCTGACACCCTGGTGCATAGAGTTTTTGTCTTTCTCAGATTGAGTGGGTGAGGCAGAGGGAGTTGCTTATTTTCTTTTAAAGCAATACGGTCCCAGGAAAGCCAATTTTTAGATCCTGAAGTTCTCAAGTTGGCTATGAAACACAGATGCTATCAAAACTTAAATTCTATCTGTTCATAATTTTAAAAAATTAAAAACAAAGGAAATCCTCAAAATTCCTTGCCTCCTAATGATTTTCTACATGTGTGTGGGCTGAATTGTGTTCTCCTAAATTGCATACGTTGGAGTCCTAACCCCTAACACCTCAGAACGTGACTGCACATGGAGATAGGGCCTGTCCAGAGGCAGTGATGGTAACAGGAGGCCAAGGTGAGGCCCTAATCCAGTGTGACCGGTGTCTTTCTAAGAAGAGAAAATCTGGACACACAGACGTGAGGGGCGCACACGCTCAGGAGGACCAAGCATGTGAAGAGGCAGCCGAGTGGGCGTCTGCAAGCCACTCGCAGAGGAAACCAACACTGCTGACATCTTGCTCTTGGACTTCCTGACTCCAGATTGGTAAGAAAATAATTGTCTGTTGTTTAAGCCACACTATCTGCAGTACTTCGCTCTGGTAGTCCTGGGAACTAATGCCACACTGTACTATCATCCACACTGGAGGGCATTTACTCCTCCTGTGTCTGTCTGTGGAAATCCGTGTGATCTGCGCATCTCTTCTCAACATCGTGCTGAGCGACATCACACAAGTAGACTTAAAAAAAAAGATTTATTCATGTATTTAAAAGGCATAGTTACACACACACACACACAGGAAGAGAGAGACACACATACGGGGGGGAGGGGGAGAAGGAGAGGGAGAGGGAGAGGGAGAGAGAGAGAGAGAGAGAGAGAATCTTCCATCTACTAGCTCATTCCCCAAATGGCCTCAATGGCCGGTGCTGGAGTCAGGAACTTCATCCGTGTCTCCCACGTGGGTGCAGGGGCCCAAGGAGTTGGACCATCTTCCACTGCTTTCCCAGACACATCAGCAGTGCGCTAGATAGGAAGTGGAGCAGCCAGGACTCAAATCAGCACCCATATGAGATGCCAGCCCTGCAGGCGGCAGCCTTACCCTCTAAGCCACAGTGCCGGCCCCATCACCCAGGTAGATTGAAACTCATCATGGTGGGCATACTTACACCACGGAAGTTGGCAAATGCTATAAACCAGACCTAAAATGTCAAATATTTATCAGCATATCACTGCCTTTAAGATGCTGAGGAAAAAAACAATGAAGAGGAAGTACTGACTTTTCCATTCATTCACTTTGGCTAACTCTGCTACTTCGCCACTCAGTGTCCAGCTCCACTTCTTCCTTACCAGCAACACCCTGGCTGTGTCCAGGACAGTACTGACCCCTACTGAAAACGCTGGTCTCCCCAAACTTCCAGGTAGCTGGCTACTGGGTTTGCTGTTGCTTGCAGTCTAAATGCATTCCTGAGTGTCTTCTCTACACACTCACAACATAAAACTGAAAACCACTGCCTTTGGCCATAATATATAAGCATCAGAAACAGAAGGCATTCAAGAAGGTCAAATGAATAATACTCTGGATGTCCACAAATCATCTTAGCCTAGTGTCGAAATCTTAGTTGTCAAGGACTAGAAAAACAAAATCAAAAGCTTTCAAATGAATGGTAAGAGTTAAGTTGGAATCTGTGATATGGAGTCAGATAAATTCTGTGTGCCTCTTATATAACCATAAAACCAAGGGAAATGTACATATTAAGTCCAAGCCAAAATCCAAAGCCAATAATATTTTGATGAACATTACTGCGTTCATGTGACAGTTTATGTTTTGCTAAAGTAACTCACAGATAATGCGTTTGAAAAGAAGACCCTGAGGCAGGGATTGTGGTGCAGAGTAAGCTGACACTTGGGACACCCACATCCCGCATCAGAGTGCCTAACTCAGGCCCAGCTACTCTGCTTCCAATCCAGCTTCCTGCTGATGCACCTGGGAAAGCAACAGCAAATTTTCCAAGTACTTGGGCCCCTGCCACCCACTGTAGGAAACTCAGTTGAAAGTCCAGGCTCCTGGCTATGGTCTGACCCAGTCCTAGCCATTGTAGCCTTTTGTGGAGTCAACCAGCAGATGGAAGCTCTCTTGCTCTCTCCTTCTGTCACTCTGCCTTTCAAGCGAACAAATCAATAAATCTATTTTAAAAGATATGTTTATTTATTTGAAAGGCAGAGTTAGAGAGAGGCAGAGGTAGAGGCAGAGAGGGAGAGAGAGAGAAATCTTCCATCTGCTGGTGCACTTTCCAAATGGCCACAAGGGCCAGAGCTGGGCTGATCCGAAGCCAGGAGCCAGGAGTTTCTTCCCTGTATCCCAAGCGGGTGCAGGGGCCCAAGCACTTGGGCCATATTCTACTGCTTTCCCAGGCCACAGCAGAGAGCTGGATCAGAAGTGAAACAGCCAGGACTTGAACAAGTACCTATATGGGATGCAGGCACTACAGATGGTGGCTTTACATGCTATGCCACAGTGCAGAGCTCAATAAATAAATCTAAAAATAAGTAAATAAAAATAAGATATTGTAGTGTCAGGAATACCTCTTTATTTAAACTGGTCTAAATTTTTACTTCCATATAGGAGAGCAGAGTACCGCTATTTACACAGTCTGGTGTACACAATGGCATTGATAATTTCAAGGCTTTGTTTGCTAGTTCAGGATAATCTGACCTCGTGCTAACCAAACTCTGCTAGGGGGCAATCACCAATGATGATTTAATGCAGTGTCATTTGATCTCTGCAAAACAGTCTTGTTCACTTGAACATGAAGTTAACATTGCCGCTTTATTGAAATCTGCACCTAATGAGTATATAATCCAATTATTACTGGAATTGGTTACAGAAAATTTCTTCATGGCACATTTACTGCCACACTGCTAGGTAATGAACTGTTGCCTGGCTTGTGTGCTCAGTGATGGGCTGTACATGTGATCATTCTGCAGACACAGTCAGCCCTTTGTATCTGCAGGTTCCATACCCATGGATTCAGGTAACTGCAGATTTAAAATACCCAGAAAAACAAAGACATCTGTACTGCGCATGTACAGACTTTTTTCCGTACTCCCTAAATAATACAGTATAACAACTATTTATCTAATCTTACATTAAGCATTGTGAGTTATCTAGAGATGACTTTAAAGTCTATGGGAGAGCCGGCGCCGCGGCTCACTAGGCTAATCCTCCGCCTTGTGGCGCCGGCACACCGGGTTCTAGTCCCGGTCGGGGCGCCGGATTCTGTCCCGGTTGCCCCTCTTCCAGGCCAGCTCTCTGCTGTGGCCAGGGAGTGCAGTGGAGGATGGCCCAAGTGCTTGGGCCCTGCACCCCCATGGGAGACCAGGATAAGTACCTGGCTCCTGCCATCGAATCAGCGCAGTGTGCCGGCCACAGTGCGCCGGCCGCGGCGGCCATAGGAGGGTGAACCAACGGCAAAAGGAAGACCTTTCTCTCTGTCTCTCTCTCTCACTGTCCACTCTATGGAGAGGATTTGCATGGGCTGAGTGCAAATACCATGCCATTTTCTAGAAGGGATTTGCACATCTGCAGATGTTGTTTCCCCCAGGGTTGCTGAAGCCAGAACCAATCCTCCATGGACACTGAGAGACAACTGTACAAAGTGATGCCCTAGGAGGAGGGGGAGGGGGAGAGAGAGACAGAGAGAGAGAGAGCATGAGCGAGCTCCCATCCTCTGGCTCACTCTCTCAATGCCTTGCATCAGCCCCCAGCCAGAGTTGAAGAACTCAATCCAGGTCTTGCACTGAGGCATCATGCTGCCCCCCATGGTCTGCATGGACGAGAAGCTGGGGTCAGGAGCTGGAGCAAGGAATCAAACTCAGGTACTCTGCTGTGGAATGCAAGCATTTCAACCAGCATCTTAATCACTAGGCTGAACTGTTGTCCCTGGCTGAAGGCTTTTTGAGAGCACTTGATCATTTTATCTTAGAACTAGTGTTTGCATAAAGCCCATGCACATCCTCCCATATATGTAAATCCACCTCCAGACTATTTTGATATCTAATATTGTGTAAATGCTATGTAAATCATTGTTTTACTGCATTGTTTAGGGTGTGATGACAAGGAAAAAAAGTTTACAAGTTCAACACAAATGCATGTTATTTTTACAAGTATTTCTGACTTGGCCAGCATTGTGGCATAGAGGGTTAAGGTACAACCTGTGATGCCAGCATCACATATGGGCTCCAGTCTGAGTCCCAGCTGCTCCACTTCCAATGCAGCTCCCTGGTAATGCGCACGGGAAGGCAGCAGAAGATGGCCCAATTGCTTGGGTCCCTGCACACACATGGGAGACCTGGATGACATTCCTGGCCCCTGGCTTTGGCCTGGTCCAACCCCAGGCACTGTGGTCATTTGGGCAGTGAATCAGTGGATGAAAGATCTCTCTCTCTCTCCTTCTCTCTCTCTGTAACTCTTTTTTTTTTTTTAAGATTTATGTATTTATTTGAAAGTCAGAGTTACACAAAGAGAGAAGGAGAGGCAGAGAGAGAGGTCTTCCATCCACTGGTTCACTCCCCAACTGGCCTCAAAGGCCACAGCTGTGCTGATCCAAAGCCAGGAGCTTCCTCCGGGTCTCTCATGCAGGTACAGGGGCCCAAGCACTTGGGCCATCTTCTACTGCTTTCCCAGGCCATAGCAGAGAGCTGGATTGGAAGTGGAGCGGCCATATGGGATGCTGGCACTGCAGGTGGCAGCTTTACCCGCTACACCAAGCTCTGGCCCCATGTAACTCTTTCAAATAAATAAATAAATCTTTTTAAAATATCTGCAAATGAAGAACCCATGGCTATGAAAGGCCATTTATGTGAGCTCAACAGAATGCCCAGCCCATAGGAGGCGCTCCATTCTAAAGCTGTAGCAGTCTGGCTTTCATTTGACAGGGACATGATTAGGCCCAACCACTAGTACCTTCCTGAAGCTTTTCTTTATTCTGATTTGTTCACTCCCATACTGGGTGGAATGAATCACTCCTGTGAGTCGAGCTGTGCACATAGCATGCAATATGTCAATGTTTTTTGTTGATGTTGTTTTTAATATTTATTTATTTATTTATTTGAAAAGCAGAGTTATAGAGAGGCAGAGGCAGAGCGAGAGAGAGAGAGTAATCTTCCAAATGGCCACAACAGCTGGAGCTGGGTCGATCCAAAGCCAGGTGTCTGGAGCCTCCTCTGGGTCTCCCACGTGGGTGCAGAGACCCAAGCACCTGGGCCATCTTCCACTGCTTTCCTAGGTCACAGTAGAGAGCTTGGTGGGAAGTGGAACATCTGGGACTCAAACTAGCATCCATATGGAATGCTGGCGCTGTAGGCAGTGGCTTTACACACTATGCCACAGTCCTGGCCCTGCAATATGTCAGTGCTTCATATTTTGGTCTCCACCAGCTAGACCACAGGTTCCTACTGTCAGAAATGAATTCTAACCTGTCTTTGTGACCCAGCGGCTGGCACAAAGTCCAGCATATATGCATAGAATCTGAAAGAAAGAGGGAAGGAAGGGAGGAGAATATAAAGGAAGTAAGGGAGAGAGAGAAAGAACTCCACTCCACCAGGCTTTCCATGGAGATTTATATTTTGAAAGGAATCCAAATCTTATAAATAAAGCCTTGACCATGGACCAGAAAGCTTTATCTGATGGGACTGTTTGGGGTGAAATAGGAGCGGCAGCCAGGACGAGCTGGAACCTGCATACACTGGCTCCCAAGGGCCCGTATGTGCGACTCTTCCCCACTCCACATCCAGAGGCAGAGTTAGGAAGCCTGGAGCTGGCCTTGGTGGGGGAGCTTTATACCCTGGAAACTTTTCCCAGAGCCAGCTGTTCAAGCTTTCCCAGCACCCAACGGCCAACAAGGCCTCTCTGTGACTCTCGAAGCAGAGACATTTTGCATGCTGAGTGGTGGAGACTGCAAGGCACAGAGAGGGTCTGAAAGCAGAGGCCCCATCCCCCACCACAGCCACAGGCCTTGGGTAGGTGCCAGCTGTCCGTGCCTCTGCAGCACCACAGCCCTGACCCCAGGCAGTCTCTGGGGCCACACCTTTATCATCCCCGTTAAAGTCACCACAGAAGCATCCACAGAGATCCTTGTCTTGTTGTTGCCAATTGTTTCTAATCTGTTAAAAGTGGGCTAATATAATGAAATGCTTGATGTTAATGACTTAAGAGTCATAAAACCTAACAATGGAGTGGACTATTGGCTTAATATTTTTATGAGAGGATGTGCACGTGACTGGTGCCGGTGACATTTCTATTTACTGGAGCCGGGGACAATTAGAATATTTATCTCACTTAGTCACTAATTGCTCCTGCCCCCAACCTTCCCCTCCCTCTTCTCAAAAGGAATGAAAAAACGTTTTCATTATAAACTGATATCTGTTGGTGAAAGCCGCTATTTTTAAAAAATGATGTCATCGAGCCTAGAATGCGGCATTGTTCTGGTTTCAGAGAGCACTCAATGGGGTCTTTAGCTGTTGCTTGTTGCTAATGTTAAGTGAACACCAAGTAACCTCTCCCTCCTCCCATCTCAGCTCTTTCACTCATTTTCAGAACAGTCATTTAACACCTAGGGAAATTACTCTAAGTTCATATTTTCTCATACACATTAAGTAGTATGTTTTCATACCCTGTGCGTGCATATAACTATCATCTGCATCCTTTAAACCGCTTCAAATTACTGTCTCTACAATTCCAACTCAGAAGAATGTTCCTGTATAAGCATTCATTTGTATATTTAAGCATCATTTTCTAGTTCTACAAAGTCTGAATAAATCCCAAACACGGAATTATTTTCTATGGGATAACCCCAGGAGTAGGACATGTGGGTTTAAATATTTTTTACAAGGAATAAAATGAAAAACCTCCTCCATCCAAAAAAAAAAAAAAAAAGACATCAGCCGTCAGCCTTGTAGCAACAAATACTTAGAATCTCCCTGTCTAGAGTTGGAAAATTGTTTTCTAGCTGTATTCTTCTAAACAGTGTGAAGAATAAGTCAGAGTTTTGTCAGAATAGCATTTTCTATGAGAAAAATAAATAAACTAAGTTTTCTCTTGGCTGGGAAAATCATCTCAGTGTCCTGAATACCTGTGACCCAGATGCCATAATTAAGGTGCAGGGCCTCTGTGTTTGTGCACTCTAGTAATGTGTATATTATAGGCATGGACTACTGATAAATTTAATTAGTGCTGTGACAGGGTTGAAGGGATATCCTGGAAAATGTACAAGCAGTCAATTAACCTTGCTGGAATCCTATTCAATGTGGTTCAGGTTTAATTTACCACTGTGCTTCTTTCCCCAGCCCTCCATGTATACACACACACACACACACACGCACACACATATACACACACACATGCACACATGCACACACGCACACACACACACGCACACATCATCTCTCTGTTTCCTTTCTTCCCATACCTTTTATTGTGCCTTTCAGCATCACCACTGCACAGTTACATCACAAGGACTTTCTTCTAGGTGTATATTTTTAGCCTCCCACTTGAGTAGATTTCCAGCTCTTGACTTTAAGCTCAATCTAGTTGTCACCTGAGTCTCTCTCAAGTGTGGTACTCATCCTGCCACACCTTGAGGACCCAGAACCCAGAGCAGGTCTAGGGTTCTCCTCACTGGTGTGTGCTGCTCTCCCATCACAACTCCCACACTTGTGCTTAAAGCTTCCTGTTCATGCCACCTGCCTCCACAAGCTGACATCACCTACCCATGTCATTCCTCCTCCCTGAAGCCCCTGCCTCTGACTCATAGTCTTTCTCTCTTAAAAAAAAAAAAAAAAAAAAACACTTCTGCGTTGGTGTTGGCAGCACCATTATATACCGAGATGACCTGGCCAACGTTGCAGTTTCTTGAAGTTTGCAGTTTCCTCCTTTGGTCCTCTGCAGCATCCACTGTCATAAATCTATGCCTGTTCTGAAATCTACTATTAATTCTCAAAATGTTTTTTCAGTTCCTGCATCACTGTCTACTCCAGAAAAACTTATTGCTTCAAACCTTAGGTGCTTAAGGGAACAAAAATTTGTTGATCCAAATGATTTCCAAGAGTCAGGAACCCAGGAGTGGCCGGGCAGGTAATTCTCAAGGTTTCTCAAGAGGCTGCAGCCAGGATGTCTGCCAGTGCTGGAGAGATCAACTTCCTCCACCGATCACTTACACCCCTGGCAAGTTGGTAGTGGCTGCTGGCAAGAGGCCTCAGTCCCTCATTCACCATGTGAGTCGCCCTAGGGAATCGAGTGTCTCCAAGACATGGCAGCTAAGTCCCTCACCCCACTCACTCCAAGAGCAAGTTGAAGGCAGAGCACCTTCTATCACCGAGTTACTTCTGCCTTTTTTTCTATGCTAGAGTGGACGCACTAGGTCCAGCCCACGTCAGTGAGAGAGGAATTAGACCCCACCGAGTGTCAAAGAACATGTGGATGTGCTTGAAGCTGCCACAGTGCTGCTGCTTTGTTATACCCATTTCACCTGCTCGTTAGTCCCTGAGGTTTCCCATTTCTCTCTACCAGCCCTTTCCATTTTCAGACATCATCGGGTCCACCCATTAAATACTTTCCTGCCAATATCCTCACTCTTCTGTCATGCTTTTATTGCTTTTGGAGAGGGAGCTTTGGTTCCAATCCACTGTCCATCTGGCTGCTTCACCCAGACAGGGAGCGCTGGTAGAGATGACCACACACAGGAGCGAACAGGTGCTGCAACATGGCCTCTTGTGATAAGCAAGCCCTCAACACAGCACAGCATTCTTTGTTTCCCATTCACCAGTTAGCCAGTGCAAACTTTAAGTGCAACTTCCATGAAGTCTCCTTCAATGCCATAAACATGTTCATCCTTAATCCCTCACTTGTCAGACCTCAGACATTGCCCCTCATCCTCCTGTGCTTCCATCCAAAACCTTCACACATGACCTTGTTCCTCACCTTCCCCTCACTCTGTTAGGCTTTAATGACATCTTCTTTTTTATTTATTTGAAAGGCACGGCCTGCACCGTGGCTCCCTTGGCTAATCCTCTGCCTGCAGTGCAGGCACCCCAGGTTCTAGTCCCGGTCGCTCCTCTTCTGTCCCGGTTGCTCCTTTTCCAGTCCAGCTCTCTGCTATGGCCCGGGAAGGCAGTGGAGGATGGCCCAAGTGCTTGGGCCCTGCACCCACATTGGAGACCAGGAGGAAGCACCTGGCTCCTGGCTTCAGATGGGCGCAGCGTGCCAGCCGTAAGCGACCATTTAGGGGGTGACCCAACGGAAGGAAGGCCTTTCTCTCTGTCTCTCTCTCTCTCACTGTCTAACTCTGCCTGTCAGAAAGAAAGAAAGAAAGAAAGAAAGAAAGAAAGAAAGAAAGAAAGAAAGAAAGAAAGAAAAGTCTTCCATCTGCTGGTTCACTCCCCAAATGCCCGCAAAAGATGGGGCTTGGGCCAGCACGAAGGCAGGAGCCAGGAATTCAACCCAGGTCTGCCATGTGAGTGGCAAACACCCAAGAACTTGAGCTATTACCTGCTGCCTCCCAGGGTATGCAATAGCAAGAAGCTGGAATCAGAAGCAGATGTGGGACTTGATCCCAGGCACTTCAATATGGGATGCAGACTTCTCAAGTGATGGCTTAATCCATTGGGCCACAACATCAGACCCTAGTGCCATCATCTTAGAAATGTCTGAGCCACAAGCCAAGTAGAAGAAGATGTGAAGCACAGAAGAAGAAAGACGAGACAGAGATCCAAGTAGACTGATAGCTTGTGCACCAATGGAGGCCACAGGAGCAGAACTGTGGAATCCCAGAGGCAGAGACACAGATACAAGTTGTTGGATTATATATGACTGTCTGGAACTCATCTCTCAATGGATCTAGAACTTTCCTCACCATCTGACCACCAAGAGATGCCTTGCCCCTTACTCTTACCAAGGTAGTCCATGCTGGTCCTTTGCCCTAGCCCTGTGACATCCAGACTAAGTCAGTGCTTGGTTGTGATTGAGTGTGACATGTTTATATCTTTTTTATCTTAGCTGAAGAATAAAAAAGAAAAAATTTTAAATGATAAGATCCAACCCTCCATGCAGCAGACATCAAAGGAACATGTGTGTTAAAAGTCACCAAGTAAATAAACAACCCTGAACTCCAGACCCTATCACTTCCCACACGACCACCTCAAGGACCTCCCTGCAACTCTAACCTTCTCCCTTTCCTATGTCTTCAGCCTTCCTATACTGAGTCCTTCCCACCACCTTAAATCTGCCTCTTCCAGCTTCAAGAAAATCTCTTTCTAGCCACATTCCCCTCTGGTTAACACGGTTTCTCTTGCACTTAGAATTTTTGAGAGACTTGCATCTCCATTCCTAACTTGCTTTCCTTTATGCAACTCACCAGCAACCACTAAAATCGCTTCTGCTGAGGTCACCACCATGGTGCTAAAGCCACCTTCTTCTCACCACCTCATCTTGCAAGGTCCATGCAACATTGACACATGGGGCCATGCTACCCTAAAAAACTTCTGTTCCCTAAGTTTCCATGCCTTCACATTTTCTACCTGTTTTTGTTAGCTAGCTCCTCTTCCACTGGCCTCTAAGCTTGAGGTTCTACAGGGTTTTGTCCATAGCCATTTTTTTCTTCTTAATTTGCACAGGTGATTCACTCTCATGGTGGTAAATACCATACACAGAGACAAGTGTTGTGGCACAGCAGGCTAGGCTGCTGCTTGGGGTGCCCGCATCCTATATCAGAGTGCTGGTTGGGGTCCCAGCTACTCCACTTCCTGCTCATGTTTCTAGGAAGACAGCAGATGATGGCTCAAGTTCATGCTCCCCTGTCACCCACGTTGGGAGATCTGGATGGAGTTCCAGGCTCCCAACTTTGGCCTGGCCTAGCCTTAGCCCTGGCTCATTTGGGGAATGAACCAGCAGATGAAAGATCTCTCTCTCTCTCTCTCTCTCTCTCTCTGTTTCTCTATTTCTCTCGGTCTCTCTACTTCCCCCTCCCCTCCATAACTCTGCCTTTCAAATAAATAAGCAAGTCTTTTGAAAAAATAAATACTGAGGGGCCAGCACTGTGGTGCAGCAGGTAAAGCCCTGGCCTGAAGCGCCGGCATCCCATATAGGCACTGGTTCTAGTCCTGGATGCTCCTCTTCTGATCCAGCTCTCTGCTATGGCCTGGGAAAGCAGTAGAAGATGGCCCAAGTCCTTGGGCCCCTGCACCCACGTGGAAGACCAGGAAGAAGCTCCTGGCTCCTGGCTTCGGATTGGCACAGCTCCGGCCGTTGCAGCCAATTGGGGAGTGAACCAGCAGATAGAAGACCTCTCTCTGTGTCTCTACCTCTCTCTGTAACTCTGACTTTCAAATAAATAAAATAAATCTTTAAAAAATAAATAAATAAATACGCAGGCGCAGGGGCCCAAGGATTTGGGCCATCTTCTACTGCTTTACCAGGCCATAGCAGAGAGCTGGACCAGAAGTGGAGCAGCCAGGACTCGAACAGGTGCCCATAGGGGATGCCAGCACTGCAGGCAGCAGCTTTACCTGCTGCGCTGGCCCCGAGAGTACCTTTCTAATCAGTTCACTTCTTTCTGTTCCTGGTTCAACCCCATGAGGGTTTTTTTAAGGATTGAATGCTTTTATTGCAATCCTAACTCCCAAAGTGATGGTATTATAAGATGGGACCTTTGGAAGATAATTAAGTCATGTGGATGGACCTCTTATGAATGTCTTTGTTTTGTTTTGTTTTGTTTTTGGACAGGCAGAGTTAGATAGTGAGAGAGAGAGAGACAGAAAGAAAGGTCTTCCTTTTCCATTGGTTCACCCTCCAAGTGGCTGCTACGGCCGGCGCACTGCGCCGATCCGAAGCCAGGATCCAGGTGCTTCCTCCTGGTCTCCAATGCGGGTGCAGGGCCCAAGCACTTGGGCCATCCTCTACTGCTTTCCCGGGCCACAGCAGAGAGCTGGACCGGAAGGGGAGCAACTGGAACAGAACCGATGCCCTGACCAGGACTAGAACCCGGGGTGCCGGCGCCGCAGGTGGAGGATTAGCCAAGTGAGCCGTGGTGCTGGCCATGAATATCTTTTATAAGGGACCCCAGAGAGCTCCAAATTTCTCTTGCAATGATGTGAGGACACATCAAGAAGATGTTATCTATGAACCAGGAAACAAGCCCTCAACATACACCAGATCTGCTGGTGCCTTAATCTTGGACTTCTCAGCCTCCAGAAGTGTGAGACAGAAAATTCTATTATTTATGAGAAACCCAGTCTATGGTATTCTGCTAAAAACCGTGTCTCTTCCCCAGATTAATGCAAAGCCTCCTTCCTGTCTCTCCACTGATAGTCCTAGCCCTGGCCAATCCATTCTTCACACAGCAGCAAGAGTGATTGTCCAAGATGCACATCGAATCCTGTGATTTCCCTGAGGGCTTCACATTGCCCTTGGGCTGAAGTCCAATGATCTAATTGGATTGCAAAGCAATTTAGGGTATGAACTTTGCTTTCCTCTCCATTCAACGCCCAACCTCACATTACTTTCAATTTCTAGAAACTGTTTTCTCCAGCTTCTATGTCTAGTGCATTCTTCTAAAATTGCCTCATCTGGCCAACCATCTGCTGCCTGCCTTGTTCCTTTCAGTTTGGAATGACACTGCCTCCAGGAAATTTATTTGAGTGCCCCCAATTAGATGAGGTGTTGGCCTCCAATTTACTCTCCTAAAACTATGAAGACTTTGCAAAGTCATAATTAAAACATTGCAATTGCCTGCTTATTTTCCTCTCATTTTTAGACAATAAAGGCCACCAAATAATGGTTAAGTGCATATGTGAGGGAAAAAATGATCAGCTGGGGCCAGTTTTGTGGTACAGTGAGTTAAGCCACCACTTGCAACACTAGCATCCCATATCAGTGCTGGTCTGAGTCCCAGCTGCTCCACTTATGATCCAGCTCCCTGCTAATGTGCATGGAAAGGAAGCAGCAGATGACCCAAGAACTTGGGCCCCCAACAACCTTATGGGAGACCCAGATGGAGTTCCAGGTTCCTGGCTTCAGCCTGACTCAGTCCTGGACATTTGCAATCATTTGGGGGAATAAACCAGCAAATGGAAGATCTGTCTCTGTCTCTCGGCCTCTCTAACTCTGCCTTTTAAATGAACTAAAAACAAAAAAACAAAAAACAAAAAAAAAAAAAAAAAAAAAAGAACTGGGGCTGGTGCTATGGTACAGCAGGTAAAGCCACCCCCTGCAGTACCAGCTTCCCAAATGGATAGCAGTTAGAGTCCTGGCTGCTCTATTTCTGTTCCAGTTCCCTGCTGATGCACCTGGGAAAGCACTGGAAGATAGTCCAAATCATTGGGCGCCTGCACCCACATTGGAGACAGAGAAGAAGCTCCTTGTTCCTGGCTTCGGATAGGCCCAATTCTGGCCATTGCAGCCATTTGGGGAGTGAACCAGCAGATAAAATCTCTCTCTCTCTCTCTCTCTCTCTCTCTACCTCTGCGTAACTCTGCCTTCCAAATAAATAAATAAATATTTTAAAAAAGAAGAAGAATAGCTGCTCTTTATCGTAAGTGGTCTGTGGCAGTGGTAGTGATTTCACAACAGGGTGAGTGAGCCTTTTCCAACCTCTCCCTGACAACATATGTCTAACACGCTGGGAGTGGGAAATTGGGAAAGTTATGAATTTAAGTCGTTGCCATTTACTACCTGTGAGATCTTGGTTGCTAAGACATTTTGAGTCTCAATCTTCCAATCTAAAAAATGAGATGATTAAACTAAAATATGTATATGAAGATGTGCTTTGTAAATGGCAAGTTGCCACATGGTACTGTAACAGACAAAATTATAACAGATACAGTTTGGCAGACTTTAATTGGTTTTGTTCTAGAAGCAGGCAGCAGACTAGATCAAAAATTGTTCAGGATGCTCCACCCCAACACATGGGCAGGTTGTACTTATAGCCACAGAAGAGGAGGAGACATACAGAAAAGGAAGTGAGGTCTATCTGAGCATGGTTTGAACAGCTGACTGCTTGGGATTGGCTGAGACTGAGCTACTTGTCACAAGAGTAGATAAGTCTGTTTACACATCAAAGTAGGTTGTGGTTCACGGTGTATGGAGAAACATTAAAGCCAAACTTAACAAGATGAATTCCAATTCTTTGCTTTAAAAAAAAAAAAAGATGTATTTTTTTATTTATTTAAAAGGCACAGAGACAGAGCGGGATCTCCCATCTGCTGATTCACTCCCCAGTTGCCGGTAAGAGTCAGGGCTGGGCCAGGCAGAAACCAGCAGCCAGGAACTCAGTCCAGATCTCTCTTGTGGATGGTGAGACCCAGCTATGGCATCATCACTTCCTGGTATGTGCATTACCAGGAAGCTGGAATGAAGAGCCAGCACTCAAACCTAGGCACTCCAATCAGAGATGCGCGTATCCTGAGAAGGGTCCTAGCCGCTGTGCCAAATGCCCTTTTTCCTACTTTTAGTCTTTGGCTTGCCCTCCTTCCTGCCAAGGCTCTTTCCCTTTTCCCTCCTCCTCCTATTTTTGGTCTTGCTGGGGGCACCAAGACTTGGCTGATTCTCAGAGCACCCAGGGTCAGAGGTTACCAATCATAAAGGACAAGCCTGAAAGAGTCTGGAACTGGTCAGTCAGGACACATATCCGAAGGTGACACTGACTCCTTGAGTGTTGCCTTGTCACTTCTTCACTGGAGGCCTCAAGCTCTCCCACTAGATACTGTGTTAGTGTCACACAGAACTCACAGCCTGCCATATTGCTTCCCAGTCATAAGTACACTCCATCATCATCGTTCAGAGACTCCTGTAGGAACTTCTCCTTCTCTGAATTAGAGTTCTAACAATTAATGGAACATTCAAGGCATGAAAGTTAGAAGTTTGAGGAGTCTCATTAAGGAAAATGCAGCAGATTTGGAGGGAAAATATTTTAAGTACTTTTAAACATGGAATGTGTGTCTGGAGTATTACACACATTTGTTTCATTTATTCTTAACAACTGTAGAAACTTCATTTCCTATTTTTATACATGAGGAAAGTAAGTTTCAAAGAAGGAGTTTGTCCAAGAATACGCAGGAAGTAAGGTTTGAATTCAAATCTAGTTCAGATTCCATATCCAAAGCTTTCAATAGTAGAAAAAGTTTGTATTTAATTTACTCTCAAGTTTCTCCTTACTGGCAACTCAGAAAGTGCTTTCTCCTTCTTCCATTTTATATCCTAAACCTATGTCAGTCCTACATAATCTTAATATATTATAGAGACAGTGTATTACGTTTTAAGTTGGTTAATGGCTATAGAGGACTCGTGCCAAGAAGTTGGAAACTTGAGAATGGCGTAAACAGGTCACTCACTCTCTGTAGCCACAGCTACTCCCCATGGCTTCACTCTTCTTGGAAACAAGATAGTGGCTAAGAAGCAGGCTGATGCCAGCTGGGAGTTGATGGCAATGGAGAAAAAAAGGATTTTTTAAAGGTTTTTATTCTAGTGTGATCCAAAACTGAGATGGTAATGAGCAACTCACTGATGGGCTGCTGCATAACTTATAATGTAGCTAATCAAGCAGGGTTTCAAACACCATAAAATATTAGAAATTAAGCAAAGGAGAGTCTGTATAAGACAAGATAACCACGAAAGAAGTCTTCAGCTGGTCTAGTGCCACAGCAGATTCTGGGACGTTTCACTCCTTTTGGCAGTGAAGTGCTTTGCTGTGCAGTGATGCAGCTGCTCCATCAAGCTGCCCCTACTTCTCGAATCCAGACTGGTCTTGTGATGCCCTTCACCAAGAGAATCAAGAGGGAGCGACTGCCTACCAATTCTGAGCCTAAACTTCAAAAGATCCACTCTCTTGGAACCTTACTGTTGCCCTGTGAACAAGCTTGAGCAAGCCTGGGGAATGATGAAAAACACATGGCCTCATTGCCCCTATTGATCCAGCCAACAACCAGAACCCTACAGCTGATTAAAGAAGTATAAGGAATTCTGATTAGGAACAGCAGAACCGCTCATCTGGGCCCAGCATAAATTGCTGATAAGCCAACTGAAGTAAATAGACAATTATTGTTTTAATCATCTTACATTTGTGGCTCTTAACTAGCAACAGCTGATGAACATAAGCACTTTAGAGCTTCGGTAGAATTCCGGGTTTCCTCATCTGAAAAACCGGGACAAGAATGTCTCCCCCAGGCATATGGAGCCACTAAGCAAATAGAACAGCGACAAATGTTGTATCCAAATAAATATAACAAACTAAAATAAAAACCATTCATTCATTCTCAGAGTATCCCTCGTCTTCTACGCCTCTCATCCAAAAGCAGAGCCCTCCTGTTTTCTGCCAGGCATGTCCACAGATACTGTTCTGGGGCTGTGTATGAAACAAATCCGCCGTTCCTAATGACTTTATCTAATCAGTTCAGCAGCAGGCAGATTCTGCAGGATTGAACCGTTCAGTGTGCAAGCTCAAGTGAGTTCTAAGGATGACAGATTGATTTTCGCTTCTTGAAAACAAATTTAAATTGATGAGACCTTAATGAATTCTTTTTCCCATTCGGGGAGGGGGTGGAGGTTCAGATAATGCTTTAATCACACTATGAATAAGAACTGTTTGCCAAGCTCCCTGACGCGGAGAAGTCTCTGGGTTTCTTCTGTTGAAGAATCACACACTTCTTCAGTGAGAACACTTTTAGGGTCTAATGAAAGCTGGCTGTTGCCACTTTAGTTGTCAACTCCCTCTTCAAGCTCTCAGAATTCAGTCCATCAACAAGGATGTATTTCCTCTGAGTTTTTGCACGAAGCTGGTGCTTGCTGTGAAGTGAAAGTAAAATCCATGATCTCTAATCATTCACTCATACATTCATTCAACAAATATTTACTGAGCAGCTGCCCTCCCAGAAGCACTGTTCAAAGGATCCTGATTACATCACTCAGCAAAGCAGGGAGGGAAAAAAATCCCTGTCTTCTTGAACTTTTATTCTGTTTGGGGACACAAACAACAATAATAAATTTAATGAATAAGTGGTATCATATGCTTAAAGGTTTATTTATTTATTTTATTTGAGAGGCAGAGAGACAGGAGAGATCTCTCATTCATTGGCTCATTCCCCAAATGCCTGCAACAGCAAGGGCTGTGTCAGGCTGAAGGTGAAAGTCAGGAACTCAAGCTGGGTCTCCCACGTCGGTAGCAGTGACCCAGCTACCTGAACCGTCACTGATGCTCCCCAAGACGCACATTAGCAAGGAGCTGGACTTGGAAGCAGAGCCTGGATTTGAACCCAGGAACTCTGGTATGGGATGCAGGCATCCTAAATGGAATCTTAACCACTAGGCCAAACGTCAATCCTGTTTGTTAGCAAGTTTAGAGCTGGGTGAAGAGATAAGGAATGTGGAGCAGACTGTGAATATTGATTTTAAATAGGGTACTCAGGGTAGGCATCTCATCAACCTCTGTTGAAAAAACCACACAGCCCACACAGACTCAGTGTCAGTAGCTGTGGTGGAGAAAGCATCTGAGAGACGAGGGAGACCAAAAGAGTCAGAGGAGGCGCATAATATATCTATCTCTAACACTCCATTGAAATGCCGGGTCCAGCTCACACTGACTCACCAGAGAGAATTAAATACATGCTCTTCCCAACTCAGTGATCAGTGACCATGCCAGTAGCTTATAATCGATTGTGATGGAAGCATTTACACCATGGAAATCAACAAACCCTACAAATCAGGACTTTACTTTAAGAAAAATAATAATAAGAGCTGGTGATTAGACATTTCTTGGCATACCATGAGCAGACTCGACCTCCAAACACACCCTAAGTGGAGCACACAGTTTGTTCCCTTTAATAGTAAGCATAGAGGGGAATTAAGTGTCACACAGGGAGAGACTGCTTTTCAGGAGCAGCTTTTCGGGAGAGGATCTTCTGTTGGAGGAACTGAGTGGAATTTGCACGGTGGAGAGAAAGGAGAGGACAGAGTAGATCAAAGTAACACCTGCAAGGTCAAGGCATGGGCATTGGGCAGACGTGGTGTTACAGAAACTCTGCACCAGGAAAACAAAAAAATGACACTGAATTCAGCGTCTCCCAAGGTGGGATGGGATGTGTGCCAAAACTGAACTAGAATTATCTTGTCTTTCACGCCCCCACCAAAGTCAGTCCTTGCTCCCTGAAAGCTCCACAAACCCTGATGCACATGTCCACGAGCGTCATTAGAACAGAACGTGAGCTCAGCGTCCATTTGCCTGGCAGTGTCTGAATTTTTCTCCATGGAAACATGAGCTGGTAAATAAAAAATGGAAAACTGAATGTCTGGCTTCCCCATCTCTCTAACTACTTTGCTTGATAGAATCAGGCAAGTTACCTCATTTCTCAATCTCCTCACTTTACAGCAGTCAGTCCACATCCTTCTCTCATTGGTAGATAAACATGAGCAGTGTCATCTTGGGGAAACAATCTAAGCTCCTTTATTTTTGTAAAGATTTGTTTTATTTATTTAAAAGCAAAGTGACCGGTGCCACGGCTCAATAGGCTAATCCTCCTCCTGCGGTACTGGCACACCAGGTTCTAGTCCTGGTCGGGGCACCAGATTCTGTCCTGGTTGCCCGTCTTCCAGGCCAGCTCTCTGCTGTGGCCCGGGAAGGCAGTGGAGGATGGCCCAAGTGCTTGGGCCCTGCACCCCCATGGGAGACCAGGAGAAGCACCTGGCTCCTGCCTTCGGATCAGCGCGGTGCGCGGGCCACAGCGGCCATTGGGGGGTGAACCAACGGAAAAGGAAGACCTTTCTGTCTCTCTCTCTCTCACTGTCCACTCTGCCTGTCAAAAAATAAAAATAAAAAAAAAGCAAAGAAAAATTGGAGGGTGGAAGGAGATACAGAGAAAGAGATATTCCATCTGCTGGTTCACTCCCCAAATGGCCACAACAGCCAGGATTGAGCCACGCCAAAGCCAAGAGCCAGGAATTCCATCTGGTTCCCCCACATGGGTAGCAGGGGACCAAGATTTGAGCCATCATTTGCTGCCTTCCCAAGTGCATTAGCAAAAGCTAGGTCAGGAACAGAGCAGCCAGGACTTGAACTGACACTCCAATTCGGGATGCAGGCATCTTAAGCAGGGGCTTAACCAGCTGCACCATAACGCCTGCCTCCATCCACACTCTTCTTAAAAAGACATAAACAATTATCTGCTTATGAGAAATGGAATTGAACTATGTTTATTCCAAATATGAATTCAAACATCCTCCAAAGGATAAAAAAGAAGAGAAACTCTTAACTCTTTGTTTTCAGGGGAGGCTCCTCCTCCCTCAGACCAGAAACTTGCAGCAGGAACTCCCACATCAGGCTGTGGTGTCCTGAGTGCTTCCAGCCACCAGTTCAGAATATCAGGCTATCCAGTCACAGAAAATAGGCATGTATTCATCCATTTTCCACTGCTGGGTCATTTGTAAAGAAGCACTTATTTAGCTCATAGTTCTACAGGTCCAAGAGCATGGCACTGGCTTCTATTTGGCTCTGGGGAGGCTCATGGGTAGATGGCATCATGGTTGGGACCCATGGAGAGGGAGAGAACATGTGGTGAGACAGGAAGCCAGAGGTATTGGGGAGGAACAAGGTTTGCTTTTTGATAACAACTCATTCTCACAGGAACCAACTCCATAGCTTTCAAGGGCAGTGCCCTCATGACCTAATCACATCGTGCCATGGGCAGGCATTTGGTGCACAAGTTAATACCCTGCTTAGAAAAAAAATAAATAAATAAAAAATAAGAGACACTGCTTAGGATGCCCACATCCCATTTGGGAGTGCTTGGTTCAAGTTCCTGCTCCTCTGCTACTGATCCAGATTACTGCTAATGCACACCTGGGAGACAGTAGATAATGGCTCAAGGGCTTGGGTCCTTGCCACCGGTGTGGGAGATCCAGATGGAGTCTGGGCTCCTGGCATCAGCCTGGCCAAGCCCTGGCTGTTGAGTGTATTTAGGAAGTGAACCAATAGATAGAAGATCTCTGTGTCTCTTTCTACCTTTGAAATGAAATGAAAAATAAATAAATAAAAATTTTTAAAAGAAATTTTTAAAAAAGCACTTCATCAACACCACCATACTAAGGAACAAGCCCTTGGAAGATAAGCACGTCTAAACCATAGCAAGGTGAGGGTGATACCGCTCAGAAACTGTGGCTCTTGGTGACATTCACCCGTTCTCCAGTCTCTGTGTCTTCATGGTTCAATTTAGGTAGGTTGTATGTGTCCGGGAAACTATCCATTTCTTCTAGGTTTCCTGATTTGTTAGTATACAGCTCTTTGTAGTAATTTCTAATGGTTCTTTTTATTTCTGTGCTGTCTGTTGTTACTGTTAGTGAAATGGTGCTGTCTTATCTGAGGCGCCATCTTAAGCTCCTGGTGCCATCTTGGGCTCTGGCCCAGTCGCCATCTTGTTCACTAAGTTTCAGCCTCTCCAAAATTGATCCTGGCTTACTAGAAGTCAGGTGACCAAACAGCCCAACCAAAAGCGTCAACTCCACCCGCACCCTAATGGGATTCGCTGTTCCCACTTCCTTATCCCTGCAAGATTATAACAAGACCTGCTTTCCTACACAGACCTTCTTTTCTTTCTCCCTCTCTCTCCAACCCATCGGTTCCCACCCCCCCAACAATAAACTTTTTGCTTTTACTCTGGTGTTTGGAGTGTTTTTGGTGGTCTTTCGGTTACATTTCCTTTCTCATCTCTAATTTTATTGGTTTGGGTCTTCTCTCTCCTTTTTTTGGCTAGTGGTCCAATGGTGTGTCAATTTTGTTTATTTTTTTATTTTTTAAAGATTTTATTTATTTATTTGACAGGTAGAGTTACAGACAATGAGAGGGAGAGACAGAGAGAAAGGTCTTCCTTCTGTTGGTTCACTCCCCAGATGGTCGCAATGGCTGGAGCTGCGCCGATCCGAAGCCAGGAGCAAGGAGCTTCTTCCCAGTATTCCAGGTGGGTACAGGGGCCCAAGGACTTGGGCCATCTTCTACTGCTTTCCCAGGCCACAGCAGAGAGCTGGACTGGAAGAGCAGCCAGGACTTGAACTGGCATTCATATGGGATGCTGACGCCGCAGGCGGAGGATTAACCTGCTGCACCATGGTGCTGGCCCCAGTTTTGTTTATTTTTTCAAAAAATCAGTTTTTTGTTTTGCTGATCTTCTATATTTTTTGTTTCAATTTTTATTTATTCTCTAATTTTAATTATTTATTTTCTCATACTAGTTTTAGGTTGGTTTGCTGTTGTTTTTCTAGGTCTTTGAGATGGCTTGGTAGCTCATTTTTTTGGTGCCTTTCCAATTTCCTGATGTAGGCACCAATTGCTATAAACTTCCCTCTTAACACTGCTTTTGCTGTATCCCATAAGTTTTGGTATGCTGTATTGTCATCTTCATTTGTTTCCAGAAATATTTCGATTTCTCTTTTTTAAAATAAAAATTTATTTATTTAATTTTTTGAAAGTCACAGTTACACAGAGAGAGAAGGAGAGGCAGAGAGAGAGAGGTCCTCATCCACTGGTTCACTCCCCAATTGGGTGCAATGGCAGGAGCTGCACCAATCCAAAGCCAGGAGCCAGGAGCCTCTTCTGGGTGTCCCACATGGGTACAGGGGCACAAGGACTTGGCATCTTGTACTGCTTTCCCAGGCCATAGCAGAGAGCTGGATCAGGAGCGGAGCAGCAGGGACTCAAACCGGGGCCCATAAGAGATGCTGGGACGGCAGCCAGTGGCTTTACCTGCTACCCCTCAGCGCTGGGCCCATTGATTTCTTGAATAACATACTGTTCATTCAAGAGCATGTTGTTCAGTCTCCATGTGTTTACATATGTTTTAGATATTCTTGAGTTACTGATTTCTAGCATCATTCCATTGTGGTCAGAGAAGATGCATGGTATGATTTTGATTTTTTTCAATTTGCTGAGACTTGCTTTATGGCCTAGCATGTGGTCTATCCTAGACAAAGTTCCCATGCACCTGTGAGAAGAATGTGTATTCTGCATCTGTAGGATAAAAAGTTCTGTAGATATGTTAGGTCCTTTTGGTCTATAATGTCTATTAACTGCTGTTTTCTTACTGGTGTTCTGTCTGGTTGATCTGTCCATTCATGAAACTGGAGTATTGAGCCAGCGCCGCGGCTCAATAGGCTAATCCTCTGCCTTGCGGCACCGGCACCCTGGGTTCTAGTCCCGATCGGGGCGCCAGATTCTGTCCCGGTTGCCCCTCTTCCAGGCCAGCTCTCTGCTGAGGCCCAGGAAGGCAGTGGAGGATGGCCCAAGTGCTTGGGTCCTGCACCCCATGGGAGACCAGGAAAAGCACCTGGCTCCTGCCTTCGGATCAGTGCAGTGCGCTGGCCGCAGTGCACCAGCCGTGGCGGCCATTGGAGGGTGACCTTTCTCTGTCTCTCTCTCTCACTATCCACTCTGCCTGTCAAAAAAAAAAAAAAAAGAGAGAGAGAGAAAAGAAAGTGGAGTATTGGCCAGTGCCACGACTCACTAGGCTAATCCTCCGCCTGCAGCGCGGGTACTCTGGGTTCTAGACCCGGTTGGGGCGCCAGATTCTGTCCCAGTTTCTCCTCTTCCAGTCCAGCTCTTTGCTGTGGCCCAGGAAGGCAGTGGAGGATGACCCAGGTCCTTGGGCCCTGCACCCTCATGGGAGACCAGGAGGAAGCACCTGGCTCCTGACTTCGGATTGGCACAGCGTGCTGGCCATAGTGGCCATTTGGCGGGGAGGGTGAACCAATGGAAAAGGAAGACCTTTCTGTCTCTCTCTCTCACTGTCTAACTCTGCCTGTCCAAAAAAAAAAAAAAAAAAAAAAGTGCAGTATTTAAGTCCCCGCTAATACTGTATTGGAGTCTGTATCTCTTTAGATCCATTAACATTTCTTTTAAATAGCCAGGTACCCTGTAATTAGGTGCATATACATGTATTATAGCCACATATTTCTATTGAATTGATCCCTTAATCATTACATAGTACCCTTCTCTGTCTCTTTTAACAGTTTTTGTGTGAAAGTCTATTTTGTCTGATATTAAGATGGCTATACCAGCTCTCTCTTGACTTCTGTTAGCATGGAATATCTTTTTCCATCCTTTCATTTACACTCTGCATGTATCTTTGTTGGTGAGATGTATTTCTTATAGGCAGCAAATAGATGGGTTTGGAATTTTTATCCATTCAGTCAGTCTGTATCTTTCAACTGGATAGTTTAGCCAATTACATTCTAGGTGACTATTGATGAGTAACAACTTGGCCCTGGCATTCTCCCATAAATATTCTTATTGTTTACTTTGGATTTCCTTTATACTTTTACTGGGAGATCTTCTGCCTTCACTTTCTTTCATAGTGAAAGATATTTCTGTGTTTCTGGTTGTAGCACATCCTTAAAAATCTTTTGTAAGGCTGTACAATTGGTGACAAATTCTTTCAATTTCTGTTATGGAAGGTCTTTATTTAACCTTCATTCATAAATGAGAACTTTGCAAGGTACAGTATTCTGTGTTGGCAGTTTTTTTCTCTTAAGACTTGGAATATATCTCGCCATTCTCTCCTGGCCTTCAGGGTTTCTGATGAGAAATCAGCTGTGAGTCTAATTGGAGATGCTCTGAGAGTAATCTGGTATTTCTCTTGTGCATCTGTTAGAATCTTTTCTTTATGTTTTACTGTGCAGAGCTTGACTACAATGTGTCGTAGTAAAGATCTTTTCTAGTCATGTCTGTTAGGAGTTCTATGTGCTTCTTATACTTGGACGCCTCTTTCTTTCTTCAAATTAGAGCAGTTTTCTGTAATTATTTCACTAAAAAGGCCTTCTAATCCATTCTCTCCTTCCATACCTTCAGGAACTCCTAAGACCCATATGTTTGATCATTTGATAGCATCCCATAAATCTCTGGCACTATTTTTTAGTTTTTTTACCTCTCCTCCTCCTCCTCCTCCTCCTCCTCCTCCTCCTCCTCCTTCTTCTTCTTCTTCTTTTGTCTGACTGTAAAATTTCCAGAAATTTGTCTTCTAACTCAGATATTCTTTCTTCTACTTCACTGAGTCTGTTCTTAAGGCTTTCCACCACATTTTTTATTTGTTCTATTGAATTCTTCATTTTCAATATTTTGTTTTGTTTTCTCTTTTAAATCTCAATTTCTGGGGCTGGCGCTGTGGCTTAGTGGGTAAAGCTGCTACCTCCAGTGCCGGCATCCCTTATGGGTGCCGGTTCAAGTCCAGCTGCTCCACTTCCAATGGAGCTCTCTGCTATGGCCTGGGAAAGCAGTAGAAGATGGCTCAAGTCCTTGGTCCCCTGCACCCCTTCAGGAAGACCTGAAGAAGCTCCTGGCTCCTGGCTTCAGATTGGCTTAGCTTTGGCGGTTGCAGCCACCTAGAGAGTGAACCAGTGAATGGATGACCTTTCTCTCTCTCTGTAACTCTACCTCTCAAATAAAATAAATAAAATATTTTTTAAAAATAAAATAAAATCTCAATTTTGTGGGAAAAATTTTCATTCATGCCCTGTACAGATTTCTTTAGTTCATAAATTTGCTTCTGATTACTTCTTTAAAAAAAAATAAAAAGAAGCCGGCGCCGTGGCTCACTAGGCTAATCCTCCGCCTAGCGGCGCCGGCACACCGGGTTCTAGTCCCGGTCGGGGCGCCGGATTCTGTCCCGGTTGCCCCTCTTCCAGGCCAGCCCTCTGCTGTGGCCAGGGAGTGCAGTGGAGGATGGCCCAGGTGCTTGGGCCCTGCACCCCATGGGAGACCAGGAAAAGCACCTGGCTCCTGGCTCCTGCCACCGGATCAGCGCGGTGCGCCGGCCGCAGCGCGCCGGCCGCGGCGGCCATTGGAGGGTGAACCAACGGCAAAAGGAAGACCTTTCTCTCTGTCTCTCTCTCTCACTGTCCACTCTGCCTGTCAAAAAAATAAATAAATAAATAAATAAATAAATAAATAAATAAAAAGATTGATTGATTGATTTGGAAGTCAGAGTTACATCGAGAGAGAAAGAGAGGCAGAGAGAGAGAGAGAAAGAGAGGGAGGTCTTCCATCCACTGGTTTACTCCCCAGTTGGCTGCAACAGCAGGAGCTGCGCTGATCCAAAGCCAGGAGCCAGAAGCTTCTTCCTGGTCTTCCACTTGGATGCAGGGGCCCAGGGAATTGGGCCATCTTCCACTGCTTTCCCAGGCCATAGCAGAGAGCTGGACTGGAAGTTGAGCAGCTGGGACTCAAACCAGTGCCCATATGGGATGCTGGCACTGTACACGGCAGCTTTTCCCACTATGCCACAGCACCAGCCCCTCTGATTACTTCTAAGGAATCCTATGATCAATTTTTTGAATTCCATTTCTGGCATTTCATCAATCTCTTCATCTTCACATTCTAGTAATGAAGCATTGTTTTCTTTTGGGGGCATCATGTTGTCTTCCTTATTCTTGTTTCTTGAATTGCTATGTTTGTTATTAGCATTTTTGGTGATACTTGTGGGTTTTTTTTCCCCCTGTGATGGGTTTTATCTTTGAACTATGCCTCCATGGCTTAGTGGAGTATTCGTTCTTTCAGTGAATACCCAGAGGCATGTGCTAGGTGTGGGGGTGTGGTCAGGGAGCTCTTTAGGGTGAGGGGGGTATCTAAGGTGACTACCAAGTTGGGTGTGGTAAATCTTTTTTTTTTTTTTTAATTAGAGAAGGAGGTTTCTTTAGCTCTGTTGGTGTAGTCTCACACTCACCTCCTCTCCTCCAAGGAGACCAAAGCCTGGGCGCTAGCCCCAGTGGGTACAATTTTCATCCGTGCTGCCACAAGAACCACACAAAGGAATTGTGCCGTCCTTGGTATGAACATTGATCTCACAGCAATGACCCTCACCAGAAAATCAGGGAGCCCCAACCATGTGGAGCTGTCCAAAGTAACTGCCCAAAGTCTCAGACACACCCTGTGTCATCCCATGCAGCCACAGTGTATTCACAGTCCTGGCACTCGAGGCTCCCACAGTCATGAGCTCCCAGCACCCTGTCAATCCTCCCAGCAAGAATCAGGCATCTCCTCTTGGCTGGTTGCTGGGTACACAGACATGAGCTGATGCAGCTGTTGCATATGTCCAAAATGGTGTCCACCCTCTCAGCTAGTTACAGGATGCTGGTGCCAGTTGGTCAGGGAGAGAGAAATGTACCCCCCTCTTTTCCCTCTAGGTTAGCAGGTACACTGTCCCCCACAGGGCTCCAGGCCAGACTCTTGCCAGGCTCTTCCCGCAGCTTTATCACCAGTGGCTTGGGCTATTGCAGTCTAGTCTCAAAGCATTCCAAAGCTGGTGCTGAGGCTCTCAGTTGCTGGGGTCCTGAGTTGTGCACATCCACACCCCCCACATAGGTCCATAGTGTCCCTCTAATTTTCGTGGAGTATCCTCTGCTGTTTTCTTCCTAACTCTTCCCTAAGACTGTGGTCTCTCCACTTTTTTTTTTTTAACTATCTTCCCCTAGATTAGAGTAGTAAGCTCCCTCCCTCTTCCACTTTCTCTTCCCCTTAGTCTTTCTACTCTTGTGACTAATCCTGGGAAGAATCTAAGTGGTGCTAGTAACTACCATCTTTCACATTTAATTTATATCTATTTTAAAATAACGTGTGTGGGGCCAGTGCTGTTGTGTAGCGGGTAAAGCCGCCACTGCAGTGCTGGCATTCCATATAGGCACTAGTTCGGTCCCAGCTGCTCCATTTCCAATCCAGCTCTCTGCTGTGGCCTGGGAAAGCAGAAGATGCCCTAAATCCTTGGGCTGCTGTATCCACATGGGAGACTGGGAAGAAGCTCCTGGCTCCTGGCTTTGGATCGGCACAGCTCCAGCCATTGCAGTCATCTGGGGAGTGAACCAGCAGATAGAAGACTTTCTCTGCCTCTGCCTCTCTGTAGCACTGCCTTTCAAATAAATAAATGAATAAATCTTTTTTAAAAAATAGAATAAAATAGTGTGTGCATGTGTGTTTCTGTGTGCATAAAGAGAGGAAGAGGATGAAGGGAACCAAATGTCACAAAATGTTAATAGCTGTTGAATTTGGGTAAAGGATATACTGGAAGTTGGTGTCATTCTTCTAATTTCTCTCTAAGTCTGAAACTATTTTAAATGTGACTTCTTCTGAAAAGTCTTTCCCTAACTATCAAATCTTTTTTTTTTTTTTTTTTTTTGATAGGCAGAGTGGATAGTGAGAGAGAGACAGAGAGAAAGGTCTTCCTTTTGCCGTTGGTTCACCCTCCAATGGCTGCCACGGCTGGCGTGCTGCGGCTTGCACACCGCGCTGATCCGAAGGCAGGAGCCAGGTGCTTCTCCTGGTCTCCCATGGGTGCAGGGCCCAAGGACTTGGGCCATCCTCCACTGCCTTCCCGGGCCACAGCAGAGAGCTGGCCTGGAAGAGGGGCAACCGGGACAGAATCCGGCGCCCCGACCGGGACTAGAACCCGGTGTGCCGGTGCCACTAGGCGGAGGATTAGCCTATTGAGCCGTGGAGCCAGCCAACTATCAAATCTAAAATAGTTACTTAATATTATTTTCTCTCCTAATAGCCCATTCTTTTCATTTATAGACCTTCCAATGTTGTGGGATTCTACACACACAGCAGTCATCTCATCTGTGCTCAAAGACCCAGATGAGGGGTTGGCACTGTGGAACAGTGAGTCAAGCTGTGCTTGCAATGTTGGCATCCCATATCAAGTGCTGGTTCAGGTCCTGTTGGCTTCACTTCTAACCCAGCTCCTTGCGAATGCACCTGGGAAAGCAGCAGAAGGTAGCCCAAGTACTTGGGCCCACGTCACCCATGTGGGAGACCCAGATGGAGTCTCAGCTCCTGGCTTCAGCCTGCCCCAGTCCCAGCCCCAGCTCCAGCCCCAGCCATTGCAGCCATTTGGGCAGTGAACTAACAGATGGAAGATCTGTGTGAGGGTGTGTGTGTGTCCTTCTCCCGAGGTCACTCTGCCTTTCAAATAAATAATTTTTTTAAATTGACTCAGAAGTAACCAAGACATGCCTGAGAGCTAGACGAGACCAGATGCACACAGGGCAAGGGTAAGGCATGTGAGGCCCTTACCGTGGGCATCACATTGCCAGGGGCACCAAAAGCCCAGAAATCAAGAGAACTGATATTTCAATACAAAAACCTGAAAATACAAAAATAATGCAAATATGTGCTTGATGAACAAAATATCAGAGTTTTAAATAACGAGATCCAAATCTGCACTTTGATGACACTCTCTCACTCACCTCATGCTAATCCTCATGTAGCTTCCACTATATATTTTTAAAACTGGCCGGTGAACTGTAGTTTTCCATGTTGTTTTATTTTTTGAAATAGTATGTTAAAATATTCATTTTGATGACTGAGGCTTTTGGGGAATCCCTTTAAAATTTGCTTCACCATGGTCCTAGCTCTGGGTGGATCTGTTTATCATGAGGGTCCAAGGAGTCTCCAGGAAACGAGCAGAAATGCACCTGTTTGTTCAAAGATAGTGGGCTACCCTGGGAGATGAAGTGCAGGTCTGAGTTCTGCACAGTGTCTGTCACTCAGACTGTTGCTCAGCCTGGTTGGCTTAAGCACCCTTCTTTGTGGCACCCAAGCATCCTGCACACTTTGCAAGCTGCATATCCATGTATTCCACTCCACTGAAAGTGTCAGAAGCTATGAACTTCTGTAAGGTCAGATTGCATCTTCGACCTTGAACTCTAGAACCTGAGCAATAGTAGATATAATGGGGTGCCTGGGGATTCAGAACCTAACATTATTTAAGTGTGATGGGCTACATATCCTATGGGCTTCATGGACTCAGTGTCACTGAATGCCCCTTAGGCTGCAGAGCTGTTTGTTGTAGTGGCTGTTTTCAAGAGGCTAACAGGAGATGAAGTGGACAAATCTGCAGATATTCAAAGGCCCTTTAGGGAGCCAGCAAATGCATTGAGATTCACTCCAGTTCTTTTCCTACAGAGTTCAGCATTATGAGAAACTCTTTGATGAAGTCCATGCTGGTAGTAAAATCCCAAGGTGCACAGCCAGGGGGGTGGATACTGAACTGTGAGCTGGACCTCCATCCTCAGGGGACTGAGGTTCCAAGGACTGTGGCTAATGCAATGGAATTCCTCCAAATGCAACCTCCTTGGCACAGGGGTCATGCATTGAAACAAAGCCTAAGCATGTCAGTGTGGTTTAGAAGCTGGAGTCCAAAGCTGAAGCACCCTTCCCACTGGTGAGAGATCTGAATGCATTTTCAGCATCCACAGGATCCACAGGCATGGTTGGGACCAGTGTTCAGCAACATTTAGGGTAGACTGATCAGCTATTTTTTCTCTCTGCCTGGCAGAACCAGGACAAGCCTTGCATATTGGACTGAGCAGGTGTCTGATGATCTTAGAAAAATCAGATAGGAGAAGGTATACTTCCTGCTAATTTGAGTTTATGAGAAGTTGAATGATTTATTGGAAAAAAATAGAAGATGTGATCATATTTGCATACCCAAGCTGCTGACACAGGTCATGTTAGCTTTAGAACATATTTGGTAAAAGTTTAGCTGGCGCCGCGGCTCACTAGGCTAATCCTCCGCCTAGCGGCGCCGGCACACCGGGTTCTAGTCCCGGTTGGGGCACCGGATTCTGTCCCGGTTGCCCTCTTCCAGGCCAGCTCTCTGCTGTGGCCAGGGAGTGCAGTGGAGGATGGCCCAGGTGCTTGGGCCCTGCACCCCATGGGAGACCAGGAAAAGCACCTGGATCCTGGATCCTGCCATTGGATCAGCGCGGTGCGCCGGCCGCGGTGGCCATTGGAGGGTGAACCAACGGCAAAAGGAAGACCTTTCTCTCTGTCTCTCTCTCTCACTGTCCACTCTGCCTGTTAAAAAAAAAAAAAGTAACATTAAAAGAACATATTTGGTAAAAGTTTGATGCATTTGTACATGCTGTAATCTCTGCTCCATTGTCTGGGTCCACTTTTCACCCTAGAGGTTGCCAGTTAATTAGAGAAGGAGCTAGGTAATGAGAAGGGAGGAGAAGATAATTTAGAACTATGATTATATCCACCAGCTAGCAGCATCCCTTAGATCAAAAAAAGCTCTACAGAGTGAGCGGGTGTTCAGCCTAGCGATTAAGATGCCTGCTTCCCACATCAGAGTGCCTGGGTTTGATTCCTGGCTCTAGCTCCTGACACCAGAGCGATGCTGGGAGACCCTGGGAGGCAGCAGTGATAGCCCAAGTAATTGGATTCCTGCCATATTGAGTTCCCAGCTACAAGCTTCAGTACCAGCCCAAGCCCCGGTAGTACAGGCTAGCTCTCATTTTCTCCCTCCTTTCTCCAGCAAACCTGCTACAGCAAACATGTCCAGTCCACCCCCACAACACCTCTCAAGGCCATCTCTGTCCATTCAGTCTCCAGAGCCATCTCCCAGTCTAGCTCATCAGTTCCTTTCACGGAGACTTTCACAATGGTCCCCTGATTGTGCTCCCTGCCTTCAAGTGTTCCCCAGCCTCATTTTCCCTGCCTGCTGTTGATGCTCATCTTTCTGCACCAACAGAAGAGTTCAGTTCAATTTCCTATTGAAAAACACTTTCATGCTTAACAAAGAAAGTCCAGCCTCCTGGATATGTCCTGGACATCTCCATAATATGTCCCCAGTTTAACCTCTCTGCCTTATCTTCCACCCAACCCCACACACATCAAGATTTAGTCACCAGCCAGCTGCAGGCCTCCCTACATTCTGCTCATGCTGTTCCATCCACCTGGCACTGTCCTCTCACTCTTCAAACCAACTAATTCCAAGGAACTGTCCTCTCCTCAACACTGGTCTAGAACAACATAAGTGTTCAGGACTATTGGATGGTTCATGTATACATAGATGGAGATCACTCTAATCCATTATTCATTGAGTTCTGCAAGAACAGGTAGCACGTCTTACTCTTATTCTTCTCCATACTATGTGCTGTGCCTCTGCTCAGAAGCTCATGGCTGTCACTGTGCAGCTGGGGGCTTAGACTCCTCAGAGACAGTGGAACTCACGGGGTGTGGCAGAGCTGCTCCCGAGAAAGGGCCCTGGGGCTTCCGTCAAAGGTTCAAAGCCAAACATTAATAAATGTTGTGAGTTGGGGCAGATTCCTTACTGACTCCTCACCTCTGTTTCCTCACAATAAAATCAGCATAATTACAAAGATTAAGTGATATAATGTACACAAGAGTGTTTGAGGACTCTCAAATACTGACTGGACTTCATCATGCTGTCCCTGCCAAGCCCATCTCTGTGTTTTGCTTGTATTTTTAACCCAAGAAAAAAATATCACAGTTCAAGAAATTACTTTGGAATGAAAAAAATCTTAATGTAAAAATATATTGAGGAAATAAAATGAGGAGCTAACATAGCAAGGTGATAAGTGCTATAAAACCCTGATTACAGTGTTTCCCACAATGTATCATAGTAATTGATGGGCTGTGTGTCTCTCCTTGGAGATTCTCAAGGAAAAGGACTGTGAGCTGTCATCCCTCTCTGTATCTAGCACAGTTCCCACCATGGAGAAAGCATTCAGGTTACAGCTATTGTCTATTTGGAAAGCAGTTTCACAGTATCTTTCACAATTAAAACACACATACCCTTAAACTTAACTCTTGTACTTCTGGGAATTGCTCTTACTGATAACTTTGTACAAATGTGCAAAAAGACAACTCCTAAAAATGTGGTTTGTGTTATTGTTTATAACAACAAACCAAATCAACAAACAAAACAGCATCTTAAATGTCCAGAATAAATGTCTGGTTAAGTAAATAAATAAATGCACACTAAGGAATATGCTGTATTAGAAGCCATGCAAAGGCCGGCGCCACGGCTCAATAGGCTAATCCTCCGCCTTGCGGCGCCGGCACACCGGGTTCTAGTCCCAGCCGGGGCGCCGGATTCTGTCCCGGTTGCCCCTCTTCCAGGCCAGCTCTCTGCTGTGGCCAGGGAGTGCAGTAGAGGATGGCCCAAGTGCTTGGGCCCTGCACCCCATGGGAGACCAGGAGAAGCACCTGGCTCCTGCCATCGGATCAGCGCGGTGCGCCGGCTGCAGCGCGCCAGCCATGGCGGCCATTGGAGGGTGAACCAACGGTAAAGGAAGACCTTTCTCTCTGTCTCTCTCTCTCACTGTCCACTCTGCCTGTCAAAAAAAAAAAAAAAAAAAAAAAAAAAAAAAAAAAAAAGAAGCCATGCAGTAGATCTCTAGGTACTACAGTGGAGAGCTGTCTAATCACACATTGCTAAATGGAAAAAGCCAGCTGTAGAGGGCAAATATGCATACATACATACATATACATCCACACAAGAACAATATCTTTTTTATTAAGGATTTTTTTAATGGATTTGGAAGGAAGAGGCAGAGAGAGGAATCTTACATGCACTTGTTCATTCCCCAAATGGTTACAACAGTTGGAGCTGGGTCAAGCTGAAGCCAAGAGCCAGGAACTCTATCTGGGTCTCCCACATGGGTGGCAGAGCCCAAGCCCTTGGGTCATCTTCCACTGCCCTCCCAGGTGCATTAGCAAGGAGCTGGATCAGAAGTGGGGCAGCCAGGACTTGAACCAGCACCCAAATTGGATGCTGGCATCACAGGTGGCAGCTTAACCCACTATGCCAAAATTTCTTGGATGCTGTACAGAAACCGTTTCTAGTGATTATCTTTACAGAGCAGGACTGAAGAACAGGAGGAGGAGAAAGGATTTCCATCCTCATTCTGTATTCTCCCATCTAAGTTGAACACTTTACCAGAAGTAGAAATTAATTTTGAAGAACACTTTTAAATAATAATAAAACAAACAAAAACAATATCTGTTAAAGATGCTGTCTGGTCAGTCCCTATTTGTTTCATTATTAATTTCCATCAGCAGAGTAAAGAAAATGATGTATACCAAGGCTCTTCTCTCTTCCCTTGATGTGAGTTCAAAGACCATAAGGAACAATTTACGAAACACTCAGTTGCACAGCAGGAGTCTCTGGTGGTTTATCAGTGTCACTAAGAGCTCCAGATGCATTTATAATCCCACCGTAAGTGTCAATCGTGGTTTGTTCTCCATGATCAATTACCAGCTCCATCTTGTACTCTGTTAGTGGAAAGCACAGCCTCACTAGGACAAAGGGGAGGTGCAGTGAGGCAGCTTTGCTGATTGCCTCCACAGACTTCTCCCTCTTTCCCTGGAAGCCATGTGGCTGCCTTCACAGTTGTCCCAAAGCTGGCACTGCATAAAGAGAGGTATCTCTAGCAGCAAGTGGTGGTGATTCATTCTAAGCTGTCATGGAAAATGTTTTTGCACTCTAATGTCAGAGAACTGTATTATTATGATAGGGCTGATGTTCCCCTGCCAAGGCTCTGTGGTTGCTCCCAGGATACAAAATGAACACAGAAAGCTTTCTGGTTGGCTCCCAGGAGCATCTCTGGAGAAAGGACAAAAAGACTGCTGCGGAGCCAGCCAGGTCCACTGGGGCCCTCAGCCAGCCAGGCCCTCCCTTTCCTGCCTCCAGCCCCATCCCAGGCTGGAGGAAGTCCTCATGCTGCCCTTCTGTCCTTAAGGTTGTCTAACTGAACCCCAGTTTGCCTTGTTCAACCATCCTGCTGGAAATTCCAGGAAGTGCTCAACACCCCAGAGAAGAACAGGATAGGAAAGGTCAAGATTTGCTAGAGGAAAACAAGCCACTGACTGTGGAAACATGCAGAAGGAAACATGGGGCCAAGACCAACAAGTACACAGAGGTCTTCGAGATCCATGCCATCTGGATCAGAGTCAGAACCCAACACAAGGGGCCGGACTTGTGGCTTAGCAGGTAAAGCCACCACCTGGAATGCTGGCATCCCATATGGGCACCCATTCGTGTCCCAGCTGCTCCACTTCCGATCCAGTTCCCTGTTAATGTGCCTGAGAAAAGTAGCAGAAGATGGCCCAAGTACCTAGGCCCCTGCACCCACATTGGAGACTCAGAAGAAGCTCCTGGCTCCTAACTTTGGCCTGGCCCAGAGTTGGCCAATGTGGCCATCTGTGAAGTGAACCAACAGATAGAAGATCTCTCTCTCTCTCTCTCTCTCTCTCTCTCTCTCTCTCTCTAATTCTGACTTTCAGAAGTAAATAAACAAATCCTTAACAAAAAATGACCCAACACTATTAATCTCCCTTACTCACTGCCATGCTTACTACCACTCCTCACTCCCCACTATCCACACACAGAGAGAGTGAGAAAGGAGGAGGAAGAGAGAGACAAGGAATGACTAGCTTTGAATTGCAATACAATATTTATTTCTTGCATATATCACCAGAAAATTAAATCAAAGATCTGTGAGTTTTTTTAAATCCTACAATTCATTAAGAGGACAAACTTTACATATACTTAGTCTAAAATAACATTTACCAAGAGGCAGGATTGATTTAGCTAGAACACATCTAGAAACTAGAAGAGGAACAAAAGAGAGGTCACTTACTATAAAGCACTATATTAAACCTCCTTTTATAAACCTAAGTAAGATAATCATATTAATAATAACTACTATTTATTGAGTACTTACTCTGAACCATATCAGGTCCTCTACATAATTTTTATCTGTAATCCTGAGATTACACATGGTAAATATAGTTATTCTGCTTTTTCAGATGGAAATTCTGACAATTGGAGAATGAGCTAAGGGCACATCACACTTAGGAGGGGAGTACCACCTGGTCAATTTGTCCGATTGTCTGCCAGCCTATGTGACCATCAGAACAGACTGTTTTGCAGTTTACACCATCAAAAAGATATGGAAGGGCCAAACAGCCCATATTTTTAAACTAGTCTTGGACTCAAATAGTATTTCTTTTTATTGTTCCTTTATTCAGCTACTCATAGAACAAGAGTCTTAAGGTTTAAGAAAACTATAGTCCTTGGAGTAGGCATTTAGTTTTATAGTTCAGAGAGTCCCATTCCACATCAAAATCCCTCAGTTCAATTCCTGGTGCTAGCTCCTGACTCCAGCCTCCCACCAATGCAGACCCTGAGAGGCAATGGTGATGGCTCAAGTAATTGGGTTCCTATCACCTTCATGGGAGACCTGGATTGAGTTCCCAGCCTTGGCTATTGTGGGCATTTAGGCAGTGAACCCGCAGATGAGAATTCTCTGTCTTTCTGTCTGTTCTCTGCCTCTCAAATAAAATCTTAAAACAAATATGGTCTTTGAACCTATACAAATACTGGATATAATAAGCCAATAGTAAAAGCTGACCTTGCATGCCAAAGTCAAGAAATATTTCTATATTTTATGTTAGAGTGTGACGGCAGGGGGCTGAGATCCAACTCTTGCCTGTGTACTAAATGAGTTCAGGAAATTCCACCCCAAAATATCATGGTCTGCTTTGCTTTTATCTTCGACCTGAGAGCACCCGGGAACAATGATTCAGGAGAGGCTCTCTCTGAGCTCCCCCTACCTGCCTAAAGATGATCCTCCAAAAGGCATTCAGCTGCCATGAATCCCCTCCCTGGAAATCTGTCAACCAAGAAGATTGGCTCATGTTACAGGGAAGACTGGAAGTCAAGAACAGACCCAGACAGATTTTGTCCTAAGCTATCACCCATTCTTCTGAGAGCCCATTCATCTTTCTCCCAAATCGCTTACTCTCCTCTAAGTTGCTCCACCCCATTCTCCTCTTCCCTGTGAAGAGAGTTGATAAACGTCTTGATCTCACTGGTCCTTGGGTCTTCACTTTTCTTCCCTGGGATGCCCCCATGCACATAACACATTTGCATACTTTTCCTTCTGGTAACCTATCTACCATCAAGCTTATTCCATAAGTTTCCTTATCAAGCCCTCAGAAGATAGAGGAAAAGTTTTCTCTTCCCTACAAAGGTTGTGGTATCTGTAGGTGGAACCATCACTGCTTCTTAAGGTGAGGGGGTCCAGTGACATACTGAGTGTCACCTCTGGATTAGCTCTCTCCTCAGGGCTTCAGAATCATGTAACTGGGGCCATTTGGTTCTTCTACAGGCACCTTCAACTCATCATGTACAGAACTGTGCTCAACATTTTCCGCCACACTGACTCCTCTTGGTTTTCATCTTGCTTCCCTTGAAGCCACTGGGCTAGTTTAGATATGCTTTGTCTACACCAAAACTCACACTGAAATTTAATTGCCAATGTGGTGATGTCCGGAGGTGGCTCCTTTACCAGGTGATGGGGGTACTGCCCTCATGAATGGGTTAATGATTTTCTCCAGAGATTGTGGCGGTTCTCTTGAGGCTGATTTTGGTCTCTTGGTTCTGCGTCAGCTCTCTCAGGGCTGATTAGTTAATTGGAGAATGGGTGGTAATAAAGCAACATTATCTCTGGCGCTTCGGCAGGGAGATCTTCCATCTGCTGGTTTGCTCCCCAATTGGTCAGAGCTGCACCAATCTGAAGCAAGGAGCTAGGAGCTTCTTCTGGGTCTCCCACGCAGGTGCAGGAGCCCATGGACTTGGGCCATCTTCTACTGCTTCCCCAGGCCATAACAGAGAGCCGGACAGGAAGTGAAGCAGCCAGGACTCAAACCGGTGTCCGTATGGGATGCCAGTACTGCAGGTAGTGGCTTCACCTGCTAAACCACAGCGCCGGCCCCTGTGTTTAACTTTCAAGAAGCTGCCAAATGTTTTCCAAAGAGACTGAGCCACCACCCTTCCCAGGCACTTCAAGTACAAACTGTTGAAAGCAGTTTCCAGGCCAGCATCTTCGCGCAGCTGGTTAAGCCACAACCTGAGATGCAGGCAGCCCATATGGGCACAGGTTTGATTCCCTGCAGCTCCCTTTCTGATACAGCTCCCTACTAATGGCCTAGGAAAAGCAGCAGGGAATGGCCCAAGTGCTTGGGCCCTATCATTTATGTGGGAAACCAGGAAGAAGCTCCTGGCTCCTGGCTCCTGGCTTCAGCCTGGTCCAGCCCCAGCAGCTGCAGCCATCTGGGAATAAACCAGTCCATGGAAGATCTGTCTCTGTCTCTCTCTATATATATATATATAACTCTGACTTTCAAGTAAAAATAAATACGTCTTTAAAAAATTTTAGTTTCAAGGGCTGGTGCTGCGGCATAGCAGGAAAAGCCACTACCTGCAGTGCCGGCATCCCAAATGGGCTGCTCCACTTCTGATGCAGCTCTCTGCTATGGCCTGGGAAAGTAGTAGAAGATGGCCCAAGTCCTTGGGCCCCTGCACCTGGGTGGGAGACCTGGAAGAAGCTCCTGGCTTCTGGCTTTGGATCCGCACAGTTCCAGCTGTTGCAGCCATCTGGGGAGAGAACCAGCGGATGGAAGACCTCTCTCTCTCTCTCTCTCTCGCTCTCGCTCTCTCTCTCTCTCTCTCTGCCTCTCCTTCTCTCTCTGTGTAACTCTGACTCTCAAATAAATAAATAAAACTTTTTTAAAAAAACAAGCAAACAGAACTGTTCTTTTTAAAAAAATAGTTTTAGTTTGAAGGCCCTTCCTAATCTGGCTACAGCTTATTTTTCATCATTACTACTTTCATCTCCAGCTATACCTCAACTCAAAGTGGACCTCGATTAGAACCAACTTTTCAAAAAAATAAAAATAAAAATATATACCTGGTTTCATTTGGACTTCTGCAGGCACTCTTCCCTATGTCTAGACTACTCTTCTTCTCCTTACTATAGTCTCCCAGCTACCAGCTGCTGGTTCTCGGGCCTCAGTTTCCCTGGTGTGTCTCCCCAGATCCCCAACAAGACTATCAGGGCTTCTGTGCCGCCTCCTGTGCACCCTGGACTTGCTACTGTAGCAGTGCTATCACATTGCATTATCGTGGCCTGTTTGTTGGTCTTTATCCCTCACTAACCTGGAAGCTCCCTGTGAGTAAGGAGTTTACCTTTTTCTTCATCTTAGAAGAGTTCCTGGTATCCTGGAGGTCCTCAACAAATATCTGATAAGTGGATAAAGCCTCTAGCATTTAGGAGGCCATCACTCTTTTAGATTAAAGTTATAGCACAATAGTCTAAAATTCTGTTCTCCCCAAAGGAAATCATTCCCAAGCTATCTTGGACATGCACAATCTGATTTTAAAAATAAAACATTTGTAGTTCCTTCCTAATTCTGTTTTGCCCAGGCTAATAATAAAATGATTTGGCATTCCTTGGGTATATATCAACTGACAGTAGAGGGAGCCAAGCCAAGAATGTGTTGGTGGTGGGTAAGAATCTGCATGTGATTAAAAATAGGACATGTGTAATAATGAAGAATTTAAAATTATTCAAATTACCAACAATTGGAAATTAGTTAAATAAATTCTGTTGTTAGATAGACAGATGCATTGACATTAAATATGTAAACATAAAAGGTCTATTCAAAGTAATCCTAAAAATAAAACTAGAACACACACAAGAATAGAAATATAAAGTATAAGCATGCAACACTGTGTTATGTACAATAATGACCAGACACCTTCATGCCATCAAATCATGCTAATAGTGGGGGTTTTATAGTGAAAATTTAAATGTTGTATTTTCTCAAAGTTTTTTAGTCTTTGCTATAAAAATCTAGAACAATTAAACGCCATGTATTGTTTCCAAAGTGTGTATCATAAGTTGACCATAGTGAGCTTTTCTATCTAAGGTACCTAAAAGGCACTGTTTATAATTTGTTGGATGTATATGAGGCCTTATATCCTTTAATTTAAAACTGCAGATTCATATGTAGAAATGTATACATACTTAAGCAGATATGTGTATTAGTAAGATTTCCACTACTAAACAAAATACTTTATAAAGGAAAGAGATCTACGGGTAGGTGTTTTGGCACAGTGATTAAGACACCATTTGAGGGTTCAGAGCTGTGGCATAGTAAGTTAAGCCTCTGCCTGCAGTGCTGGCATCCCCATCTGGGCACTGGTTTAAGTCCAAGCTGCTCCACTTCCAATCCAGCTCCCTGCTAATGCACATGGCAAGGTAGCAGAAGATGGCCCAAGTCCTTCGGCCCCTGCATCCACGTGGAAGAACTGTAAGAAGCTCCTGGCTCTTGGCTTCAGCCTGACCCAACCCTGGCTGTTGCGGTCATTTGGGGAATGAACAATGAATCAGTGTATCACAGTGTATCACTGCCTTTCAAATAAATAAATTAACTTAAAAAAATAAAAACAGTGGCACAGTCAAGACTCAAACTGGTGCCCATATGGGATGCTGGCACTGCAGATGGATGTTTAAACTTCGCCATAGCGCCAGCCCCTTCACTTTTTCTTTTAAGATTTATTTTATTTATTTGAAAGACAGAATTACAGAGAGAGGCAGAGACAGAGAGGTCTTCCATCCACTGGTTCATTCCCCAAATGGCTGCAATGGCTGGACCTGAGCCAATTTGAAGCCAGGAGCCAGGAGCTTCTTCCGGGTCTCCCACATAGGTGCAGGGGCCCAAGGACTTGGACCATCTTCCACTGCTTTCCCAGGCCATAGCAGAGAGCTGGATCAGAAGAGGAGCAGCTGGAACTAGAACCAGCGCCCATATGGGATGCTAGCGCTTCAGGCCAGTGCTTCAACCCACTGCACCACAGCGCCGGCCCTGCCCCTTCGCTTTGTTATTGCACTTTGCCTCCAGTACTTCCGAGAGTCAGACAGAACAGGAAGTATGGTATTGACTTCTCTCCCCCTTTTACCAATTAGACCTTATATCCAGCTGCAACTGAGATTTATTATGTGACTTTTTCAAGGGTACCTAATTAGCAAAGGTCACAACCAGGACCAGAACCCAGGTGTCTTGACACTGACATGGCCTCCTAATTCTGTCCAGAAACCTAAGCAGAAAGGGATCACATTACTTAGGATCTGCAAAATTCTTTGCTGATGCACCTTGCATAATACCTGGTATTGCACAGTACCTAGGAGATGCTCAAGTAGCATTTGTACAAAGAATTCATGGATGGATGAGTTGATGGGCCGATCAATGGACAGGAATTTAACAGTTCACTGTTAACCAGGCAAAATTCTTTGGTGCACTCTTCTCCAGACTCTCATTGCTACTTTAAATTTTTCCTCTAGGTTCCACCATTGTGGAGCAGCAGGTAAAGCTATTGCCTGCAATGTCAGTATCCTATATGAGCAGTGCTGACTGATCTACTTCCCATCCAGCTCTCTGCTACCTCAATGCACCTGGGAAAGCAGTGAAGGATGGCTCAAGTACTTGGGCCCCTGCCACCCACTTTGAGGGGAGTCAGATGGAGTTCCTGGCTCCTGGCTTCAGCCTGGCCTAACTCTAGTCATTGTGGCCATTTGGGGAGTGAACCAGCAGATGGAAGATATCTGTCTACGTCTTACCTTCTCTCTCTGTAACTCTGCCTTTCAAATGAGTAAATAAATCCTTTTAAACATGAAGATAAAAAATACATTTTTCTTCTACAAATATTCCATTCATTCATTTGTTCATTCAGCAAGTAGATATTAGACACTGACTAAGGTATGAAGCGATGTTTGGAGCTTAAGGAGTTATAGAACTGAAATATTATTCTTACCTTCAGTATACCTACAATCTAATAGGAGAATAAGATTTTTACTTAACAAAAACTATAATACCTTATAGAATATGAGATGCATAGAGGTATAAACAAAGTGTTCAGGGGAACAGAGAAATGATGTTTAATTGAAATAATACAGGCAAATTTCATGGAAATGTGGCATTTCAGTAGGGTCGTGAGTGACAGGTACAATTTCAGGAGACAATGGGGGAGGACATTTCAGAGAAAAGCAAAGAGTTATAGCCAAGGCACGAGATCAAAAACTTTGCAAAAGTGAGGATGCAAGAAACACTCTGTCTCCTTGGAGAAATACATTTCAGCTAGAATGTGTTATATTCTTGTCGCTTTTTCTAATGTGAAATAGAAGGTGCTTCAGTCATCTCATCTGACTGCTGCAGGTGCTAGAAGTAGAATCCCAGATCTGTAGGAATATGCTACAAGGTTTTGTTAATTTCTTCCCTGTGATGAACAAGGTAGAAAGTATTTTTAGCTGTGTTTTACAGCAGAGTGTGAAACAAAGGTGCAGAGAGTTGGGAACTTTCTCAAGGTCACAACGTGAGCCAGCTGGAAAGAAACCCTAGAACCATGGCTGCAGCTCTCCAAGGGAGGCTGTGTGGGCATAGCTTTGCAAGGGGACAGTGTGTTCCAACCTAGTACTCTGCACATCCAATAGTGCCTTCTGCCTGTGAGTGGGACTCACTGTGAAGACATCATTGAAGGCTTCTCAGTCTCTCTCAGGTTGAAGCAGTCTTTTCTCAGACAGAATACAGTCCACAGGGTGTCCTAAGGTGTTCAGCTGACAGCAAGTAATCTGGCATGAGAGTCAAGGTGGCAACTAACCCAAGAGCAATGTTCTATTTGGCTCTTGTGTTGGGATTGAAAGCTCATTAGAGAGGTTGAAACCAGGGCCAGGCATTCTGAAACCTGAGCTCTGAACCAAGCTCTGCCACTTGCCTACAGTTTGAGTTTGGACATTTGCTTGATCTCTCAATATCCACATCTGTAAAATGGATACACATCTATATCTACAAATGTTTAAATGCTAAGAAGATTTGTGAAAGTACCTATAAAAACATTAAAACTAGTGGCTTTGGGGGAGTAAAGTGGAACTGGCTGGCTTCTATTTGTTCTTAATGTACTTTTTTGGTTGGAATTACCTATAAGGACCTGGACAAGCAAAGGCAAGACAATAGTATTAGCCATCTCATAAACTGCCACATGAGAAGTAGCTCTACAATGATTTGGCAAATACTACTTTCTTAATAAAAGTTAGTTTTACATATAAAAAAAATTTTTAGGAGGCCAGCACTCTGGTACAGTGGATTAAGCCACTGCTTGCAATACCAGCATCGCATATTAGAGCACCTGTTAAGTCCCAGCTGCTTTGCTTACAATCCAGCTCCTTGCAAACTTGCCTGAAAAAGCAGCAGATCATGGCCCCAAGTACTTGGGCCCATGTCACCCACATGGCAGACCCAGATGGGAGTTCAGGGCTCTTGGCATCAGCCTGGTCTAGTCCTGGCCACCACAGCCAATTGGGGATTGAACCAGCAGATGAAAGATTTCTTTGTCCATATGTTTCTCCCACCTTCTCTCTCATTCTACCTTTCAAATAAATAAAATAAATATTTTCCAAAAAACATCCAATAATTTAGAAGATGGGGATGGAATTTAAAATCACACTCAGTTGAGTAAGTCACTTCCCTTATCAGACTTCAGTTTCTTGGTCTATGAACATCACCAAAGGAAAGCAACATATGGAATGTATCATGAATTTGTGTGTCATCCTTGTTCAGGGGCCATGTTAATTCCTTCTGCATAACTCCAATTTGAGTATATATGCTGCTGAAGTGAGCACTATATTTAAAAATTAATCATTGTGTCCTGTGGCCAAAAAAAGGAGGGGAGACAAGGCAGGAAATCAAGGAACCATAAGAGAAGAAGATAAACTTTCTAATCAAGACCTCCATTCCTTGGAGGTGATGACTGGAGCAGAAAGAGTGTCCACAGACCTGATTTTGAATCCCACACCACCACGTACTCACCATGTGACACCAGAGGAGTCAATTAGCATCTCTGGACCTCAGTTCCTTATTTGCAAATGAAGATTAAAAAGGTCTCACTTCATAGATTTGCTATGAGGATTAAATGAGAAAAATATATGAGGTGCTGAATCTTACTTATTAGTGTGGGCCACAGAAATAAAAACAGACACCGCATACACCCACGATGCTGCTATTTCACCTGCTTCCTACAGGTAGATTGCTCCTACAAGTGTCTACAAGCCCATATGGCAGCAGGGGGCTCTCCTAAACTGTTAAAGCCATAAATTATTTTCTTTAGAATATTTAACAGAAATCAAAGAGAGCCAAGAAAGCACACTGACAACCAACCAAAGTGGATCCACTTTTAGATCTTCCTGAGCAAGACAAGCCTTTATTCAAGCCCACGTAGTTGTGGTCAAGGGTTAGCCTCTGTGCTCTCCTGCACTTTGCAGACATGTGCTTACTCTGCTGCAGCTTTTGGTAGCAGATGTGTTTAAAGAGCCATAAACTCAGTCACAATAAATGGGAACATGCTTGCTTCCCTCCAGCCTTCCTTGTTCTCATTAAAGGAAGCTTCCTTTTACAGGCTCCTGCCTGCATGCTGTTTGGAGTGCCTCACTCATGGATTTCAGTAGAAAGCTCTGCGTGGGAATGACCCTTATCCACTTTGAATCAAAGCAGTTGGCGACACCCTTTCCACCACTGTCAGGGCCTTTCTGAATCTGTCTCTTCTCTGTGACACAAAGCAGCCTCATTGTCATGTTGATACATATAACATCACGACTTACTGTGATATTTAAACATGGTGCTATACGTGGCCAGGATTTTACAAAATGGGGATGGTGAAACATCTGGAAGAAAATGAACAAAGGGAAATGAGATCTCAAACAACAAAACTGCATCATCAATTTTCTTGCCTAAGGAGAGCATTCATGAAAATATCCCCAAAACTCAGAGGAAAAGGAGTGTTTTGATTTTTTTGTACAGATGATTCCATCCTCTCAAACCTCCTATTCCTTTTGCTTGCATCTCAATTTTACACTTTAGATGTTTCAATGCTTCATCCTGTGTTTTCATGCCCTTCAACCAAATCCCCGACCTTTCGTCCCCTTCTCTTCCCTACAGCTCCACCCTACCACAGACATTTCCAGGCGGTAGGTGGGCCTCTTCCATCTGCCCTGTGAAGCGAGCTAACTATAGTCCTCAGAAGAAGCAGGGAAGGCAGTGACTGTTTTGATCAACCTCTTGCTAATTCCATCTGCTTCTGAGACCACAACAAAGGCCACATCTCCCACATCATGTTCTTCTAAGCCTTGTTCTCTCTCATTCATTGAGTGCTTTGAGTTGTACCAGACACTGTGCTAAGCACCTAACATCTTTTGCCTCTACCCTCGAAACACTCTGTGAGAGAGCTTTTGTCTTACAGGTAAGAAAACTAGGAGCTTAAGTGATTTGTTCAAGGTCACACAGCTAACTAATGACAGAGTTGGGTTTCAATTTAAGTATGTTTAACCACTGGCCTACACTGCCTCCTATCCTACTAAAACTTTCTTTGACCTACAGCGCATCTGATCCCCACTGTCTACCCCACTTTCCCACAATAGGCAGAGTTGACTTTCTTCTAACCTGAGCACCTCTCCCTTGAGAAAATGCTCGCTAACTGCTGCCTGCTCTTCAAAATCCAGTTCAGGAGGTGCCTTTGCGAGGAAACCCTCACTGACACTCCCAGAAAGACTTCACAGCTCTCCCCAGGTGCCCACAGCCCCAGCACTATGTATTTTCCATTCCAATTGTTGGTTTAAGTGTACGCCTGTCTCACAATGTGGGCAGCAATGTCTGAGTTTTATTTGTGTATATGTGTACATTCCTACTTCTTAACCAGTGTCTGGTGCTGGAATAGAGCTTACCCTTAATACTTGTTGGTTGAATGAATAGATATATTAATACATAATGTTCACCTTAATGTATGCTAAATTGATCTTCTGTATATAAAGATAATTGAAAATGAATCTTGATGTGAACGGAAGGGGAGAGGGAGCAGGAGAGGAGAGGGCTGCGGGTGGGAGGGAAGTTATGGGGGGGGCCATTATAATCCATAAGCTGTACTTTGGAAATTTATATTCATTAAATAAAAGTTTTTTAAAAAATACATAATGAACACACAGGCATCAGCAAAAGCTACAACAAATGACAACCCACCCTGCTCCTTACTTCTTGTATCCTCAACCATGTCAATGTGACCAGCAACTAACATCACATTAATTCAACCAAGATTTATTGAGCTCTAGAGTGGTGTAACAAAGAGCTGGCATTTTGCATCAGAATATCTTAGGGACAAGGACAGTGCGCACAGATTACTTGTCTGTAAAGGCAGTATAATAATTACCTCTTTATCGCAAAATTACCATGGGATCAAATGGCCAATGGACGTGAGAGTACTTTGGAAACTGCAAAGTGATACACGAATGGTGATGGCTGTTATTTTACCTTTATTACCATGTATAAGGCATCATGTCAGGCCTTCAAGGAGGATTTAAAGATGAGTAATCAACTGCCCATAAGACGCCCAAAATATGATGAAGTACTCAGAGGACTATGAAATAAGGCAAAAAAAAAAAAAAAGAAAACAAAAAAAGAAAAAGAAAAGTTCAAAGACCTTTAGGGGATTCACAGAGGGAAAATCAGGAGTCAGGACAGCCCAATCATCCAGGGCCTTGTGGGACTGATGTGGGGGGCGGGGGTGTTAATGGCAAAATCCTCCTTTTAAAGCCATTTATGGCCACAGTGTTGTGTACGACTGAAATATGTAGTATTTGAACATAGAGAGCTTCTCCAGTTCTTGGTCAGGGAAGGCATTGAAAACCTGGGCTGGAGCTTGAAGAGTGGGTCAGATTCCGGCTGGGGAGGGGAAGAAAGGCGTTCCTCACAGTGGGGAGGATGAGAACAAAGGCAGGATTGAGCTGGAGGGCCTGGAAGACTCTGCAAGGAGAGCAGAGCTCAGGCGTCTGTGTCTGCGGCTCTGTCTCCTCCTCCTGTGACTCCAGGCAAGGCTTCTCAATCATTAGAAGTGCCTGCTAGTTGGATCAATAGTCCATTCAGTACTCTATATTTGGACAGTGCCCTGGGGGATATTTCGAGAGAGTCTCTGGTTGTACTATTTGGATGATTCTTCAGCGATTAGGAAGGTGAAGTATATAATAACCCATTATGGAGCAATCATTCATAAATTTTTATTAACCCTGTCTGCTTCTGTAGGCAAAATCTCAAAAAAGACTATCTTAAAGGAATGTTCTGCAAAACAAAGCCGCTTCCGTGGGCTTTCAGATGGCTTATGGAAAAAAATTATATAAAAAGCAATCCTAAAAAGCCCCACAAAATTATAGAGATAGAAAGCAGATCAGTGGTTGCCTAGAGCTCGGGCTGAGAATGGGAATAAGGGAACATTTTGGGATAAAAGTGTTTGAAATTCCCCTCACAATGGGTGAGTTGTATGATATGAATATTATATCTCAGCAAGCTTTCTTTTTTAAGATTTGTTTCTTTAAAAGTTGGAGTTACAGAAAGAGAGGGAGAAAAAGACAGAGATATCTTCCATCTGCTGGTTCACTCCCCAAATTGCCTCAATGGCTAGAGCTGGGCCAAGCTGAAGCCAGGAGCCAGGAGTTTCACCTGGGTCTCCAATGTGGGTGGCAGGGGCCCAAGCACTTGCATCATCTTCCACTGCCTTCCCAGGTCATCAACAGGGAGCTGGATCAGAAGTGGAGCAGCAGGGACACATCCCACATGGGATGCCAGCATCCTAGATGGTGGCTTTATCCATTATGCCACAATGCTGGTCCCAAGCTGTTGTGTTGTTGTTGTTGTTTTGACAGGCAGAGTTAGACAGTGAGAGAGAGAGAGACAGAGAGAAAGGTCTTCCTTCCGTTGGTTTACTCCCCAAATGGCTGCTACGGCCGGCGCTGCGCTGATCCAAAGCCAGGAGCCAGGTGTTTCCTCCTGGTCTCCCATACGGGTGCAGGGCCCAAGCACTTGGGCCATCCTCCACTGCACTCCCGGGCCACAGCAGAGAGCTGGACTGGAAGAGGAGCAACTGGGACAGAACCAGCGCCCCAACCAGGACTAGAACCCATGGTGCCGGCGCCACAGGCGGAGGATTAGCCTAGTGAACCGCGGCGCCGACCTCACCTAAGGCTTCTAATCATGTCACAAAGGCTTTGCCTTCTCATCCCATCATGTTAAGCATTGAGATTTTAACACCTGAATTTGGGAGGGACAGCAGCATTCAGTCCATAGTACAGCCTGACTACAAAACTGTGCAAAGATCCAGCAACTGGGCGGGGAATGAGCATCAGCAGCTAACGCTCCTTTCCCTCCTTCCTCCAGTGTTCTATTTCTTTGCAGTGCCTGGAGGGTGAGACTCAGTCCTACTGTACCTTTGTATCTGAAAGATACTTGGCCTGATCTGTAGAACTCTGAGTACCCTTTCCAACCGTATTTCACTACTCCCCACCACAAGCCCTCTATTCTAGGTAAACTGGCAGCACAGAGTCCCCAGGTACCCTTCGCATGTTCCAGTCCGTCTCTTCCCTCAGGTCATTCCTCCCTCACCAAATACCCTCTTCTGATCCCAAAGCATTAGTTACACATGCCTAACAACCAAATTCCATAAGGCTTTCCAGCGTTTTGGTCACACAATTAGATAGCATGTCATATTCAAGTTGATGTCATCCTTCAAAGAAATAGTAGTATTCTTTGGAGTAGAAGACTGGCATCCATTTTGGCTCTAGTTTCTTGATGTTTCTTGGTAGTCAAAATAAGATAACCAGGTTCATGAATTGCCCTCTCTCATCAAACTGCTAATATTGTTTATTCACAAAGAAGTAAGTCTTATTGAAAAGTGGGTTAAAATGGCAGCATCAAATATATGCATAGAGTTACGGAACCCCAAGAATATATGTTGTTGCAGTAATTTGGCTGTGGTTTTAAATTACTGATTAACCAGGACTTGTCATCTCTAAAAAGAACAAATTTACAACTGACTTCACTTCCATAAGCAGTTTGGATGACATGTGACAAGGTTGGCCATAAGAAAGAAATTAAACTAACACAGTTCTTTGGTAGCTCAGGGAGCTTCCACCAAAAGGAGCTGTCACTTAAGGGTGGGCCTTGTGGTGTGGTGGTTAAGTGGTCACTTGGAACTCCCACCTCCTGTACCACAGTGTCAGTTTGAGTCCCAGCTACTATGCTTCCAATTCAGCTTCCTGCTTATGTGCCTGGGTGACAAGTGATGATGGCCCAAGTGTTTAGGTTCCTACTACCACTTGGGACACATGGAGGTAGTTCCTGGCTGCTCGCCCCTGGCTTCAGCCTGATCCAGCCCTAGCTGTTGTAGGCATTTAGGGAGTGAGCTACAGATCTGTCTCTCTCAGTGTCTCCCTTTCTGTCACTCTGTCACTCTCCCTTTCAAAGTAATAAATCTTAAAAAAAAAAAAAAAAAAGTTGGCTTTTTACTTTTTTTTTTTTTTTTGACAGGCAGAGTGGACAATGAGAGAGAGAGACAGAGAGAAAGGTCTTCCTTTTCCTGTTGGTTCACCCCTCAATGGCCGCTGCAGAGAGCTGCAAAGAGCTGGACCGGAAGAGGAGCAACCGGGACAGAATCCGGCACCCCGACCGGGACTAGAACCTGGTGTGCCAGCGCTGCAAGGCGGAGCATTAGCCTATTGAGCCGCGGCACTAGCCAAAAGTTGTCTTTTTATTTTTTTTTTATTTATTTATTTTTTTTTTTTGACAGGCAGAGTGGACAGTGAGAGAGAGACAGAGAGAAAGATCTTCCTTTGCCGTTGGTTCACCCTCCAATGGCCGCTGTGGCCGGCGCATCGCGCTGATCCGAAGCCAGGAGCCAGGTGCTTCTCCTGGTCTCCCATGCGGGTGCAGGGCCCAAGGACTTGAGCCATCCTCCACTGCACTCCCTGGCCACAGCAGAGAGCTGGCCTGGAAGAGGGGCAACCGGGACAGAATCCGGCGCCCTGACCGGGACTAGAACCTGGTGTGCCGGCTCCGCAAGGCGGAAGATTAGCCTAGTGAGCCACGGCGCCGGCCGAAAGTTGTCTTTTTAAAAAGGCTTTTCCTGAAATTGCAGTGACAGCACCAATCTTAAGTCTAAGGGGTCATAGGTTGCTAGCTCCATAATGTAAGGATGTGGCATGAGTTGGTGCTTTTATGGTCTTCTACACAGAGGCTGAATGCCATAGATGTCATCAGTAGAGAAGCAAAATCTGGTAGTATCAGCAAAACTGTCCCGGAGGAACATAATAGGTTTTGGATCTTTGAAATGATCAACACCCAAGGAATGGCCAAGTATATGAATAGCAACAAGAGATAAGTTCATGTCTTTGGAGTGATGAGTTCAGATTTCAGCTTCATTAAAATGTGTCTGTCCATATCAGCTCCTAGTTCATAAGCATGGTTATGGTTCTACCACTAAAAGGATTCAAGTCCCCCCAAGCACCATGTGCAAAATATATAATATCAGCCTCATTTGCATTAATCTGTTTGAATAGACTCGGGGGTGGACCTGCATATCACTATATACTTGAAAAACCTTTGGGATGACATAGTCACACCCTCCTGTACCACATCATCAGTGCAATTCTCGGTTCTGTAGGTGATGTAAACATTTTGTCCACATGGGCCTCCCCTTCACTGTGCTCAACTGATGAGCCTCAGGCACTCCATATCCAAGCATCTGCTTAGTTGCCAGAGTAGATACATCCAATGTTATCACATTTTGCCCCCAAGGACTGCTGCGTTTCAGGAGTTTTGCCTGTTGACTCTCAGTTGGAGTCACTGGAATTCTTTTGATTGTGAGGCTGTAGAAGGTTTCTTAGCACCTTTGTGCAACCCCAAGTCATTTTCTTTTAGACTTCCACTATTAGAGGAGCAGTTCTGGAAGGCAGCAGCTTGAAGGATCAGAATTCATCAAAGGGACTCCTTCCTAATCCAAACTTCTCTTAAATAGTTTAACCCAATTTGCTCTGGTGGTTTTTTTTCCCCCCTTTGGTTTTCGTATTTTTAGTTTTTAGCTGGCTTTTATTCCTGCCTTATTTCCACCTCCAGTATTCCAGCATGTCTCTGACACCAAAGCTCACAGAGCATGACAACCTCCAAATTCCTGGTTCTCTGTACTTCCTATTTAATGATAACCTTATATTATCAGGTAACTTTTGATTGAAATTATGTGACATCACTCTTTCTAAGACCTCTGAGGCCACCCAGCCAACCTGAGTTTTCAGATGTGTCATTGTTGTTGTTGTGATTAATTTGCTATTTTTGGTTTTCTAGGCTGACATCCTTCTACCACTCATTCTCTGCCTTAGCACTGAAACTCCAATTTTATACCTAAAAGTTTTTACCTGTGCACTCAGATGAAAATGAGGTAAGGAACTTGGCGCCACTTCTCAGTCAGAGGAAAAGGAAGTCTCAGTGTCTGGAATCCATGTTTACAGGTGATTGCCTAATAAGTATCTCAGACAAAATCTGATTTTTAAAATGGAGACACTCTGTTTACTCACAAACACGTACGTAAAGCTTTGCAGCTTCTCTGAGCTGTTATTCTTAAAACAGGTGGTGTTATGAGGGGTCAAGACTAGAAATACAATATATAAAGAAAAAAAAAACTCAGAATGAAGGGACTTCATTTCAAACATTTGGGGTAGGTATTTGGCCTAGCTGTTAAGACATCGGTTAGGATGCCTGCATTGCACATCAGAACACTGGGTTCAAGTCCCATCTCCAGCTCTCAATTCCAGCTTCTGGCTAAAGCCAATCCTGGGAGACAGGGTAATGGCTAGGTACGTGGATCCTTGCCATCCACAAAAGGAAACGTGGATTGAGTTCCCAGTGCCTGGCTTCACCCCTGCTGTTGTGGGCATTTGAGGAATGAATCAGCAGATGAGAGTTCTCTGTGTGTGTGTATCTTTCTGCCTCTCAAGTAAATACATAGATTTAAAACATCTTATTGGCAGTTACTCCAAGCTCTTTGAATACTATAGTTACTTGTTTTGCCCACTAAATGAACATCAGTCAAACTTTATTCATTCCCTTTCTATTGGTAGGAGGACCACAGACATGATCATAAATAATAAATAAACGGGGGTTGTTAGTACCATCCAATACACATCCCTCTATCATGGACGTTCTTGAGAGGGGAGATTACTTTATCTTTTATTCGAGTTACTTCCTTTTGATTTTGGTGTAGACCTGTATTTGAAAGGGCCCTTAGAAACTATTTAGCTCAAAATTCCAAGCAAGTCTAGATTCTGGTGATTACCTCTGATGTTGGACAGATCACTGCTATGTGAGGCAGCCCTGTCCACAGCTGTGATCGGAAAGAAAGTTCTCGCAAGTGAGATGGAGCTTATTCAACATTTGTAGAAAACTGTCCTCCCTGCCTGCTTCCTTCTTTGAGTGATGATTTGAATGAAAAGGCAAGTCCAATTCCCTGGGATATCCATGTGGCTGCTACAGGACTGAATACCAAAACCCACTGGAAACTAATTTGGAATTTTAGCACTGTACTGAATTTAGAATGCACTGTAACATATTCTGGTTTGCATTTCTTTTGTCCATGATTTCAGATAAGTTAAACTCAAAGTCACATAGTTAAACTTATAAGGGATGTCAAAGTTCAGCTATAAGATAAATTCTTAATAAGGGTAAAAAAAAATCATATTTTTGCATATAAAGCACCAATATATATACAGCCCCTTAGCAGATATCCAGAATATCTGGTGGTATTAAAATTTATGAGGGCAATGAATAAAAAAGTATCTAGGCTCCTACAGGGAGAAATACTGAACATAAAGTTGAGTAACACTGATTTAGACCAGTGTCTCCAAATCAATTAAAATAGAATCTATGAGAAGTGGGGCCACAGCAACACAAACTTTTTTTAAAAAGTTTTCATGATTTACACATCTTTATAAGTCTAGATAAAAATGCTGATTAGTTATGCTTTAATACCAATATCTAGAAGTACTTTATAGCTTCATTTAGCTTTCATGGTAAAGTGTATTTGCTAAACATACAAATTCAGCTATACAGTTTCACCTTATGCTAAAAAGAATCCAAATGTGCCCTTTTTTCTCCCTAAAAAGGAAACGTTGTGGCAAGCATTTGGTCTAGTGCTTACTACACTAGCTAGGGTGTTCATACCCCATGTTGGAGTGCCTAGGTTTGACATCCACCTTTTGCTCCTGGATCTGTCTTCCTGTTAATGCAGATTCTGGGAGGTAACAGTGATGGTTCAAGTAGTCAGATTTCTGTCACCCATATGGGAGATCTGAATCACACTTCTGGTTTTCTGCTCCCCCATAGCCCAGATCAGCCCAGCCTCTGCTCAGGTCTGGCCATTGGAAGCTTTTGGGGAGCCAGCAGATGGGAGGCATCCCTTTCTTCTTCTGTCTCTGCACGTCTCTCTCACACACACTTTCTTTTTAAAATTTTGTTTACTTATTTGCAAGAGATACAGAGAGAGGGAGAGACAGAGAGAGATCTTCCATCCACTGGTCCACACCCCAGATGGCCAAAACAGTCAGGGTTAGGCCAAGCTGAAGCCAGGAGCCAGGAGTCAGGAGCTTCTTCTGGGTCTCCCATGGGATAGCAGGGACCCACATACTTGGGCCATCTTCTGCTGCCTTCCCAGACCCTTAGCAGAGAGCTGGATAGGAAGCAGACAGCAAGGACATGAACCGGTGCCCAAATGGGATACTGGCATTGTAGGTGACGGCTTTATCCACCTGGCCGCAACACCAGCCCCTCTGTGCATCTCAATGGATAATTTTGTTTAAAAGAGGATATACAAGTCTACTATAAAAAAGAATAATGGAAGCTAAAATATAAAACATGCCTACCCTTTAGGCCTTTGAACAGTTAATAGCTTTATGTTTTCCCTATGAACTTTTTTTTTTTTTTGCTAGTAATATTACTGTATAAATACTGAAAAAGAAAATTGCATTTAAAAGTAGCATCTGGGAGCCGATGCTGTGGTGCAGCAGGTTAAACTGCTATCTGCAGTGCCAGCATCCCATACTAGCACCACTTCAAGACCCAGCTGCTCCACTTCTGATCCAGCTGCCTGCTAATGCACCTGGGAAAGCAACGGAAGATGGGTTAAGTCTTTGGGGCCCTGCACCAAAGTGAGAGACCTAGAAGAAGCTTCAGCCTGGCCCTGCCCCAGCCATTATGGTCATTTTGGGAGTCGATGGAAGATCTCTCTCTGTGCCTCCCATAGCTCGCTCGCTCGCTCTCTCTCTCTCTCTCTCTCTCCCCCTCTTGCTCTCTCACTCTCTGTAATTCTGCCTTGCAAACCAATGAATAAATTTTAACAAGAAGAAATTATTTTTGTCTGTGGCCAGAACTAAGAACCACGGATTTGAACAAATCCTCTATTATTCCATGGGACAGCTGATGACTGAACAGGAGGAATAAACTATCAGGATGACAAAACTACCCCGTGGCACAGTCCATTTGACTCTGATTCCAAAGTTCTTCTCCCTGTGCCTGAGTCTTTCTCAACTTTTATTCCATATAGTTTTATCATACTTTAAAATATATTAGGGGCCAGTGCTATGGCGCAGTGGGTTAATGCCCTGGCCTGAAGCACTGGCATCCCATATGGGCGCCGGTTCTAGTTCCGGCTGCTCCTCTTCCAATCCAGCTCTCTGCTATCGCCTGGGAAAGCAGTGGAAGATGGCCCAACTTCTTGGGCCCCTGCACCTACATGGGAGACCTAGAAGAAGCTCATGGCTCCTGGCTTCGGATCGGAGCAGCTCCAGCCGTTGCAGCCATTTGGGGAGTGAACCATCAGATGGAAGACCTCTCTCTCCTTCTCTCTCTCTCTCTCTGCCTCACCTCTCTCTGTGTAACTCTGATTTTCAAATAAATAAATAAATCTTAAAAAAAAAAAAAGATATATTAACCCATCAGCTACATGGTCCATAGTTCTAGGCCAAATTTTATCCTGACATCTTGAGTAATCAGTTATAGTATCTTTTCAAAGCTGATATTGTAATGTATGCTCATTTTTAAAAATTTTCAGATACAAAAGTACATTATGAAAGCTTAGTCTCTGTTCCTTCAACCAGACTCCTGTCGCTCCCAGTGACCAGTCTACTTTCCCAATGCAGGCTCTGCATAGAGTGTCTTGAGTATCTGTCAAACAAAATTCTCTGTGTCATTCTACAGCTTTTAAATAATGAAGGCCTATTCAAATCAGGGCTTCCGTGTATCTAAATTTACTCTTAGCTCCACTGTATCTTTCTTAGGTTTGGGTATAAGAAGCAAACACTCCTATCCAAGAGAGAAAAAACATCATTTTAAACTATACAATGATTATATTTCATTTTATACCAAACCTGATTACAGCAGAAATGGCCCAGTTGTAAAACAAGACCAAACTCCACGTTCTGTTACAGGGCAGCAGTCTCTGTAAGCTACCAGCACCCCAACAACTCACCAGACAAGGAAAAGCTGTCTTCACAGATTTCCCTTGTTCTGCTTCTTAATTCATTTTGTTTTACTTTTTGATCAAAATCCTGTATGATGAATGTATTTAGTACACCATAAAAGGCATGGAGGTCTTTTAAATGCATATACATACGTATTTTCTACATTGGAAATAGCAGTAGTTTGATTATTGAATCTTTTCTTTTGTAAAGAGGGTGTTTTTTTGTTTGTTTGTTTGTTTTTTGATAGTGCATTTACCGACTCTCCTTATGGAGATATTCCTAACATCCAAAAGTTAACATGAGGCTGTGACAGGCAAACTTCCACAGACTCTAATTCAAGGTAGATGGCAGGAGCTCCAAGAATCTGCTCTACTTCCCTATCCAACCCCTGGCTCTACGAATTACCTCTAGAAGAAAAACAAAATTCTACTTCGAAAAATTCTGCTTCTCCAGGAAAGATAAATTTTTAAAGCTGTTATCTTGGAAGTTATCCCTATCCAGAACATGCTGACATAGAAGTGATAACAGTTAAATTTAGAAAGTTCCTTCTCAAATCAAAGAATACTGAAGCTGAGAGAAAAAACAGAGCTCGTTCTAGTCTATTATTTCATTTTACACAGAAGGAAGCAGAAGTCTAGGAAGGTCAGCTGATGTGTTCAAGGTCATGTGGGAAAATCCATTTGTTTTTCTTCACAAGTATTTATTGAGTATCCACTGTATGTCCAGCGTGTCCCGGGTAATGGGATGCAGGGATGTGAGTAGCAAAGCCAGGTTTACAACTCAAGTTCCCGCCTCCATCCCGCCCCTCCCAGTTCTTGCTCTCTCTGCAGGACCTCTGGCCTTGAGTCTTTGAGGATTAGCATTCAGAGTGATAAAAATAAGACCATTTTCTGGAAGATGGAACCTCATTTGTTCTCCATTCCTTCTGGCAGGAATCGAAGGACATTTGGGAAGAAGCCAGGGACATGAATGTGTCCTTATTTATAGAGATGACGCCACTGTCCCAGGGCCTGTAACACACAGACCTTGAGTAATTTTATGGATAGCCCTTCCCAGATCACGGACCCTCTTGGGAATCAGGAGGATGGTGAGAGCCAGACATAGACACTGCCACCACAGAACATGCACCAGGAAGAGCTGGCTGACCTGCTCGGGGCTGCCAAGAGGGACTTCATCTCCCCAGGAACAGTGAGAAGCCAACAGAGCAACCCACAAAGCGGCCCTGGAATCTAACTTTCAACCAACAGCTCACTGATTTCTGTAATAGCTGTATTTATTTTAGCTTCATGGCTTACCAGGAATAGTGTGATGTAAAAGTGACAAATCACTCAGAGTCTTTCAGGTGGAGAAACACAGCCTTGACAGGGGAAAATCAGAGTCACAAAGCAGGCATGGCTTCGTACATACATAAGATCTATATATTCCCACCACAACTTTGTCAGCTAAAATAAAACCTGACAATAGGAAACCTCATCCAACACTGACTCTGGACTATCTCTGTGAGTGAGTATTTATTTTCTTAAAAGATACAAACAGAAAAGCAGTTATCAGGGCCAGTGTTGTGCTACAGAGGGTTAAGCTGCCGCTTGTGACACTGGCATCCCCTAACAGAGTGCAGGTTCTAGTCCCAGCTGCCCTACCTCTGATCCAGCTTTCTGCCAATGCACCTAGGAATTCAGTGGATGATGACCTGAATTCTTTGGCCCTTGTCACTCATGTGGAAGACACAAATGAAGTTCCAGGATCCTGGCTTCAGCCTGGATCAGATTTTGCAGCTATTTGAGGCAAACCAGTGGATGAAAGACTTTCTCTCTCTCTCTCTCTCTCTCTCTCTCTCTCTCTCTCTCTCCCTATCACTTTGCTCTCCAAAGAAATAATGATTTTTTTTAAGCTAAAAGGTAAGTTTATTGTGTTTCAAACAAATTTGAAACACAGGCAGTTTTTCATAATACACATTTTTCATGAATTTTCTGAATGTTGTCTGTGTGATATAATTTTGTCCTCATAAGAATATTTTGAGTTAAATTAAGCAATATTCCTAATGTTAAACATAAATTTCAAGTCAGAATATACTAATAGGGTTTACAAGGCAATAGAATTAACATTATAATTACTGAACTGAAAATGAGTTAACAAAATGATGTTTCAGTTCATGTTTCTTAAATATTCATTATACCTATGAATTTAGCGATATTGTACAGATTGTGTAATATTCCTAAATTTACATAATAACTTATTTATTAAATTTAACAAATATCTGTTGAGGCATTACTATAACCTGTCAGAAACTATTCTAAAGATTTTTTTTTATTTTTTTCAACTTTTATTTAATAAATATAAATTTCCAAAGTACAACTTTTGAATTATAGTGACTTTTCCCCCCATAACCTTCCTCCCACCCGCAACCATACCATCTTCCACTCCCTCTCCCATCGCATTCTTCATCAAGATTAATTTTAGAAATAATGATTTGTTTAAAGAAAAGATCATGAAAAATTGGAATTAAAAAATAAGAAGCAACCAGCTCTGTTATATATTAATGTTAGCCGTTGCAAAACACACCAAACACCGGAGTAAGAGAAAGGGTTTATTGGGGAACACCCAACAGACCGGAGTGAAGGGGCGGCGAAGGAAAAAGAGAAGGAGACTATAAGAGAGAGAGACAGAGAGGAGGGAGAAGAGAGACAAGAGGAGGAGAAGAGCAAGAGGGCAGAGATCAGAGCCAAGAGCCAAGAGAGCACGTGTTCAGGAACAGGCCCTTTTAAAACTTTGCCTGAGGGCGGGCAGGGAAGCAGGAGCAGTGAATCCCATTAGGATGGGGGTGGAGCCTGGCTCAGGTAGCTGGGCCATGCGGCCACCTGGCTAAAACTGCGCCAGTTTCCTAACATTCCCCCCTTTTGTTTTTTATAAAGCAGGATTTGTATGGGATTAACATTAGTCCAGTTTCCTAACAAGCTCCCCTCCCCATCAGGAGTTGTCTATCATACATGATCTAGTGTAATAGGGGTTCTTCCAAATATTAAAGAAAGTGCTTTGTGTACTATTTCCCAAAACTTGAATTAATGCATATGCAAATAAGACTCTTTCCTCCTTGCAAGGGGCCCCAAATTTTATATATATATATGTTTTTATATATACATATGTTTGTGGGAGCTTTGTCTGTGTGTGTGTATGTATTTTTTTTCAATTTTAGCCCACAAAATCTGAAGCTAGAACCTCCAACAATCTCGTGAGAGGAGCAGTGAGGTGGAAGCACACAGTCTGTGGGGCAAAGATGTGATTTTTTTTTTAAATTTATTTATTTGACAGGTGGAGTTATAGTGAGAGAGAGAGAGAGAGACAGAAAGGTCTTCCTTCCGCTGGTTCACCCCCCAAATGGCCGCTACGGCTGGCGCTGCACCGATCCAAAGCCAGGAGCCAGGTGCTTCTCCTGGTCTCCCATGGGGTGCAGGGCCCAAGCACTTGGGCCATCCTCCACTGTACTCCCGGGCCACAGCAGAGAGCTGGACTGGAAGAGGAGCAACTGGGACTGGAATCCGGCACTCACGTGGGATGCTGGAGCCGCAGGCGGAGGATGTGATTTGATACCTGGGAGGCAATAGCTGGGTGGCCCCAAGGCCTAGAAGAAATGAAATCATAAGAATGTGGTCTCCCTGCAGGGATACTCAGGGTTCTCAGGACAGAGGGATGCAGGGCATTTAAAAATATCGCCTTGGTTTTTAGAATTCCATCTGCTTCACTATTCCACTGCAAGTGTTGGGAACAAGCCACATGTTTATATGGTGTTTTCCTCTGGGTGTGGTCCTGGGCCCACAGTACCTCATCTGAGGAGTAGGTCAAGAATGCAGCTTCCCAGGCCCACCCAGCATAGATCTGTCAGGTTCTGCATTTCAAGGAGACCCCTGAGAAAGACCTCCGACCCTGAAGACAGGTTCTGAGTTCCACCTCAGTGAATCTTCCCTTAAGTTTGAGACCCTTGGGCCAAGAAGAGAAAGAGATAGAGAGACAGAGATCTTCCATTGCTCGCTCATTTCCCAAATGTCCTCAACAGCCTAAACCGGACCAGACTGAAGCCTGGAGCCAGTAACTCAGTGTGGGTCCCCCATCTGAGGGACCTAAGTACTTGGGTCATCACCTGCTGCTTCCCAGGGCATACATTAGCAGGAAGCTGGAATTGGAAGTGAAGCTGGGATACAAACCAGGCACTCCAGTAATGGATGCAGGCATCTCAAGTTCTGTGCCAAATGCCTGCTGCTATTTTTATTGTTGTTTTTGTTTTTAAGATTTTATTTATTTATTTGAGAGGCAGAGTTACAGGCAGAGAGAAAGGTTTTCCAACACTGGTTTGCTCCCCAAATGGCCACAATGGCCAGAGCAGAGCCAATCTGAAGTCAGGAGCCAAGAGCTTCCTCCGGGTCTCCTACATGGGTGCAGGGGCCCAAGGACTGCAGGCCCACGGACTTCCAGGCCTTCAGCAGGGAGCTTGATTGGAAGTGGAGCTGTTGGGACTTGAATTGGCACCCATATGGGATGCCAGCACAGCAGGCAGAGGCTTAGCCTACTGTGCCACCGTGCCAGCCCCTGCCCCTATGTTTTAAGGTATAATTTACATACATTGAAAAGCACAAATTACCAGGACCTTTTTCTTCTTATCTAAAGCCCCATCTTTTTCAGCAAAAGTCAGGCTCTATTGCCTCTTGAATGGAACTGCTTTCCACGGATTTCCTGCTGTTTCCTGCCCTGAGTTGAATCATTCTTCCCTTGATTTACATTTGGCTAGGAGAGGAGGGCTGCCTTTTCAGAAAAGGTATCAAGTCTGGCTGCTGCACTGTTAACTCACTCACCCATGAAATGCAGGCATGCCCTTGCAAACAATCCTTGGGGCCAGTAGTCAGGAGCTCCCCTCCAAAAGTGAAGCTCAGAAACACACCCCCCCACACACTGCCACCAGCCTTGCAGCCTCCCCCAGACTCAATGCTCATTTACTTAGTCCTACTATGTGCCAGCTAGTTGCCTATACTTCAGTGCACCTCAAAGAGATCCAAACTCCTAAGACTCTCATTTCCCTTTACAAGCTGGAAAAGAAAATATAAACTTGTCTTCCATGTCCGTGCAGGAGATGAGTCAGCAGAACAGGAAATTCTCCTTGCACAAGCCCTGCTGATCCGTGGGTTGGGTGTGTGTGGTATGGGCTGAGGGTAGGGAAGGGAGCCGGCTGCTCCTCAGAAGCCATTCAGAGAGGTGAACAATGCAAGTTGGCTGGTGAGTTGAGGACTGTTGACACACACCTTGCCAATTAGAATTGTCCCAGCATGTTTTGGGGAAAGCTCAGCTGCTTCCAAATAAGGAACAGGACAAATAAAGAAACTGGTTGTTGTTGCCAATGTCTGGGTGGCTTCAGAATGAGAGGTTAGAGGAGTTAACTAGTGATGAAACAAGATGCGCACCAGCCCAGCTTTCAGGGACATTTAAGGAAAGAAGTGACTTAAGGTGGGTTTCAAGGAAGGCCCTTAAATGCCCTAAAGCCCCAGGGAAACAAGTAAGCACGTGGAGTGAGTTGCAAAAGAAAAAGAATTTTGGAGTTAGAAATGTCTGCAGGGGGAAGCCAGGACTTGACCAATCTCTAACAACCGTCCACTGAGGAGACCGACATTCAAGTACGGATGTTGCTTCTAACTGGCTGAGACCTGAGCTGAATCATTTAATCTCTACAGCCTTCCCTGCCCCTCCCCCACCCCCACTTTCTCATTTGCAAAAAGAAAGCACTACACACAAGGAGCTCTTCCATTTCTAATATCCTGCAGTCCTGTTGAAAAACCAGATTGGGTTAGCATTAACCCCACTCTCTCCTTTCCTCCCTTGGCTTTGCAGGAAGAAACAGCTGAGGGGGGCTGTTAGCTAAGCCAGGACTCCAGCATAACTCTTCTGTGGGAATCCAGCCTTGGGGTGTGTGCGCGCACATTTCTATTAATATTAGGCGGGGCAGCAAAGACAGCTTGGCTGTGTAGAGGGAAAAGAAGCATTCAGCCGGCATTCAGCGTTTCAGCTTTGCAGCCGAAAGTGTGCAGCCTGGAGAGGGGAGATTTTGCATACAACAAGGAGGTGGGGGAGGAATAAAGGAGCTCAGATTCCAGAACCGAATTTAAAAAAAAAAAAAAAAAAAAGGATGAGAATGCAGTTAGAAGGGTAGGCTGAGAAGGAACCGAGAAGTAAAAACTGCTGGCGCTTTTAAACAGGGTGTAGCCAGAGCTGATAAAACCTTACCCTTCCACTCCCACTGCCTTTTTAAATCCGTCAGGCCTTCCTCTCACCCCGCTGGGACCCATTCTAAATTCTTTCAAGGCTCCACTCCCTCCCCCACATTCCCCCCTCCTCCAGCAGAGAAATTATATAGGAGCCGGGGAGGAAGTGACACATTTTCCTGCTTGAATGGAGCAGGCCCCTGCAGCGGCGACTTGGCCTTCGTCAGCAGTCTTATCTCGGGCCCGCCATCGCAGGCGCCTGGTTCCTCATACAATGCTTTCCTCTGGCTGAACCCTTCGAGATGACTGCAAAGCTTTGGAAAGCTCCATGTCAGAGATTCGCGGCATCCGTGCCTGATTCAAGTTCTCAAATGCAACTTCCAGTAATCATCAGACACAGGTAGTGCCCAGAGCTTTGCTGGACAAATGAACTTGTTCTGCCCCTCCTGTTGTGTGGGGTCCTTGGGAGGTGGGGTCAGAGAATCACAAGGTTTGCAGTCTTTGAAACCTAAATTTTCATGCCTGCTCAATCACTTCCTCTCTGGGTGAACTTGGGCAAATTACCAGCCCTCTGAACCTCTGTATCTTCCTCTGTGAAAGGAGGGGAGGGAGATGGGGAATAATTATCTTGCAGGTCCTTCCAGGGATTTAATAAAAGACTGGACATGATTTTCTGAAAGTATTGCAAATATGCAAGGTGTCCGGAGATCCCGAAGCTACCAAGATACAGTAAGAAGCCTGTTCCCTTGTATCCGTCTTCTTGGACATCCCCACCTGCTATTCCAACCCCCATGGCTATTTGTCCACTCTAAGCCTAGCACTTAATTTTATGAAGTTATAGTACAGTTTCTTCAGTGACTCCAGAAATTAAATCAGTATTCTAGTCTAACACCTCACTGGTAACTTCCAAAATGACTAAATGTGACAGTATCAGGATAATGAAACTACATAAAAATGAATTATGAGGTTAAAAGCAACGTAGGCAACAATGGCCTCTGGTCATCCCTGTCTGGCTACTGCTTTTGCCTTGCCTAGTGTGTATCTGTATTCTTTCTAGGATTTATCAGAGGAGGATTCTTCAACAAGTTCACGATGAATGGAATTAAAAGATAAGTTTATTTTGGTGCACAAAATATGGAAATGCATGCATAATTTTTCATAATACACATTCATATGAACTTTTTGAAGACTCCATATGCATAGATTTCAAGTTTTTTTTGCACTGAAATAAACTTATCTTTTAATTCAATTTCCCTTGAACTTTTTGAAGTATGTTGTATCGTGTTGTAATTATCTGTTTCCATACAGGTCCCACTAGTCTGCTCCTTCAGCGAAGGGATGATGCCTGCTTTATCTCCAGAATTTAGCTTAACAAAAAACCTGGCAGGTCCATAGGATGATTTAACGGATTACTTTGAACCAGCCACTGAACTGACAGATGAGGATCCCTTCTGCTCACTGATACAGTTCCTGCCTGTAGAATAGTGCTTTGCACATTGTAGGCACTATTAAAAGACAAAAGATTAGCTTTTCAGGTCTTAATTAGCTTTATTTGTGATTCTAGAATTGATCAGCAGTCTGAACCAGGAATGATTTAGAATGCTCCACCGTATCAATATGGGCAGGTTATATTTAAGGGCAGGAAAAGGATGTGACATTCAGAAAATGGAAGTGAGGTACAGAGACAGCCCCATTGGTTATAGCTCAGTCTGTCTCATTAGAACATGGTTATTAGCAAATGGCCACTTGTGATTGGCTGAGACCCAGCTTACGGGAGTAAATTATAGTCTGTTTACGTATCAAGTCAGGCTATATTTCACTAGGTATGACAAAACCTTTGAGCCAAACTTTTTTTTTTTTTTTTTTTTTTTTTTTTTTTTTTTTGACAGGCAGAGTGGACAGTGAGAGAGAGAGACAGAGAGAGAAAGGTCTTCCTTTTGCCGCTGGTTCACCCTCCAATGGCCGCCGCTGCAGCCGGCGCACCGCGCTGATCCTGGCAGGAGCCAGGAGCCAGGTGCTTTTCCTGGTCTCCCATGGGGTGCAGGGCCCAAGCACCTGGGCCATCCTCCACTGCACTCCCTGGCCATAGCAGAGAGCTGGCCTGGAATGAGCCAAACTTAAAATATGTATGGAGACAGCTTTAGGACAAACCTAATTCAACAGCACTTAGTAGACAGTATTGAACACTTCCCACCTTCCTGGGCCTCACACTTCCTATCCAGGTGAGCAAAGTTCTGTGTATAGACACAGAACTAGTGCTTCTCAAATCCTGCTTCTCCAATTAGCCACAGCAGAACTGGACAGGGATTAGAAAATATACCAATCTTTGCACTCCAGTCCTGAATAATTCCGTAGGTCTGGAGTTGGGCCTATACATTTAAGAAAGATTTTCTAGATGATCCCTACATGGAGCAAAACAGATATTACAGATATTCCTGACAGTTCTTAGAAATATGATTCTATACATAATTTTGTCTCCTTTCAGAAGGCTCCAGTTCATAGATCAGTTTACTATCTAGAGCTTAATTTAAACAAATGATGCCAGGGTGGGAGCTGTGGCACAGTGGGTTATGCCACTGCCTGTGGTACCAGCATCCCATACAGCTGCCAGTTCAAGTCCTGTCTGTTCCACTTCTGATCGAGCTCCCTGCTATTAAATAAATAGGTCTTTAACAAAATTTAAAAATAAACAAATGATGCTTCAGGCAGACTAGAAATCATGTACCCCTAAACTGGTATTTTTTTAAAAGATTTATTATTTATTTTGAAAGAGTTACAAAAGGAGGGAGAAAGAGAGATCTTCCATTCTCTGGTTCATGCCTCAGGTGGCCACAACAGCCAGTGAGGCCCAGGCTAAATCCAGAAGCCAAGAGCTTCATCCAGATCTCCCACATGGATGGCAGGGGCCCAAACACTTGGGTCATCTTCCACTGCTTTTTCCAGGCTACGAGCAGGGAGCTGGATCAGAAGTGGAGTAGCCAGGACTCAAACTGGTGCCCAATGGGATGCCAGCATTGTAGGCAGAGGCTTTACCCCTTGTGCCACAATGTCAGCTTCCTGGTGTGTATGTGTGTGTGTGTGTGTGTGTGTGTGTGTGTGTATTTAAGATGTATTTATTTATTTGACAGGCAGAGTTACACAGAGAGGGAGAGACAGGGAGGAAAGTCTTCCATCTGCTGGTTCACTCCCCAAATGACCACAACAGCCGGAGCTGAGCCAATCTGAAGTCAGGAGCAGGAGCTTCTTCCAGGTCTCCCACAAGGGTGCAGGGGTCCAAGCACTTGGACTATCTTCTACGTTTTCCCAGGCCATAGCAGAGAGCTGGATCAGAAGAGGAATAGCTGGGACTAGAGCTGGCACCCATATGGGATGCCGGCGTTTCAGGTCAGGGCTTTAACCTGCGGCGCCACAGCACTGGCCCTGTCCTGGTGTGTGACAGGCAGAGTTAGACAGTAGAGTTAGACAGTGAGGGAGAGAGACAAAGTGAAAGGTCCTCCTTCCATTGGTTCACTCCCCCAATGGCTGCCACAGCCAGCGTGCTGTGCCAATCTGAAGCCAGGAGGCAGGTGCTTCCTCCTGGTCTCCCATGCAGGTGCAGGGGCCCAAGCACTTGGGCTATCCTCCACTGCCTTCCCGGCCACAGCAGAGAGCTGGACTGGAAGAGGAGCAACTGGGACAGAATCCGGCACTCCAACAGGGACTAGAACCCGGGGTGCCAGCACCGCAAGTGGAGGATTAGCCTAGTGAGCCGCGGCACTGGCCATCCTGCTATATATTTTTAAAAACATATATTTAGAGTTCTAGCATAACTTTTTTTTGAAAATTTCTTTTTTTAAAAATATTTGATTCATACATAAAAATTATACATAGTTATGGGACACAGTGTGATGTTTTGATACAGGTATATATCTTGTAATGCTCAGTTGAGGATAATGACCATCTCCATCACCTAAAAGATTTATTATTTCTTTGTGGTAAGAATATTCAACATCTTATTTTCTACCTATTTTGAAATATATGGCATATTATTGACAGAACTGATTTTTAAATAAATAAATACATGCAGAATTCTTAGTGTTCAAAATAAGAGATTTATTCCCTACAATTTTTTTCCTGAATTTCTGAACCAGGCAACTTCTTAGGAAGCAGAGAGCATAAATAAAAAGAGTTGTTCCAGGTAAATAACATGGTGTTATCCATTATTCAGGCACTATCAGCTGGCTGCCTTCAAGAAAGGGCCGAACGACTTTTCTCCTGACCTCACATACATGTGTCAGAGAGGGCTAAACAGACCTGGGAAGGCTTTCCTTTTTTACTGAAGGGCACTCTGTACTTTGGTGGTAAGAGGACCTATTTAAATTCCACCAACTGGGTAAGAAATCTGCATTAACTGGATGACATTGTTCAACTTCTTCCAGTGACAGTTTAACACACCTTTTAGATTGATGTCCCAGGTGCCCCCTGGCTAGCCAGCCCTTTAGGCATTAGATGGAAAAAGATCACTTCTATGCTCCCATAAATATCTTTTCTCTTTCTCCTAGGTCCATGTTTTGGGCATCATCTATTGCACAGCTGTGCAACTGAAGGAGGGGAGATCAAGCGTGGAGGAGGGAAGCAGGACTATTTTGAACTGGATCAAATATCCCCCACCTCCAGTCAGTGATAAAGGTATCTGCTGCTATGGTTGAATATGGTTTGTGTCCCCCATTAAGGTTTATGTGCTGGGAGGTGGGAGCTAGAAGATATTGGAGGCCTGCCCTTGGCAGGTAGTTCTCACAGGACTTCTTTTTTTTTTTTTTTTTTTTCATTAATTAATTATTTTTAAGGAATACAAATTGCATAAATAAAACTTTAGGAATATAGTTATTCCTCCCACCATACTGCCCTCCCACCCATACTCCCACCCCTCCTTCTTCTCCCTCTCCCCTTCCCAGTCCCATTCTCCATTAAGATTCATTTTCTTTTTTTGGGGGGGGCATCCTCCACTGCACTCCCAGGGCCAAAGCAGAGAGCTGAACTGGAAGAGGGGCAACCGGGACCAGAACCCAGCGCCCATATGGGATGCCAGCGCTGCAAATGGAGGATTAGCCAAGTGAGCCACGGCACCGGCCCCTGTGGAAGCCTTTTGAACCCACCAACTCCGCACAGGACTTATTGACAGTTCTCCTGAGAGGTCTGTTATAAAAGCCCACATTTGTCCCCACCCAACCTTTCTGCTCCTGGTTACAGACGTAATCACTTGCTTTCTCCTGGATGCACACCTGCCATTGCTCCATGTGCCATGAGATAATGTAGCCAAGGAGCACACTGCAGAGCATTCCCTAAGCCATTTGGACTTTGAACCCCTAATACTATGAGCTAAATAAACCTCTTCTTCCTAAGTAGCCTATGTCAAGTATTTCATGATAGTGAGAGCATAGTGGACAAGATTCTGAAACCCTTCGTGGGCGGAGGGACAAGATGGAGAGTCAGAAACACGAGCACTGGGATTGGCATTTGGCCCAGTGGTTAAGACACCAATTGAGATTTCCACATTCCTTATCAGAGTGCCTGGGTTTTGGGTCCTGGCTCCATTTCTTTCTTCCTTTCTTCCTTCCTTTCTTCCTTCCTTCCTTCCTTCCTTTCTTCCTTCCTTCCTTCCTTCCTTCCTTCCTTCCTTCCTTCCTTCCTTCCTTCCTTCCTTCCTTCCTTCCTTTCTTCCTTTCCTTCCTTCCTTCCTTCCTTCCTTCCTTCCTTCCTTTCCTTCCTTTCCTTCCTTCCTTCTTTCTTTCCTCCTTCCTTCCTTCCTTCCTTCCTTCCTTCCTTCCTTCCTTCCTTCCTTCCTTCCTTCCTTTTATTTTTTTTATTTTTTGACAGGCAGAGTTTGACAGTGAGAGAGAAAGAGACAGAGAGAGAGTTATAGACAGTGAGAGAGAGAGAAAGGTCTTCCTTCTGTTGGTTCACTCCTCTAATGTCCTCCCGGTCTCCTATGTGGGTGCAGGGACCCAAGCATTTGGGCCATCCTCTGCTGTCCTCCTGGGCCACAGCAAAGAGCTGGACTGGAAGAGGAGCAACCAGGACTAGTACCCGGCACCCCAACCGGGACTAGAACCCGGGGTGCCGGCACTGCAGGCAGAGAATTAGCCAAGAGAGCCATGGCGCCAGTCCTGGCTCCATTTCTGATTCCAGCTTCCTGCTAATATACAACCTAGGAAGCAAGCAACAGCTCCAAGTAGTTACATCTCCGTCACCCAAGTGGGAGATTTGGTTTGAGCTCCCAACTCCTGGCTTCAGCCTTGTCCAGTCCCTGCCATTGCCAACATTTGGAGATGTGAACTAGCAGATGGGAGTGCTCTCTCTCTTTCTCACTCTCTCTCCCCCTCTCAAATAAATAAATAAATCAATATTTAAAAAGTGTGTGTACAAAGAAATGCAAAGTCTGTGAGCAGATAATATCACAAACATGTTGATGACAGGCAAGCATAATGCCACCCAAGTAAGGATGGGACAAAGATGTTGTCATCAGTTTAACCATACAAGTATGTTCATAGCTATTCTTTTTCTTTTCTATTTTGATCAAAAAAGTTTGTAGTTTTTACATTGTCAACTGAACAACAATCTTGTGACATTTCACAGCATATAAGCAATTCAGCAAACTTTTGACAGTTTAGAAACATACTTAGGTTCTGTGGGACGGTGATGGGCTGCACGTCTGCCATTCCATCCCCCCATGGTTTGTTTATGTCACTATGTGGCTTCGGTCAAGATCAATAACTTGGCTGCAAGGTCCCCAAAGATGTTCTGCTTAGTGGCAGGGGTGGGCATATCCTTCAACACTGCTGCCCTTGGGGGTACTGAGGAGAAGCTGTCTAGTGAGTCACTGGGAGTGCAAGTGTATGCCACTGAGTTAGAGAAGAAAATTCAGGACTCAACAGTGAAATTCTTCTAATTCAGTGCAAAGCTTTGATGGATCGAAAACATGAGGCACACATGAATACAATAGCGCTTCCATCCATTTTTAGGAGTTGCAGTAACACGATGGAGATAAGAGTCTTAACTTTGCCATGAAGACCATTTCTGTGGAAGGACAGAAGTTCACTCTGAAGACAGCCAAGGTTCTTACTCTTTGAGAACCAAAGCCATAAAGCACGTTTCCATGTATCGCCTGTAGGAAGTGGCTCCTTTGGGAACAAGAACGACTCTTCCTTAGCATGGAATCACCCATGCAGTACCTCCTGATGGGTAAAAAAAAAAAAGGCACATATTTCATAACAGCACTTTTAGACTTCCTTCATGGGGATTCAGTTACTCACAAAGAAGACTGAGGCTAGGGCTGGTGTTGTGGTACAGCCAGTTAAGCTGCCACCTAACCCACCGCTTATGATGCCAGCATCCTTTATTGGAGTGCCGGTTGAGTCCCTACTGCTCTTTCTGCTGCAGCTTCCTGCTAATGTACCTATGAAGGCAGCAGAAGATTGTCCAAGTGCTTGGGCTCCTGCCACCCACTTGGGAGACCTGGATGGAGTCCTGGCTCCTGGAGTCAGCCTGGCCCATCCCTGTACTTTGCAGCCCTTTGAGGAGTGAATCACAGAATGGAAGCTCTCTCTCTCTCTCCCCCTGTAACTCTGCCTTTCAAATAAATGAACAAGTCATTAAAAAAGATGAATACTGAGGCTGAATCTTCCAGGTAAAACCAAAACAGCCTGTTTGGCATCTTCAAAGTTGAGAGTCACAAAAAGCATTGTCTCCCAAGAGCACTTAGAACACAGTTTGTGTTCTCAGCAGCAACTTTTAAGTGACTTGAAACCTGTGAATAAACAGAAATACTGGAGAGAGCAGCAGGAGGAAGGGTGAGGGAAAGGTCGATTACTGGGTACTGAGTTACAGTTAGGCATAAGAAGTTTGGGGTTCTATTTCAAAGTAGGATGACTATAAACAAGGATGGTGTGCTGTATATTTCTCTAAAAAGAAATTAGTAGAAAGGATTTTGAATGTTTCCACCATAAATAAATGTTAAATGTTTGGGATGGATATGTTTACAGAACTGGACATTACACAATGTATGCATGTATAGAAACATCACGTGGTACTCCATAAATATGCGCCATTTTTGTACATAAGTTAAAATAAAGGAAAATGATAGAACATATTTCATTGTATCCTACTCCAGTTCCCTTGATTGTAGAATTGTCTTTCTAATACTGCCAATTGGGCTATTGTCATCCTAAATTTCTTGCTCAGCAGTAACAAGACTGAAAAGCAGCACTGGCTTTGCAACAATGAATTTTTTCAAAACCTCTACTCACTGGCCAGTCCACTATCTCCTTTCTGTGACACTTAGTTAAGGATGGACCCTGAAGCCAGATTGTCAGGGTCTGACCCTCAACTCTTACATTCCTTAGCTGGGGACCTTGTTGAGTTACTAATGCCCTCTGTGATTCTATTTTATTACCTATAAAATGACTGTAGTAGCACCTACATCATAGGGTTGTTGTGAGACATGAGCGAGTTAATATAGTGAAGCACCACATAATGGAATTTTGGCCAATGACAGGCCACGGTGTTTGACAAGTGGTCCTACAAGATGTCATCTAGTGACATCGTAGCTGTGGTATTGTAGCTTAGCACATTGCTCATATCTTTGTGATGGTGCTGGTGTAAACACATCTATTGAGTTGACAGTTGTATAAAAGTACAGTACATATACTTACAAGAGTACTTCAAAAAGTTTGTGGAAAATTGGAATTAAAAAAAGAATGTATCTTTTCCATGAATTTTTGGAAGAACCCTCATGTGTGTATAGCATGTAATACTGGATAGTGATAATAAATGACTATGTTACTGGTCTGTGTATTCACTCTGTTATATTCTTCATTGTTGTCTTAGAGTAGTCCTTCTACTTAAAAAGCAGAATTATCAGTATGCCATGTTATCCAGGTAACAGCCTTAGCAGCTCATGCTTACCACATCTCATGATTGCATACACTAAACTGTATTTTAATGTGTTTGCTACACTATATATTTTATTGTATATTAGAATGTGCTCCTACTTATAAAACAAGTTTCTTGCAAAACAGTTTGCAGTATTGTGCTGGCAGTACCTCAGGCATCTCACATTTACTGTGTCTCTTGATTGCATCAAGAAGCTACTTTGAGTGCTTGACCACACCATCTATACAAGTTCATGGTATGATGCTTGTGCAGCAACAAAATAATTTAATGATGTTGTCTCAGAATGTGTCTTAGTTGGGGGCTGGTGCTGTAGCCAGTGGATTAAAACCATGGCCTGCAGTGCTGGCATCCCACATGGGAGCCAGTTTGAATCCTGGCAGCTCCACTTCCAATCCAGCTCCCTGCTAATGTGCCTGGGAAAAGCTGTGGAGGATGGCTCAAGTCCTAGGGCAACTGCACCCACATGGGAGACCCGAAGGAAGCTCCTGGCTCCTGACTTCGGCGTGCCCTAGCTCCGTTGTTGTGGCCATTTGGGGAGTGATCCAGCGAATGGAAGATCAATCAGTCTCTCTCTCTGTGAGTGTGTCTCTCTCAGTAACTCTGCCTTTCAAATAAAGAAATAAATAAATCTTTAAAAAAAAAAAAAAAGAATGTGTCTTAATGGGTTCAGCATTGAAGTGCAACATGTTAAGCTGATGCCTGCAATGCCATCATCCCATGAGAGTGCTGGTTCAGTCTGAGCCTGGATGCTTTTCTTCTGGTCCAGCTCCCTGCCATTGTGCCTGGGAAAGCAGTGGAAGACAGCCCAAGTGATTGGGCCCCTGCCACCCCCATGGGAGACCCAGATGGAGTTCCAGGCTCCTAGCTTCAGCCTGGCCCAGCCCCAGCTGTTGAGGCTATTTGGGGAGTAAACCAGAGGATGGAAATTTTTCTTTCTGTCTTTCCCTCTCTCTCTGTAACTCTGCCTTTCAAATAAATAAATAAATCCTTTAAAAAAAAAAAAAAGTAAGAATGTGTCCTATTGTTAAGCAACATGTGACAGTTTATGTAAAGGGCTTACATCATTGTTAGCAAGTGCAGGGGAGGTATCAGCAGCTTCTATTGCTGTAGTTCTTCCTTTCCCAGAGCACCCAATTCATTTAGTGAGCTCCATGAGCAGAAACTAGCCATGCTGATGCTTGACATGGCGTTCCCATGGGACAAAATGGGCAGTATTGACCCAATTTAATCAGGGCATGGGGCCTAATAAAAATATAGCACTTCATTCTAAGTGATACTTTTAACAAGGAAGACTGATTGATGGGAACTAATCTTCAAGGGCCAGTATTCTACCAACACAAAGATATTTGTTATCTCAGCCAAGTAATCTCATCTGATCTTTTTCTCTCTAACAAATCAGCAGTTTGTGATATATTGGACCATGGACCCCTTTAAAAATCTTAGGAAAACTATGTATTCCCTGGTCAGAACAGTGCATGTTCACATATGCACAGAGTATTTTGCTTGAAATAGCCCAAGAATCACTGACCTCAATTTAGGATTTCCGTGCATATACTTGGGAGAATTTGAAAGGAAAGTTCTGGAACTGAGCTTCTTTCCAAAATTATCTGAGGCTCATCTCCATGGTGACTGTTCAAAATGCCAAGTTCCAGGGCCACACCTTCTTTAGATGAGGCTCAGGATCCAATTATTGTTGCTGTTATTTTTAACTTCTCTCCTTGCCGTGGTTCTCAGCCTTGTCTATATGTTATTCACATATGGAGACTTAAAAGCTCAATGTCCAAGTGACACTGCAGGCCAAACAAATCAGAATTTCTGCAGAGTAGGACCCAAGCATCAGCTTGTTGAATTCTCAGATGAGCTGATGTTCAACCAAAGTTGGGAAACAGCTCTAATGCCTACTTTATAAATGAGACACTCATTCAGTTGATCTGGACATTCCAGCCTCTTGCGACTCCCGGTATTTTCCTTTCTGAATCTTTTTCTGTGCATGCATATTTCTCTATAAGCTGATAATTGGCTTTCATCTATATGTTTTAGGGTGTAACTAAGACGTCCATTGTTCAATGACCACTTAAGAGCCTTTATTTAACCCAGAGGTTATGATGGAGAGCCAAAGTAACAGAAGAACAAAAGCTGCTCTGGATCATTAAAACCGTCAAACCTCATGAGTTTGTTACACCAAAAGAGCAGAAGACAGAGAGGAGGTGGTAGCAAAAAAAAAAAAAAAAAAAAAAAAGCTGATTTTTTTGAAGAGGTAGATGACTCAATGAAATCTGCATGAGCAAAGTCCAGAGAAAAAGGCAGAAACATCTAAGGAGTGACGTTCCTTTTACTGTAGGAGGTGAAAACCAAGTAGGTGGGATTGAGTGGGCCACAAAAAAAGAACTTTTCCCCCCTGTGGAATCATAATTTTAGAACTAGAAAAGACCACTGAGACATTCTAGTCCTATTTCTTTCATTTTATAGATGAGAAAGCAATGCAGGTCTCAGCTGGTAGAAGCAGGTCAGGCACAGCTTGGATCTCCTGAATTACAGTGTACTCTCACCATCTTCTCATTTTTATGTTTTTAAGATTTACTTACTTATTTGCAGGGCTGGTGCTGTGGCATAGTGGGCTAAAGCCTCTGCCTGTGGCGCCAGCATCCCATATGGGTGCTGGTTCATATCCTGGCTGCTCCTCTTCCAATCCAGCTCTCTGCTATGGCCTGGGAAAACAGTGGAAAATGGCCCAAGTGCTTGGACCCCTGCACCAATGTGGGAGATCCAGAAATATACCTCCTGGCTCCTGGCTTCGGATCGGCTCAGCTCAAGCCCTTGAGGCCATTTGAGGAGTGAACAAGTGTACAGAAGACCTTTCTCTCTGTCTCTCCCTCTCTGTCTGTAACTCTCTCTCTCAAATAAATAAATAAATATAAAAAAAGAACTCTGATTTGCAGGAGAGTATGCGTATCCTTATCTTTAAGGAAAAAAAAGATTTATTTACTTATTTGAAAAAGCAAAGTAACAGAGAGAAGGAGAGGCAGAGATAAAGAGACATATTCCGTCTACTGGTTTGTTACCCAAATGGCCGCAACAGCCAAGGTTGGACCAAGCTGAACCCAGAAGCTACGAACTCCATCTGGGTCTACCACATGGGTGGAAGGGGCCCAAACATTTGGGCCGTCAAGAAGCCACAACTTGTTAGTGTGGACATTCAGGGAGTGAACCAGTAGATGGAAGATGTCTCTGTCTCTCTCATTCTGTTGCTCTGCTTTTCCCAAGTAAAAATAAAGTCTACCAAATATTGGTCATCTATGGTAAATATACCATACCTCTAGACAGTTTTCTGTAGGCGTTATTTTTATGTTTCTGTGTTAAGAATTTACTCTTCTAGGACCTTCCAAGAATAGAGTGCCATTTCCTCAAATGAGAGGAATGCTGTTTCCAAAACGGTTGGTCGAGAGGTACAAGGTAGCTACACGAGATATTTGATGAGCCCCTTTATAATCCTCTCTGCAGTAATAGGGACAGAATTTCTGTTATAAACTCTTGAGATCAGCTTTTAAGTCTCTATTTCTAATCAAGGTTGGGACCAATCAAGCAGGATTCAGTCAAGTTTACACAATCATTAAAAAATACCTAGACTTTTGTTATCAATATTTACTGTCCACTTAGCTAATGTGGGTTCATCTTCAGGTCTGCTAACATGGCAACTGGTGAATTCAATTATCTGAATTCTTGGTGGCTTGCCACCACTGGCACTGTTATTGTAGGCTCTAGCTATTTGGAAGTACCTTCCACCCATTTATTCATGGATGTGTCAGGACTTGAGCTATGGCACAGTCTCCCAACTTTGTGGGAACTGTTACTGTCTTATCATGTTGTCTGGCTTTTATTAGCTTCCCACCCCAGACACAAAGCAGTGCTTTCCCTTGGGTAACTTGCTTGAGGCCGCGAAGCCTGCTCTGATGAAAGAGGTTTAATTATGGAGGTGGGTACTAATGCCAGAGGGAAATCTTACCTTTGGAAAGACTCTGGCAGGGAACAAAGAGGTGACTCTCAAGAGCATCCTCGTGTGACCTTCAAAAGAAACCACACATTTTTTCTTTATGCAGCTTGGTAGGGACTGCAAACTTTGCTGTAGTGGAGGAGTTCAGATTGTGGAGGTGGGTGCTTCAAATAGCACTTGCAGAGGGGTGCCTCATCTAATTTCCCTCGCTGAAAGCAATTTGAAGTTTCACTTTTGGTATAGTTTTATTGCCTTCTGAATTAAGAAGTTATTAAATTTAAATTTTTATTGCAAAGCTACTAACATACCATATCAGAGAGGTTTTTGCAGGTCTATTAAGTGTAAGGCGGATTTGATTCATTAAACTCTCAATTTTCTCTAAAGCCATGTACAAGTGTTTGTGGAAGCAAGCATTCCTAACCTTCTTTTGTAGGGGGAGGGGAGACTGTTCTAAACATAAGGGGAGAAAAAAGTCCTACCAGGATTTATTTGGGGGTCTCATAGGTGAGTTTACATGTTTTGCTCCCATGGAATTTTTGCTCAGCCAGTTACTCTATTTTAAAAATGTGTTTGAGGACCTGCCTTCTGTAAGTGCTCTGATCAGAATACAATACAAAGAAAAACAAGTACAGCCATAGCAGCTTGGGGACAGACATTTGGCACAGCAGTTAAGTTGCTGCTTGGGTTGCCTGCATCCCATATTAGAATGCCTGGTTCAAGACCCAGCCACCCTACTTGTAATCCAGCTTCCTGCTAATGCCAACCATGGGAGGCAGAAGGTGATGATTCAAGTACTCGGATTCCTGTAGCCCCCATGGGAGACCCAGATGCAGTTCCAGACTCCTGGCTTCAATCTGGCCCAGCCCCAGCAGTTGCAGGCATTTGGGGGACAACTCAGCAAATGGAAAGTCTTTCTGAGGGCTGGCTCTGTGGCTTAGTAGGTTAAGCTTCTTCCAGTAGTGCTGGCATCCCATATGGAAGCTGATTTGAGTCCCAGTTGTTCAACTTCTGATCCAGCTCCCTGCTAATCATCTGGGAGAGCAGTAGAAGATGGCCCAAGTCCTTGGGCCCCTCCATCCATGTGGGAGACCCAGAAAAAGCTCCTGGCTCCTGTCTTCAGATCAGCCCAGCTCTGGCCATTGCAGCCATTTAGAGTGTGAACCAGCAGATGGCAAGACCTCTTTCTCTGTCTCTCCCTTTCTCTGTAACTCTGCTTCTCAAATAAATAAACATTTAATTATTTTTTTAGAAAAGAAAATATTTCTCTGCTTTTCAAATAAAAAATAAAGATTAAAAAAAGAAAAGAAAGAAGCAGCTTGCTGAGATAATGGAAGGAACACTAGAATGAACAGTTTGTGAGCTCAAGCTATCTCTTCTAACTGGTTGGGTGACCCTGAGCAAACTCCCACTGCTTAGTAAGAAATGCCTTAATCTCTTAAACCCTACTGTTTATTTATCTTATGAAGATATTTGAGATTTTATATATATGTATATAATTAACAAAGATAATGTACTAACCAAATGCAGAATATTATTGATGCTATTCTGGTCATGAATAATCATATGGTATTCTGAAACTTGAATTTTGGTTAAAAACTCAAGCAAGCAGGCTGTGGCTCACTCAAAAACTTGGAAGGTGAACACAGGAAGACCTGCAAGGCCCTCCTTTCCCCTTACACTTCTGGGCTTCCAGCATCAAGGCAGACTCAACGTTGGACCAAGCTTTGCACTTGGCGGTACTAATAATGAGACAGGACTTTGTGAAGTATGAGCCAACGTCAAAAGCTATTTTCCAGTTGGCTAAGTGAAAACTGAACCATTTGTTGCTCCAAGCAATGTGGAAGCAACATGGGCTAGACCTGTATATGGTAGAACAGAATGCAAAAATCAATATCAGAGGATTCCTAGGTTCTTGTTTATCAGACCCTATAGTGTACCCCAGTTACTCGTGCAAAACTGAAGAATAGAAGGCCCAGCGAAGGTGCAGGTAAGGGTCTGGTATTCAGGATGGAATATCCTATGGCTAAAAATATGTGTAAGTAAGGTATTAGGATCCTTGGAAATGTCGTTTCATCAATGTTGTCAATAAGCCCAAAGGGTTAACGCAGAATCTCTAAGCATAGGTTCTGGGAAGAGCTATTAGCACTGAAGGATTTTTCACAACATGCTACAGAATGCCCTGAGCTAGATACGACTGAACAATGGCAAGATACAATAAACCTAATATAATGGATATCTAAAAGGAGGTTAAAATACAGAAACAATAGCTTAAGAAAGTCTATAAAGTCCATTATCAAAAAAATGCTCGAGCAGAGCTGTGGACTGCCTTCTGGGGGGGAACTGGGTAATAATACTATCTGGCAGGATAGCTAGAAACAATAAGTAACAGCCTCTGGCATGTCCACATCAACTTTTATTGCAGCTCAAAAATAACCTTTATTTCTTAAGTATAGCTTTATTTTGATGTCAGTTGGCCAGTCTTCTTTCATGTCTGCACAAATTCTAACATCACTATGCTGCCATCCAAATAGGAAGTTTCCCAAGCAATGCCCAGGCGTATTTTCATAAACATTCTAAAATAAAAATTTTAAAAGAAAAAAAGGTAAGACTTATCATGGACAGGAAGCTATCAGAATTGGAACATGTCAACAGGAAGAAAGGCTTTAGGGTGAAAACACACTGATCAGGGAAAAACTGAGTATTACTGTAGGGCAGAGATTTACTGATGTGCACATCAGGGAAGCCATGGGCAGTGATGTGCTGGTAAATTTTCAACAACCAGCTTTCTGGGGTGGTGGGCAGAGCCTGGGTCTCTAGCATTTGCTGATTTCTGAGATGTAAATATTTTGTGATCTGTTTCCACCATGCAGATACAATAGATGTAAATAACTTCAAGAACAAAGATAACAGTGAAATGTAAATAATTAGGAAGTGGTGAACCTTGAATAATTTTTCCTTTGCTTATAATGTAAGTCATTTAAGTGAGTTTATATAATTTATTTTTTAACAGTGTCTGTTTTCAACAATCGGCTCAAAAGAGTCCTAGAAGTTTAATAATCCCCTCTTTTGAGTCCGTAGGAGCTGACTTCTGTACACCATTTCCTATGAATGAAAGAATATGTGCTCATCTTCAGGGAAAATCAAAAGAGGAAAATAATAGTAACAAAGTATTTTGTTATTTGTAAAGAGAATATGGAGAAACGTGGACTTAGTGATTTTTAAAGATGTATTTGAGAGGCAGAGTTACAGAGAAAGGGGGAGAGAGATGTTCCATCCGCTGATTCACTCCCCTGGCCCAGCCCAGCCCAAAGCCAGAAGCATCTTGTGCTGTCTTCCATGTACTTCAGTAGGGAGCGGGATCAGAAGTGGGGCAGCCAGGACTTGAACCAGTGCCTGTATGGGATGCCAGTGTTGCAGGCAGCAGCTTAATGCCCTGGACCACAATGCCAGCCCTGAACACTTTCTCTTTACAGATTTTTTTTTTTTTAAGATTTATTTATTTATTTGAAAGAGTTCACAGAAAGAAAGAGAGGCAGAGAAAGAGGTCCTCCATCCACTGGCTCACTGCCCAACTGGCAACAACGGCCGGAGCTGCGCTGATCCGAAGCCAGGAGCCAGGAGCTTCCTCCAGGTCTCCCACATGGGTGCAGGGGCCCAAGGACCTGTGCCATCTTCTACTGCTTTCCCAGGCCATAGCAGAAAACTGGATTCGAAGTGGAGCTGCTGGGACTCGAATCAGCACACACATGGAATGCCAGCACTATAGGCAGCGGCTTTACCCGCTATGCCACATCGCCAGCCCCTCTTTACAGAATCTTAATAGTGCATGGAAAATATGTTGAGGGGCAGGGCTGTGGCGTGGCCCCTGCACACGCATGGGAGACCCAGAAGAAACTCATGGCTCCTGGCTTCTGATCGATGTAGCTCCGGCTGCTGCAGCCAATTGGAGAGTGAACCAGAGGGTGGAGGACCTCTCTCTCTCTCTCTACCTCTCTGTATCTCTGCCTTTCCTTCTCTTTCTGTGTAAATCTTTCAAACAAATAAATAAATCTTAAAAAAAAAAAAAAAGAAAATACGTTGATAAGCATAGCTCTGTAGGAATACTATCAGTATCCTGCCCTCAGCATTTGTCATTAAAGACTTAATTTACTCAACCTTGTGGATGCATAGTCATGTGCTAAATCTCAAATTTGACTGCACTTTAGATTCATCTGGATGTTTTGTAAAAGGCCTGCCTAATTAGATACAATCTTTGGGTTGGGGCCCAAGAAGTTTTCTTTGAAAAGCTGTCATATACACTACTTATAACATCTACCTATAACATCTTTGGTTATATTTTTTCCTAATAATTTGTCCATGTGCTGTGAAAGAGTATATATTTATAAGCATGTCATGGGACAGTTAAATTGTGAATTCTGGGGAGATCAGATGTAAGAATTTATCAATACTTTATGATTTTATATACAAAATTCTCTTATCATTAGATTTTAAGCTGAAGTCATTGAATAATTCTTTAGAAAGAATTACAACTGGGGCATAGTGGTTATGACCACATCCCATATCAGAGTGCCTGGGTTCAAGCTCCAGCTCTGCTCTTGATTCCAGTTTTCTGCTGAGATGCACTCTGGGAGACAGCAGGTGACAGCCAGGTAGTTGGGCTCCTGCCAACCAGCTGGAAGGCTTGGATTGAATTTTTTGGCTCCTGGCTTCAGTCTGGCCCAGTCCTAGCCATTGTGGGCATTTGGGGAATGAACCAGCAGATGAGAATTCTCATTCTCTCTCTCTCTTGCTCTTCTTTGTCTCTCAAATAAATGAATAAATAAAAAATGGAACTGAATGAATTTTAAATACTCTATTCAAATTGCTTACAGCTTCTATGTATGATCATTAAATAATAACCAATAAAATCTCAATGATGAAGGAAATTATACAGAATAAGACAAATTCTTGCGCTTATTTATTCAAATATTTACTAAGTTCCTCCTGTGTTCCAGGAACTACGCTGCCTTAGTTCCTGAGTCGCTGGGAGAAAGATCTGGGAGATGGGTATTAACAGCTGTGCATGAAAAAAGACTCCGACTACAAAATATGGAGCTGCATTTTCTGTGATTGTTAAATCCAATGGGCTCTTGGAAAATCAAAGGAAATACAATTTGAGTAACAATTGAGTAACAGTAATCAGCCCCAAATCATATTTCTGGGTTTCACTATCTGAGGTACTTGAACAACCAGACCCTATGTGGAAGATAAGCCAAGATAATGCAAGGATATGGAAATCAAAGTCGGGTTAAAAAAGCAGCTCTGAAGGGCTGAGTTAGCTACTATGCAGAAGAGACAATTTGGGAGATGTAGTTATATTCTAAATATCTAAATGACCCTTGGGTTTGTATTGAAGATGTGCCAGAGGGGAGAGCCAGGGTCTGCAAAAGAAAGTTGCCATGCAGTACAGGCTTGTATAATGTACAATATAAGGAAGAATTACATAGTGATTATGGCTCTCTCAAAACAAAATAGATGTTAATTTTCAATTACTTGGAAAACTGGAAGCTAAGGCCAAGTGATTACCGAAGGGGAGGTTAGGGGGTAGAGTAGAAGAAATTTGAGTACCTATTGTGAAAACTGGGTTGGTTCAGCCCAATTTCACCCCAACTTAAACCTCTGTTTCTGTAACATAGGCATAAAACATATACCTGTGTTGTGGCTAAACTCAAATACCAGGTAAAAAAAAGAAATGGCAGAACAGAGAAAGATGCATTCCTCAACAAAAGCTATTTGGAGAATGGTTTATATTATACAGTTTTTCTGATAATTTAATAAATGAAACAAAATATATTTCAGAGTTAATGTTTAATTTTACAAAGTTTTTCTTTTTATGCCTAAGAGATACACAGATTATATGCTACAGAATTATTTCCTCTCATAAAAATGTAGAACAAGATTTTTGGTTGCAATTTTCAAACAGAAGATAATTAAATGTATTTACTTACCTTTTCTTCATGTTTAAATATGCTTACTATTAAGAGAAAAATAAAATGTTTCTGCTTCATACCAAGCCATGGATTAAATCACATCTATGCATACAGTTTTAAATGACTACACCTTTTATTTTAAGGTTAGAAACCTGTAACACAAACATTATCATCAAGCTCTAATACCAGCTTTAGAATGAACTTTTAAAATTAGTTTTTTTTTTTCCTCTTAATAAATGTTCATTATAGGATACTTGGAGAAAATCAATTGTCAAAAGAGAAAAAACTGTTTTATTGTGTCACTATCCAGAGACTTTGCTGTGAACACCTTGGTGCATTTCCTTCCTGTTCTTTTTGGCTTACATATTTTGTGTTTGTTTGTTGTACATTCTTGTGATCACATTGTATCTGCACTTTGCATCTTGCCTCGAAGGCACAAGCAATTTCCTCTGTTTTTACAAACATTTGACTACGTAATAATCCACCTGGAAGAGTCACATTATTTTTGTTAAACATCTTCTACAGTAAGATATTTTGGTGATTTTATACTGAATTCTAGATTTTGAACATTATAATATGAATTGTCATTGTAATATAGACTCTGTAGAGTTTTAGAAAGCTACCTTCCCGCCAAATTTGTAGCTCTTAAGAAAGGATGCATAAAGCTGACTACTGCTTATAATTCTCCCTATAAGGTTTTGCAAGTGTTTCAGTTCAGTAAGCATGTCTGTGTTGGGCTGGGCAAAATTCTAACCATATGCATTTCTTTTTTTTTTTACTCCCGGCGTGGCGGGAACCATATGCATTTCTAATCAGGGATCTCTCCTTTTAGTCTCCAACTCATGGTCTTTCCTGGACAGTCTTTGGTTTAACTGCCAGGAGGACGGAAGCAGTTCAACAGAGTCACTTCTCATTTAGTGGAGAGGAGGGTTTGTGTTCTTCATTTCAGTGACAAACATGCTTCTTCAAGGAAAAACGTGTTTCTCCACTGATTATGTAACATACTCTGAAAAACCACCTTGGGTCATCTACAGGTAGGTCCTGTTAGCTTTATTCCTCTGATGAGATTGTGAGTGCCTCTCAGCTCAGACCCACAGCAGGATTCCCCTGAGGGAGTTTCCTCTTGATGTGCCCAAGCTGAGCTCAGTTCTGCAGTAAACGTTGTTCATTTTAACACATAGATAGTTGCTGACGTTCTGGCTAGAAGCTCGCATGAATAAAACCTTGCACGACACTTGTGGATGAGGGAATGGGGTCCTATGGGATGCTCTTCGATAAAATGCACATATTTAGAAGGAGATGAAGGCTCAATTGGAAGTAGTTGGGACAAATTTATAAGCAACTTACAAATGTTGCCTAATAAATGTAGATCACTTGTAAAATGCCTCTTTCTTCCAGAGTTAAGAAGGGTGTGTGATAATACTTCTGATAATGGCAGGATCTAAGGATCCTACACTTCTGTGGTTTTCTTCCCCAGCCAGAGAGATTTATTTATTCATCCATTAATGCAACAAATTATGTGGCTGATGATATAGAGATGAACGCATACTTCCTTCCCTCAGAGAGCTCAGTATAGTAACAGACACATATTTAGAGCATTTTAACATGGTCTACAAAGAGAGTTGTATTCTGTTTTTTAGGAATATTTAGTAAAGGCAACCAACACAGCCAAAGATGCAGAGGGAATGGCTGAAGATATCAGCAAAGCCTTCCTGGAGGAAGCTATATCTGATTTTTTTTTAAACTTACTTTTATTATTTATCGGAGAGGCAGAGAGACAGACAGAGCAAGACAGTGAGCTGCCATCCACCAGTTGACTCTCCAAATGCCTGGTATGGCTGGAACAGGGCCAGGCATAAACCGGGAGCTCAATCCTGAATCCTAATGCAGAGTGCCTGATTGGGTCCCTGGATACTCTGCTTTCAATCCAGCTTCCTGTTGAAGTGTATCCTGGGAGGAGGCAGATGAAGGATCAAGTACTTGGGGCCCTGTCACCCACTGAGGAGACCTGGATGGAATTCCAGTCTCTTGGCTTTGGCCTGGCTCAGCCCTGGCTGTTGAGTGCATTTGGCAAAGGAAACAGGACACAGCAGATATCTCTCTGCCTTTCAAATAAATTAATAAATGTTCAAAAAGTTCATGGAGGGGCTGACACTATAGTGTAGTAGGTTTAGCCTCCGCCTACGGCAAGGGCACCCAGTAGGGGTGCTGATTCAAGTCCTGGCTGTTCTACTTCCATCTAGCTCTCTGCTATTTCCACTGGGAAAACAGTGGAAGACAGCCCAAATGCTTGAGCCCCTCCAACCATATGGGAGACTTGGAAGAAGTTCCTAGCTCCTGGCTTTGGATTGGCCCAGCTCCGGCTGTTGAGGCCATTTGGGGAGTAAACCAGCAGATGGAAGATCTCTCTCTAACTCTGCCTCTCAAATAAACAACTATATAAATATTTTTTTAAAAGTTCATGGAAAATGTGATTAATGAAAAAATGATTCATGGATTTTTTTTTTTTTTTTACAGAGTGGACAGTGAGAGAGAGAGACAGAGAGAAAGGTCTTCCTTTTTGCCGTTGGTTCACCCTCCAATGGCTGCCGTGGCCAGTGCGCTGTGGCCAGCACACCGCGCTGATCCGATGGCAGGAGCCAGGTGCTTCTCCTGGTCTCCCATGGGGTGCAGGGCCCAAGCACTTGGGCCATCCTCCACCGCCTTCCCTGGCCACAGCAGAGAGCTGGCCTGGAAGAGGGGCAACCGGGACAGAATCCGGCACCCCGACCGGGACTAGAACCCGGTGTGCCGGCGCCGCTAGGTGGAGGATTAGCCTGTTGAGCTGCGGCGCCAGTTTTCTAAAAATTTTAGTTTTAAAAATTGCTTTACTATTAAACTGTTCTAAAGATCACAAATAGGCAGAAAGTAGACATGATAGGTAGTATTATTATCTCCTTTTTTAAAAAAAGATTTATTTATTTATTTGGAAGACAGAGTTACAGAGAAGCAGAGGCAGAGAGAGGGGTCTTCCATCCGCTTGTTCACTCCCCAGATGGCCACAACAGCCAGAGCTGTGCTGATCCAAAGCCAGGAGCCAGGAGCTTCTTCCAGGTTTCCCACGGAAGGGTTCAGGGGCCTAAGGACCCGGGCCATCTTCCACTGCTTTCCCAGGCCATAGCAGAGAGCTGGATTGGAAGTGGAGCAGCCGAGACTCGAACCGGCACCCATATGGGATGCCAGCCCTGCTATTATCTTAATTGTCCCCTTCTTGGGTCTTTGAATGTCTGCAAGTCAACCTTTGGATGTTTCAGCATGTGTCTTTGATGTGTAAAATGTGAATATTGTTCTCATAAGGGCGCTGTGATTATGTGAGATGCGTAAAGTGTACCACGTAGGGGCAGAGATTTAGCCCAATGCTTAAGATGCCTGTGTCCCATATCAGAGTATCTGGGTTCTATACCTGGTTCCGGTTCCTGATTCCAACTTCCTGTTAATGCAGGCCCTGGGAGGCAGCAGTGATGGCTGAAGTCATTGGGTTCCTGGCACTCACTCGGAGACCTGGATTGAGGTCCTAACTTCTGGATTCTGCCCTGGTTGGGGGCATTTGGTGAGTGAACCAGTACATGGTAGCGCTCTCCCTTTCATGTAAATTTAAAAAAAAATTTTTTTAAAAGGATACAGTGTAAGCATCATTAGAGCATCTTTCAAAAAAGTGCACATCCCCTCTTGGCTGACGACGACGGTTGTTTTCTGTTCCTTTTCTTCCTTCCACCTCTTAGCTCTGTTGAAGATGCTTTCTGTACAAATCTAGTAACAAAGGCAGCTAACATTTATCGAGTACTCAACTTAAGTCATTCCCCGTAACAGCACTCCTGCAAGGTGGGATTTAAAACTCATCTTGCATGCCCTGGAGTCAGCATTCGGCAGCCTGTCTTCAGAGCCCCTCTCCTAGCGAGTGAAAGGACTACCTCCTTCAGCTGGACAAACCTGGGTCACTTTTCCGGCCACACCCTGCTCAGAACAATCTCAGTTTTCTGTTTAAAACCACTCTTACTGCCTGCGGTTGCCAAGAAGGACTCTTGCCCCTTGCTGAGGCCCATGTAAAGGTAATTTAAGTCACCCAAATAGGCCCAGCCCAGCTTCGTCCTTCTGAGCTCCGTGAACTTTTCACCTTGGCTGAGGAGCCAATCTGCACCGCTGTCCCTTTATTTCTGTGTTCTGTGGCTTCAGGGCCAACCCACAGCGCCACTTTCTTCAGTGGCAATGGAGCTCGCTTTAAAAAAAAAAAAAAAAAAGCCAAGTACCCCACGAGTCTCTGCAGGCAAGCACATTAACTGAATAGGTGAGGCCGCCCTGGAGTCCCGGTAAGGGGCCGGAGGCTGGGGGCGCTACGAGGTACGCGGGAACACAGCCAGCGCAAAACGACCAAGGAGGCAGCCCGCAGGCCAAGGCTCCGCGCAGGCCCGGTCGGCGAGGACGCAGCAGGAGGGGCGGGGCCAAGCGCGGCAGGAAGGGGGCGTGGCCAGGGTTCGGTCAGGCCGCTCCCTGCCCCTCCCCCTCTGCTCTCCGCCCTACCCGGAGGTTCCGCCCCCTGGGTGACGTCACTGGCCTGGCCAGCCGGCGCCATTTTGAAAGTGGAGTCGCTTGCCCCTGCCGCTGAATCCGCTGTCGCTGTCGTAGCCGCTGCCGCCTCTGCCGCTGTCGCTGCTGGAGAAAGAGCACGAGCCGGGAAGCCCCAGAGTGAAACCCACCATCGGGCTGGCTGGTCTGCCCGCTCCACCTTTCTTCTCCCCCGGCCCCCGCCCTGTCCCCCCACAGGTGCCATCCGCCGCCATCCGCCCTCTCTACCCCCCCATCCTCAGGTGAGGGGGGTGAGTTCGGGAAGCCGAGACCCCGAGGAACCCAGCAGGGGCACCATTTGCAGCGGAACATGGCAGGTAAAGGAGAAATCCCCCTCGCCCACTGATCCGGCGATGCTTCCCTCCTCCTCCTTCCATCACCCCCTAGCGACCGCTCGTGCCTCTCGCGGAGCCCCGGGGCTCCCCCCGGATTTCAGGGAATTGGTCAAGTAGGGTGGGGTGGGGCGGGCAGGGCTCCGGAGAGGCGAGGCGTCCCTGTGAACTGGAAATGGCTTTGAAAATGAGGGTTGGAACCTTGGCATGGGCAGGGGTGGGGGTGGGGAATGTGCCGGCGAACCGTGGGGTAAGGCGTGGGTGGGGCGGGTGGGGGCGTGCAGATTTGTTCCTACTGCTGGAGAGCCTGGTGTGTCCTCTCCCTCCCCGCCACCCTGCCTCCCGGCTGTTTTTGCGGATCTTTATTCATTTAATTCCTATTTTCTCCCAGTGCTGCAAGCCTTCTTGGGTGTCCACACGTATTTTTGCACTGAGAAGGAAGAGCGCTTTACAAGTTAAAAGATAATGGGGAGGGGTTATGTTGTATTTTTACCTTCATTGTGGCTACCTATATGTAGCTTTCTGAGGTTATAAGCTGAATTTTTTGTTGGGAACCGTCTCCTTTCTGGTTATCAGCCTTTACGACCAAAGTGCAAGGCCTTTAATGGACAGCACATTGAATGAAGAACATCATTTAAACTTTCTGTTTTTTATGTTAGCTTTTGTACAGATGTGATTTTTTTCCCAGAAGGGTTTCATAGAGTTAGCTGAAGTAGTTGTGGAGTTAAGTGATATAAATAGCCAAAGGAAGAGCGATTGAGGCAAAAGCTTGGGAAAAAAAAGAAAAGAAAAATGTACAGAAAAAACCAGGTTGGAAATGTTTAGGAAGGAAGAGGTTATTGCTTTGAGGATTTTTTTTTTTTGGCATATTTTGTTGTTACTGAGTGTCTTCCTCGAACTAGTAGAATCAATTCTAGATTTAGATTCAGTTTTTCTGCCATAGATCCGAGACATTGTCACCATTTCCTTCTCAATGTGTGGAAGTGAAATGAAATAGAATTCTGAGAGTAAACCAGTTTTTTAATATTCTTGTAATTAAATCTTTTTATAACTATTTCTTTGACATGATAGTTAAATCGTTTTTGATAATTTGATAATTAAATCTTAAGTTAAAAATGTTGAATTGGTTTGCAGTTTGCTGTAAACAAGTTGCTCTTTGGCCTTGTTGAATAATGAAATGAGATTAAAATTGCTTTGCACAAGATGATGACAAGTTAGGAAAACTATTCTTTGCCAGGCCCTTTGGATTTTGAGGGATAAGGGGAAGGGAGTTGGAGCAAGCTTCTTTGCAGCACTCATTTTAGTTTCTTTTCTTCTCCGGTACCTGTGATTTGAAAGAAATGGATGCTGTGTTTGCTGTGTGTGCGTTTTGGTGATAGGTTTCTTATGAATCATTACTACTCACCTAGGCAATAATGCTTCCAGAGTTTTCTGTTCATTCCATGTTTTATGATATTTTAACCTTGTTAACTTCTGCACAGTTTTTATACACTTACAGGGAAATGTAACTTGTGTTATTTTCTGGTATGTCTTGTTTGTAAGGCTCTGAAAGTACTTGAAAAGAAAATGGAGGTGAAATTTTGCAAATGTACAGTGATAATGATAGATGATATACCTTTAAATATTTCATACCTTGACTCTTTTTAACAAGGCCAGTCGTAGGAGAGGAAATTTTTCTAAGTTGGTGCTCTCACTGCTTGGCTGTATGAGTGGGCAGTCCTAAGCTGTTAGTATCGTGCAAACCATGGATACCATCTTTGTGTTTACGAGAGTAAACACGAACAGAACTCAGTTTTAATTGGTATGTTTTCTTTTTCCAGGAGCTGGAGGAGGGAATGATATTCAATGGTGTTTTTCTCAGGTGAAAGGAGCAGTAGATGATGATGTAGCAGAAGGTAAGAAAGTGATGAATAATGCAAAACTTAAATATAGAATCTTTTCAGAGTCTTCTTACGGAAGGGTTTCTCAGAAGCTGGGCCTGTTATGACTGAAGAACCTTTTGTGTTTAAATTGTTCACGAAATGGAAGAACAAATTTAAAAGTCACCTTTCCAAAAACAGTCTTAAAACTCATTTTAATGTCAATTTATGTTGTTTTTCCCCCCTGCATTTACATGAAAGCCCTAGACTATGATTGATATATATAAAACTATTCCAAGAAAGCTCTGAGGTTTCTATGATAAAAGGTTTCCTTGTTATGTAAATTTCAGATACAGATAAATGATGTTGCATTTTCATGTTTGCAGAGTTTTTACATTATTAAGTTTAAATAGGTGCTGTCAACATTTAGCTCAGAAGCATTCTTGACAGCAGCTTTGATTTTCAAAGGAAGATTTTTGGCTTCTTTTGAATTTGCCTGCTTGGGAGTACAGTGTTGAGTGACATATTCCATGAAGAAATGCTGGCTCAAATAATTCATTTTATTGTTTTGCCGGGATTAATTTAGGTTGGTAAGAGAATAACAATGCTGTGGTTTTATGGCTTGTCTTTGGGAGCTTATTATTTTTATTGCAGTTAGAAACTCATCAGTTGAAATATGAGTATTTTCTCTGAAAATTTGTTGATTGTATTTCAAAAGTTCACCTGAAGTTTTGAAACATCAAGGTTCTGCATTCGTTTGAGGTAGTCGTAGGTGGTAGAGGCATTATTATAAAGTAGTTGCAGTATTTTATTATTCAGAAATGCTATTTAAAATTTGAGTTTTACTAGTATTCCATGTCTTGAATTATGGCAGTCATAAAATAAAACTCAGATAAAGCATATACTTGGGATTTTTAAGGATCTAGTAAAATTTATAAACCATCTTTATCTAGATTGTATAGTCTTTATATTAAGATCTTACTTTTGATCTGTTTGTAGACTACTGTTTGAGAATTTTTCCAGGTGGTGATAGTATGGTGACTTTGTTGAGCTACGGAATGCTTATATTTGTGTTAGTGTCATTCTTAATGAAGTGTCTGATCAGAGTGGTCAATCCTAAAGGAAACCAGTCATACATAATATATTTGACATGTTTTGTAAAGCTCTCACACTTCTTTTCTGTTGGTTCCTCAACCATTTTCACATGAGAAACCAGAGACTTAAAGAAGTTAAGAGGCTCATTGATGATCACACAGTGTGAATCAGGGTTTTTCGGGGAAGCCCATGTAGTTTGACTTGTTTAGAGAAGTAAATCCTAAACTCAAGGGAGGAGTCGTGTATTATTTGTTTTGTAATTCCATTGCCTGTTGAATAGTAGTCACTCAAGTGTTGGATCATTAGTTGTGTGTTGGGTAATTCTGATCAAGTTGTGAGAGTGCTGTAAACTTGGAAAACATTCTTGGTTGAGTTCCATGTATTTCTTTTATCAAAGTTCTCCTAAATGCTGAGCACTGAGGGTAAGTGGTGTCTAGAACATAGGCCCTACCCTCAAGGAGCTGGTAGTTTATTAAAACTTAAGGCAGAAAGACCACATGAATTTTATTTAATCAGACGAAGTTCATGCTCCAAACTGAATATCAGATACCCAACTGAACCGAGTGGTAGTTTGTGATAGATGAGGTATATCACAAGGTTAATTGAGAAATAGAATTAAACAATGTGTGCTTGCCATGAACTTTTTGAAGACCTTTTGTACATGACGGATAGTTTTCTTTTATTAATATTTAGTAGCTGCATTTTGCTACTGATACATTAATTTTAAGATTTTTAAATATTTTTAGCATGCTTAACATTCATAGTATTTTTAAATGCCAAGATTCATTATATATATTTTAGTAAAAACATAACTTGTTCTAGTATCTTTGTCTATAAAAACATATTAAAGTATAAAAAACATTTATTTTTCAGATACACTGCTTTAATTTGGATATTTTTGCATACTATAGTTTGGATATCATTGTCATGTGTTTTACTAAAGGGGGATTCTGTTTTTCTAAAGCAAGATAAAATTATTAATACATTTTCTCCCAGATACAGGCTGTAATTCTAAACAACTTCCATCTAGCTCAACCTTTCACTTGACTTAGCTATTCCCTGTTAATGATATATCTCAATTTCTTTTCCATCAAAGGCTCCAGATTGTCTGTGTCTTCCCTTCTGTATGCAGTCAGCTGCCAGGGCATACCGTTTTCCTCTCTGTAATACTTTAATCTTCTTTACATTTTCACTTTTCACCTTTGTTCAAGTTTGCACCGTCTCTCATCTGGATTTCAGTAACTTCCTAACTGATTCCCTGTTTCTTTGTCATATGTTTCACTTCTAAGTTAGTTTTAATGCCATCCCAGTTTTGTTGTTTTCCTCAGAAATCTTTGAGTCACTGTAACCACTGGATTAGGAACTAAGATTGAACATTCAGCTATGTCCAGTGTGCTCCCTCCTTCTCCAAACTTATTTGCTACTATAGCTAAGGATCGTGTTAAATGGATACAGTTCTTCAGACAAGTGCATATACTCTTGCTTCTGGGTCTTTGTTTTTGCTGCTTCTACCTTGAAATGCCTGATATTCCTCCCAACAGTTCAGATCAGAATCCTATCCATCCTTTAAGTCTGGCTTAGATCCTTTTTATGTAATAAGCTTTTGGAAATAGTTCCTTTACAGGAATGTGTTACACAGATATCTTACTTATTGTCTCAGACATCTGCTATTAACACTGTAAGCTTAGTTCAGTGCTAATTTATCTTTATGCTTTATGTAGGCCATCCTGTATAAATTGCTGTGCGTAGAACAATGCCTGGTACACAGTAGGAGTTGAATACTTGCTCAGTGAAGGTTTATCAGGAGTATCCATGTTATTGTTACTAGGTTCTGAAAGGGGAAGAGAACAGGTCAAAGATAATGTAATTGAGATGCATGTTTATTTATTTATTTATTTTGAAAGATTTATTTATTTGAAGGTCAGAGTTACACAGAAAGAGAAGGAGAGGCAGAGAGAGAGAGAGGTCTTCCATCCGCTGCTTCACTCCCCAATTGGCCACAACGGCCAGAGCTGTGCCGATTTGAAGCCAGGAGCTGTTTCCGGGTCTCCCACAATCTGGGTGCAGGGGCCCAAGGACTTGTGCCATCTTGCACTGCTCTCCCAGGCCACAGCAGAGAGCCAAATCGGAAGAGGAGCAGCCGGGACTAGAACCTGCACCCGTGTGGGATGCTGGTGCTTCAGGCCAGGGCTTTAACTCGCTGTGCCACAGCACCGGCCTTCGAGATGCATTTTTAGTAAGTGTAGATTTATTTACTTGGCATGGTTTATAACTGGATTGATGGTACATTGCTGTGTACTACAAAGAGGAGACCTTCACTTTTTACTCTGCCTCTAATACAACCTGATATATGTTAATTTTGGATAAGTATTTCTCTGGGTTCCTGTATGTTTAACCATGAAATGAAAAGAATGAATTAGATGGTTCCTGCTCTTGGGTATACTCTAATCTTCATTCTTGAAGATCTTTTAGCATGAAATAGCCCAACATTACTGCTACTAAGTTAAATTGTTTGAGGTGTTGTACTCTCTAGTGGGCTTAAAAATAAATCTTTACTGAACCTGGTTACTTAGAATTTTTCACTAAGTGGGGCCGGTGCTGTGGTATAGAGGGTGAAAGCCGCCATCTGCAGTGCCAGCATCCCATATGGGCGCTGGTTTGAGTGTCAGCTACTATACTTCTGATCCAGCTCTCTGCTATGGCCTGGGAAACCAGTAGAGATGGTGTAAGTCCTTGGGCCCCTGCCACCCATGTGGGAGACCCATAAGAAGCTCCTTCCTTCAGATTGGCCCAGCTCTGGCTGTTGGGTCCATTTGAGGAGTGAACCAGCAGATAGAAGTCTGTCTGTCTGTCTCTCTCTCTCTCTCTCTCTCTGCCTCTGCCTTTCAAATAAATAAATAAATCTTTAAAAAAATTTTTCATTAAGTAGATTATAAAGCTAACACAGAACTTGACGTTAGACCATATATATTTTTAATGTCTTTTGGCCCACTGAGGCCCTTCAGCACATTTGCAACCTGTATTGGGCTATTCGGCTATTTATTCTCAGGCTTCAGGTAGCCTAAATGATTTATTTACAGCTAGTATAGCTACTTGTCTTGGAGAAGGGTGAGGCACCAAAATCTCTATCATTATGATAATCTCCATCACCACGATTATATTTTAATCCTAAGAGTAGCACTGTATCATATTTTGTACTTCTGATATTTCCTTTATTGACACTATCAAAAAGACAAGTAGGTAAGAGTGTAGACTCAGGTACAATCTTCCATGGTTTGAATCCTCCTCGGTCACTCATTAGCTGTATGATCTTAGGCAAATTGTTATTTTTTTAAGGATTTACTTTTATTTGTTTGAAAGACAGAGTTAGAGAGATGGAGAGACAGAGAGAGAGAAAAAGAAATCTTCCATCCACTGTTTTATCTCCCCAAATGGTCACAATGGTCAGGGCTGGGCCAGACTGAAGCCAGGAGCTTCTTCTGGGTCTCCCACGTTGGTACGTGGATCCAAGAACTTGGGCTATCCTCTGCTGCTTTCCCAGGACATTAGCAGGAAGCTGAATTGAAGTAGAGAAGCTATGACTCAAACTGGCACCCATATGGGAAGCTGGCATGGCAGGTGGTGCTTTACCTGCTACTCCACAATGCTGACCCCTGATCTTGAGCAGGTTCATTTATCTCTTTGTGCTTGCTTCTTTCTGTAAAATCTGAGTAACAGTAAAAATCTGTCTTATGGTGTTGTGCATGTAAAACAGTACCGGATACATAGTAAGAGCTTTGTTAGGATTTAGGTATCTTTATGACTTGTCATGTTTATAGCAATTAAGGGAGAGTCGTTGGGAGTAGGAGGAAACTATGGAATTGTCTATAAGTGCTATTGAGAATTTCTTGGCCAAAGTGAAGGACACAGTTCCTAAAAGTGTTTTATGCATATTCTTTAATTCCACTAAGAATAAAGTTAAAAAACACTCAAAACTAAGTCATAGGTTTAGAGTATATTTAAAGCTGGTAAAGCAAAAAAAAAAAAAAAATTACAAAGTAATTGCTATAAAAACCAATACAGCAGCTACCTTTAAGGGGTGAGAGGAAAGAAGTTGTGAATGGGAAGGATTGGGCAAGCAATTGTTCAATTGTTTCAGCTGTATTTCTTTGTGCTTACTTTTTGGAGGTATAACATGCTACTTGTATATCTTGTTAACTTAGTTCTCTAGTTGATAAAGACTAAGTTGTTAGCATTATTACCCCATTTCTGCTCATTTCTTGCTACTGTGGTTAAATTAGAAGTCAGTGCTTCCACTGTTATGACCATGCAGATGTTCACTGCTGAACCAATAGTGCTCTGTTGGTGTTACTCACTTTATTTTTCTTGGAAGGAATAATGGCCCATTTGTTTAATTTGCCTGCTTCTTGAGTTTTTATAAAACTTCCCTGGAGATTTCAGACATTGCAAGGTATACAGAATAGTATACTAAACTTCCATCACCGAACATGATCAACATGTAGACAGTGAGGCCCCTTTTATACTTGTGTTACTTGACCCTTTTCTATTCCTTAATTATCTACTAATAAAAATTGTTTACAAAGTCTGAATTCACCAAAGCAGCGGGCAGACAGCCCAAATGTTTATGCCCCTGCCACCCACGTGGGAGATCAGGATAAAGCTCCTGGCTTCAGCCTGGCCAAGTCCTGGGCTCTTGAGCCACTTGGGGCATGAACCACCAGATGGAAGACCTGTCTCTCCCTCTCACTCTATAACTGCATTTCAAATAAATAAATCTTTAAAAAGAACTTGAATGGTTAATAGTTGTTCCATATTTTTTCTCTAATATTTATTTATTTGAGATGCAGAGAGACAGATGACAAACTGAAAGCAAGTTCCCAGCCACTGGTCCATTCCCAAAATTCCTGCAATGGCTGGGCCTAGGTCAGGCCAAAACCAGGAGCAAGGAACTCAATCCAAATTTCCCATGTGGGTGTCAGGTACTCAAGTATTTGAGCTATCACCCGCTGCCTCTCAGCACCTCCATTAGTAGGAAGCCAGAACGGTGACTGGGACTGTACTCTGATATGAGATGTGGGCATCTTAATCATCTTAACTGCGAGGCTAAATGCCAAACTCATTTTTCAGATTTTAACCAAACATTACACACTTCCAATTATCTGAATGTATCCGATTTTTCAAAAATAATTTATTTCTGGAACTGGTATTGTGGTGCAGTGGGTTAAGTACCATCTGTAGCACCAGCATCTCATATGGTAATTCTGCCTTTCAAAAAAATAAAATTTAAATCTTAAAAATAAAGAAAAATTTACACACACAGATTATAAGAATTACTAATGTTGGGGCCGGCGCTGTGGCGCAGCAGGTTAAAGCCCTTACAGAGAGAGGTAGAGATAGAGAGAGAGGTCTTCCATCCACTGTTTCACTCCCCAGATGGCCACAACGGCCAGAGCTGGGCTGATCTGAAGCCAGGGGCCAGGAGCTTCTTTCTGGTCTCCTACGTGGGTGCAGGGGCCCAAGCATTTGGGCCATCTACTGCTTTCCCAGGCCTTCAGCAGGGAGCTTGATTGGAAGTGGAGCAGCTGGGATTTGAACCGGTGCTCAAATGGAATACCGGCACTGCAGGCGGTGGCTTTACCCACTCAGTCACAGCACCGGCACCTTAACTGATAGATTCTAAATATGCCTCAAGAACATAACTAAAAATTTGAGAAACAAGTAATCCTTAGAGAATTGTAAAAAATTTAATGTTTTCTAAATATATTCTATATGTTTAATGCTTCAATATAAACAAGATTCAAGATAACTTTTGTGTTTTGTAGAGTAAGTATGCATGTTTGATTTAGGCAGTAAAGTAAGTTATTAGAAAAATAGTAGAAGCTAGTTGTTTTGTGGATTTCAAAATAGTGACACATCAGCTATGATTCAAAACCTGCTGTCAAGGTCATATTTAACATTCTTCCCTGTGTGACATGTGACATTCCTCCTTTCTCATAACACTAGAATTTACTACTCTCAGAGGTCTGGTAGACTTTCCTCCTGTAAACTTGTCATTAAATAACGTTAATGACAGTTTTTAGTGTATGAAGCAATTTCCTTGTTATATTTTACAGTATTAATTTTTTCTAATTCATTTATTGATAAATTATGAGATAGTGTCCCTTGAAATGATATTGATGTTTTGTCTCAAGTTTTTAAAATTAGCCAACAATTTTACTTTAATTTATCTTAATACTTTCTAATAATGCACTAAATTTTAAACTCAGCTCCTTGAAAATTGTGGAATGAGCAGAATGATGAGATACTGAAGCAAAGAATTTTATTAAATCAGTAAAGAGGTTCCTATATATGTGTTTACATTTATATTTGCCTAGTTTATCTTTTTTTAAGTTTTTAAGATAACATTTATTTTCACTGAGCTGGATTCTCCTGTCAGTTATTTTTATTTGAAAGGCAGAGTTACAGAGAGGCAGAGAGAGAGAGAGGTTTTCCATCCACTGGTGCACTCCCCAGAGAGAGAGAGAGAGGTCTTCCATCCACTGGTTCACTCCCCAGATGGCCACAACAGCTGGAGCTGCACCATCTGAAGCCAGGAGCCTGCACCTTTTTCCAGATCTCCCACGCGAGTGCAGAGCCCCAAATACTTGGGCCATCTTCCACTGCTTTCCTAGGCCTTAGCCAATAGCTGGATCAGAAGTAGAGAAGCCAGGACTCAAACTGGTAGCTATATGGGATGCCAGCATTGAGGCGGTGGCCTTACCAGCTGTGCTGCATCGCTGGCCCCACCTAGTGTACCTTACAGTTGGAAGAAAAGTAAATTCTTTAAATTTCTTATGCACTTAAATGGGGAAGTTGAAGTATTGGAGATTGATGTTTTAGCTAATATCTTCAACTATACCCTCTTTTCTTATCTGATGATTGGTTTACTTGTTTGAGTTACAGAGAGAGACAGATCTAACTTCTGTTGGTTCACTCCCTAAATGGCTGCAATGGTTTGGGCTGGGCCAGGGCCAAGAGCCAGGAGCTTCTTCTGAGTTTCCCATGTGATTGGTAGGGCCCCATGTACTTGGGCCATCTTCCACTGCTTTTCCCAGGCCATTAGCAGGAGCTGGATCAGAAGTGGAGTAGCCAGCACTCCAACAGGCACCTTAATGAGAAGGTGGCAACTATACCTGCTATGCCACAATACTACCAGCCTTAACCTTATTTTAACGAATATTATTTGTTGCCTGTGATAAAATTTGAACTTTCAGGGCTGCTACTGTGGCATAAAGGGTAAAGCTGCTGCATCCCATTTGGATGCCAGTTCGAGTCCCGGCTGCTCTGCTTCTGATCCAGCTCCCTGCTAATGCACCTGGGAAAGCAGCGGAAGATGGCACAAGTGCTTGGGCACCTGCACCCACATGGGAAACCAGGTAGAAGCCTCTGGCTTTTGGCTTTGGACCTGCCCGATTCCAGCTGTTGCAGCCATTTGGGGAGTGAACTAGCAGATGAAGATTTCTCTCTGCCTCTCCCTCTCTCTCTCTGTAACTCTCTTTTTTAAAGATTTATTTATTTATTTATTTGAAAGAATTACACAGAGAAAGAGAGGTCTTCCATCCCCTGGTTTACTCCCGCATTGGCTGTAACAGTTGGAGCCAGGAGTTTCCTCCGGGTCTCCAATGCGGGTGCAGGGGCTCAAGGACTTGGGCCATCATATACTGCTTTCCCAGGCCATAGCAGAGAGCTGAATAGGAAGTAGAGCAGCTGGGACTCAAACTGGCACCCAGGTGGGATGCAGGCACTGCAGGCGGTGGCTTTACCACTATGCCACAGCACCAACCCCAACTCTATCTTTCAAATAAATCTTTGAAAAAAATAAAGTTTTCAAGCAAAAGTTAGAATTTTGAAGAATAGTATCTGCCATCATGAGCTGGACAGCTTCCCAGTGCACTTTGAAAGATTTTTCAGATGAAATTAGTGGTAATATTAATGATTTTTTTTTTTAACAAAAAGATTTATTTACTTACTTGAGAGGCAGAGTTACAGAGAGAGAGAGGTCTTCCATCTGCTAGTTCTTTCCCCAGATGGCTACAGTAGCCGGAGCTGGGTTGATCTGAAGCCAGGAGCTTCTTCCTGGTCTCCCACGCGGGTCCAGGGTCCCACACACTTGGGTCATCTTCTACTTCTTTCCTAGGCCGTAGCAGAGAGCTGGATGGAAGTGGAGCAGCCAAGACTCGAACCAGCACCCATATGGGATGCCGGCACTGCAGGCGGCAGCTTTTACCCACTACACCACAGCGTCAGCCCCTAGATTATTGGATTTTAATTCAAATAACCATTGGTACATTTTTGGATTCCACAAACCTTTAAGAAACTACATTTGTTGATTTTTGGTGTAACGTAAAAGGCATATCCATAACTTCTTGAAAAACCTATTAAAATACTCATCCCTCTCCACTACATGTCTGACTCAGCCTGGATTTTCTTCACACAACATACAAGCATTATAATAAGTGGAATGCAAAAACAATTAAGAGAATGTTTATTCTGTTAAATGCCAGATGTTAAAAAGATTTGCGGTATAAAACAGTGCCATTCTTAACATTTGGCAATGGGGGGGTATATAGTAATTTTCATATGAAAAGTGTGTGGGTTTATTATTTTACAATGAATATCTCTTTGGTATCCTCAGATTTAAGAGCATGAGAGTATTCTGCCATCCAGACAGTGTGACACCTGTTGATTTAGTGTGTCAATAAATTTTAGTTTACTAATAATGCTGTAGAAGAGCCTCTGGGCCAGCTCTGTGAATCAGAAGGTTGAGCTATCACCTGCAACATCAGGTAATGAAGTGAGTGCCAATTGGAGTCCTGGCTGCTATCTCAAGTAGCTTAAGTTGGCCCCTGACACCCACCTCGGGGACGGGCATGGCGTGCCAGGCCTCAGCTGTTGAGGCTGTTTGGGGCATGAACCAGCAGATAACTCTGCCTTTCAAATAAATAAGTCTGTAAAAAAACAGGAGTCTTTGAACCACAAGATAAATGTGATAAAAGTGGTTTCTGTCTTGAGATTAGTTCAGTCCACTCCATTGCTGTTTTTTAGATACCTAATCAGATTTCCCTTAATGTCTTTCATCAGGTGAAGGAAGGATACCTTTAGGACTCTTAAAATTTACCTTTCCCTTACAAAGATTATATATGAGTAAACATAGTTGCCAAATGCTTTGTCTCTAAAGATTTTTTTTGTGCTTTTCCCACAAAGTGTCTGCTGAGATAAAAGTATCTGTAACACTTTATGTAGGATTTACTAAACTCTTCTGAGCCTAGTTTGGTGACATTTCTAGCTTAGCTGCCTGGTCATTAGAGGTAAATTGGTGACCTTGACAGTTGTTTTGTTTCAGTCCTAACATGTAGCGGTTCATTGTGTTGTCTGTTCTTGAAGAAAGGCTTTAAATTGTTACAGTGGCTGTTTCCTAACTCTTAACTACTAGAAAGGAATAAAGGAAAAAATATTGTTCTTTTTCTGTAAATCTTATTGGAATACAACAGAGTTCAATTTTAATAGAGAATATTTTTATTTATTTGACAGGTAGAGTTATAGACAGTGTGAGAGAGAAACAGAGAGAAAGGCCTTCCTTCCGTTGGTTCACCCCCCAAATGGCCGCCACGGCCGGCACTGAGCCAATCCAAAGTCAGGAGCCAGGTGCTTTTTTCTGGTCTCCCATGTGGGTGCAGGAGCCCAAGCATCTGGGCCATCCTCCACTGTTCTCCCAGGCCACAGCAGAGAGCTGGATTGGAAGAGGAGCAACTGGGACTAGAACCTGCGCCCATTTGGGATGCCGGTGCCACAAGACGGAGGATTAACCAAGTGAGCCACGGCACTGACCCCTCAATTTTAAAGTTGTTGAATTTCCCATTATAAGTATGTAGTATTGGGGCTGGCGCTGTGGTGCAGCAGGTTAATGCCCTGGCCTGAATGCTGGCATCCCATATGGCCACCGGTTCAAGACCCGGCTGCTCCACTTAGAATGCAGCTCTCTGCTATGGCCTGGGAAAGCAGAAGAAGATGGTCTGAGCCCTTGGACCCCTGCACCCGCGTGGGAGACCCGGAAGAAGCTACAGGCTCCTGACTTTGGATCAGCGCAGCTCTGGCCCTTGCAGCTAATTGGAGAGTGAACCATCGGATGGAAGACCTCTCTCTCTCTCTCTGCCTCTCCTCTCTCTCTGTAACTCTGACTTTCAAATAAAAATAAAATAAATCTTAAAAAAAAGTTGCCAGAAAAAAAAATAAGTATGTATTATCTACTATTGCTTAATATTTTCAATATTTTTATGTCTGTTTACCTTTTAAAGGTTTTGTTTAACTCTTTGAGACTTTTTAAATATGCTACACCAATTTTACATCCAGGTATATACATTGAGTACATTAGAACAGCTAATTTTTAAAAATTAATATGAATGGCTTTGATTGATACTTAGCCATAGTTGATTAAAATTTCATCTAGATTTTTGATCTTAGCACTTGTGAACTCTGTGGCAAATAACTGAATACTTTTGTATGCTACCAGACCAAGAATTATACATACTCTTTTTACTTCAGTTTCTATTGGTTCAGACCTCTTTGAATTTTCAAGTATCAGCTGAGGCTTTTTCTTCTAAAGTCTGTGAGTGATTATTTATTTGTTTTAAAGATTTCTACTTATTTGAGAGAGAGAGTTACAGACAGAAAGGTCTTCCCATCTGCTGGTTCACTCTCCAAAAGGCCGCAATGTCCAGAGCTAGGCCAATCCAAAGCCAGGAGCTAGGAGCTTCTTCCTGGTATCCCACGCGGGTTCAGGGGCCCAAACACTTGGGCCATCTTCTGCTGCTTTCCCAGGCCATAACAGAGAACTGGTTTGGAAGAGGAATAGCCAGGAATTGAATCAGCACCGATGTGGGATGTTGGCACCTCAGGCGGAGGCTTAGCCCACTATGCCACAGTGCCAGCCCCGAGTGATCTTTTATTGAGTTGAGGGGTTTTATGGACCAGAGGTCGTTTATAAAGCATCTGCTTTGGTCCATAGTTTTGTCTCTATTTGCTGACTGAACCTTTTTTTTTTTTTTTTTAAAGGATTCTAAATTTGGCAGAATCAAGGATATTTTGTAATGCGGCGCCACGGCTCACTAGGCTAATCCTCTGCCTTGCGGCGCCGGCACACCGGGTTCTAGTCCCAGTCGGGGCGCTGGATTCTGACCCGGTTGCCCCTCTTCCAGGCCAGCTCTCTGCTGTGGCCAGGGAGTGCAGTGGAGGATGGCCCAAGTGCTTGGGCCCTGCACCCCATGGGAGACCAGAAGTACTGGCTCCTGCCATCGGATCAGCGTGGTGCGGCGGCCATTGGAGGGTGAACCAACAGCAAAGGAAAACCTTTCTCTCTGTCTCTCTCTCTCTCACTGTCCACTCTGCCTGTCAAAAAAACAAACAAACAAACAAAAAAAAACAACCAAGGATATTTTGTGTGATAATGACAGGTTTTAGACTATTAAGAGGGCATTCATAAGAATCTTGTTGTTGCTGATAGAATGTTAAGGGATGACTATTCTAATATATCAGACTTGACAGATTTGCTATGTTCCCACTCCCCTATCGACTCCCCCCATCCCCCAGTGAAAAAGCTGTTATCTCTCCTGGGTAAAAATATTTGGATTTTGAGTCAGTTGCTTGTTTTATACTTTATTCAGAGGGGATCTAAATTCTTAAGTAGTCTGTATTAAGACAGAAACTAGAGTAGAGTAGATGGCAAAATTTTTAAAATTTCCTGAAGATTGGTAACAAGCTTAGATTATGAACAGTTAATTTTTAGAGCCTGCCATTGTAGATTTATTGTAGGTATGCCCTACATGAAATGAAAAATAGGAACTTTTTGTTATTACCCTGTACTTATTTTTTTCCAGCCTACTACAAGATGAGTTGTATTGGCCCTAGCGTAGATGACTTTCTAAGGTGGCATAGAATAATCTTTATTTTATTTTATTTTTTAAAAAAAAGAGTTATTTTTTTAAAAGGCAGAGATACAGAAAGAGAGAGAGAGGGGTCTTCCATCTACTAGTTCACTCCCCAAATGGCCACAACAGCTGGGGCTGGGCCGATCCAAAGCCAGGAGCCAGGAGCCTCTTCCTGGTCTCCCACGTGGGTGCAGGGAAGCAAGCACTTGCACCATCTTCCACTCCTTTCCCAGGTGCATTAGCAGAGAGCTGGATCGGAAGTGGAGCATCCAGGACTTGAACCGGTACCCATATGAGATGCCAGCCCTGTAGGCAGAGGCCTAGCCTTCTGCACCACAACACTGGCCCCAAGAAAAATCTTTAATATTTTTTGTTGATTAATAAAATGTAAAATCTTTATTTAAAGTATAGGTTTTTCAGGCAGTAAATAGTTTCTGTCAAGTTCTTTATTTGGGATACAGCATGCAAAAAAATGGTTGTGATAGGAATTTGGTAGCAGCAGAGGGATTGCTTACTACCAGGTTATTTCCCCCTTGACATGAGAAATATATATATTTTTTTTGACAGGCAGAGTGGACAGTGAGAGAGAGACAGAGAGAAAGGTCTTCCTTTGCCGTTGGTTCACCCTCCAATGGCTGCCGCGGCCGGCGCACTGCGCTGATCCGATGGCAGGAGCCAGGTGCTTATCCTGGTCTCCCATGGGGTGCAGGGCCCAAGCACTTGGGCCATCCTCCACTGCACTCCTGGGCCACAGCAGAGAGCTGGCCTGGAAGAGGGGCAACCGGGACAGAATCTGGCACCCCAACCGGGACTAGAACCCGGTGTGCTGGCGCCGCAAGGCGGAGGATTAGCCTAGTGAGCCGTGGCGCCGGCCGAGAAATATTGTTTTTATTAAAAGGCAGAGAGAAAGCTAGATCTCCAATCTGCTGGTTCACAGATACCTGCAACAGATGGTGCTGGGCCAGACAAGAACAAGGAGCTACTAACTGGGTTTCCTGTGGGTAACAAGGACTCAACTATTTTAGTCATTGCCTGCTGCCTCCCAGAGTGTGCAGCAGCTGAAAACTGCAGTTGGAAATAGCCAGGAGTCATACCCAGATCCTGAGGTCATGATGTGGATATCTCAAGTGATGTCTTAATAGCTGGGTGAAATGCTTACCCCTGAGAAATATTTATATTTTTCTAGCAATAGAACCAGTTCTTCAAGTGAAGTATTTTTAGCTCTTAATATTGTATGTCTTTTAATTTTTTTTTTTATTTTATTTGAGAGGTAGAGTGACAGGGAATGAGGGAGGGAGATCTCTTCCATCTGCTGGTTCACTCCCCAAATGCCCACAACAGCCAGAGCTAGGTCAGGCTGAAGCTGGGAGCTAGGAACTCTATCCAAATCTACCACATAGGTGGCAGGAACTCAAATACTCAGACCAATATCCACTGGCTCAAAGGTTCCACATTAAAAAGATGTTGGATTAGAAGTAGCCAAACATTTTGATATGGGATGTCGGTGTCTCAAGTGATGACTTAAGCTGATGTGCTTTAACACCCATCCCTATGCATTTTAACATAACATAAAATTATCATCCTAATTAATACTTTTAAGGTGTACAGTGCAGGGCCTGGCATTGTGGTATAGCAGGTAAAGCCACTGCCTGTGACATTGGCATCCCATATGGGTGCTGGTTCAAGTCCTGGCTGCTTCATTTCTGATCGAGCTCCCTGCTAATGTGCCTGAGAAAGCAGCTGAAAATGGCCCAAATACTTGGGTCCCTCCCACTCAGTGGGAGACCCAAATAAAGTTCCTGGCTTCAGAATGGCCCAGCCCCAGCTGTTGGGATCATTTGGGGAGTGAACTGTGATTGGAAAGTCTTTCTGTCTTGTCCCTCTTTCTGTAGCTCTACCTTTCAAATAAAAGTAGACTTGCAGTCTTTGTGACTGACAACATAACTGTGAACAGGATTTGCTTCCTTTTGGGAGATGAAGAGTATTCCATTGTTTGTATATACCATATTTTATTTACCTGCTAGTCCTTTTTTCTACATTTGTATTGCTTCTACCTTTTAGCGAGTTTGTTGCTAAGCCATATATGTAAGTGTGTATTTCTGGATGTTGGAAGGAATAGGTAAGTACTTTCTGTAAGCAATTTGGGGGTGACAGGAAACTAGGCAAACATAAAAGTATCAAATTAGAGGGTATTAAAGTATAGAATTGTTACTTCTGAGAAAAATTTCCCAGGTTAACTGTTTGAAAACTAAAACCAGCTTATTTTGTAGGTTGTTTCAGAATGGAATTGGGCAAAAATCAAAAGTTTTGACCAAAGTTTCACCTCATTTGTTTTGCAGTTTATTGTTTAAAATAAGAAAATCCTGGGAGTTTTATGTCACATTCCATTACTGTGAAGTTCTTTATGTCTGCAATGAAGACAGCCAGTGCATTGTTTCATTTATATTTTAGTTAACAAAAACAGGAAAGTTTGATAAGTGTATTGCATTTCTTACAGTGGCCTTTTGAGACATCATTTTATAGAGGAGCACACTGAAACTCAAAAGTCACTGAGCAGTGTTAACCCATGGTTATATATGAATTAGTAAAACTATTCTGCCTGCTTCTTTTTAGGCTCCTGAATTTCCACCCTGATGGTTCAATTGAATCTCTCTCCCTCTCTCTTAAGTATTTGTTTATTTGAAAAGCAGACAGGCCGGCGCTGGCACCCCGGGTTCTAGTTCCGGTCGGGGCACCGGATTCTGTCCTGGTTGCTCCTCTTCCAGTCTAGCTCTCTGCTGTGGCCCGGGAAGGCAGTGGAGGAAGGCCCAGGTCCTTGGGCCCTGCATCCGCATGGGAGACCAGGAGAAGCGCCTGGCTCCTGGCTTCAGATCAGCGGGGTGCATTGAGGGGTGAACCAGCGGAAAAAGGAAGACCTTTCTCTCTGTCTCTCTCTCTCACTGTCCACTCTGCCTGTCAAAAAAAAAAAAAAAAAAAAAAAAAAGCAGACAAACATATCTCCCATCTGCTGATTGATACCCAAATTCCCATCACAGGTGAGGCTGAGCCAGGCTGAAGCCAAAGCCAGGGTCCCAGAACTCTTCTTCAGGTCTCTCAAGTGGGTAACAGAGACTCAAGTACTTGAACCATTTCTTACTGCCTACAAGAGTGCACATTAGCAGGAAATTGGACTGGGAGCAGCGTGGGGACTCACTACCACAACACCAACCTTGTTGGCACAGTTTTTAAAAATATTTCTGGGGGGCCAGAGTTGTGGCATAAACTCTGCCTGTGTTGCTGGCATCCTGTACCAGAGTGCTGGTTTGTGTTCCAGCTGTTCTGCTTCCAGTTAAACTCCCTGCTAATATGCCTGGGGAAAGCTGCAAGCAGGTGGCCCAAGTACTTGGGTTCCTGCCGCCCATGTGGGAAACCTGCATGGAGTTCCTGGCTCCTGGCTTTAGCCTGACCCAGCCTTGGCTGTTGCAACCATTTGAGGAGTGAACCTCTATGTGGAAGATCAGTTGCCCTCTCTGTTTCTCTTTCTCTCCCTCCTATCCCTCTGCCTTTCAAGTAAATCTTTAATATATATATATATATATATATATATATATATATATATATATATATATATATTAGGTTGTACCATGAAACTTCAGTTATTCAACCACAATTCAACAAGTATATGCTGAGTGCTCACTGCAGTGGGGAATGTGAAGGAAATAGAAGACATGGTTCCATTATTTCAGTTTTATTGACATGACTCTTTTCCTTTTTTTTTTAAGATTTATTCTATTTTAGTTGAAAGTGTTACACAAAGAGAGAAGGATGCTGGCACTGGAGGTGGCGGCTTTACCCACTAAGCCACAGCGCCGCCACCACCCCATTGGTTTTTGACCTTGGTTCTGTGAGATCTATGCCTAATTCCCTGTAAAAAATTTTATAGTCATGCTGGAATGTAAGCAATAAATTATTTTCCCTTTCCCATGATATTGCCATAGGGCTATAGTATAATGATTCCTTAGTTACTTCTTGGGGTTAAATGAAAAAAAAAAATCACACATTAGAAGTCTAACATCCATGCTTTCAAATGGTTGTCAATTGTAGTTTACCAGTGAATATCACAGCTCTGTACATTTCTGTGGATGAATGTTTACCATAGCTAATGAACTTTAATGTTTATTTAAAAATTTTTAAAGTTAATATGAAAAGCTCAGGCACACAACAGGTATAGATCTTACATCTGCCATTCACTCCCCAAACAGGCAAGGCCGAAGCTGCCTAGAACTCCATTCTAGAATCCCCATGGAGTGGTAGAAACCTGTTTCCCTGAGCCATCTATCCAGTGTCCCCTAGGGTGTGCATTAGCAGAAGCTGGCAATTGGGATCAGAGTCAAGACTTGAGATCCAGAGAGAGAGAGTGTCTGCCATGCTGGTGCACTCCCTAGATGGCTGCAACAGCCAGGTCTAAACCAGACTGAAGCCAGGAGCTTCATCTGTGTCTCCCACATGGGTCACAGGGGCCTGAACACTTGGACCATCTTCTGCTTTTCCTAGGGCATTAGCAGGGAGCTGGATCCAAAGTGAAGCAGCTAAGACACGAACCAACACCCATATTGGATGCCAGTGTTACAGCCAGAGGCTTTGCCCACTATGCCACAATACCTGTCCCTAAGCCATGTCTTAACTGTCATGTCAAATACCCACTCTAACACTGCTATTCAAACCTCAAAAGCAGCTTTGCGTTAAGGGGTGGACATTTGGCATACTGGTTAAGGGGCTGCTTATGACATCCACATACCATATTTGAGTGACTGGGTTCAAGTCCAGGCTGTACTTAAGATTTCAGCTGTCTACCAGTGTGCAACCTGGGAGGCACCAGGTGATGGCTCCAGTATTTGGGTCTCTGCCACCCATGTTGGAGATCTGGATGAGTTCCTGGCCTCTGGCTTCAGTCCTGGCCAACATTGGCTATTGTGTGCGTTTGGGGAGTGAACCTGGAAATGGAAAATCTGTTTCTTTCTCTATCTTTCTGTACTTTTCAAATAAATATAAATAAATTAATTTTTAAAAGGCTGTTCAGTGTGGGCCCGCGTTGTGGTACTGTAGTTGGTAAAGCCGCCACCTGCAATGCCGGCATCCCATATGGGTGCTCAAGTTCTGGCTTCTCCATTTCAGGTCCAGCTCCCTGCTAATGGGCTTGGGAAAGCAGCAGAAGATGGCCCAAGTGCTTGGGCCGCTATACTTACTTGGGAGACCTGGATGAAGGTCCTGGCTCCTGGCTTTGGCCTGGCCCAGCTCTGGCTGTTGGGGCCATTTGAGGAGTGAACAAAATGAATAGATTTGTCTGTGTCTCTTCTCTGTCTGTAAATTTGCCTTTCAAATAAATAAAGCTAAATCTTTAAAAAAAAATGTTCGTAAACACATGGACCCATTTGTTCACATGTCTACCATCTCTAATTCTCAACTTAGCTTCTTGGGAATTTTGTTGACATTCTTTAAAAACCCAAATGTCAAGATTTGTATACTAATGGGTTGATGAGAATAAATCTTTATTCGATTCTTTCTGTCCATTGATTTATTGTAAGAATTTTTATTTTTTAAAGGAAAAATAACTTTGCATTTATAACCATGAAGTGTCTGCTAAATTTTTTGTGGTTGAAAAAAAGATTGATTTATTTGAAAGGCAGAATGAATTACACGTTCTAGCTGGGTAAAGTTATAGAAGGGAGCCGGCACTGTGGTGTAGCAAAAAAAGCCACTGTCTGTACTGCTGTCATCCCATATGAGTGCCAGTTCGAGTCCCAGCTGCTCCATTTCTGATCCACCTCTCTGCTATGGCCCGGGAAAGCAGTAGAAGATGATCCAGAGAAGAAATAATTTGGGTGTATAGTACATGGGAAGGGTTTTTTATTGTAGTCATTTTTGGAGGGGATAACAGAGGAAGGCAGAGAGTACAGAAACATTGTGTGCTTGTTTTTGTCATCTGTAAAGATAGATAATAGTACTTGTTATTCAAAAGATTTGAAAAAGATAATATGTACATGTAGTTTGGAAAAATGCTAAGGACTCAGAATTTGGTTGGTGCAGTTATTTAGCAATCAATTAACAAAATTGCAGATAGGCAATTAACAGATAACTAAAAACCTTTTGCAGTCCACAGATCAAGATTAACTAGTTTCTGGACACATTATAAGTATGTGACTAACTTGTTAAACTTGGTTTAGGAGTTTGGAAAAGCCAGCAGGAGAAGCTTGGTTTCATAGTTTCATCAAAAGTGGAGTTAGGCTAGGGTCTGGCACTTTGACTGTAAATTTGATGAATTTAAAATTAATGTCTGGCAATAAAATTTCAAGTGGGATCTTGTCTGGTTTCCCTTTTCTCAGGTTCCTTCAGTGTGTGGTTATTTTGTGTATTGTTATACTCAGCCTTTCCTCTTTTTTTTTTTATTTTTTTTTTTTTTTATTTTTTTTTTTTTGACAGGCAGAGTGGACAGTGAGAGAGAGAGACAGAGAGAAAGGTCTTCCTTTTGCCGTTGGTTCACCCTCCAATGGCCGCCGCGGCCAGCGCGCTGCGGCCGGCGCACCGCGCTGATCCGATGGCAGGAGCCAGGAGCCAGGTACTTTTCCTGGTCTCCCATGGGGTGCAGGGCCCAAGCACCTGGGCCATCCTCCACTGCACTCCCTGGCCACAGCAGAGGGCTGGCCTGGAAGAGGGGCAACCGGGACAGAATCCAGCGCCCCGACCGGGACTAGAACCCGGTGTGCCGGCGCCGCTAGGCGGAGGATTAGCCTAGTGAGCCGCGGCGCCGGCCCAGCCTTTCCTCTTAAGAGTAATGTATTTGGGCAGGGGTGGGGTGCAAATTGAATACATACTGGGTTTAAAAGCATCTTCCACCTTGCAGGTAAGGAGCCTGTACAGGTGCTCAGGAAAACTTAGAAATACAGACCCTTAAGTGCTGAGGCTCTCATATGCCCTGTTCTTAACTTCTCTTGCAACTGAAGGTAACATTATAAATACGGCCTTCTTTTACTTTATATTTTCTCTTTACCCTCTTTCCTCTATTCATCTGTTTGTATTGTGATTCCAGCCTTCTCCAGAACCTAGAGTAAGCTGATGATATATTTAGAACCCTTAAAAATTCTACAGGATTCTGAAGAGAATCAAAAGCAAATTTAATTTTATTAGTGAAACACCTTCTTAGAAGCTTTGTACAGTTAAAAGAGCAGTTCGCATCATAACCACCACAGATTAGCTGTCTGTAATTGTTGAGTTAAATTTGTGCTTACATTTCAAATTTAACTCAGGCCAGGATCTTACTATGTTTGCAAAGATTAGCTTTTATTATTAACATGCCTTTTAAAGTAGATTGTAGTTCAGTGTTGGAAAAGTATGAATTTAAGAAGTGAAACCTGAACTCCTTCATCAGAAGTAACCTTCAAATTTTTTTTAAAGATTTATTTATTGGGGCTGGTGCTGTAGTATAGCTAAGCCTCCACCTACGGTGCTGCCATCCCTTATGGGCCCTGGTTCATGTCCCAGCTGCTCCTCTTCCAATCCAGCTCTCTCCTGTGGCCTGAGAAAGAAGCAGAAGGTGGCCCAAGTGCTTTTTGTTCCCTGCACCCATGTGGGAGACCCAGAAGTTCCTGGGTTCGGATCTACAAAGCTCCAGCTGTTGCAGCCATTTGGGGAGTGAACCAGTGGTATGGAAGACCTCTCTCTCTGTCCTTCCTTCTCTCTGGGCATAACTCTGCCTCTCAAGTAAATAAATATTTACTTAAGAGACAGTTACACAGATAGAAGGGTCTTCCATCTGCTAGTTCACCCCCCAAGTGGCTGCAACAGTTAGGCTGGTGCCTATCCAAAGCCAAGAGCCAGAAGCTTCTTTTTGGTCTCAGACGTGGATGCAGAAGCCGAAGGACTTGGGCATCCTCCACTGCTTTCCCAGGCACACTAGCAGGGAGCTGTATCAGAAATGGAACAGCTGGGACTCAAACTGGTGCATACATGGGACGCTGGCACTGCAGGTGGCGGCGTTACCTGCTACGTATGCCACAGCGTCAGCCCTCATTTAGAAATAGGAAACGCAATTAGTTGAGAACTTAGAATGCACCCATGTGGGAGACCCGGCGTAGCTCTGGCTGTTACGGCCAGTTGGAGAGTGAACCAACAGATAAAAGTCTTCTCTCTCTCTCTCTCTCTCTCTCTCTCTCTGCCTCTCCTTCTCTCTGTGTGTAACTCTGACTTTCAAATAAATAAATACATCTTCAAAAAAAAGACTATTTTATTGTATATAGACCATATTTTATTTATTCGTTGATCCTGTTGATGCACATTTGGATTGCTTCCACTTTTTGACTGTTTGACTAGCGCTGGTAACATTTATATTGAAGTATCTTTTCAAGTCCCGTGCTTTGAATTCTTTCTTGTATGTACCCAGAAGTGTAGCTAGTAGATCATGTATTAATTATATCTTTAATTTTTTTAAGAACACCCATACTGTTGTCTGTAGTTGCTGAACTAGTTTACATTTCATCAGCAAAGCATAAGGTTTGCAATTTCTCCACATTTTCACTAATTCTTATCTGATATTTTAAAAAAATAATAGCTGTCCTGGGGCTAGTATTGTGGTGCAGCAGTAAAGCCACCACCCACAACACCAGCATCCTGTATCAGTGCCGGTTTGAGTCCTGGTTGCTCCAGTTCCAAGCCAACTCCCTGTTAATGGCCTGGGAAAAGCGATGGAGGATGGCCCAAGTGTTTGTGTCCTGCCTTCCACTTAGGAGACCGGGAAGAAGTTTCTGGCTCCTGGCTTTGACCTGGCCCAGCTCTAGCAATTGCAGTCATTTGGGGGAGTGAACCAATGGTTGGAAGGCCTGCCCCTCTCTCTCTCCCCCTCTGCAACTCTTTCAAATAAATAAATTAGAAAAAAAATTCTGATCCTGCCTTCTGCTAATGAGCATCCTGGGAGGCAGCAGATGCAGGCTCAAGTATTTGATTCCCTGCCACCCATGAGAGAGACTGGTGGATTTCCAGTCTCCTGGCTTCAGCCTGTTCCATCCCTGGCTGTTGTGGGATGTGTTTGGAGAGTGAACCAATGGATAGACAGTCTCTCTTTGTTGTCTTTGTCTCTGTGCCTTTTGAATAATTTATTTTATTTAATAATTTTTTTGGCCATTCATGTAAGTGTTTATTTCCAGGTTTGCTATTTACTCCATGGTAGACTCCATTCGAAAGGGTTTTTCTGTTTCTTCTAAAAATGCCCTCTGGACTTTGTTAGTGATTAAGTCTTCTCCATGAACATAGAATGTCTTTCCATTTGTGTCTTCAGTTTCATTATGTAGTTTTCAGTATAGAAGTCTTTTGCCTCCGTGGGTAACTTTATCCCCAAATACATATTGGCACTTTTAAAATGGAATTGTTCTTAATTTTGTTTTCAGGTTGCTCATTGTTAGTGTATAGAAGTACAACTGATTTTTGTTTGTTGATTTTGCATTCAAATTTGGCAACCTAACAAATGATAGTCTCTTATTGAGGTGGTAAAATGTTTGAAAATATCCTTTCTTTGACAGAGAATGGGTCATGTGGAAATCAGTTGAAATTGGGTTTGTCTCTTTAGACTTGATATGTATCTGTACAGGATAGCTGCTTGTGTGAATGAAGGGCTTGTGCAGCTGGATGTGGTAGCTGTGTGTAATGCTTAATGTGTTTGTGTTAGTACTCTTTAATTCTGTTCCGAGTTTTCGTCAATAGAAGACAAAGAACCACACAGTTCATACCAGAGTATCAGATCAGAGGATTAATTGTTACCCCATTAATTTTTCGCTGATTCTTCCTCTCAAATTCTTTTTGTTAGTATTCTCAGGAGATAGGCTAATGAATTAGGGGGCTAAGGGAATAAAAGAGAAAAAATATGGGATAGGAAAGGGTTTTTATTTTTAATTGTTAAAACAAAAGTGAATATCTGGATTTGTGAGTTAGAATGCTATTGATTTTCTAATATAAGATTTGTTGTCAATTATGTATCATGCACATTCCACATTGCCCAGGCGCCTGCTGCTGAGTGCAATTGTAGAGACTTCCTTGTGCAGCGGTGTGATTATTCAATGTTGCTGTGATTATTCAGTGTTGTTGTGTTTCAGTTTCTTCAATACCGTAGGTATATTGCTGAGGTTTTGGGCTGTGCTAACTGAATTTGAAATTAGTCATATTGCCTTTTCTTTCTTTGTTTCTGTCTGTCTGTCTGTCTTAGAAATCAGCGGACAATTTTTTAAATTGCCATAGTAGAAACCACCCTGGGAATTGATGGTGTAGATTAAAAGACCTTTGTTTTCTGCAACAATAGAATTGAATTATAAGGCTAGGAAAACCAACAAGCATTTCCTGTCACATTTATCAAAACATAGACTTTTAAAGAATAGCAGAGTGCCTTACTTAAACAAATAGCTTTGTTGATTTCCGCTGGAGAATGGTAAATCCAAGCCTGTAGACATGCATTGAATTGACCAACAAACATAATGGGGAGAGTTCAGTGTCCTTGGAAACTCTGGAAGGGTGCCGTAACTAAGCTAAAAAGTTTATCAGGAAACCGTACAAATGAGAAATGTGAAGGAAGTCCTTACTGACTGCCTTAATGTTTTTGTTTTTGTTTTTGTTTTTAAGATCTATTTATTTATCTGAAAGGCAGAGTTACAGCAGAGGCAGAGAGAGAGAGAGAGAGAGAGAGAGAGAACCTCCATCTACTGGTTCACTCCCCAGATGGCCACAAGAGCCAGAGCTGAGCCAATCCGAAGCCAGGAGCATCCTCCAGGTCCGCCATGCAGGGGCCCAAGGACCTGGACCATCCTCCACGGCTCTCCCAGGCTACAGCAGAAAGCTGGATCAGAAGCAGAACAGCAGGGACTCGAACCCCCTTGATGTTTCTTTATGTGATTGAGAAGCCTTGCTGGGAGTAAGTAAGGGGACTTACTTTGAGTAGCCAGAGTTAGAATTGAAGGGTGGTGGACCGTAGGGCAGTTGGTTGATGTGACATTTTGTACTTTGAAACAGGGATTAAAAATGAATGGATTAGAAGTGCAAATTGTGCTTAAAATGCTCCTGTCCCTTTTTGGAGTACCTGAGTCTGATTCCTGGCTCTTGGCTCCTGACTCCCAGCTTTCTGCTGATGCAGTCCCTGGGAGGCACCTTTGGCTTGACCCAGCCCTGGCTGTTGTGGCAGATAGGAGTGATCTCTCTCTGCCTCTTGAATTCAGACACACAGACACACACTTTTTAAAAATGTGACTCAGAATGACTCTTTCCAAATGGAATATGACCAACAGAGGCTTGCGTTTTGCCAGGAGAGACTTAACTATGAAGCATAGAACTGAAACTCTGCTCTGAAGCTGCCTTTGGCCTGCAACACTACTACCTCACCTGGTAATTACTGTTGCTAGTTTGGTAGGAAGCTTCTAAGATGCCCCCAATTATCTCTGGCTTCTGGTATTCAAGTCCTTGTGTATCTACTCCTGTGGAGTGTGGTTGGACTTGGTGACTTGGCTTCTACAAGTGTAGGAAAAGTGATTGCATGTCACTGAGGAGATTGGATTATGAAAAGGATTTGGCTTCCATGTTGGGCTACACTCTTTTCACTTGTTTTGAGGGAAGCCAGCTACCATTTTTATGAGTTTCTCTGTCGAGTTCATGTAATGAGGAATTAGTATATCTGTCAGCAGCCAGTGAAGACCTGATGCTTGGCAACAGTCATGTGCATTGAGCTTGGAATGGATCCTCCTCCAGTATGGCGGCCCTGGCTGACATGTTAACCGAAGCCTTGTGAGAGTTACTGAGCTGGAGGTGGAAGCTAAGTCACACCCAGATTCCTGACCCATAGAAACTGTGAGATAATAAATGTTTGTTGTTAGCTAGTACCTTTGGGGTAATATGTTAGGCAGCAGGAGAACTATGCAGGAAGTAACAGTATAAACCTTTTCCCTCCTTGTTTTGAAAGACTTAAACTTGTCTCTAAACTTGAACCCAACTAAGTTCCCAATATTACATAAACAGACCTTTCTCTTTAAAGGCACATACACAAAATGATAGACACATTGAGATTCAGTAGTGTAAAAGAAGGTGACTGGGGTGAGGAAGTGCTTTCTTTCTTTCCTTTTTAAGGGTTTATTTATTTGAAAGTCAGAGTTACAGAGAGAGGGAGAGACAGATCTTCTGTCCTCTAGTTCACTCCCCAGATGGGGCAAGGTTGAAGCAAGGAACCAGGAGCTTCATCTGGGTCTCCCCCTTGGGTGGCAGGAGTCAAGATACTCAGGCCATCTTCTGCTACTTTCCCAGGACATTAGCAGAGAGCTGGATCAGAAGTGGAGCAGCTGGGACATGAACTGGTGCCCATAAGGGATGCAAGTGTCTCAGGCAACAGCTTACCCATTACGCCACAATGCCAGCCCCAAATTTGTGATTTTTAAGAATATTAATTCTTTTTTTTTTTTTTTTGGACAGGCAGAGTGGATAGTGAGAGAGAGCGACGGAGAGAAAGGTCTTCCTTTGCCGTTGGTTCACCCTCCAATGGCCGCCACGGCTGGCACACTGTGCTGATCCGAAGGCAGGAGCCAGGTGCTTCTCCTGGTCTCCCATGCGGGTGCAGGGCCCAAGCACTTGGGCCATCCTCCACTGCCTTTCCGGGCCACAGCAGAGAGCTGGCCTGGAAGAGGGGCAACCGGGACAGAATCCAGCGCCCCGACCGGGACTAGAACCTGGTGTGCTGGCGCCGCTAGATGGAGGATTAGCCTATTGAGCCACGGCGCCGGCCAAGAATATTAATTCTTTGGAAGCAAATAGCTGTAGAGCTTTAGAAGTATTCCACAACAGAGGGAAAATAAGGTGAAAGTTCTAACAAAACACATAAGAAACAGAACTGATCAAATGTATAATAAAAAAACAAAGCAAAAGATAGAGCAAGCAGATAAAGTTAGACAAACAGTAAAAGTTTCCCTAAGTCAAAGAGCAGATTGGGAGATTCAGAGTATAGCTAACATTTGCTGAATATTCATTATGTGCTGAGTATTTGTCACATCAGAAGTCATTTATGTTCTTTACAACCCCATGTGGTAGGTCCTATTAATATTAATTCTACCGGGACCAGTGCTGTAGCTTAGTAGGTTAGGCCTCCCCCTGCAGTGCAGGCATCCCATAAGGGCACTGGTTTGTGTCCCAGCTTCTCTTCTGATCCAGCTCCCTGCTGGTGGCCTGGGAAAGCAGTGGAAGATGGTGCAAGTGCTTGGGCCCCTGCACCCACTTGAGACACCTGGAGGAGGCTCCTGGGTCCTGGCTTCGGATGGCCCAGCTTCAGCTGTTGCAGCTATTAGGGAAGTGAACCAATGGATGGAGGACCTCTCTCTTCTGTGTCTCCCTCTATCTGTCTGTAGCTCTGCCTCTCAAATAAGTAAATAAATCTTTAAAAAAAACTAATTCTTCTACCAATAATTAAAGTAAATGCCATCAAAACAGATTTATATCTAGGAATAACTTAGTGGGTTTTAAAACTCAAGATAAAGAAATAAATAGAACAGGTATCAAGGCAAGAAGCAGGTTATCTACAAAGGAATGTATTATCAGTTGGTATTGTATGTCTTGCGTAATTAAATGCTAGAACTGCGAGATCCAAAATAGAGACCAATAGGCATGTGAGGCTATTATGTTTAATTAAAATTATAGTTTAAATAAATTCATTTCTTCTTTTGTGCTCTTCACATTGCAGATGCTCAGTAACTATCTGTGAGGTCATGGCTACAATATTAGTGAAGAATAGAACATTTCCATTATTGTAGGAACTTTTATTGGACATTGCTGCACTGTAAAGGATGATAGAGTGGCATCCAGGGAACTCTGAGGAAAAAGCTGTTATAACCTAAAAAATCTTCATCTATGGCAGATACTAATAGGATGCCCTTCAGAAGCCAAATTTCAGACTTCGAGAGCAGTTATTTCACCATAGGCAGAACTACAATACTTTCCTCTTTCCTTCTGGTAACCACAAAATAGTCTAGAAACAATAAGAAAAAATAAGAAACAACAGTTTTAGCCGGCGCCACGGCTCAATAGGCTAATCTTCCGCCTTCAACCGGCACACCTGGTTCTAGTCCTGGTTGGGATGCCAGATTCTGTCCCGGTTGCTCCTCTTCCAGTCCAGCTCTCTTCTGTGGCCTGGAAGTGCAGTGGAGGATGGCCCAAGTGCTTGGGCCCTGCACCCGCATGGGAGACCAGGAGAAGCACCTGGCTCCTGGCTTCGGATCAGTGCGGTGCGGCCACTGGGGGGTGAGCCAATGGAATAGGAAGACCTTTCTCTCTCTCTCTCTCTCTCTCTCTCTCTCCACTCTGCCTGTCAAAAAAAAAAAAAAAAAAAAAAGGAAAAGAAAAGAAGCAACAGTTTTATGACCTCTTTTATTAGAATTACCTAAAATATTTCTGTGTCACCAAAACTAAGTTGACCACTTTACTTGATCCTTAAGGACTTCCATAGGTGCTTCCTTTTCGAAACGCTGTCTTTGCCTGGCATCTGGAAGAACCCCTCGTAATGCACAAGCAGTTCCCATGCAGTCTCCTTTCCTATCTGGTTTTTCTGCTTCAACAGTGTAGACAGCCTCAAGACTCAATCCTGGGAACACATGTCTGGTTTTATCTCTACTCATTTAGTAGGAAATCACCTTTAAATCTCAATAACTTAAAATGCCTTCTAGTCGCTGATGAGATCCTGATTATACATGTCATTTTCTCTACACTGCTGTCAAATCTCTGTAGCTTCCTACATAACATTTCTACATGAGTGTCCAGCCCTACTACACCAAAGTTGTACAATTGGAAAATCTGGTTCCCTTTTTACCCTAATCTTGGTTTTTCATAGTGTGTCTCAGTAAATGATACTGCATTTTTCTTTCTACTGGCTTGGCTCTAAAACATTGGAACCATCCTTTGATAACCTTTATCAAGGTTTGACAGTGCTATCTTCCCGATGTTTTGAAGGCATCCATTTTTCTGAGGCTGCCATTTGAGCTCTGACCATCCTTTTTTCTTACTTAAGCTACATTTTTCCTTCCTCCAGTTTTGAACTGTATTCACATAACAGATAATCACTTTAAAAATGTAAGAAACTTTCCAGTGAATTTTTTATCATACTTTAGAACAAACCCACAGTACTTTTCTCATGGTCTTCAAGTCTGTATTGGTCTGGTTTTGGCTAAGTGCTCTGGGTTTCTCTACCACCCCTTTTCTTGCTTATTTCCCAATAGACTTAATGACTTTCCTGTTTTTACTGGTTGCCAGCTTCATTTTAGAGGTTTTAGAATACTTTAGAATGCCTTTTAGAATATTTTGACTAGTGCTGATGGCTTATTTACCTTTTTTCATTTTGGTTTCTGCTAAGCTAAGACACATCAAATACCTTCTGTGACCATTCTACCTGAAAAATTTTCCTCACCCCCTTAATTTGTCTTCTCTTATTGGTCTTTATATTTTTAGGGTACTTAGCACTATCTGGTACTTTTTATATTTATTACTCATTTGTTTATAGTGTTTCTCCATTGCAAAAAATGTAAGATCCATGAGGGTAGGGATTTTTGTCCTAGTTAATTTTTTTCTCAGCACCTGTTACATAGTAGCTGCTTAGAAAAATATTTTTTAAGGCATGAATGAGCAAAATAATAAATTCACAACATTTACAAAAAGTAAGATAACTTTTAAGAATTAGACGAATAGTCTAAAATAGAGAAAACATTCAATGTTTAGTTCTTTTTTTTGGTGAGATTCATGAAAGAAATTGCATCTCAGAAAATAGAATCGTGTTAAAAAATACTTTCAAAACACTTAAAAAGAAAAAAAATTTGGAAAACGTGATTACAATTGTTTAAAAAGTGTGCTGCAAGGAGCAGGCATTCAGCCTAGAGGTTACAATACCTGCATCCACATCTGAGTGCTTGGTTCAGTTTAGGGCTCCTGACTCTTGTCATGCCACTCATTTGGATTGTGTTTCCCTGGCCCATCCCTTCTCTTTGTGGGTGTTTCGGGGTGTGAACCAGTACATAGGATGTCTTTCAAATTAAAAAAAAATTATATATATATATATGTATATATATATAGTGGAGACAATGAATTGCAATTTAAATACAGTTACAGACCAAATTATGAAATTGTTAATGTGAACTAACCTAGTAGAACTGAGAGGAAAGTGATTTAAAAAAAAAAAGGTGAAATGATTTTAAAAAATTTATTTAGAATGGTGAAAATGATTTAAAAAAAAAAAAAAAAGACCAGAGGCTGACCCCCTAAAAGTCCCATCTCGGGTGCCATATGATATCAGAATAAGGGGTGCCAATTATATTACCATGTCATTATTAATAAATTCCCAATATTAATAAGCTTTGTGGGTTCTTGCCTAATATTCAGAGAAGAATTCTGAATAATGGCACAAATAAATGAGACAGCGTGATAAGTTTTAAGCTTTTTATTCAGTCAGAGAAACATAGGAGAATGAAGACCCTATCTAAAAGAGACAAGACGTTTGAATTCATACTGAGCACCAGGAGCCGGCTATGTGGAGGAGCATGCAGGCCAGAAAGCCTGGAGCAGGTGGCCTGGAGGCCACACGCCCTGGAGGTGCAGGGGCAATGAGGCCTGCAATGGCAAAAGAGGCAAAAGGCCAAAAGGGCCAAAGGGGGGGTGCTGCGCCCACCTTGTCCCAGGCCTTTAGTCCACTTCCAAGGGGTCGTGGTTAATTGGTCTGATTGGGTGGGCACACGGGTGTGGTCAGGTAGGGGCATGAGGTCACACAGGGGTGTGGTGAAGGCGTGGTCTTCCAGCTCACCAACCTGATCAATTTTATCCTGTATGCCTGCTTACAACAAAAAGAATTTTCTGAACTAAATTTCTTTTTCTGTAATAGTATATGAAGTATTCATTTTGGTTAAAGTTTTGGTGAAATAATTCTTGACATCTTCTGGGGTTATTCAGCTAGTAGATATTTTTCTTTAAAGTTGGCCCTGCTGTTTAGGTACTGATAAATAATAGTTAATGTAAGGTAAAATATTTATTAAAAATTTCTTCATTTATTTGAAATGATTACACAGAAAGGGAGAGACAGAGGTCTTCCATCTGATGGTTCACTCCCTAGATGGCCACAATGGCCAGAGCTGGGCCAGGCTGAAACCAGGCGCTTCTTCCAGGTCTCCCACACTGGCAGTTGGGCCATCTTCTGCTGCCTTTGCCAGGTTACTAGCAGAGAGTTGGATTGGAAGTGGAGCAGCCAGGACTTGAACTGGCACCCATATAGGTTGCTAGCTTCACAGGCAGTGGCTTTACATGATGCTGTCTCCAGTATTTGTTTATTAACGTTAGAAAGAACATTTCAGCTGACACAACTTACCTGAGCATTATTCCTGACTTTCTTCTTTAGCTCTTCCCACTTCAACAGTTATCAAGCCTTTTTTTTCCATACTTCATAAAATTTATTTACTTCTCTTTCCTCTTGCCTCTGTGCTTGATTTAGTTTTTTTACAGTTATCCAACTTTATGTTTTCTGTGAGGATTAAATACCCAACATACTGGAAGTGCTTTTTAAATGTTTACTCGTATTAAAATGTTGTTACTGTACTGGTTCAGATCATTGTCGTTGCTTACCGAGATTTCTGGAGTAGCTTTCGATTTGTTTTCAGTTTCCCCTCTGCTTACCTTCCCATTTCCCAGTCCTCTTCACTTTGATTTGAGTAATTTAAGGCACATATCTAATTGATTATTCTTAGTTAAAACTCTCCAGTGGACTCCCTTTTGCCATTAGAGTAAAGTCTGTAAAATGTTTTGTTAGACACCTTAAAGATGTCATTGGCCTTTTTTTCCCTAAATGTTCTGCCACTTTTTAATCCAGCTTGTAGACTGGAAAAGCCTTGTCGGAATAAAAGTTTGAATTCAGTGTGCCTTTATCGAACAATGATGTGCTTTCACAGCATGGTCATAATAATCATAACTCTAAAATATTTTAGGCAGTTTTTTTTTTAAAGATATATTTTACTTGAAAGAGAGTGAGAGAGGTCTTCCGGCCACTGGTTCACTCCCCAATTGGCTGCAACTGCCGGAGCTGTGCTGATCCAAAGCCAGGAGCCAGGAGCTTCTTACGGGTCACCCATGTGGGTACAGGGGCTCAAGGACTTGGGCCGTCTTCTCTGTTCTCCCAGGCCATAGCAGAGAGCTCAATTGAAAGTGGAGCAGCCGGGTCTCGAACTGGCGCCCATATGGCATGCTGGCACTGCAGGTGGTGGCTTTACCTGCTACGCCACAGCACCGGCCCCAGGCAGATCTTAATATAAGCCAGTTACCCATTCTGGTTGTGCAATTTTTTTTTAAAGATTTTTATTATTTTATCTGAAAGAGTCAAGAGAAGGAGAAACAAAGACAGATCTTCTGTTTGCTGGTTCACTCCCCAAATGGCCACAATAGCCAGACTGAGCCAGGCTGAAGCCAGGAGCCAGGAGTTTCTTCCTGGTCTCCCACGTAGGTGCAGGGACCCAAGCACTTGGGCCATCTTCTTTGCTTTCCTAGGCACATTAGCAGAGCTGTATCAGAAGTGGAGCAGCTGGAGCTCGAACTGCCACCCATATGGGATGCTGGCACTGCAGATTGGGGCCTTAACCTACTGGGCTACAGCTCTAGTCTCTGTAAATATCTTAATGAGGCATGCATAGATGTAGGAGCATGGTGCAGCACTACTTGTTTGTATTATCTCTGTGGGAAATTGTTCATAGTATAAGGTAACTAAATGAGGAGCTTTCTGGAATTAATTAAGAGCCATTTAAAAGTTAGTGAAGTGAACATTTAATAAAGGTAATAAGTAACTTTAGGTTTACAATCATCAATATGACTCTTCTTTCTAACATGTGTAACAGTTATATGCCAAGGCTTATTGTCTGTTAAAATCATACCTGTAGACTAACTGTATTAGCAACTGTTTATCTTTCTGTTCTTTGTTGCAGGAGGGTATGGTTCCATTCCATTTTATCCAAACATGATATCAGATTATCCAGGAACAAGTTATAAAGAAGGGAGACTGGTTCCAGAACACATCTCTGGAAATTACCCTATGGACCCTGACTCTCATGGCAACATTACAATGTAGGTTTTCTGTGAGCATCAATAGCCAGTGGTCACTGTTGAGCTTATCATATAACATGTTCCTGTTCACTGAGTCAGGGGGTTGAGGAAAGGTTACTACAGAGGCTGTTAGCGCTCACTGTATTCCCTGCAGATTTTTCCATAATCTGGTTGTTGAAGTCACAGTAAATTGAGGCAATATCTTGACTAAGAGACACAGAATCTTGTCCTTGACCAGTCCAGCTTCTTTCTACCTGAGGCTTCTGTGAGTATATTTCAGCACAGAGGCAGCAAAAACAAGGATGTTGGAACATTTGTGTAGCCTCAGATTCCAGTGAGTTAAACCATTTAAAGAGCATTTTGGCCTAGGCTAGAGTGACTAGAATAGCCTTAAAATAATTAAGGCTTGTTTCTGTTTTCTGCAAGAAAGCCCAGATGCCAGCAAACCTGCTTGTCATGTGCCTCATACAAGAATCATTTCTTCGCATTTGTTGCTCCTTTAATTGTCAAAGTGACTCTTAAGGTATTGAAAGATGAGGAAACTTAGTTTCAAAAAGGCTAGCTTCCTCCAGGGTTATACAGATAGTGGTAAAGTGGTGATTTGACCATCAAATCTTACGCCGTTTCCTATGCAAATTCTCTATTACATAAGTGGCCCTGAGAGTTGCTAAAATTAAGACACCACCACCCCCACCCTCAACCCCCCGCCCCAGTCCTTGAGAATGGGTTCCTGAGTGAGACCTTAGCAGCTCAGTTCTTGGGCAGACCCGAACAACCTCATCTTACCTTTACAGTGTGCCACACAAGTACTCTGTTTGTGCATGCACAGCGGCCACACTAAAAGTAATGAGAGTAGGCATGAGGTTTGGCCCCTAACCAGTGCCTACTGCTCTCCTTCCGTCAGCCTCTGAGGCTACAGGAAAATGTCCCAGTTAATACCAAGTGGGGAAAGAGTGAAGAAAGTCATAGGAATCTTTTGCAGTGAAAGGAATAAACGATTGGGACTGCTCCCCAGAGGCAGGTGAGCAAATTAAGCCTTATTCACTTCTGAGAAGGCAGAGATTCCAGAAGTGATGGCACAAACTTAACTAGCTCTTCAGGGTGCCAAAATAAAACTTTAAATGTTGAACAGACCTCTTTTGTGGGAGGAGTATCCTGACCCTTGGGAAAATTACAAGAACTTTGAGCTCCCTCTAGAGGTCAACAGTGATAAAAGAGCATCTTTATGGTAAGTTAGCCTTTGAAAAGAAATCTGAGTTAGTCATCGTCTAATTAGTTTTTTAGGGCCAGTTGTAAAGTTCAGCATTTGTTGTGTAGGGTATATAGAAGAAATAAAAGTGAAAAGACAGAAAATGGGTCATGTGTGCAAACAAAATAGCATACTAGTTAAGTATTGAAACAAACCAGATCAAAATGAGATCACAGAATGAGATTTTTGTGCTGTTATGTGCAAGAATGTTTGGACAGTGGACCCTTGAATTGAAAAAGGAAATCTATATACCTAGTGTTCTCACCCCTAACATCCCAATATCTGAAAATAAGAGACCAGTGAATACTACAGGCATATGCCAAAACATCTGGGTAATCTAACTCATGCAGTTTTTTGACTTTTGGAACCTCAGCTGACCAAATGAGAAATCTATTCTAAAAATAAAAGGATGAGAACATTTAGAAAGGACTTAAACACCACATCTGGATCAATTTGAGCAGCACAATAAATTTCTTAGCACTAGATTTATAACCCAAAGTACAAAAAAATTATGAATTCATACTGATAAGTTATTTTATGAATAAATAGGGGTGAAGAGATACATTTCAAATACACAGAAATTACACAATGAAAGCACTTAGTGATTTCCTTCCAAAGGGAAAAGGTAGTAACTTTATGGTAAAGAAACATGGCAGATAGTACCTTGATCAGATATTCTTGAATATACTCTGTAAGTCATATTGATTGTACTATGATAAAAATGGCTAGCCCTTCACCTCTGTGCTCTGACAATCCCAAATAGAAGGACAAACTAGAGTCCCTGACATACTCCTCAAAACTTTTGAGGCCATCAAAAATAAGACAAGTCTGAGAAGATGTCACAGATGGGAGAAAGCTAAGGAGACATGATAACTGAATATAATGGAGCACCCTGGATGGTATCCTGGAATTGAAAAGGGACATCAGAGGAAAAGAAAAAATAGTGAGAACTGAAATAGGAGTTTAGTTAATAATAGTGTATCAGTGTCCATTCCTTAATTGTGACAAAGGTGCTATAGTAATGCAAGATGTAAGCAATAGGAGAAACTAGGTGGAGGGTATATAACCACTCCCTGTACTATCCTTGAGAACTCTTATGTCAATCTCAACTTATGCTAAAATAAACATATATGAGAATAAAGGGACAAGATTTATCTAAATGAACTCTTCGGCTAGTAACTTTGGTTCCATGATGTTTGAAAATATGGGGAACTTTTCTTTATGTGTCCATGTGTTGCCAGTCAGGTTACATAGTTGTTGACTTTTATGCATTAATGTGTGGGAAAACCCATCTAAAAATGCAGTGGTATGTTAGATGACTCGAGACTGTCCAGGGTAGTAGTTACTGCTATAGAGATACTGCTAGCTGAGTAGAGCAGAAAGTATCCTGATTGTCTCAGTTCCATTCTGATTTCATCATTGATTGACTTATAAATTATTGAAAGTATCTCATTAAATCACTTTAATGCTGAACCGCAGTGAACTCCTTAGTGGAGATCTAATGTATTGTCCTTTCAGGTCTTCAATTGGCCCTATTAAAAATTTCCTGCTAAAAACATTTTATTCTCCCCATTATTCTCATTTATTCCTCCCCTACATGTGTTTAATTATTTAAGTGTCTGAAGAGATGTTGAAAATGCTCTGTGAAAGGTAAATCCTGTAGACAGACCTATCCTTATTAAAGTTTGACTTCAAGAAGAGCTGCAACTATATCCCCAAAGTTTTGTAGCTCTTGCCTGATGGTTGATGAAGAGCTGGGGCTTGTAGGAGAGGTGAAAAGGAAAGGGAGGATTTCAGGAAAAATTAGAGCAAACTGAAAGAAAGGATATAGCAAGATAACAGCATTTGATGAGAATTTAAAGACATCAGCAACTTCATGTACTACATAATTTTTTCTGGTTATTTTGATAGGTTAACCTCTGAAAATGAAATACTCCTACAAGGGGATGAATGCTTTCTGGCTTTTGATACAGGTTAAGAAATAGTTCTAGAGGACTGCAGTAATACCTGCTTCTATCCATAATATAGGCAAAGATTTCAGTTTTTGAATACTTTGTGTTAGTTTTTCTTTAGTTCGAGAGATAGAAAATGATGGCTTTTTAAGAATGTATTTGGGGCCGGTGCCGCGGCTCACTAGGCTAATCCTCCGCCTTGTGGCGCCGGCACACCGGGTTCTAGTCCCGGTCGGGGCGCTGGATTCTGTCCCAGTTGCCCCTCTTCCAGGCCAGCTCTCTGCTGTGGCCAGGGAGTGCAGTGGAGGATGGCCCAAGTGCTTGGGCCCTGCACCCCATGGGAGACCAGGATAAGTACCTGGCTCCTGCCATCAGATCAGCACGGTGCGCGGGCCGCGGCGGCCATTGGAGGGTGAACCAACGGCAAAGGAAGACCTTTCTGTCTCTCTCTCTCACTGTCCACTCTGCCTGTCAAAAAAAAAAAAAAAGTATTTGGTTTGATTGGACTGAATATTTCCTTGTGTATGTTCCAGAATGTCTTGTAAATGGAATCATGAAACTTTTTGAATCTGGCTTTTACTTAACATAATGCATTTTGATTCATTTTACTGCTTGTATCAGTAGTTCCCTTTTAAAAATTACTGCTTGTATCAGTAGTTCCCTTTTAAAAATTACTTCATTTATTTGAAAGGCAGAGAGAGACCAATCTCTTCTACTCACTGGCTTACTTCCCAGATGCCTAAAACCAGCTGGGGCTGGGCCAGGCCAAAGCCAGGTACTAGTAACTCAGTCTGGGCCTCCCACATGGGTGGCTGGGAACCAACCATTTGAGCATCACCTGCTGCCTCCTATGATGGGCATTAGAAGGGAACTAATTGGGAGTGGAACTGGGACTTGAATTCAGGCACTGTCATGGGTTGTGAATGCGCCAAACTGTGCTTAACAAGTACATCTTATTGCTGGGTGGTGTTGCATTAGATCAATATATTACATTTTATTTCTTCATTCCCCAATTTAGGTTTGTTTGTGTTATGTCATTTTTGGTGATTAGAAATCAAGCCACAGGGCTGGCATTTTGGTGTAGCAGTTTAGCCCATGGGCTGCAATGCTGGCACTATCCAGCCCCACCTGCAACTTTTTTTTTTTTTTTTTTTTTTTTGACAGGCAGAGTGGACAGTGAGAGAGAGAGACAGAGAGAAAGGTCTTCCTCTTCCTTTGCCGTTGGTTCACCCTCCAATGGCTGCCGCGGCCGGCGCACCGCGCTGATCCGATGGCAGGAACCAGGTACTTATCCTGGTCTCCCATGGGGTGCAGGGCCCAAGCACTTGGGCCATCCTCCACTGCACTCCCTGGCCACAGCAGAGAGCTGGCCTGGAAGAGGGGCAACTGGGACAGAATCCAGCGCCCTGACTGGGACTAGAACCCGGTGTGCCGGCGCCGCAAGGCGGAGGATTAGCCTAGTGAGCCGTGGCACCGGCCCCCACCTGCAACTTTTTAAACTAAATGATACATTGTGAACTTCATTCTTTTCTCTATACAAACAGATGGACAGCATTTGGAAGAACATACATTAAAATTATAGTGATTTCCTCAGAAGTGGGGTTGAGAGTGATATCTTTTTTCTACATTTATCTGTCAGATTCAATGAAAGTAAATTTTAACTATATTATGATAGCCCCATTACAGCAAGTGATCTTAGAAAATACCATGTATAGGGATCCGCGCTGTGGCGTAGCGGGTAAAACCGCCGCCTGCAGTGCTGGCTTCCCATATGGGCACCGATTCTAGTCCCAGCTGTTCTACTTCCAAACCAGCTCTCTGCTGTGGACTGGAAAAGCAGTAGAAGATGGCCCAAACCCTTGGGCCGCTGCACCTGTGTGGGAGACCTGAAAGAAGCTCCTGGCTCCTGGCTTTGGATTGGCGCAGCTCCTGCCATTAAAGCCAATTGGAGAGTGAACCAGCAGATGAAGACCTACCTCTCTCTCTCTCTCTCTCTCTCTCTCTCTCTCTCTGCTTCTCCTTCTCTCTCTGTGTAACTCCGACTTTCAAATAAATAAATCTTTTAAAAAATGTATAAATATATCTGGTACATAAAATTTGCATGAATTTTCTACAAGACTGTTCAGCTATTACCTGAGGTATGTTTCAGGAATGGGATTTCAGGAGTTCTTACTCTTTTAGTTTTTGGTTAGTTTAGTAGTGAGCATTGTATAAATTTTTTTACTAAAAAAGGTATCAGATTTTTATAAATCTTTTGAAAATGCTTTTATTGCAGTATAGATTTTAATTTTTTTCCCTAAAAGTTTTAAGGTTATCAAGTGCTTGATTAGAACCAGTAGTTTTTAAAAGTTCTATGTGGCATAGTGCATGAAATTCCTTTTTATAAATACATACCATTTTAGAGATGTTTTTAGTTTTGCAAGAAAATTTCATTTTATTTGAAAGAGCAGCAGAAAGGTCTTTCATCCGCTGGCCTGCTGGATCAGTCCAAATGCCCACAATAGGCAGGGGTGGGCCAGGCCAACGCCAGGGACCCAAGCATTTGAGCCATCATTCTGTGTCTCCCAGGGTATACTTTAGCAGGAAGCTGAATTGGAAGTGGAGGAGCTGGGCATCAAGTTAGGCACTCCAGTGCTGGATACAGGCACTTTAACCATTATGTTAACGCTGCCCCTGCAGTGTAGAATTTAGAATGGATTTGTTACTCACTGCTGTGACTGTACGGACAGGTAATAATTGTAATGTGATTAATAAATAAAGATGATACAGTTTACCTTTAAATATTTTAAGGCAAATATTTGAGGCATGAAAAAGAGGCTGTAATCTGAATACTTTATACAGTATTCTTCTAGTCATCATCCAGGTATGTCCATTATAGAATTTGATATTGCTACCTTATCCAAATGGTTAACAACTGCTAAATTTAGAGCTTCCTTTGCCTTTTTTTTTTTTTTTAAGATTTATTTATTTATTTGAAAGAGTTACACAGAGCGAGAAGGAGAGGCAGAGAGAGAGGTCTTCCTCTGACTCACTCCCCAATTGGTCACAATGACCACAGCTACGCCAATCTGAAGCCAGGAGCCAGGAGCTTCTTCCTGGTCTCTCATGTGGGTGCAGGGGCCCAAGGTCTTTGAACCATCTTCTGCTTTCCCAGGCCATAGCAGAGAGCTGGATCAGAAGTGGAGCAGCCAGGATTCAACCAGCGCCCATATGGGATGCTGGCACTGCAGGCAATGGCTTTACCTGCTATGCCACAGCGCCAGTCCCCCTTTGCCTCTTCTATAAACTAAAAGTATGTATTATTATGGAGTTACAAAGATTAGATTAAATGAGATTATATGATGTTACTTCAAAAAATTGATGAAAAGTAGAATTAAAAGGTAAACTTGGTAGCCAAAATTTTTGAAATCCATGCATAGTTTCTCTCTCTCTCTCTTTTTTAAAGATTTACTTATTTATTTGAAAGGCAAAGATACAGAAAGAAGTAAAAATGGGCAAAGATCTGGCATTTGCTAATTCACTCCTCAAATGGCCGTGACAGCCAGTGCTTGACCTGGCCAAAGCCAGGAGCTTCTTCTGGTTCTCCACATGAGTGCAGGAGCCCAAATACTTGGGCCATCTTCCGCAGCTTTCCCAGGCGCATTAGCAGGGTGCTGGATAGAAAGTGGAGCAGCTGGGACTTAATTTATAATACCTGTCTCTTGTCGACTTTTATCTTGAATGTGTAACATTTTTGAACACTTGGCTTTCTGTTCTGGTTATTGTGGCGCATTAGAAATACAGAAGGTAGGTAACAAGAAGAAAACAGTATGCCCAAGAAAGTAAAAACAGACCAGTCACTTAACCACTGCCAACTTCCATTTCATTCTTCCAGAGAAAGCAATTAATTCACTTTCTGACAGTTTAATGTAGGTGCTGACAGTTTAGAAAGACAGGGTTGGGGATCGACATTATGGCATAGTGGGTAAAGCTGCTGCATGCGATGCTGGCATTCCATACGGGTGCTGGTTCATGTCCTAGTTGCTCCACTTCAGTCCAGCTCCCTGCTAATGACCTTTGAAAGGCAATGGAAAATAGCCCAAGTGTTTGGGCCCCTGCCACGCACATGAGAGACCAAGATGAGGCTCCTGGCTCCTGGCTCCTGGCTTCAGCCTGATCCAGCACTGGTTGTTACGTTCATCTGGGGAATGAACCAGCAGATGGAAGATCTCTCTCTGTCTCTCCCTCTCTCTCTCTGTAACTCTTTCAAATAAATAAATAAATCTTTTAAAATAAGGTTGGAAAAAATAAGAGATCCATTCTATGTGAACATTAAGGATTCCTTGGTTTTTGTTATTTGTAAATAGAACTTATTTTAGATTTTCTTTTAAAAGCTTGGTTGTGTCTTAAAGAATTCTGCCTTTATGTTGCAAAATTTAGAAGCTCTGTGTGTCTTAAATTGCTTTGTCGGCTTAATGCATGGTAGGGCAGTTGACTAATACTTTGAAAGGTCTTTCCCTATTGACTGTATTATAGTGTACTTTTATAAAATTAATACAGGCATTTTTTCATTATAAAATAGCAGTTTGTCACTCAGGAAAGATTCTTTTCCTTTTAAAAGGAGGAATGTTTTGTTCTTCGGCATTTTTTCATTGGTTGGTGAGAACATACACATCAAGTTCAGTTTTATAGCTCTGATAGCTCATTGTTTATGCTTTTAAAAACATGGTATAGTTAATCTCTAGAGTGAAAGTATTTGTAGCTTTCCATTATTTCGCTTTAAAACCAGTATCAAGAAAACTAAATTTTTATAGCATGTTTATATTTTTAATTTGTTCCTTTTTGGGGACAGTGTCCTCTGTGTGTTTGTGGGTGTGGGTAGATGTGGGAGGTATAGGATAGTTGTTTTACCTGCAGTGTGTTATTCAGAGACTGAGAATCCTCTTCATTACAGCATTGTTAAATTTGCAATAAAAGTCAGTAGACTCCAATGATGTTTTATTAGATATACATTGTCCAGTGTGTTAGCCACTTAGCTATGTATTAAAATCCAACAGCCACAAATAGCTGGGGATTACTATATTGGACAGTGCTTATATAGATCCTGCATGATAGCAGAAATTTCTGTTCAATAGTACAATCAGACTTCCTCTAGTCATCTACTCTAATGTTTTTAAGTGTATAGGATTGAGAATAATAGGATAATATTTTCTAGTAGATTTGTTGTTATATTTATTGTTATTTTCCAATATTTGGCCAATCTTGTCTGACATAAAGTAGTATCACTATTGTCAGAACTGTGTTTCTTTTTTTGGGTGTCTTGGCACCCTGAAACACAGAAATGTTTATATGGTACACTTAGATAAACAGAGGAGGTTATTGCCAACCAGAGGGTACAGTATTCAGGCAAATCCATAACCCATTTTTGACACACTAGTATGCAGTGTCCCCTACAAAGAAAACTCAGTTGTTATTTATTTGAAAGCAGAGAAAGAGAGAAGCAGATACACTATTTGCTGATTCACACTCCAGATGTCTGTCAACTACGACTGGACCAAGCTGAAGCCAGGAGCTAGGAGCTCAACCTGCAGTTTCAGTTACTTGATATGTCACCTTCCGCCTCTCTGAGTGCTGGAATTCACTGGAAGCTGGAATTGGGAGTTGTGCCGGTACTCCATCCTAAGCATTCTTATATGGGATCCAGCGTCTTAACTGCTGTGTCAAATGTTCACCCCTATCCTAGTGTAAAAAACACAACGAGGAGACAATGACTTCATCTACACACCTCTCCTCCAAATCAAATTTGTCTACATTGTTTAGCTAAACACTAACCTAATTGGCTGTTTCTAAAACTTTCTCTGTTACTTCTGGCAAGATTAATAGTAACAAACATTTATTAATTTATAAATTGGTAATCCATTCACCCAGTATTTATTTCCCTCAAGGATTTTAAAGTGTTGACTTATGTAAGGTTCTTAAGGTTCTTAGCCTTTCCTGATCAGCCTCTTGATTTGGGAATCATTTGTTTCTAGACCGTCTCAGGGGTGCCTCTTAACATCTTGTACCCTTGCAACAAAGCTAGTTCACTACTAAACACATAACTCTATCACATCAATTTATTCTGGAAATTTCATCCTATAATAATTATCTTCTCCCTGTCTTCTAATTCTGCCATCACATGTTTGGTGATTGCATTATAACTATGTGAATTCCTAGTATCTTCAGTTTGGGATATTGTGCCTTCTATTGAACAGATTCATGTCTTTGTGCCCCTTAATCACAGTCTTCTCAGTCCCTTTACTTGAAACCATTCGCTTGACTAAATTATGACTCGATTTTCTGTGTCCAGTTCACCTAAGGAAGATCAGAGTTGATCAAAATTTATTCGGAGTTGAGCCCATCCTGCATCAGACCCATCTCCCTAGCTTTTCACTACTGCTGGGCAAAAGGGCTAGTCATGCCATGTTCAAAAACATACCCCTTAGTAAGTGTTAGCTATAGCATATCATCTTCCTGACAAAGAGTTGTGATTTCATAATTAAGGTTTGTGCAACAACTTGGGCCTGGAGAAAAGATGAAAGAGCTTTAAAAGGGGCTACCCTGCCCATTAATCCACTGAGTGAACAAGAGAATTAATCTAGAGCTGGTTTCAGTAGTAAACATTTCACCAAACTGAAAGTGTATTTTAGATTTTGAAGATAGAAATTTTTGATGGAGCTGGTTCATTTGATTGTTAGACAAAGAAACAACAGAATTAATACTGAAGGAAAAATTGGCTGACTTGGACTGCCAAGAGTAAGAATTTGGCTCTCCAGAGTGATACTTGAGGGATTTTAATTTAAAGGTAATGTTGACTATATAATATATATATAGGTAATATATATATAGGTAAACCTTACTCCTTAACTTTAAAACCTAACCTTCAAACAAGATGTGACTCCATATGTTATGATATTGTTCATGTATACCTATTTTATATTTACAAATGAACTCTAATGTGCTTCAAGTGCAGGGACTTTGTTTTTAGTCCTTTATTATGTTCACTACAGAAGTTAGTATGGTACAGAACACCTAATCAGACTCCTTATAAGCACTTGATGGATGCTTGGCTTTATAGAGTAGTCAGCATACTCAGTTTTACACTTTTGTGTTACATATGCATTCAGTGTAAACACTAAATGTTTATTCCTCCTTAGAGCGACTATGGTTGATGAGCCAGGGTTTTTAACTTAGAGGTACAGGGTTTTTTCCAAAACCTCTGAAATTACAAAGATTTTTGTGTTCACTCAAATATGTACAGTTCATGGGCAAACCTGTGTAACTTTCATAAGAGTCTGAAACAATTCAAAAAGGTATAAGTGCCATGAATCTAGGCAAAGGAAGAAGACTTCTTAAAATCAGCTGGACTTGAAAAATTTACTGAAAAGAAAATTAGTACAGTGCTATATAGATTATTGATCAATAACTTTCAAAATGCAAGGCATAGTATGTTTGAGAGATGGAGAGGTCACCCTCCATATTTTCACAACATCTGGGGCTGGGCCTGAAGCTTGGATCCTGGAACCCAATCCAGCTCTCCCATGTGGGTGACAGGGACAAGTTTCTTGATCAGTGACCAATGCATCCCAGGGTCTGTATTACAGGAAGCATGAGTCAGGAGCTGGGAATCAAACCGAGACACTCCAGTGTGAGATATGGGTATCTTAAAGTTTGTCTTAAGTGGTAGGCCAAAAACCTACTCCTGCAGTCACATTCTTAAGTTCTTAGTGGTAAGCTTCTGTCGATCAGAAGATCATCTTTCTCTTAAAGAAAAAATGGATTTATTTAAAATGCATGTTAATTTGCTTAACACTTACAGTGAAGAGCTTGTTAATAACAGTACATCGTACCGTGTAATTGCTGTATCTTATGCCCATTTCTGTAACATAAGTTTTTTTTTTTCTTTTGGTAGGAAAATGATTCTGATGTCAAAAAACAAGAACAAAAACCTGATAGTTTTATTTGAACTTGAGTGTGAAATTAGCACTGATTTTGTTTAAAAACATGAGTAATTCTAGTCACCTTTGAAGTGTTTTTTAGGGGCCACAAGAAGACCTGTACATATTGAAGGTGTGAAGCACAAAACTTTTTTAATACAAGTGGGTTCTATTTGCAAACTTGCTTTGAGGTTATAATTTGAATTTTTGACCACCAGAATTCCATATGAGATTATTTTTACGTTTAAAAGCTTCCCTCCATTTTAGTAATACTGCCATAATTATAGGCCATTTTTGAGTTTGCATAAACAAAAAAATTAGCAACATGGTTACTGTTTAGCAGTGCCATCATAAAATGTTTTGTGGATTACTGATTCCTTTGCATTCACAAATCAAATAAAATATTAATATACCAGTGATATTTATTATTTATTGTGTTCTTATTTTCCTAAGAAGTATCGTAGATTTATTTTGAGAATTTTTGTGGATCAAGATATTCGTGAAGGGCAGGTGTTGTACAGCCACTTGAGCCATCACTTGAGGCACCCATGTCTATATCAAAGTGCCAGAGATGGAGTCCCACATTTCTTCTGATCAGCTTCCTGCTGGTGTGCACTGTGTGAGCCAGTGGATGGTAGCAAAAGTGTTTGCATCCCTGCCACCCATTTGGGATTCCCAGATGCTGTTCCTGGCTCCTGGCTTTGGCATGGCCAAGTCCCATTTGGGAAGTGAACTAGAGTAAAAGATTTTCTCTCATACATACACTTGCTATCTCTGTGTAGCTCTGTCTCTCAAAATAACATAACAAATAAATACACTTTTTTAAAAAAAATTTTGTGAATCTTAGATTAATTAAAAAGTTTTTTTTTTTTTTCTAACTCATTTATTTGAAAGGCAGAGAGAGAAATATATTGATTGGTTGGTTGGTTGGTTGGTTGAGATCTTCCATCCCATGGTTCATTCCCCACAATAATGAGGTTGTGTCAGACCAAAGCCAGGAGCCAGGAACTCAATTTAGGTCTTCCACATGGGTGGCAAGGACCCAAGTATTTGAGCCATCACCTTCTGGCTGCCAGGTGTGTATTAGCAGGAAGCTGGAGTTGGGAGTAGAACCAGAGCTTCAACCCAGGCACTCCTGTATAGGGCATGAGTGCCTCAAATGTCATCTCAGATTCACTTTATTTTTGATGGCCAGCTGATATATAGACTTCAAACATGTTAGGGAAAACATGCTAACTTCTGAAACTAGTAAGGTAGGAAAGAAAAACTAATGTCTTTTGTTTTTGTTTTTGTTTCAATTATACAGCAGATATAATTTCTACGGTAGAATTTAATCATTCTGGAGAGTTACTAGCAACAGGAGATAAAGGTGGTAGAGTCGTCATCTTTCAACAGGAGCAGGAGGTACGTGTTCAAAGTTTAATATCACAATTTCAGTTTGAATTTGGTAATGGAGTTTCTGTTGCATTGGAGAATCTCAACAGATGATGTTGGAATTTTTAAAAAAGAAGTTTGTGCTTATTAGAATATCTAGTATTGGTAGCTGTGATTCTCTCAATTTTGTGTGGGTGCATGAGTACATGTGCGTGTGTTGTTGTGATAGTAAAATATAACACTTTAATTCTAAAATTAGTTGGTTAGAAAAGGGGGTGGGAAGTAGTGGAATAATCCAAGATTTTAACTGATTTTGAAGCATTGGCCCTTGGTTATAATTTTTCTCTTAAAACTCCATAAAACAAAAGTTACTTTTTCTCTCAGTGCTTAGTTTGCTTTGTCTAAGTGGAGATGGAAGGCCAGTTAAATAAAAAGCAGCTCAGTTTGATGTCAGTTCGTACTGATACTATTACTGTTGACTTTAGTATAAAGATTTAAATGACAATAGCAAACATGTGAATGCGATGTAATTTGAATTGCAGTGCTAGGTTTTAAACTGAAATGATTGGAAATTGCTTCCTTTTCTCTGAAGAAAGGAATTTCTCATTGCAGAATCTACGATTAAGGTGGATTTTTGTTTCATTTTTTCTTTAACTTAGGCACACTGCTAAATCTAATTGACAAGATTTCTCACTAAAACTTTATGCTAAACATAATTTGTCACAGTGAGTTTTCCTTTTACTGTCTCCCTCCATTTGTAGATAAAATTTATTTTGAAACATCCTGCCTCCAGCTATCTATAGTGAACTCAAAAAGAGTTAGAAAGTAATGTGAATAAACTACAGGTTTTTACAAATAGGTGTTTAAATCAAAACAGAATTAGGTTTTAAAGGATTGTGAATTCCTTAACTAAGCAAAGAATCTAGTAATAATACTACTACTTTGCACTTCTATAGCGCCTTTGACCCGAGGATCTCAAAGTGCTTTACAAACACTAATGAATTAATCCTCACAACACCCCAGTGAGGTAGGTAATTTAATTTTAAAAGAAATTAATAGTGTCTGATCTAGACAATGCACCAACACTAAATTTGTCTCATTTATTTTTTAATTTGAAGAAAAAAGACTCAAGCTTTACTTGACAAAGAATGATCTTACGGATCTGGGGGCATGGTATATCAGTTTTCTGTAACTGTTTTCAAGTAGCTACAAACTCTACCATAAGATTTTGGGGGAGGAGGAATGCCAGGGAGAAAATATGCCTCATCTGCTGGTTCACTCCCCAGCTACAGAGCAGGGAGCTGGGAATTCAGTCCAGGTCCCCTATGTGGGTGACAGGAACCCAATTACAGCTTCCCATAATCTGCATTATCAAGAAGCTGGAATCAAGAGCTGGAGCCTGGAATTAGGAGGTGGGCATTTTAACTTGTGTCTTAACAGTAGGCTAAAGGCCTGCCCCAACCATAAGAATCTCTGTCTAGTTCATTATGATTTCCCTTTATATACAAATGAGAAAGACAGGATTTCACTTTTGTTTAGTGGCAAAACTAACAACTAGTACACATGACTGTGGTATGTTTCTTTTCAGTCTTCGCTGCCTTTCCTGTTAGGTAACCTATGTAGAGCAGGCCTTCCCTTAGACATTCTCTGTCCTTTACCTTTTACATAAAGTTAATGGCTCTCCACATTTTGCTTTTGTTTTAAAGACAGGTATTTGGAGGAAAACATTGTACAATTAATTTTACTCACTGTATTTAATCTTGAAGAGTAATACACAAGTTGAATATTCGCAGGGTTTCAGAAGGAGTCTTCATTTTTTTGATGTCATTGTATCATGTTATTTTATTTTATTTTTTTTTGTTTTTTTTTTTTATTTTTTTTATTTTTATTTTTTTGACAGGCAGAGTGGACAGTGAGAGAGAGAGACAGAGAGAAAGGTCTTCCTTTGCCGTTGGTTCACCCTCCAATGGCCGCCGCGGCCGGCGCGCTGCGGCCGGCGCACCGCGCTGATCCGATGGCAGGAGCCAGGAGCCAGGTGCTTTTCCTGGTCTCCCATGGGGTGCAGGGCCCAAGCACCTGGGCCATCCTCCACTGCACTCCCTGACCACAGCAGAGAGCTGGCCTGGAAGAGGGGCAACCGGGACAGAATCCGGCGCCCCAACCGGGACTAGAACCCGGTGTGCCGGCGCCGCTAGGCGGAGGATTAGCCTAGTGAGCCGCGGCGCCGGCCCTGTATCATGTTATTTTAAACAACATAAGTTGTCAAAAGCAAATTTGGAAACACTTTAAAAATGAAGTCATTTTCACCTTCTATGGTGGTGGTCAAAATAGAAAAATGACTGGAATATAAGAAAAATGAAAGAACTGTGTGCTGTAACAGATGTAATCAAAGCAGTAGCTTAGTGCTTTCCAGAGGCAGTCAGTAATATGTGATTTGGAGTTAACTGTCTGATATGCCAGTGAGATTATTCAGACATTGGTCTTTCATTAGAAAATAGGGCTCCAGAACATGTAACAGTTAATTTCTATGTTTTTTTTTTTTTCTGAAATTCCACAATTATATCATGCAAATATTTCAAATACATACTCTTGAAAGAAGAAATAAGCAGAATGACTGACTTTTTGAAAAGTCCACTGTTGGAAAAATAGGGCTTCGTTTTCATGTATCTGTCAGTCTCAATGAAAAAACAGAGAAATTGGTTATCTAGAATCTGGATCACTATAAGCATCAGTATATTTTAAAGTGTAATAACAAGAATGATGGTGATGATTTCCTTTTTCTCATTGAAACTTGATCTTTATGATATTAAATTGGTGTATTACACTGCTTAATTTTTGAAATTTGAAAGCTGTGTTTTCGGAGAGCTTCTGAATACAGTATTGTCTTTATGATCTATGTCATTACACTTGGAAATACCTTTACTTCAGTACCTGTCATACTTGAGTGAGATGTTATGAATTTACATACATGTATCTAAGATAGTGTTACTGCTGAAAAATTAAATGGAACTTAGAGATATCTTTTCCTAATTTTAAAATAAATCCTAGAGGGCTGTGCCGTGGCTCACTTGGTTAATCCTTCGCCTATGGCCGCCAGCATCCCCTCTGGGCGCTGGGTTCTAGTCCAGGTTGCTCCTCTTCCAGTCCAGCTCTCTGCTGTGGCCCGGGAGTGCACTGGAGGATGGCCCAAGTGCTTGGGCCCCTGCACCTGCATGGGAGACCAGGAGAAAGCACCTGCTTCCTGTTTAGATCGGCATAGCTCAGGCTGTAGTGGCCATTTGGGGGGTGAACCAACAGAAGGAAGACCTTTCTCTCTCTCTCACTAACTCTGTCAAATAAAAAAATTAAAAAAAAAAAAAAAAAAAAACTAGAAAAATTACTTAACAAATTGATACTGCTTAGTTTAGTAGTGAAGCTCTGTCTGGGGTTAGGACCTAGGTTACTACTTTTTAGACCAGCTAGTCATACATTCCAGGTATACTGGTGCCTCTCCAATTAATATTTCTTAGCCTCTGCTAATGATGCCAGGCTTCTAAGGAAGATACATGGCATTTGGTAAATTGTGGCTTAACCCTTTCACCCAGTGGATAGACTTCTTCACTAAACTTGACTTTACTGCCACTGTTCTTTTTCCCTTTTTCTTTTTTCCTTTCCCCTCTGCCATCTCCCCTTTTCCCTTCCCTTCCTTCTTGTCTTTCTGACAGAGAGAAATTTCCTGTCTGCTGGTTCACTCCCCAATTGTGTGCCATGGCTGGGGCTGGACCAGGTCTAACTCAGGAACTGGGAACTCGGGTGCGTGGCCGAAATCAGTCTTCTAGAGCCATCACTGCAGGCTCCCAGAGTCACTGTTACCAGGAAGGTGGAATCAGTAGAGATGTTGGGTTTTGAACTCAGATATTTTGATAAGGGGCAAAGGCATCTTAACCAGCATCTTAAATGCTAGGCCAAACACCCACCCATCCACCCTCTCTTTGTATTGATCTTACTTATTAAGAAGAAAAAATTCATGAATTTTAAGAAATCTTGAAACCTTAGACTTTAACGTCTTTAACACTCCTTTCTGTAGTATTTGTTCTACTCTTCAAAAGGCAACACATCATCTGCCTATCCCCAGTCAAAATGTAGAGAAATGAGTAGTCATGTAGAGGTTCTTCATTAAGTTTGAATATATTTCAGACTGATAATCGCCTAACGTTTTTAGCTGCCATTTTAAAAAGAGAATTTTTTGTCTATCCTATCCATGTATTTGTTTATTTGAAAGGCAGAGATCTTCCATCTTCTGGTTCATTTCCCAAATGGTTGCAACAGCCAGGTCTGGGGCCAGGCCAACTATAGGAGTCAGGAAAGCTTCCCACATGGGTGGCAGGAGCCCAGTTACATGGGGCATCATCCAGGCATATTAGCAGGAAGTGGATTAGAAGCAGAGCAGGGGTGGCACTGTGGCGTAGCAAGTAAAGCCCATATCAGAGTGCTTGGGTTAGAGTCCCAGCCCCACTCCAGATCCCAGCTTACCACTAATGCACAGCCTGGAAGGCAGCAGGTGGTGGCTTAAGTAGTTGGATCCCTGACACCCACATGGGAGACTCTGAGTTTCAGGCTCTTGGCTTGTGCCTGACCCAGCCTTGCCTACTGCAGGCATTTGGAGAGTAACCAGGGAAGGGAGACCTCTCTCTACCTGAGTTTTAACAAATTTTTTTTAATGTGAAAGTATTTTAAATTAAAGAAACTCAATAAAAAGATGATTCCCAAAAAAGAAATTTGGTTCATTTCAAAAATATTTACAATTAAAATGTAAAGATCCAGCGGTTTAATGGACAGATTAAACCTCCATTGCTTTCAGTGATGTGGCTATATCTGAACATGTATTAGGCTTAGAAAAGTAAGATGATTGGGGCTGACTGTGGCACAGGGGTAAAGCCGCTGCCTGCAGTGCCAGCATCCCATATGGGCACCGGTTCAAGTTCCGGCTGCTCTACTTCCAATCCAGCTTTCTGCTATGGCCTGGGAAAGTAGTGGAAGATGGCCCAAGTCCTTGAGCCCCTGCACCCACATGGGAGACCTGGAAGAAGCTCTTGGCTCCTGGCTTCGGATCAGCACAGCTCCAGCCATTGTGGCCAGTTGGGAAGTGAACCAGTGGCTGGAAGACCTCTCTCTCCTCTCTTCTCTCTTTTCTCTTTCTGTCTCGCTCTCGCTCTCTGTGTGTGTAACTCTGACTTTTGAATAAATAAATAAATCTTAAAAAAAAAAAAAAAAAGGCAGAGCAGCCTGTACTCAGAACCAGCACTGTATTTTGGGATGCTGCATCTTAGTTGGCTTCACCTGCTCGGGCACAACACTGGCCCCATTAGCTATCACTGAATTGTATTTCTGTAAATCGTATGATTGTGTAGATGTTCTGTTACACAGAAGCTCTGATATAGAAGCAGGGCATAAAAGAATACTGAGCTGCAAGCACAGAATGATTTTTCTTACACAAAAATAAACTTACTCCTGTTTTCCATGAACTTTTTAAAAGTCGCTTTGTATTATTCTTGTTAATGAAAATGGTAGTACAGTTATTCTTGGAAGATTCTAAGTAGCTGTTGGAATAGATGGTGATGTACTTTAGCTTGTACAGTTTTTGTTTACATGGGTACTGAAGTTAGAGGATCAGATTGTTGAAGTAACTGGTTTCCTGTTGACATTCAGTTTCTCTGATACTGCTGGTGAATTAAAGTAGGGGAGGGCCATACAAGGGACAGTTAAGGAGAAAGGTGAGGCCAAGGGTGGTTTTGTTTTTGTTTCTTTCCAGAATGGTATGAGGACTGTTTCCAAGGAATGCTGTTAACTGTCTTGGATTTCCTTCCCTCTTGCTTTCTGATCTTTACTATTTTCCAGACTACTTATATAATATAGAAGAAATCTTAGGAAATATTTTGTATTATAAAAGATGGATAGTGTTCATTTATACAGGTGCAATGACTTAGTTTGATGATTTTTAAGTGAAGAAACAAAACTTCCTTTTTCGGCTGATGTGGTAATAATGGTGCTTATTGTGTACTAATAAAAATAGCAAACAGAAATGTTGGAGAGGAATGGTTGGAGGACTCCAGGTTGTATAGGGAGAAGAGAATATGATATGTAGAAACTAACTACTAGGTTTTAAATGTTTGTATTTTTCATTCACCGACTGAAGTTATGCTTTTCAGAGTATAAAATGTTAGAATCATATGGGACATGTATTTAAAATATAAATTCCTACACTGCTCCTCAGTGTAGCTCCTCCTGTGGTATAGTAACATCAGAATTAGATGTGCTGTTGATTTCGGTACATTTTTTATGCCTTTTAGGAATTTTACCCAATCAAAGATTAAGAAAAAAGTTCACAAATACATAAATTTATCCTAATCTAAAATAATTTAAAACGTCTTTTCCAGGATAGATCATGCATATTTTAAAAATTTACAGAATATTACGTGTATAGTTCCAGGTCCAGTGCTGTGGTATAGTAGGTTAAGCCTCCACCTGGAACACCAGCATCCCATGTGGGCGCTAGTTCAAGTCTCTACTGTTCCATTTGTAATCGAGTTCCCTGCTAGTGGCCTGGGAAAGCAGTAGAAGTTGGCCCAAGTCCTTCTGCCCCTGCACCCACATGGGAGACCTGGTAGAAGCTTCCGGCTCCTGGCTTTGCATCTGCCAAGCTCCTGGTGTTTGCGGCCATTTGGGGATTGAACTAGCAGATGGCAGATAATCTCACTCCATCTTTCCCTCCCTCCCTTCCTCCCTCCCTCTCTCACTCCACTCTCAAATAAATAAATCCTTTTTTGAAAAAAAAAAAAAAATCATGAAAAAGATTATTCTATAATCTAGTTGATTTTTTTCAAAAAGTATTTAGTTCCATGAATGTTCATAAAACCTGTATAACTACTCTCTAAATCAAGAAATAGAGTGTTTCTGACACTCCAGAACTTCTCTGCCCTCTGCCCCCATTACCCCTTCTCTCAAAGCTGCCTATACATTTATTTTGTCTTCTTTGATCCTTACCTGTTTTTGGTGTATTCATAGCATACAAGAGCTAAAATTTAAGGAGTTTTGCAGGGTTTTTGTTTGTTTGTTTTTTGGGGAATTAATGTTTATTTTTTGCAGGTATTCTTTACCTGTTGTTTCAGGGATTCCTTTGATAACTGTAAATCCTGTGGACTGCTCCAATGTTTAAAATGCATAAAATTATAAAGAGAACTGTGTTGAAATATATTTGCAGAAGTATTGGAAATAGTGTGATTGAGTAATAGGTACATTAAGTGGGTAACAGCCGGGCTGCTTCTAAAACCACTGCCTGCAATGCTGTCATCCCATATGGGCACCAGTTCAAGTCCCAACCACTCCACTTCTGATCCAGCTCCCTGCTAATGTGCCTGGAAGAGCAGTGGATGATGGTCTGAATCCTTGGATACCTGCACCCACATGGGAGACCCAGAAGAATTTCCTGGTTCATGGCTTCGGATCAGCTTATTAGCTCGCGCCTTTGCGGCCATTTAAGGAGTAAACCAGCAGATGGATGATTGATCCCTCTCTCTGCCTCTGCCTCTCTGTACCTCTGCCTTTCAAATAAATAAATAAATCTTAAAAGATAAAAAAACTGGAGGTCTCCATAACAGTCTTACTCATCCAAAGTTATGTGATTAATAAGTTCCTGAGTGCTTACTCCAGACCCCACATGTCCTGATTCTCAGCCCCTTGTGACTCTGGGAGCGCCATAAGAGTTAATGTGTCAGACTTCTTCCAGCATCCCTTAATTTTCAAAGCATAATAACAAAGATGTGTGTATATTTGCATTCTATTTCTTGATTCATTACAAATTTATAAATAGAGAAGATAAATCATGTTTCCAAGATCACTCAGCTAGTCAAATGAGTAAAAGGTAAGTCTTTATAAATTGAGTTGAATACCCAAAATGCTGAATATTTATTTTTTAAATGGAAAAAAAAACTTTCTGTATGATAATGAGCCTGTTACAAAGCACACAGGAAAATCAGTTTCATGAGGAAACAGACTTTCAGTAGTAGTTGTTAATCTCTTCTTCACGTTAGGGTAAAAGCTGGAAAGAGTTTGTACTGTGTTGAAAGACAAGGGTCCTAGCTCTTGTATTTGCTCATGAATTTGTCAAGCCATCTCTTCTAGTCAAGCCTTTTATGGTCCAAATTTCTAATCGGTCATCACCTATTATTCTGTTGAGGTTTCCATTTTTGGAGTTATTTTATTTTCCAGGAATAAAATATCATATAAAGGTACCTTTGTTGTGCAGTATGAATGTCACTAAACAGGTATTGGATAAAATAGTATTTCTTTCTTCTCTAAATTTTGTGTATTTGAAAGGCAGAGAGAGAGAGAGAGAGAGATCTTCGATCCACTGATTGATTCCACAAAGGGCTTTGGACCTTTGAAGGATATTTTTCACATATTAAAGTAAAATTAGGGGCCGGTGCTGTGGCGTAGTGTGTAAAAGCCGCCGCCTGCAGTGCCAGCATCCCTTATGGGCGGTGGTTCCTGTCCTGGCTGCTCCACTTCCAATCCAGCTCTCTGCTATGGCCTGGGAAAGCAGTGGAAAGATGGCCCAAATCCTTGGGCCCCTGCGCCCACATGGGAGACCCAGAAGAAGCTACTGGCTTCAGACCAGTGCAGCTCCGCCTGTTGCAGCCATCTGGGGTGTGAACCAGCGGATGGAAGACCTCTGTGTGTGTGTGTGTGTGTGTCTGTCTGTCTGTCTGTCTGTCTCTGTCTCTCTCGATCTCTCTGCTTCTCCTTCTCTCTGTGTAACTCTGATTTACAAGTAAATAAATAAATCTTTAAAAAAAGAAAAGTAAAATTATCCTCTCACTGTTTTTTTCTTATTTTCTCCCGGCCTGACATGTAACATATTACTTTATTTTTATCTTACTATATTTTTCCTCTTAATTCACCTATTTATGGCTCGTCCAAAAATTTTGGCACTGCACCTTTTTTCTTTAGTTACTGATGTTTTCTCCTTCTTTTACATATACAAAGGAGGAGATGGGCATTGCAGTATAGCATGTTAATCCTCTGTGTTGAACTGTTGAGTTAGTCTTATTTACTTTCTTGGGAACTGTCTGTCCCTCTAAAGAAAATAAAATGAATTATCTATAACACTTGAGGAATCTGAGATCTAGAGATTATATTTATATTTAATGACCATCAAAGATAAAGAGACAAAAGTAGTAAAAATAATTTTGCTTTTTAATCAAACACTAAGCATCATCATTCTGTATCTAGAATCAATGAGAAATAACTTCTTAGAGGTCCGAATCAGCTTGAAATTCCAAATTGAAAGAAACAAGTTTGGAGAACCTTGAAGTTCTACCTCTTTTTCTCAGTGCTATCCTAAGTGGGAAAGGATGCTGGAATGTGGAAAAGGCAATATTTTCTTTCCTTTTTTTTTTTTAACAGTTTGACGGTGATGGTAGTAGTTTCATTTTATTCATTTTTTATAATAAGGGTATAACCTTTATAAAAATACAGAACACTTCATGAATTTTGGCATCATCCTTGCACAAGGGGCCATACTGATCTTACTTCTATTGTTCCAGTTTCAGTATATGTGTTTCTGAAGTGAGCACAAAAGGCAGTATTTTTATATGGCACATGCTGTGTGTCTGTGTGTGTGTTTTGGGGTTTCCCCTTCTCTTTTAGTAGCATGTAAAATCTAGAGTAAATAGGCATGCCTTCTTTGTTTTTTTGTTTGCTTGTTTTTTTTACAGTTAATATGGGATGCCAGCACTGGAGGCAGAGGATTTACCCGCTATGCCACAACACAGGTCCCTTTTTTTTTTTTTTTAAGGCCTATTTATTTATTTGAAAGGCAGAGTTAGAGAGAGGCAGAGAGAGAAAGAGAGTTCTTCCATCCACTGGTTCACTCCCCAGATGGCTGCAACAACCAAAATTGCACCAATCCGAAGCCAGTAGCCAGGATCTTCTTTCAGGTATCCCACGTGCGTGCATGGGCCCAAGGACTTGGGCCATATTGTACTGCTTTCCCAGGCCAAAGAAGAGAGCTGGATCGGAAGTGGAGCAGCCAGGAGTGGAACCGGCACCCATATGTGGGCAGCTTTACCTGCTGTACATGATAGCACCAGCCCAGTTTAACTAGGTCTTTAAGCCAGATTCTCTTTGTAATTACATAGTGGTTTTTTGGTTAAGAAATTGTGATTGCCATTCTAAAGTACATCTTGTTTAGTATGTAATAGGCACTTGGTGAGTGAGCCTTAACTTATTAAATATGTTAAATCTTAAAAAACCCAAAGGATTCCGTGACCGTCATCAAGATTTCTTTTATGTTTTTATTTATTTCGTTGAGTGATTTGTATTTTGCTTTATTCTGTAAAGTTCCTCTTGTTTCCTGAATGCCTCGATAGTAGTTAACCAGATATGATTCTGTTTTGTGGCATTACTGCCACTGTGATTGAATGGCCATTTAAGACTTTATATGCTACCTTTTTAAAAAAAGATATATTTATTTATTTGAAAGTTACAGAGAGAGAGATGTCTTCCATCTGCTGTTTTACTCCCATCTAGTTTACTTCCATCTGCTGCTTTACTGCAGTGGCCAGGACTGGGCCAGCCTGAAGCCAGGAGCTTCATCAGGTCTCCCACATGGATAGCTGGGGCCCAAATACTTGAGCCATCGTTTGCTTCTTTTCCTAGGCCATTAGCAGTGAGCTAGATCTGAAATAGAGCAGCCAGAACCCAAACCAGTGTCCATACAGGATGTCATTGTCACAAGTGGTGGATTTACCTGCCGTGACAAAACACCAACCCCTAAATACTACTTTTCTACTCTGAAATGTAAATCAAATGATTGCATATAATATATACAAATACAAGATCATTAATAAACAGTAACTTACAGTAACATTCTAGTCAGAACCTTAAATGTATATTCATTTATTCTGTTGTTACTTGATCAAATCAAAATACATACAGTATTCTTAATTTTTTGTAATTTTGCTATGGAGCAAAGTATTTCCTACATTTTTACAATTTCATTTAAGGAAGAGGGAAGTTAGTAAAAGTGCCCTGCAGGGGGCATGGAATGCAAAGACATTATGGTAAAAAATGACCTGCATGAAAGATCTCTCTTGAGATCCCAATGGAAAGAAGGGACCATCAAAGGAAATACCTTTCTCTGAAGGGAGGAGAGAACTTCCACATTGATTATGGCCCTGTCTAAATAAAGTTGGAGTTTGTGAACTCAAGAGGCTTCCATAGCCTTGGCAGTTCACTACAAGAGCCTTAGGTGATTACTGATGTCATAAATAAGAGTGTCAGTTGTTAAATCAACAACAGGAGTCACTGTGCACTTGATCCCCGTGTAGGACCTCTGTCCTTAATGAGTTCTGCTATGAGAATTAACGGTAAAATTAGTCTTCAAACAGTACTTTATTCTATGTGAGTCTGTGTGGGTGCAAGCTGTTGAAATCTTTACTTGGTATAGAGTTGATCTTCTGTATATAGAGATAATTAAAAATGAATCTTAAGAATGGGATGGGAGAGGGAGTATGAGGTGGAACAGGAGTGAGGGTAAGAAGGCGGGTATAGGGGGAAAACCACTATAATCCAAAAGCTGTACTTATGAGATTTATATTTATTAAATAAAAGCTTTCTTTAAAAAAAAAAAAAAAAAGCACTGCAGGAGCTGGTGCTGTGGCGCGGTGGGTTAAAGCCCTGGCCTGAAGTGCTTGCATTCCATATGGACACTGGTTCTAGTCCTGGCTGCACCTCTTCCGATCCAGCTCTCTGATATGGCATGGGAAAGCAATAGAAGATGGCCCAAGTCCTTGGGCCATGCATCTGCATGGGAGACCCGGAAGAAGCTCCTGGTTCCTGGCTTTGGATTGGCACAGCTTCAGCCGTTGCAGCCATTTGGGAAGTGAACCAGCAGATGGAAGACCCCTCTCTCTGTCTCTACCTCTCTCTATAACGCTGCCTTTTAAATAAATGAATCTTGAAAAAAATGCACTGGAGTTATTTATATTTAGAAGTAGCTGTTCTGGGGCCAGTGCTGTGGCGCAGTAGGTTAATCCTCCCTGTTGTGCCGGCATCCTATATGGACACTGGTTCTAGTCCCAGCTGCTGCACTTCTGATCCAGCTCTCTGCTGTGGCCTGGGAAAGCAGTAGAAGATAACCCAAGCACTTGGGCCCCTGCACCCGTGCAGGAGACCGGAAGAAGATCCTGGCTTCTGGCTATGGATTGGCTCAGCTCTGTTTGTTGCGGCCAACTGGGGAGTGAACCAGCAGATGGAAGATCTTTCTCTTATTCTCATTGTCTGTAACTCTTACCTCTCAAATAAATAAATAAAATCTTAAAAAAGTAGCTGTTCTGAACAACAAATAAATAACAGCAAATGAAACTCTTTCTGAAGCTAATTTGTTCTTAATTATATTTACTGAATACAGTAAAAACATAATTTCAACAAAGAATATAATAAAAATTCAGATCATCCCATCACAGGACTAAAGACCATTTTGTTTATGTGAGAGTATATTTTCTCAGGATGTTTCCCCCCTCTAAATTAGAATCATATTGTACTTTGTAACTTTTTTACAAATAACTTTTATGCCAATTCTGTTGATATTACCTAAGACAGAAAAATTGCCTCTCAGTCAGGCAGTTGAAGAAATTGTTGTGGGAAAGTGTGTCCCCGGCTGGATTTATTCCAAGTTCTTTTTTCCATGTTTAATGAGAAGAAATCGGGAGACAAAGTACAGGAATGGGAGTAGGAGTTACTTAAAGACATTGAAGATACAGTGCACATTGGAAGGTGAATGTAGACAGCCTCATGGGGAGAAAAATGCAGTATGAGTAGGATTGCCTGCACCCCAGTTTAGTTGCCCTTTCATTGGGGTAAGAGGTACTCTAATTGAATATAATTGGGGTAAGAGGTACTCTAATTGAATATAAACAGAGTGGAATTTGGGCGGGGTTCACTGCACATGATGAACTTTGCAAGGTTTTCATAGAGTCTTCAGGGAGTCAATGCATGTGTTTATGGTCCTCATGCAGGAGGAAGCATAGGTGGTAAAGTGGTATGTGGGTGTGCTGAATTGGGGCATAAGTGGGTGGAGGCTTTTTTTTTTTTGAAATACAGGTACAGAAAGAGAGGTATTCCATCCACTAGTTCACTCCCCAGATGGCCGCAAACAGCCAGAGCTGCGCCAATCCAAAGCCAGGAGCCAGGAGTTTCTTCTGGTCTCCCACATGGGTGCAGGGGCCCAAGGACTTGGGCCATCTTCTACTGCTATACCAGCCATAGCAGAGAGCTGGATCGGAAGAGGAGCAACCAGGACTAGAACCAGTGCCCATATGGGATGCTGGCGCTTCAGGCTGGGACTTTAACTCACTGTGCCACAGCGACAGCCCCGCCCCCCCCCCCCCTTTGTTGTTTCAAGATTTATTTATTTGAAAGAGTTAGCGACAATGACAGAGATATTTCATTTGCTGATTGACTCACCAAATGGCTCCCCAGTAAAGCCAGGAGCCTTAACTCCATCTGGGTCTCCCATGTGGGATATCATCTTCCATTGCCTTCCCAGGTCCTTTATCAGGGAGCTGAATTGGAAGTGAAGCAGGCAGGATGCCAGTGTCACAGGTGGTGGCTTAACACACCAACCTCTGGGGTAATTTTATAGTGGCCACTTGAGGGGTGAACCAATGGAAAAGGGAGGACTTTTCTCTCTGTCTTTCTCTCTCTCTCTCTAACTCTGCCTGTCAAAAAAAATTTTTTTTAAAAATACTGCATACGATTCTATAGGATTTCATCTCAGTTCAGTGAGGAAAAAACATTTTTGCTTTGTTTTGTTCACTAATGGATATTAACGGTTATATATGCATTCACTGACCATTTTAATTCTCTGTATATATAGCCTTTGGCATATTTCAAGTGGGTGGTCAGACTCGAATGATTTTTAAGAACTTTGTACAAATGGAAGACATGAGCTTGAGATGTAGTTTTAATATTCTCTCCAGTTTTTATTTTGAACCTTCAAATATTCTTTGTACTATTTAGTCAGATCTGTCAGTTTTTCTCTGCTCTTATTTTTATACTTAAAGCATTTTGACTTCAAAATTGTATATTATTAAGAATCTGGCTGCTCTGAATAACTCACAAGTAAAATCATGGCAATGTTTGTTCTGACTGACATCACAAAACATAATGTCCTTTAGGTTCATCCATGTTGTAGAATGTGACAGGATTTCCTTTTAAAATATAGATAATCATTATATAGATATGCCATATTTTGTTGATCCATTTACCCATCATAGACATTGGGGTTGCTTCTACATTTTGGTTCTTGAAAATAGCTGCTGTACACTTGTGTGTACAAGTATCTCTGAAGTCCTGCTTTCAGTTTTTTGGGATAATATCCGAAATGGAATTGCTAGATCGTATTATGGTTATATTTTTAATTATTTTTTAAAGATTTGTTTGTTTATTTGAGAGGCAGAGTTACAGAGAGAGGGAGAGACAGAGACAGCCGAAGCCAGGAGCTTCTTCTGGGTCTCCCACACAGGGACAGGGGCCCAAGTACTTGAGCCATTTCTCACTGCTTTCCCAGGTCATCATTAGGGGTCGGGATTGGAACTGGAGCAGCCAGGACTTTGGAACCAGCGCCCATATGGGGTGCTGGCCATGGTGGAGGCTTAACCTACTACATATGCCACAATTCCTACCCCTATATTTTTAATTTTTTTGAGGATACTTGATAATTTATACTATAGTGCCTGTATGGTTTGCATGTTGTATTTTTTTAAATGTTTAAATATATATAGAAAAATGCAGAAGGTACCAGCAAATAATTACAAACATGTAGAATAAAAAAACAAGTTCCTACCATCCCCAAGCCCTTCTCTTTCTCCTCCTTCCTGTTAGGAGCCTGTGTTTCAATTTGGCTAATAATGGTTTTAGAAATTTTATTAAATGGCATCATACAGTAAGTGTTTTTGTGTCTTAGTAGTATATAGATACAATTTGATCATTTTCATTGATATATTATTATGTAGTACTACTTTGCCACTATGTATCCATGCTGTTGTAGAAGGCAAACATTTTGGTTGTTTCAGATTGTGGCTTTTAATAATACTTTTAATGTAGAAGCAACCCCAATGTCTATGATGGGTAAATGGATCAACAAAATATGGCATATCTATATAATGATTATCTATATTTTAAAAGGAAATCCTGTCACATTCTACAACATGGATGAACCTAAAGGACATTATGTTTTGTGATGTCAGAACAAACATTATACTGTTTATAATCAAATACTGTTTATAATAATACTGTTATAGGGTCTGGTGCTGTGGCTTAGCAGGTAAAGCTTCCCTCTGCAGTGCTGGAATCCTATATGGGCACCAGTTTGAGTCCCAGCTGTTCCACTTCCGTTCCAGCTCTCTGCTGTGGCCTGGGAAAGCAATGCAAGATGGCCCAAGTCCTTGAGCCCTTGCACCCATTTGAGAGACCTGGAAGAAGCTCCTGGCTCCTGGCTTCGGATTGGCACAGCTCTGGCCATTGGGGCCATCTTGAGAGTGAACCAGCAGATGGAGGTTCTCTCTCTCTCTCTCTCTCTCTCTCTCTCTCTGCCTCTGCCTCTGCCTCTGCCTCTGCCTCTCTGTAACTCTGCCTTTCAAATAAATAAATCTTTTAAAAAAATAATAGTACTGCTATGAACATTCTTGATCATAATTTTATTTTGTGCACATAATCATGGATGCAATTATTGTATCCTGAGGTAGACATTCAGTTTTAGTAAATACCACAGTAAAAAAAAATGAATTTTGTAAATATTTATTCTCATGGACAGTATAATGAATTATATTACTGTTTCACATATTATTGCTAGTACTTTGTGTTAAAAGTATTTATCAACTTCAAGTATTTTGGGGGAATGAGTGAATTTTTTAAAAGATTTATTTTTTAAAGACACAGTTACGACAGAGTGGGTGGTAAACAGAGATCTTCTGTCCACTGGTTCATTCCCCAGATGGCTGCAGTGGCTGGAGCTGGGCCGATCAGGAGCCAGGAGCCAGGAGCTGCTTTTTGGGTCTCCCACAAGGGTGCAGGGGCCCAAGCACTTGGGTCATCTTCAACTGCTTTCCAAGGCACATTAGCAGGCTGCTCTGGAAGCAGTGCATCCAAGACTCAAACAAGTACCTTTATGGGACACCAGCACTGCAGACAGCAGCTTTGCCCACTACACCATAGCACCAGCTCCATGAGTAAATCTTACTATGACTTAATTTGTATTTTCTTGATTAAGGTTGAGCTTCTTTTGTTGTTGATTGGCTGTTTGCATATTGTCTTTTGTGAAGTTCCTAATAAAATCCCCTACAATTTTCCCTCTGGGTTGTCATTTTCCTTGTTGTTTTGTAGAGTTTCTTTACACTTCTTGCATTAATAAACAAAAATTTGGTTACACAGGTGGGAAATGTCTTCCATTCTTTGAAATACTTTTTAAACAGGAGGGTGTTTCCATTATTCTTTAGAATATCACTGCCTAATACAGTAGGAGACCCTAGTTCTATATGGTTATTTAGAGTTAAATTAATTAAAGGTAAGTAAAATTATAAATTCCCTTGCTTCATCACAGTAACCACATTCTAGGTGCTTACTATGTGGTTAGTAGCAACCCTATTGGAAAATAAAGATAGATTATGTCCATAATTGCAGAAAAGTTCCACTGGACAGTGTTGTCCTAGAACCTCATTATTGTAACTTCACATTTATATCTCTGATTGACCTGCAGTTGATTTACATGAGTGGTTTAAGGTAGAAGTTAAGCTTTATTTTATTTTGTATGATTAGCCCATGGACCTATCATTTAGTGAAAGGACTATCCTTTCCCCTTGGCACAGCATGGCTAGTGTCCAGTGTTGTCATAATTCAGGGCTATTTTTATACCATCTATTCAGTTTCATTGATATGTTTATCCTTTTGCCAGTACTACTCTCTGTCTTCATTACTTTGCTTTAAGATTTGGATGTGATATAGAATCCTTATGGATTCTGTTTGCATCTGTTTTGAACATGTAAAAATCTAATTTTGTACACAGTGATTTTGATATATGTTAGGTGTGTCCGTGTTTATTTCAGAGCTGAATTCTTGCTTCTTCAGGTTTACTTTAGGTTTAATTAATTTATTTTAAAGGCATAGAAACAGACAAACAGACTTCTATATGCTGTGGTTTATTTCTGGGCCAGGCTGAGGACAGGAGCCAGGAACTCAGTCTACATCTCCCACCTAGGTTGTAGGGACCTAACTAATTGAGCTGTCATTTGATGCTTGCCAGGGTGTGCATCAGCAGCAAGCTGAATTCAGGAGTGGTACCTGGACTCAAATCCAGGTACTCTGATATGGGATGTGAGCATCTCAAATAGCACTTTTTTTTTTTTTTTATGATTTATTTATTTAGGCCAGCGCCGTGGTTCAATAGGCTAATCCTCTGCCTGCAGCGCCAGCACACGGGGTTCTAGAGCTGGGCCGATCTGAAGCCAGAAGCCAGGAGTTTCCTCTAGATCTCCCACACTGGTACAGGGGTTCAAGCACTTGGATCATTGTACACTAGCTTCCCAGGCTGTAGCAGAGAACTGGATTGGAAGTGGGGCAGCTTGGTCTTGAACCAGCGCCCATATGGGATACTAGCACTGCAGGCAGCAGCTTTACCCTCTACATCTCAGCACCAGCCCCTCCCCCGCATTGGCATCTTAACCATTAGTTCAGACCAGATCCCCCCGCCGCCCCCCCCCCGCCATTAAGTCATTTTGTTGTTACTATTTATTTAAGTCTTTATTGGATGTCTGTAATGTGCCAAACACTGTTTCAGGTGTTGTAGATAAAACACTTCTCAATTTATTACAAAAAATTTTATGTAAATAGATTGTATGATGGAAGAAAATATATTCTCATGGTGGTTATAAAGACAAGCTGAGAAAAAGAGAAGAAAAACGGCAAGAAAACCCAAGTAGGAAGCACTAAAAAAGGTGTCAGAATCCTTTTATAAGTATAGGAGAGTTTCTAAAACAAAAACAAAGCCTTCTGGGCCAGCGCCGTGGCTCACTTGGTTAGTCCTCTGTCTATGGCACCGCCATCCCATTTGGGTGAAAGGTTCTAGTCCCGGCTGTTCCTCTTCCAGTCCAGCTCTCTGCTGTGGCCTGGGAGGGCAGTCAGTGGAAAATGGCCCAAGTGCTGGGGCCCCTGCACCCGGGTGGGAGACCAGGAGGAAGCACCTGGCTCCCGGCTTCGGATTGGTGCAGCGCTGGCCGTAGCAGGCATTTGGGGAGTGAACCAACGCAAGGAAGACCTTTTTCTCTGTCTCTCTGTCTCTGTCTCTTTCTCTCTCTCTCTCTCACTCACTGTTTATAACTCTACTTGTCAAATAAATATAAAAAAGAAAAGCCTTCTTTGACTTCAATTCTCATTTGAGTGACACAGTGTTGAAGGCATGGAATTCTCAGACTTGGCCACACACTTCCTGCAGAGAGAACTGTGCTGTCTTGTTTGTTATTATGTGACTGCTCCTCCCCAAGTTTGAGGAAGGTCCCACTGCCAGCTCACAGCTCAGCTCTCTGCAGCCCACTGTGGTTTACCACTCACATGTATTTGTTTTCTGTTAGTACTACTGTTGTCTCATGCCATTCTTTGTCCCATGGGTTTGTCTTTAAAAATTTCTTTAAAATTTGTCTTTAAAAATTTCTTTAAAATTTCAGTGAGATTTCAGGAGGGAGGGATGCTAATGCTTGTGTTCAATCCTGCATCTTTAACTTTTTAAGCCTAATTCTCCTAGTCATGCTTTTTCTCCCTGATGCAAGGAGATGGCACTTCTTGAAGTGCAATGAGACTGCTAAGACAACTCCATGATTGTGTTTTCAGATCTTGTAATAGATCATATGTGGACCGTGTTCTTGAGCATGATGTTCATGTTCTGTTGGAGGAAGTATTTTCATAGTTTTGTGCTTTTCCATGTTAATCATTAAATATGAGTTGAGTGAGTAGCCTGTCCTTGGCTCTTTATATTGCTTAACTAAATTGTATGGACCTTAATTTCTACTTTTAACTAAAGTTTTACATAGATAGTTATTTGAAGGCGGGGAATCTGTGTTAAGTCTGTACGCTCTAGGACTTAGTATACCATGAGTACTGAAGACTCTTGTTTAAACTTTAAATGAAAAGCCAAAGTTTAAAATCTGTCATTGCTACTAAAAATTAAACTGTTGTTTGATGCATTGTCTTTGTCTTGATATAATGATGAACCTGTGAGGCTGAATAATTTTAGGTAGAATATTTATGATATTTGTTCTAAAGTGAAATTTGAGTTATATATACATTTAATGTGTCAAAGTATCTAATTTGATATATGAATATAGTAAGAACAAGGATCAGAATTTGACTTCATTTCCTGCACTTCCCTGTTCTTTTGTATACTCTGCATTTTTAACATTGGCATACACACTAATAGGTGATACTGGTATCTGAGGGTTCGGATATAAATAAATAAATAATCCAGATCACAAGCTACTAGAAAAATTATGTACATACAAGATGATGCAGTTAAATTTCTTTTGATTTGGAGGAACATGATGGTCTGCTGTTATCAAGTAATTCTGGTACTTAAAAGAATTGACTGTGATACCCAATTGTACGTTTTTATTTAAACTACTTTTTTGTATATTCTTTTTTAACTAGACTTTTAATGCTTTTGATTTAGGTGTTTTAATTGTGTGATGATAGATCAGAGGGTGAAATTCTAAACATGATTTCAACTCTCACTTTTGCTGAGGTATTGTTAACTGAAATAGTTAACTAGTAATTTGTTTATGCCATAGCTTAAATAATATTTTTGGAAACAAGTCATCATCAGGTGTAATACTCAGAACAAGGGTGATTAGGGAGGGCAAGCAGTTGTTGATGAAGGTACGTGAGGATACTCTTGGGTAATGTTGAATGTGGACTTTATCAGATCTGGGTAACAGTGACTTTGGAGTGGGAGTAGGGGTCAAATGGAGTCATTTCATTCACCTGTTGTGAGAGTTTTTCATCAGTAAAATAATCAAAAGGCATTTTGAAAAGGAGAGAACTCTCTGTCCTCTCTCTCTCTCTCTACCTATCAAATAAAAAAAAGGGGGGGAGAGGAAAACATTGTCTTAAGTGATAGATTGGAAATTGACCTCCTAAAATGGGCAAAAAAAAAAAAAAAAAAGTTTGCCTCAGCCAGCTGTTTCTGAGCAAACTTCTTTAATCTTTACTTTTTAAAAGAACTTCCTTATTATGCACACTTGAACTCAAAAATTTTTTTAATCTGTGTGCCTATACTATTTACTATGTATTATAAATTGACCAGGTTTATCCATATTCTCTTTAAAATTTATTTAGTTTATTTGGAAGACAGAGAGACAAGAAGGAGCGCTCTCATCTGCCAGTTCACTCCTCTAATGCCTGCAACAGCCAGGGCTGTGCCAAGCCAAACTCAGGAACTCTTTTGGATTTCCCATGTGGATGGCAGGGTCTCAAGTAGTTGAGCTGTCACCCGGGATGTGCATTAGCAGACAGCTGGGATGGAGATTGGCGCTGGTATTAAAATCCAAGTACTCTGATATGAGATGGAGACACCAGGAGCTGCAGCTTAACTGATGAAGCAAACACCCATCTTAGATCCATATTTAATATTTTTTTAGTGAATAAAGTTTATTTATTGCTTTATTTCAACCTCCCTCCCTTCAAACTTTCTTATTTCTTGAAAACTTTTTTATTATTCATTTGGAAGGCAATTAGAGAGAGGGAGAGACAGAGATTTTTCATCCCACTAGTTCACTCCCCAAATGGCCACAATGGCCAGGGCTGTCCCAGACTGAAGCCAGGAGCCAGTAGCTTCCTCCAGTTCTCCCCATGGGGCCCAAGCACTTGGGCCATCTTGAGCTGTTTTCCCAGGTACATTAGTGGGAGAGCTGGATTGAAAGTGGAGCAGCAGTGTGATGCAGGCATCACATAGATTGTTTTTTTACCCGCTATACCACAGTGTCTGCTCCTCCTTGAAAACCTTTAAAGATAAATAATCTAATTATATGTAAAGGGCCCCTAATAGGCTGCCAGAGTTCACAGGGTTAATTGATCACATTTGGTTTCTCTGAAATATTTCTCAACAGTGGTCCAAATATGTTTGTTTCCATTTTAGAACAAAATCCAGTCTCATAGCAGAGGAGAATACAATGTTTACAGCACCTTCCAGAGCCATGAACCAGAGTTTGACTACTTGAAAAGTTTAGAAATAGAAGAAAAGATCAACAAAATTAGGTGGTTACCCCAGAAAAATGCTGCTCAGTTTCTATTGTCTACCAATGGTAAGTGTACATTTTCTCCTTTCATGTACCAACTATGTACACATTTCCTATTGGGAATATTCTCCTCTTTTCAAAGAGCAATTAGTTAGCCATCTCTGTGAACAGACATCATTAGGAAAGTTTTTTTCCCCTTGTACAAAATGTGAATTCTTTCATTCTCACATGCAGTTTTTAGAATTCCAATACTAGGCCGGCGCCGCGAATCCTCCGCCTGTGGTGCTGGCACACCAGGTTCTAGTCCCGGTCGGAGCGCCGGATTCTGTCCTGGTTGCCCCTCTTCCAGGCCAGCTCTCTGCTATGGCCCGGGAATGCAGTGAAGGATGGTCCAAGTCCTTGGGCCCTGCGCCCCATGGGAAACCAGGAGAAGCATCTGGCTCCTGGCTTCGGATCAGTGCGGTGCGCCGGCCGAAGCGGCCATTGAGGGGTGAACCAACGGCAAAAGGATGACCTTTCTCTCTCACTATCCACTCTTCTTGTCCAAAAAAAAAAAAAAAAATATTCCAATACCAGTTTTTGTTGAGCACATGTTTACTTTGTAATGAAAAGGATGAGCTATTCCGTCACTGGATTTAGATTCTGTTTGTTACTTTCAGCCTGATAGCATTGGGTGGATTCCTAACACTTGGTTGAATTTTCTTCATTAGCAAACTGATGATAGTAATGTCTGTCGTATAGTAGTATTCAGAGTATTGAATATGGCAGTTCTTTGCGTAAAATGCTCAATAAATGTTAATTTCTTTTCCTCTTTTTTAAGTGTACTGAACCTCTACAGAGAGTATTTCAAATGGTAAATATAAAATACTCTGTCAAAGTAAGGTTTCCCATTCCAGGATAGTCTCCAATAGAACACTCTTCATTCTTCCCTCCAACCCTCCTACCCTTCCCTTTTAAGATTTATTTGACAAGCACAGTGAGAGAGAAGTTGACTGAAATCTTCCATTCACTGGTTCTCTCTTCAAATGGCTGGGGGGGTCAGGGCTGATTAAGACTGAAGCCAGGAGTCTGGAACTCCATCTTGGTCTCTCATTTGGGTGGCAGGGGCCCCAATCCTCCACTGCCTTCCCAGGCACGTTACCAGGGAGCTGGATTGAAGCAGAGCAGCCAGAACTCAAACTGACACTAGAAACGAAACACCAATGTCATAGACCACAGCTAACCTGCTGCCCTACAAATACCAACTCCCAAACTCTTAGTTCTTGATCCTCATTAGCATATTACCCTCTTGCGGCAAGCCATTTGTGTAGAGGAAAGTTCTCATATTGTTTTACTTGTCCAGGGAAAGTTATTAAGTGGAGATTAGAATGGTAAGAGTTGGATGGTTTCTTTTGGTTCTTCTGATTCTTTTTTTTTTTTTCCTGCTGTATGTTGTCAGGACCTGGTTTACCTTTGGGACCTCAGTTCTAAAGAGAAACGTTAAGAGAGATTTAGGGCTTACTTGAGATGCTGTGTAGTGATGGTCTGTACAGATTTAGATTGAAACTTTTTGAAGCTGACACAAGGGTTGGGGAGAAACATCTGATATTATCTCATCCCCTTACTATTAATAAGACAATTCCAGGGGCTGGCACTGTAATGCAGCATGTTGAACTGCTGCGTGCAGCACTTGCATCTCACATGGGCACCAATTCAAGTCCTGGCTTCCCCACTTCCGACTAGCTCTCTGCTAATGCACCTGGAAAGAAGCAGAATATGGCACAAGTGCTTGGGCCCCTACCACCCATGTTGGAGACCTCTCCTGGATTTGGCATGGCCCAACCCTGGCTGTTGCAGCCATTTGGGGAGTGAACCAACAGATGGAAAATCAGTCAATCTCTCTCTCTCTCTCTCTCTCTCTCTCTCTCTCCCTCTCCCTCTCCCTCCCTCCCTCCCTCCCTCCCTCCCTTCCTCCCTCTCCCCTTTTAAATAAAATGAATCTTTAAAAAAAAAAAGGAATTACAACTTTACTATTTGCAAAATATGCACTAGGATGCACTAGGGTGACTTCTGGGGTGATATGGTAAAAGATACCGAGTACTCCATCATTCAGCTTATGCCTCGTAGTCACTATGTTCAGTTCCTATAAATGCAGTCTACAGAATACCACTCCGATACCATATGTATTTTTCTCTTAGGAGAGGTGCCAGTGTTTCTGATCGCCAAAGTTCTTTCCAACCAGCACTTGAAATGTGTAACCCTTGCCTCTTTTTTTTTTTTTTTTTTACATAAACTGCATTCCCCTCTCTCTTCCTTTCTTAAAAAAAAAAAAATACACTGAACTATATAACTCATTAAAGTCTGAAATTCACAGCATCATGGATGGGTGAACTGTGTGTGTTTCTGTCATTTAGTGGCTTCTAATCTTGGTTCAGGTTTAATTTATACAGAAAACTAAGTTAAATTCAAACAGCACTCAGTTATTTTCTTTGTTATTAAATAATACATAATTGTGCCATTTATATAATTTCTAGTTTTAGAAGTAGATGTCCCTGGGATGAATAATGTTAATATATTTCAGGTAATTAGAATATTTGTTCCTAATGATTGTGACAGATCATTTTTATAGGCTAAATTGTCTTTTTATAAGGGAACTTTTTTTTTTAAAGATTTATTTATTTATTTGAAAGAGTTACACAGAGAGAGAAGGAGAGGCAGAGAGAGAGAGGTCTTCCATCCGTTGGTTCATTCCCCAATTGGCTACAACGGCTGGAGCTGCGCCGATCGAAAGCCAGGAGCCAGGAGCTTCCTCCAGGTCTCCCATGTGGGGGTGTAGGGGTCCAAGGACTTGGGCCATCTTCCACTGCTTTCCCAGGGCATAACAGAGAGCTGGATTGGAAGAGGAGCAGCCAGTATGCAAACTGGCGCCCATGTGGGATGCCAGCACTGCAGGTGGCTTTTTTTTGGGGGGGGGGGTGCAGGAAGAGTGGACAGAGAGAAAGGTCTTCCTTTACCTTTGGTTCACCTTCCAATGGCTGCTGCGGCTGGCGCGTCGCGCTGATCCGAAGCCAGGAGCCACGTACTTCTCCTGGTCTCCCATGCGGGTGCAGGGCCCAAGCACTTGGGCCATCTTCCACTGCACTCCCAGGCCATAGCAGAGAGCTGGCCTGGAAGAGGGGCAACCGGGAAAGACTACGGCGCCCTGACCGGGACTAGAACCCAGTGTGCCGGCACTGCGATTAGCCTGTTGAGCCGTGGCGCCGGCCAAGGTGGCGGCTTTATCTGCTGCACCACAGCACCAGCCCCAAAGGGGGACTTTTTTTTAAGATGTAGACTGAAGTACAGAGAATGATAATGAAGTTGCATGTGCCAGTCACCAAATTTCAGCAGTTCTTAGTTCATGGCCAGTTTCTTTCTCAGGTACTTCTTTCCCTCCGCAGTGTGCTGAGGCTCAGCATGGATTAAATCTTATCTTCAGTTCTGTTTATATCCATGAGATTCTTCCTTGGAGCCTTCTACATGTTCCTCTGGCAACTTCGTATCACCAGAAATAAAACACAACTAACAAGGGAATGTGTTTGTGTGCATGCTAATCAGTGCTTAAAAATAGGCCCCAGAATGAAAACCTGGGAATTTTATGGATGATTGTGTTTGAGTATGATGAAAAAGAGGAAAGGATAGGAGGAATAGGATTTAAGCTGTATCTGAAAGCTTTTTGTAAAAACAGCAATTTGAGAAAAACATCAAAAAAATCTGTTAAATCTGAGTAACATCTTCTGTTATCTTGTGTAGTTTTCTCTGTGATGACCCTAGCATTATACAATAGTACTCTCCTCTCCCCCCACTCAGAAGTAATGATACCCATAAAAAAAGATTAGAGTCTGCGACTTTGGAAGAATGTTTTAAAATGGTACCAAACTTTGTAGATTTGACCATTTTCACTTACTTTCTTCTTTTAAGATTTATTTATTTATTGAAAGGCAGAGTTACAGAGAGGCATAGGCAGAGAGGTCTTCCATCTGCTGGTTCACTCCCCAAATGGCCGCAATAGCCGGAGCTGTGCTGATCCAAAGCCAGGAGCCTGGGTTCTGGGTTTCCCTGTGGGTGCAGGGGCCCAAGCACTTGGGCCATCTTCTACTGCTTTCCCAGGCCATAGCAGAGAGCTGGATCAGAAGTGGAGTAGCCAGGACTGGAACTGGCGCCAAATGGGATGCTAGTACTACAGGCAGCAGCTTTACCTGCTACACCACAGTGCCGGCCCCTTTATTTTTTTCTTTACACTAACTTCCGGTGATCATTATAAACTACAGCTTCTCAGATTTTTTTATTCAAATTTTTTTATTATGTGACTTCATAGTCACATTTTTTACATCATCAGTTCTGAAATGTTTTTATTCTTTTTAATCTTTTGCCTTTCTCTGGATTTTTGCTAATTCATCCACATTAAAAAAAAATGTCAAACTAACCTGTTGACCGTGAGTTCTGAATACATGAATATTACAGTTTCTTAATAAATTGTTGGTTTTAGCAGCTTGTTGATAAAATAGTTGTTTAGGTCTTATGTAAATCTGCATTCCCACAAGAGAGACTTTGGTAACATTGTTTTCTCTGTTACAACTTTATGCTGGAGTCAGAAAGACAAAGGAACATGTGGACTTGTGGAACACTTGAGCTGAGCTATTAGTGTTGAAAATACAGGGAAATAGCACAGAGCAACAAGTTTGGAAGGAAGAGATCTCATTGAGAGTCTAATAATCCCTTGCCCTGAAAAGTGTATATATGAGGCTGGCGCTGTGGTGTACCGGGTAAGGCCACCGCCTATAGTGCCAGCATCCCATATGGGCATTGGTTTGGGTCCCAGCTGTTCCACTTCTGATCCGGCTCTCTGCTGTGGCCTGGGAAAGCAGTGGAAGATGCCCTAAGCCCTAGGGCCCCTGCATCCACATGGGAGACCTGCAGGAAGCTCCTAGCTCCTGGCTTCAAATCGGCGCAGCTCCGGCCATTGTGGCCAACTGGGGAGTGAACCAGCAGATGGAAGACCCCCCCCCCCTTCCCTCCTTCCCTCCCTCCATCCCTCTGTCCCTGCCTCTGCCTCTGCCTCTCCTCTCTCTCTATGTAACTCTGACTTTCAAATAAATAAACCATAAAAACAGTATATATTTACATAGTCTTGTGTACAATTTTATGTACTTTGATTATTTTCATTTACCTCGTCCTAAGGACCAAAAGCTTCAGGTTAAAACAAAACAAAACAGAAAACCTCTGTAGAACATAAGGATTTCGAAATTTTTGTCATTTATTAAATTACTAATTTGTTTCTAATCTGCCTTGTCTTCAAGGTACTGCACTGAAATGATGTACTGTCATCGTACTTCTGTATCCTATGTTTATACTCTTGAAAAAAGTCTTTATCCTCCTGAGCCTCAAAATTTATCAAAATATTTTGTTTTTGGTTTAATGTGTTTTAATGTCCAATTTTTCAGGAATTTAAAAAAGAGTTCTTCCAGCATTACACTATTAGGAACCTCAAACTAAAATTGTCTTATTTGAAAGTTTGGTCACAATTTGAAATATTGTGATTTATTTATCTAATCCTTAATAGAAGTGATGAATTTAAACAAGACACAAAACAGCTAGGGGATGCATCACTTAACTGCTGGAATATTACACACATCATTACATAGGGTTTAGGAAAAAATAATAGATTACAAGTTGCAAGAGTTAGGAATCTTACTGGGTTTAGAGCTTCATATTTCAGAAAGGTATCCATTGAAATAACTCGTGTTCTTCTGTAAGAGAGAGATAGCCAGACATAAGGGGTCACTGGTATCTTGAGTTGCTTTGAACTACTTTATAAGATGACTAAAATTGTTAGACCTTCTTACTTGTGAAAGATTGGAATGTAATGATTTTATGTAAGATGCAATTTTAGTATCACACAGTATTAACTAAATGCATATGTGTCTAGGGTAATATAAACAATTGAATAAGCATATGTATGTAGATAAAGAAGCGAGATATGGCTGTAATTTGATTTGAGTATTACAAAGAGTACCATTAATGTTTAAATTTGTGATATCTGCACTGTATTTTTATGTGTATTTTTTTTTAAGACTTATTTATTTACTTGAAACTCAGAGTTACACAGAGAGAGAAGGAGAGACAGAGAGAGAGGTCTTCATCCGCTGGTTCACTCCTCAATTGGCTGCAATGGCCGGAGTTGCGCCGATCTGAAGCCAGGAGCCAGGAGCTTCTTCTGGGCCTCCCATGTGGGTGTAGGGACCCAAGGACTTGGGCCATCTTCCACTGCTTTCCTAGGCCATAGCATAGAGCTGGATTGGAAGTGGAGCATCTGGGACACGAACTGGCGCCCATATGGGATGCTGGCACTGCAGGCGGCAGCTTTACCTGCTATGCCACAGTGCTGGCCCCGTATTTACTTTTATTCACCCAGTAATAGGAAACTTCTAATTAAGCCAGTTAAGGAATTTTATAAGAAAATCCTTTTTGGAAAAATAATGAAAATCACGCGTTTAAAATGCCTTAAAATGTTTTTGTTCTATCATTGTTACTACTTTTTAAGAACTTTCTTTATTCTTCTCCAGATAAAACAATAAAATTATGGAAAATTAGTGAAAGGGACAAAAGACCAGAAGGGTATAACTTGAAAGAGGAAGATGGAAGATATAGAGATCCTACTACGGTTACTACACTACGAGTAAGTATATAAAAAATGGTTATAATTTTCATGAATAGTGATCTGTATTCTTATCATATAGGCTTAGATTCTGAGCAGAACCTGAATAGAAATAGAGTTAACCTACACCAACAATTCTGTAACCAGGTAGGACTTTGAATAATTCCCATTTAAATACAAAAATTGACATACATAGAGGCCCCACTGTAGCCAGGGCAGGACTAGAACTCAAAACAGAAGGCTGCTTTACACTACACACTCCCGCTCTCATAGTTGGAATGTCAGCTATTACAAGATTAAGCTTCAAGATTAATTCTATTTGGAGACCAAAAACTAGGGATGGGCCAAATTATACAATTGTAGCTAAAACTGTCCAGAATTAAATGCTATGGAATTATTTCCTATTTAGCCTTAAATTGCTGTGAACTGTAAGTACTTGTTAGCATTGTACTTCCTCAAGCAAATGATTTTGAACCAAGAAGAACTGCAAATTCTAATAGTATTGCTGCCAGTAAAAGAAGGTGAATTGTGGGACATCAGGTTAAGCTCCTTTTTGGGATGCCCATACCCCATATTGGTGTGCATGAATCAAATCTCACCTCCACTTCCTACCCAACCGCCTGCTAATTTGCACCCAGGTAGGCAGGTGATATAATTCTTGACTCCTGACTTCAACCTGGCCCAGCTCTTGCTGTTGCAGGCATTTGGAAAGTGAACCAGCAGAAACAAGATATCTATTATTTTCTCTCTGTTCTTTCAAATAAATTTAAAAAGTAAATAAACTTTAAGATAAATTGTCCAGGAGCCAGGCCGTGGTGCAGCAGCTTAAGCTGCCACCTGCAGTGCTGGCATCCCATATTGTTGCTGGTTCAAGTCCCCACTGCTCCACTTCTGGTCCAGCTTTCTGCTAATGCACCTGGGAAAAGCAGCAGAAGATGACCCAAGTATTTGGGCCCCTGCCACCCCCATGAGAGACCTAGAAGAAGCTCCTGTCACCTGTCTTCTGGCTGGCCCAGCCCTGGTTGTTGGCAGCCATTTGGGGGGAGCGAATCAGCAGATGGAAGATCACTCTCTCTCTAACTCTGCCTTTAAAAAAAAATTAAAGATATGTTCATTTTCTGCTGATTTGAACAATTTAAGGAGTCATCATCAGTTCATTTTTAAAGCTAATCTATGTAATATTGTACCATTCTTTGTCCTCTCAAAAATTACAGTAATGAAGTGTTCTGAGCCTTATGTGCTATTTGAAGCAGTGAACCTTTTGTAATTTATTTTTCATGTGTCTTATTGACAGGTGCCAGTCTTTAGGCCCATGGATCTAATGGTCGAGGCCAGTCCACGAAGAATATTTGCCAATGCTCATACATATCACATCAACTCAATTTCTATTAATAGTGATTATGAAACTTATTTATCTGCAGATGATTTGCGGATTAATCTTTGGCATCTGGAAATTACAGACAGGAGTTTTAGTATCCATTTGTTTTCTTGTTTGACGGCATACTGTGCTCATGTTGGATTTATTTTTGTCTCTTTAATGTATTTGATTGCTCCTTTGTATGGTATCTTAGTATGTACATAATTAAACACTATAGGAAAGTTATTTGATAAAGGATAAAGAGTATAATGTATTGATGTAAAAATTAAATTCATGAAATTTTAAGGAATTTGGTGATTTGGGTTTTTATAATTTAGTGTTGAAATTTTAACTAAGAGTAATATAAATTTAATTATAAAAATATTCTTAAGATTGGAAAAAATTCTTACAAAGCATGATGTAGGATAATATAAAATTGATAGAAATACTTCTTTGAACTTCATTTTTATTATTTATATTATCCTCCTGGAAATTTTCTGTCCATATACATGTTCATGATGTTAACATGTAATTGGATACATGTATATAATATATAAGTATACAAGTGCCTACAAATACTTGTTTTTTTTTTTTTAATTTCTTTAAAATTTAAAATAAATGTTAGGAACTTTTAGTAGTTAATATGTATATTTTTGAAAATTAAATTGTTATTCTACCATCAGTGTATGAAAGACTTATTTTCTTATGCCTTTGCTATGAAGCTTTTAATTTATCTGCAGATAAATTGTAGTTCATCAGAAAATTTTCTTCTTGCATTATGAGTAGATTTGAGTATCATGTTTACTAGCAATTTATATTTCTTTTTGTTCTTTTTCTAGCTTTCCCCACTGTATTTCTCTGTGTTGTGTGTATGTGTGGTTTAAGCACCTTTTGGTGTTAACTAGGTGTATTGTTTGTGATGCAGGTAGTTTCTCTTTTTTACCCTCTTGGGGTTTTTGTTTGTTTTGGGAATTCTGTTAATACTTTAAAGGCAAATTTATAAATAACTTGTGGGATTTGTATGCTACATAGCCAGAAAGATCTTTACATTCTAAAGTGATTTAAAATTTGCAGTATTTTAGAAGATTTATCACTTTAGCAGTAAATTTTTAACTCTCTCTAGGGTTTATACTCGAGTAGAATGTAATTCCAGATAATACTTGTGTCTGGATCTGTGAGCGGATTTTGAGAAATGTAAAATTACATTTGCTTTTCTAAGTGTAAATTCCTTAATAAAATGCTATCCAGATATTGTGGATATCAAACCTGCCAATATGGAAGAACTAACGGAAGTAATTACAGCAGCAGAATTCCATCCAAATAGCTGTAACACGTTTGTATACAGCAGCAGTAAAGGAACTATTCGGTTATGTGACATGAGGGCATCTGCCCTCTGTGATAGGCATTCTAAATGTAAGTATTTCACTTTTCTTTAAAACGATGACACAGTCTATTTGTATGAAACTAACCTCAGACATGATGACTATATTTACAGAGGTTTACAGATCTTAACTTTTATACATAGGGCCTCTTTTAACCTTTATTAAACTCCCTAACTCTTCTTGGGGCATCACATGTTACTCCACTGAAAGAACATAGTAAGGCTCTCCGGGGGCGTTTCTTTTGATTCCCAATGAATATATTTTTAATGGAGTGCTTATTTTTAGGAACTTGAGGTTGAGCTTTTCAACTTTATCTTCAAATAGAGCCATTCCTTTGCTTTCATTCCCTCCCCATTCCTTCCTTTTCCCCTCTATTTTGAGCTTCCTAGGAATATTTGGTTCAGAGGTTTTCTTGGCTTAAAAAAAGCATTTGAAAACCACTCGGTTAAAAAGTTAAGGGGTTGCAGTATTCTGTTTGTATTATTGAATGTTTTTAAAACTCATGAAAATTTGGTGTGTGTGTATTAACTGAAACAACTTTATGTGGCCACCAGAAAATAAAATTGAGGTATGATTTGGATGAGTAGGATAGTGTTCTTCTTGTGGTGGTAGAGGTCAAGTCAGTTAAGTCTTGCAAAGTTGAGTCTGCCAGCCAACCTGGGGCACTGAAGACAGAAGCCCCAGCAAGTCTGGTTTTTAACCACATGACTCTGAAGAAGCTTTGAGGGAAGTTAATTGTTACAGCCAGAGAGGTATTTTTCAGTTCTTTATTAGCCTGTCATTTTATCTTGCTCTTAGGAAGTTTGTGAGTGGCTGTTTAAGGAAATGCTTTGTCTAAGCCAGAATATTGTACACGTTGCCGTTTTTTTTGCTTGTTTTTAGTGTTTGAAGAACCAGAAGACCCCAGTAACAGGTCATTTTTTTCCGAAATCATCTCCTCTATATCTGATGTAAAATTCAGCCATAGTGGTCGATATATGATGACTAGAGACTATTTGTCAGTCAAAATTTGGGACTTAAATATGGAAAACAGGCCTGTGGAAACATACCAGGTATTTGCAGTTTTCTCATTCAATGAGCATGTACCCTCTTTCATGTTTATAAAGAAGAACTTTGTACTAGGTGTACAAAATATTTTTTGTACTCACTATTCTACAGTTTTCACTGTTAGACATTTCCCCTCAAAGATCCAAGAGTGTGTTGCTTTTCCATATGTTAAATTTTGTATAACTTAAAAGATTGTGTTGTCATTCAATTTGCTGTTAACATATGATTTGGCTGTCATTTGATTCAAGAGTGTCTTTATTTTCTGCTGCGGTGTACATTTAAGGCAGAGAGAAAAGAGCATTAAAAACCAGTAAGGTCCAGGCAGGATGAGAATTGGAGAGAATGGCAGGCCTGCTTAGAGATGTGCATGCTCTGATTGGAAGATGTGCAGTAATCACTGAAGTGGAGCTTCAGTCTGGCATGCTGAGTTGAGTGAGCTCATTACTGGCTTTCATCTGATAGCTATAGTCTTAACATTTAAAGAACAAGGGTTTGAAAACCTAGCAGATGGCTAGCAGAGTTGCCTACTTGATCAATTTTAGGATGTCAGTTGTGAATTCTCTTGTCTTTCAGCTATTACCATTATTCCCTGTTCTCTGCTTCAGAAATAGAAAAGGAGTGAAAAAGCACACAATTGTCACTGAGTGGGAACAGCAGGAAGTTGTGTTAGGCCCTAGATTGGTGTAGAGAACACTTCACCTAGCCTTAGGAGTATGCAGTTCAGTTTATAGGTGATATCTTCTTAATGTGTTAGTATCTCAATAAAATTAGAATGAAGTTTCTTTCGAATCTCCTGTGATAAGCATAAACCACTCAAGATTCTTTTTAATGTTATTTGGAATTTCAAAGTAAATGCTACATTGAAACAAAAGCAATGAGATAAAATTCTGCTTTGTTTTCAAAGTACATTTGTGTAACTGCCAAGATTGATACATCTCCAAGTTATTCTCACCACCAACCTGTTGCCATTGAGAATAGTTGACTGGAATCTTAGCTTTCTACCCTTCAATAGTTTGGTGAGAAACCTTGTACTGTGTGCATTCTTATTAATTTTTTTGTATTACATGTTCACATTCAATCCTAATTCCACATGAGTTGGAGTTCCTCTGTATTACCAATTTTCACCTGATGTCACATAGACACGGTCTGTTTCATTCTACTATAATTAAAGTGGACATCCAAAATTTTAGTTTAGGTTGTTTCATAAAGAATAGAGAATTCTCAGCTTTTTAAGGGGTACCTATTCTTTCCTAGCGTTACTTTTTAAGGATCTCTTTCAGTTAAAAGTAATAGTAAGATAAAGTACATTTCATTGACTGTTAACATTTTATAAGTAATATCAAGTGATGCTATAAATTTTTAATGGTGCCTACCAAGGGTGTCCATATAATTTATCACCCGGCCAGGGCATGGTCATGTTATGGAAAGTATATGCATTCAGTTAAAAGCACAGTCCTCAGTTAAATTATGCCCAGGAAATGGTATTCTGGAAGTTAGTAAGCATGGTATTCATAGTTTTATCAGCAGCTAAAAGACTTAAAACCAAGAAGTGATAGTCAAATGGTGCTGTAATTTTCTTTTATGAGGTGCATATCTGTACCTTCTAATTTTTTCCATCTTAAATGTTTTGTTCAGGCTTACAACGGGTTACATGTGCCATACTAAGAAGGGAATTTTTCCCTGTCATTTAGGAGGAAAATTTTGCAGCCTCTTTGAAAGGCACATTTCTGTTACTGAGAGGATTGAGACTTAATGAGAGAGGAGGACTGTGTTTACATATATTAAGCCCTTTTTTGTTGTAAAGATAAGGGCTTTTTAAAAATACTTCTCTAAATTAAGTAGATAAATGTGTTGAGGTAAGCTCAGGTATATATGTTACATATCTGTGTTTTTCCTCAGGTGCATGAGTACCTCAGAAGTAAGCTTTGTTCACTGTATGAAAATGACTGCATATTTGACAAATTTGAATGTTGTTGGAATGGATCTGACAGGTAATTGCTTTTAATTTAAACTTAGAGAAAAGGGGTTTATTATTGCATTCTTCCTGGTATGGTTGCCAGTCACAAAAAATAGGGCTTTTTCTTTGAGACTTATTTATTTGAAAAGCAGAGAGGGAAAGATTTTTCATTCACTTTTTTACTTCCCAGTGACCACAACAGCTAGGAAAGGGCTAGGCTGAAACCAGGAGCCTACAGCTCCGTCCCAGTCCCCCACATGGATGTCCGGGACCCAAGCACTTGGACCATCTTCTGTCTCCTTCCCAGGCTTGTTTGTGAGGAGCTGAATTGGAAGTGAAGGAGTCTAAACTTGACCTCACACTTCAGTGTGGGATATGGCCATCTCAAGCAGTGGTTTAATCTACTTTGCTGCAACACCTACTCCCGGCTGACTTTTTTTTAGGTTGACATAAATTAAAAGTCCTAACTTCATTTTTTCCTTCGAGATTCCTTGAAATAAATTTAATAATCTTAGTTTAGTATAGCAATACTGGTCCATAAAAGTGAAGCATTCTTTCACTAGCAGATAGGAGAATATGTAGAATTTATAGATTTTTAAGAATGTTTTAAGGACCAGATAAATCACATTGACATACCAACAATTTATTTTTTATTTTTATTTATTTATTTTTTTTTGACAGGCAGAGTGGATAGTGAGAGAGAGAGAGACAGAGAGAAAGGTCTTCCTTTTGCCGTTGGTTCACCCTCCAATGGCCTTCGCGACCAGCGCGCTGCGGCCGGCACACCGCGCTGATCCGATGGCAGGAGCCAGGAGCCAGGTGCTTTTCCTGGTCTCCCCATGGGGTGCAGGGCCCAAGCACCTGGGCCATCCTCCACTGCACTCCCTGGCCACAGCAGAGAGCTGGCCTGGAAGAGGGGCAACCGGGACAGAATCCGGCGCCCCGACCGGGACTAGAACCCGGTGTGCCGGCGCCGCTAGGCGGAGGATTAGCCTAGTGAGCCGCGGCGCCGGCCGACATACCAACAATTTAAATGGTGAAATTTTGGTTCAGTTACTATCCTATTGTTGAACTATTCTTAAAATATTTGGGCAGCAGATATATTTCACTTGTGTTACTATGCACCAGTTTTTGTAGATTTTTTTTTTAATATTTTTTTTACTTATTTAAGAGGTATAGTTACAGGTTCAGGAGCCCAAGTGCTTGGGCCATCTCTCTCTCTCTCTCTCTCTCTCTCTCTCTTTTTCTTTTTTAAGATTTATTAATTTATTTGAAAGAGTTACAGGCAGAGAGAGAAAGAAATCCTCCATCCACTGGTTCACTCTCCAGATGGCCACATTGGCCGGAGCTGCACCAGTCCGCAGCCAGGAGCTTCCTCTGGGTCTCCCACATGGGTGCAGTGGCCCAAGGACTTGGACCACTTTCCACTGTTTTCCCAGGCCATAGCAGAGAGCTGGATCAGAAGTGGAGCAGCTGGGACTCAAACTGGCATCCATGAGGGATGTCAGCGCTGCAGGTGACAGCTTTACCCACTATGTCACAACACTGGTCCCTGGGCCATCTTCTACTGCTTTCCCAGGCCTTAGCAGAGAGCTGGATTGGAAGAGGAGCACCCAGGACTAGATCGGTACCAGCTGCAGGCAGAGGATTAAACTACTGCACCACAGCACTGGTCCTCGGTTTTTCTAGATATTGACACCTTATGGAAGTAGTAATAAGTCTTTCTTTCAGTCTTTTAAATGTCAACATGTACCACTTACTATGTTCCGATAAAAAATAGTAAAAGAAAGCAGCATTTTGGAGTTCTTTTAAAACTACATTTAAAGTAGAGATGCTTACTTTATACAGTAGATTCATCCTGGTTTCATGATGTTATGTGTTCTAGAGGATATTAAAACTTGAAACATTTAACTTTTAAAAGTTTCAGCCATACATTGGTTCGGTTGCTCCTCTTCTGATCCAGCTGCCTGCTAACAGCCTGGGAAAGTGATGGAGGACGCGGCCCGGGTGCTTGAGCCCCTGCCCTCTCGTGGGAGACCTGGAGGAGGCTCTGACTATTGGCATCAGATTGGCCCAACTCTGACTGTTGCAGCCATTTGGGGAGGAAACCAGCGGATGAAAGAACCTCTGTCTCTCCCTCTCACTGTCTATAACTCTGCCTTTTAAATAAATAAATATTTTCTTAAAAAAAAAATGTTTCAGCGATAGACTAGGCATCCTAATCAAAACCTTACAGATTTACATAGTGAATCATTTTTAAGAAAATAAGAGTTTATTGTATGTAGGGACGTGTACCAATTTGAGTTTGGTTAAAAATTGTCTGTTGAGTAGATGAAAATCATTTGTTTTTAATAGATAACTTGTGTACATAATATACATAGTACAATAGTGATTTGAGCCATGTGGAAAGGAGATAGTAAATGGTAGTAGTACCAGTCAGGCCCTTCCTGAGTTATTAATGATTTTATTTTTGTCAAATTTGGTTGATGAGGCTGTTTTGTAAATATTGAGCAAATAAGACTGACAAGAAAGTGTCTTGGGCAGGCTAGGAATTTGGCACCCTTTTCAACTCACACTTATAAAAATACTTACTTAAAATGTTCTTAGTGGTACAAATTATTTTCTGTTAAAAAATATTACATGCTACTTTCTTAATAGTCTCAGGAATAGATTTTATTATAAGCATTCATAAAATGTGATTATCTGAACCAGGCCTTGGGACAAATTAAATAGCTTATAGTTTAAATTAGAAAGAATTAGTTTCTCCCTTCCTTCCTTTATTCATTTGAAAGTCTGAGCCACAAAGAGGGAGAGGCAGAGACAGGAAGAGAGAACTTTGTTGGTTCACTCCCCAATTGGCCACAGTGGCCAGGGCTGGGCCAATCTGAAGCCAGGAGCTTCATCCCGGTCTCCCACGTGTGTGCAAGGGCCCAAGGACTTGGGTCATCTTCCGCTGCCTTCCCAGGCTCATGAGCAGGGAACAGAAGTGGAGCAGCCGGGACTCGAAGTAGCACCCAAATGGGATGCTGGTACTCTGTGTGGCAGTTTTACCTGCTTTGCCAGAGCACTAGCCCCAGCATTGGTTTCTTAACAGCTGTTTCATGCAGTTTGGTTTTAGAATTGCATAGATGTTGCCTACAGCTGCAGAAAATGCAATCATGACAATTCACTTCTAAGACATTTTATTTGAGGGTACTGTTCAATTTTCTCTTGATAGTTTTGGTAGTCGTCTAAAGGAGTAATTGATAAAAAAAAAAAAAAAGTAAAATATCTCAGGTGTATTCCAGTCATTGAGTTGGTGTCAGCAGTCTTGTCTGTTAAAATCTGCTTTAAGTAGCTGTTTTCTGTGTAGTATCACGCTAGGTTTAATTGTTCTGCTAAAAACAATCTCTTGTTCCTTTGTTTGACTGAATGTTCTGTCTATTTTTACAGTGTTGTCATGACTGGATCTTATAATAATTTCTTCAGAATGTTTGACAGGAACACAAAACGAGACATAACCCTAGAAGCATCACGGGAAAACAATAAGCCTCGCACAGTGTTGAAGCCACGGAAAGTCTGTGCGAGTGGCAAGCGAAAGAAAGATGAAATAAGCGTTGACAGCCTAGACTTCAACAAGAAAATCCTTCATACAGCCTGGCACCCCAAGGAAAATATCATTGCTGTAGCTACCACAAACAATCTGTATATATTTCAAGACAAAGTGAATTAGTGTTGGCATTCCTAGCAGAGGAGCCCACTTCCTGCTTAGTTGAGATAGTTGAAATCTAGCATTCGTACCTATAAAAGAGAGAGGTCCATTGTGGTGCCCCTTTCCAGTGTTTGACAGTGTGCCATTTGACAACACATTTTTATATAGCTACATGGAGAAAGCTCTGTGGATTCATCACTGTGGTGTTCTCCATGTCTGCTAGCCATTTAGGTAAGGGTAGGGCACTTTTAATTTAAATGACTTCTTGCACCATCTTGCCTAATGGACTAGATTGGACTGTATCAACATTGATTTACTCCACTTTTTATGCCTTCCATTGTGATGATGTCAAACACAGTGAAAGCCTTCAGTCATGCTATGGGATTTAATTGTGTATCCTCATTACTGTATCATTGTGGGGTACACCCCTCCCTCCCCCTTTTTTAAATTAAATACAGCTCATTCTTACTGTGGCTTGTAGCATTCCTCCTCTCTGGCCTCCTGGACTCTTCCCCCTCATCTCTTTTACCTTTGCCCCCTCCACCCGACTTGGTGGTGGTATATTAAAAAAAGAACGAAAGCACACAAAATGAGTCAGTTTGGGGTTTAGTGGTAAAGGGGGTGTATGTTGCGAACAAATGTTTTAATAACAGTTGGCTGTAATCACTCCTTGCCATGTCTGGCACTGAAAATAAGGAAAAAAAAAACTACTACTGAATAAAAGTGACAAAGAATGGAGAATCTGGTTTTCTTTTTCTTTTTAATCTACCTCTTTAAGCCAGTATTTTGTGACATACCCTTTTGGACACCGTGAAATGAAATGGGTTTCCATTATTTTATTAGTATTTTTGTTAATTATTTTTATCAAGTGTTCTTTTACATGGAAAAGGAGGGGTATTGGTTCTGTATGAACATGTTTTAAATATATGTTGGTATTATTAAGGTTTTCATAATCTATAAATGCTACTAGAGACTTTTTACTGTAGTTATGAGGGTATTGGATACATTGTATCAACACTTAACTCATCTGTTAAATTGTTGTAAATGGGATCCAAATTTGTAGAACTTCATTTTAAAATGACTTTTTACAGTGCTTTGATTTTTTTGCCTTACTAAATACTAAGTCAAAGACTAAAATGTTTTTAACAAAAACTTTTTTGTCATTCAGTCTTACAGCATAACATTAACATCAAATGATCTAATACAAATTGACACTGCACTACTTTTTTTGTATTTTATTACTATCAAAGCAGAATGAAATGTACTTTACCATAGATATTTTCCTTCTATTTTTGATTTTCCAAAGCTGTATTAAAGACAAAATTTTAAAGGTACAGTGTTAAAAAAAACTGCTTACTGGACTCCCCACAGCTGGCCCTATAAATAAAATTTGGTAATCTGTGTATGACTACATTTTCCCTAAGTGGTGATACCTTATCCAAAGATGAAGAGTGTCCCTATTTTTAATAGGTGGAATATACCTTTGTCAGTCTTGAAGAGCTTTAATGGAGAAAAAATGGACTTTATTTTTAAAAGATGCATTGAGCAGGCATTTATATTATTAGAGAATGGTAGTATATTTTGGTTGAGCAATAATATAACAACCTTGAATTTTAGAGGACTGAATGCTTCTTATATGTCCACTACCTATTGTTCAGATGCAAATTTGATTAAATATTTCATCATAATTCCCTCTACACTTATATAAATATTATGTCTTGTAAGTTAACATTTTTAGCACGCAGTAGAAATTTTATGTAATAAAATTACTGTCTCTGGGACTTAGCAAGTCTGAATTTGTATTTAAACACTGATTATTATATGTCTGATAATTTTTAACAGCACTTTTTCTAATTTATTTTGGGATCATTGGTATATTCATAGTTTGTGCTATTTATTCTTCATACTAACTTGTAAGTGGAATATTCCCCTGCCAGAAGTATCAAGTAGTGATACTGTGTTTTCTGATGGAGCAACTCTCCAGAACATCTGTTTTGGTCGTGGTTTCCCTACACTTGGGTTGTATGCTTGATATAACATAACTGAATAGCTCTTGGAAATTTATTTTTGATTGATCAGTAGCTAAGATAATTCTCACCCATTACACTAAGGGATAGTTTTATATATTTGAGTGAAATGCTTCTATAAGGTATGCTATTATAAATTGTAACATTAAGTATTCATTTTCAAATTTCTTTGGTGTAGCAAACTACGAGCCCAGCCACTCATTTTATATGGTCATGGTTAATCTTTTTATTAATAAAAATTATACTTAGAATGAACTTAGTCTTGTCAAGTTGCTTGTATTTCCTGTTCTCTTGTCACTAATAAACATTTTCTGTCCTTTCTTAACCTTTTTAAAAGATTATGATAGGAAAGAGAAGTCTCATTCTGTTAATCTCTATGATCTTTACTTAGTGGCTGGGCAATAGTAATAGTTAAAAAGCAAATCTTATAAACACTTTTATATACTAGTAATTACGGGAAAGAAGATTATGGAGCCCTCAGTCTCTTGGAATTAAAAAAAGCTATCCATGTACTTTTCCTTTAAAATTAGGAGTCTGTTAAACCTTAAATGTGAGTTCTGGGTAGAGATATTCCTTAAAACAAAACAGTTCCTATTTTAGTGTGTTGGCAGTATTTTGTAACAAATTACTTTGGTGGATCTAAGAAGTGTTGGGGTAGTCTCAAATGCTAAACATCTTTTGTAATTGAGTTTTGTCTTGACATGTTACTGAATAATGATATTAGACTAACCTACTACCTTGAGAGAATTAAAAGACTTCAAGGGTTAAGATTAGTAATCTAGAAAATCAACTCCATAGCACAGTGTCTGTCAAACACAAGACACTACAAAGCTCAGTTTCCTTCCAAAAGGAAGGATTTTATGAACATGAACGGGCTTAAGGAGAAAAACTAGTATTTGTTTCTGCTTTAGTTTTTTAATGTTCTACTCAACATGTATGCTTCTTAGTAGTATTTGAGTAGCTACATGCTACGTTAAAAGAGTTTCCCACTAGGGGGCAATGGTTAAGTCTTAACAGCATCTGTGAGATAATTTGAGAATGGTTTTCATTATTAAAGACCAAATAAGGGACTGAAAGGAATATCTAAAGTGTGCATACTCATATATGCCCAAATAAAGCTACGGCTCAACATGACCCTGGACTAAGTGAGGACCATGTGATGGAGGAGGAGCTCGGATGCCAGGTGTGGTCTCGTGCTCAGACCTTCCTAGGAAAGCATCAGAAACAGATGAGCTACCCTAGTGGGATACTCTAGCAACATAAAACTCCCAGTCACATTTTTATTTTATTTTATTTTTTTTTTGCTCTTGGGCTTGTAATTTTTACAGAAAGTGTAATTATGCATATTATTTAATGTCCTCTTTCACCACTTAAACATCTTGAGTGGTTTCCTAAATGAGGTGTTCATTGTAAGCAAGATTTGCTTATCAACACAGCCTGATGTTGCATGTTCCGTAATTAGCTGAGGCTGATTTTCATTTTGTAAACAGAAATATTAGAATAGTGAACGTAACCTAATTTTGGTGTGTAAAATGATTAGGATACATTGTTAGAAATGTAATTGCTGTATTAGAGTATATGGATATATTTCATATTTGGTACATAATGTCAAATTTCCCTTTCAAAAGTTCCATCATAAATACACAGAATTAGCCATCATTTTCTTCCAAAATAAGGTCTGCTTTTACCTTTTCCTTCAGTGCTTTTTTTTTTCTTTGAGAGGCAGACAGGTCCTATCCACTGGTCCACCCTGTAAAGTCCCAACAACCAGGGCTAAGCCAGGAGCTGAAAACTTAATCCAATTTTCCCATGTGAGTGGCTGGAACCCCAACTACTAGAACCCTTATTACAGAACCAGGACTCCCTAGGCACTCCAAAATGATTCCCCAATGAACAGCTTAACCACTAGGCTGCATGCCCACCCATCAACATTGCCTTTTGAGAAGCAGAAATTCATAATTCTCATGAACCCACTTTGTCAATATTTTTAGTTTTTGGATTATTCTTTGGGTGACATCTGAAACTTGCTTAACTCAAGATCAGGAAGATTTAATTTTAGAAGTTTGTGTTTTTCTCTTTACATCTAGGTCTGTGATCCATCTGGGTTTGTACATATGACATATATAAAAAAGTGTATGTGCCACAAGTAAATTGAAGCTTTCCTTGGTACCTTTGTCAAAAATCAGTTGACCGTGTGTGTGTGAGTCTATGCTGTCACCAGTATGACACTGTCTTAATTACTGTAACTTAAGTGTTGAAATCTGGTAGTGTGAATAACCCAGTTTTGTTCTCCAAACTGCTCTATTTTAGTGCTTGGGCCTTTACATAAACATTTCAGAATCAGCTTTATGACTTCAAAAAATTCTGCTTAAATTTTTATGACAATTGTGCTGAATCCATGGACCAATTCAGGAAGAGTAGACATCTTCTTTGTTGTTGTTGTTCTTTAGAGATTTATTTTATTTATTTGAAAGAGTTAAAAAGAGAGGCAGAGACAGAGAGAGGTCTTCCATCCACTGATTGATTCCCCGGATGACCGCAATGGCCGGAGCTGCGCCGATTTGAAGCCAGGAGCCAGGAGCTTCCTCTGGGTCTCCCACATGGGTGCGAGGGGCCCAAGGAGTTGGGCCATCTTCCACTGCTTTCCCAGGCCATAGCAGAGAGCTGGATCAGAAGAGGAGCAGCCGGACTAGAACCTGCGCCCATATGGGATGCCGGCGCTCCAGGCCAGGGCTTTAACCCGCTGCACCACAGCGCTGGCCCTGAGTACACATCTTAATACATGTCCTCCAGTTCATGACAGCACATTGCTCTGCCTAAGTATGTCATTGATCTCTTAACATTGCTGTTTATTTTTAGCATACAGATCGTGCACATGTATTGCTAGTACTTTATTTTCTGTGTGTGACTGTAAATGTTATTTTTCAAATTTCTATTTCAAATTGTTCACTGATGTACAGAAATACAATTGGTTTTAATATATGAGTTTCTGTATTGACACATTGCTAAGTTAACCTAAGTAGATTTTTTAAAGTATTTTATGTAGGTAAACATTTTTGCTGATTATATTTCCAGTCTTTCTATTTTTCCCTTTCACTGCCTTTTACTACTGTAATTTTTATTTGAGAGGCAGAGTGTGTACAAGTTTCCATTCTCTGGCTCACTGCCCAAATGCCAGCAATGGCCTTGGGTCAGGGGAGCCAGTTCAATCCAGGTCCCCCATGTGGGCAGCAAGGGCCCCGCAAATTGAGCCATCTCTTTTGTCTCCCAGGGTGTGCATTAGTAGGAAGCTGACTAAGGAGCAGAGCCGGAACCCAAACCCAGGCATTCCAATATTGAATGCAATCATCCCAACTAGCATCTTAACTGTTGGGCCAGAAATTCACATTCATTCATTCATTTTGTCCTGTTGCACTAGATAAACCCTAGTTTGATGCTCAGACACATCATTGCTTTGTCAATGATATTAGGGAAAAACATTTCTTTTACCACGGAGTATGTTCTAGGATATTTGGTGATGCCTTATCAGACATGGTTTGCTTTTCTGAGGGTTATTCATCATAAATGGATGTTAGATTTTGTTGTTTTTTTGCAACTATTGAAATGTGTCATTTTCTTTATAATGCAGCTGTGATAGAGTATATCAGTTTCCAAATGTTGACCTAGTCTTGTATTCCTGGACTGTTGCTGGATTCTTTTGCTAGTATGAGGATACTTCAAAAATTCATGAAAAATTGTATTAAAAAATTTAACTTCACTGGGGTGGGCACAGTGGCACAGAAGGTTAAGCTGCCACCTGGTACTTCTGCATCAATCAGTGCCTGGTTGGAGTCCTGGCTACTCTGCCTCCAACCCAGCTTCCTACTAACGTGATCCTGGTTGAGCTTGCCATTCACTTGGAAGACCTGGGTGGAGTTCAGGCTACTTGGCTTCGGCCTGGCCCAGCCCTAGATGTTGCAGGCATTTGGGGGAGTGAACCAGTGGATGGAAGAGAGAGCTCACTCACTCCTTTCAAAAGTTTGACAAATTTTCTGAATCTATGTGTAGTTCTTTTAAAATAATATTTTCCATGAGCTTTTTGAAGACCCTTCATATTTTGAGTATTTTTGCATCGATGTTCAGGAGAAATCCTAATCGGTACTTTCCTTGTCTTGTAATACTGTTAGTATAATGCTGGCCTCATAAAATGAATATGAATATGAAATGAACATTGAAATTTCCTTAAATATTTGGTGGAATTCACTACTGACAAAATATTAAATGTTCTGTCAAGTCATGTAACTATGAGCCACTTTTTAAGGAGAATAGATATCCCTTTGGGGACTGAAATGTATTACTGCTTTATTCTGTGAATCTCCCAGCAGAGTTAGGAAAATGAAGCACCATAATTTGAGTTTGCCACAAGGCAAGTTTATCAGCCCAAGTCTAGATCAAACTCTTGTTGCTCAACAGTTTGCTAAGTAATGCCCAGAATGATTCACCGATCAGGTAGTATGGTTGTTACCTTATGGAGCAGACAGCAAAGTAGTTAGGATGTGCTTGAGTGACACCCCAGGGTCCCCATGAGTCTAAGGAAGTAGAAAGTTCTCTCCCCTTTTCCTCCACCCGCCTCCCTCTCCTCCTCTTGTCTTCTGCGTTCTACTGGCAGCCAAGGGTTGACCTATCTTGCAGATATGTTTATTTGGTCATTGGCTAAGAGTGCCTCACAGTAGTCACTCTTCAACTTCCTCTACTATAATACTTCCCACTAACTATTTAAGTTTGCACTATCTCTCCTGATTTAGAATTAGAGATTAAAAACAGGAGAATCACTTGTAATTAGGTGTGTTATTAATAAAAAATGAGGAAGTAGAGACATTAGACTTACTAGACAGACTTTAAATCATTTAAATAGTGCATGCTCAAAAAGCTAAAGAAAAGAATACTGTCTTGACAAATAGAGAATATCTTTAAAGGGATAGAAATTACAAAAAGGAACCAAACTGTAGAGCTGAAAAGTGGAGTAACTGAAGGGAAAAGCTTAATAGTTGATGATTTCCACAGGAGGAATAAACAGCAAATATGAAGATTGATCAACTGAAATTACTGTGTCTGCTTGCGAGGAGAGCAGTCTCACCTGGTCCACGGACGTGTTGCTCAGTATAAGAATAAGGAGAGTAGTCTGAAACAGTGCAAGAATGAAAGCAAGTTTACTTGCAAGAGGTGGCAAAGCTTCCCTCTGTGGGGCATGCAGGGAGGGGCCCAGGGCTGGGAAGCTGGTGTCCTCATGGGACTGTTCTTCATGTTTGTTCTTTGTCATTTTCTGTGATGTATTGGCCCCTCACCTGGTACAAGCGGTAGGGGTCGTATTTAGATTGGCTCTCCTGCATCTGTCCATGAGCATGGGAGGGGTCAATAAGATCACCCACCTGTATTCAGGAGCCAGGGAGGGACCGGTAGTGGGAAGGGTCGTAGTTGGTTAATATTTTCCCACACCTCATACCCTAATCGTCACATCGCCCCTCCTCCTCCTCTAGTCTGTTCTGAATTGTGTTTTCTTACATGTTGTTTTTCCCTAGAGGGGTGGAATTCTCCCAGAATTCATCCAAAGTCCACTCTTCTATAAGCCTGCCTCAGGGGCCCTTTTCCCCTATAACAATCATCCAGTGTAAGGAGAAAAAAGAAAAATAGGCCTTCAGAAAATTTAAGGATAACCATCAAGCATGCCAACATACGTATGATTGGAGTTCCAGAAACTACTTAAAGACAAAATGGTTTTAAAAAGTTCCCAAATATGCTAAAAGGTACCAATTTATACATCCAAGAAGCTCAATGAACTCTAAAAAGAATAAATACAAAAAAATCCACACTGAGACCTTGTAATCAAATTGTCAAAAGCCAAGGACAGAAAGGGAATCTAGAAAGCAGCAAGAAAGAAGTGACTCCTACACAAAAAGTCCTCAGTAAGATAGTAACTGATTTCCCATCAGAAACCACATATACAGATTGACAGTGGGATGACACGCTGCAGTGCTGAAGGGGAGAAACTGCAATGAAGGGTACTATAGTCAACAAAAGTATCCTTCAAAATTAAAGGTGAAATTAAGACATTCCCAGATAGACAAAGGCTGATGGAGGTCATGCAAAAACCCTACAGGAGTATTTCAGATCGAAAATGAGAAAATATTAGTAACTCAAAGCTTTATCAGGAAATATAGAACTCTGATGACAATAACTATGTAAGTAAACACAAAAGCCAGTGGTGTTCTTTCAGTTTGTAACTCCTCTTTCTTCTATATTTAAAAAACAAATCCACAAAGTAAATCCAGGGGCCGGCGCTATGGCGCAGCGGGTTAACGCCCTGGCCTGAAGTGCCGGCATCCCATAGGGGCGCCGGTTCGAGACTTGGCTGCTCCACTTCCGGGGTGCTTGGGCCCCTGCTCCCACGTGGGAGACCTGCAGGAAGCTCCTGGCTCCTGGCTTCAGATTGGCGCAGCTCGGGCCATTGTGGCCAATTGGGGAGTGACCCAGCAGATGGAAGACCTCTCTCTCTCTCTCTCTGCCTCTCCTTCTCTCTCTAACTCTGACTTTCAAATAAATAAAGAAAAATCTTAAGAAAGAAAGAAAGAGAAGGAAAGAAAGAAAGAAGGAAAGAAAAAAAGGAAGGAAAGAAGGAAAGAAGGAAAGAAGGAAAGAAGGAAAGAAAGAAAGAAAGAAAGAAAGAAAGAAAGAAAGAAAGAAAGAAAAAGAAAAAGAAAGAAAGAAAGAAAGAAAGAAAGAAAGAAAGAAAGAAAGAAAGAAAGAAAGAAAGAAAGAAAGAAAGAAAGAAAGAAAAGAGAGAGAGAGAGAAAGAAATGGAGAGAGAGAGTTTGGGCTGGTGCTGTGGCGTAGTAGGCTAAGCTTCTTCCTGTGGTGCTGACATCCTATATGGGCACTGGTTCTTGTTCCCTCTGCTTCTTTTCAGAACCACCTCTCTGCTTATGGCCTGGGAGAGCAACAGTGCAAGATGGCCCAAATGCTTGGGCCCCTGCACCCACGTGGGAGACCTGGAAGAAGATCCTAGCTCTTGGCTTCAGATCGGCCCAGCTCCAGCCATTACAGACATTTGGGGAGTGAACCAGCAGATGGAAGATCTTTCCCTCTGTTTCTCCCTCTCTCTGCCTATAACTCTACTACTCAAATAAATAAATTCCTTTTTTAAAAAAAAAGGAATCTCATGGGACTGGCGTCATGGAGTAGCAGGTTAAATTTCCGCCTGAAATACCACCATCCTGGCTGCTCCACTTCTGATCCAGCTGCCTGCTAAATGGCCTGAGAAAAGCAGAAAAAGATGGCCCAAGTGCTTGGGCCCCTGCATTAACATGGGAGGCCAGGATGAAGCGCCTGTCTCCTGGCTTTGGATCAGCGCAGCTCCAGCCGTTGTGGCCATCTCGGGAATAAACCAGTGGATGGAAGACCACTCTCTGTCTCTCTGTCTCTGCTTCTCTGTAACTCTGCCTTTCAAACAAATAAATAAATCTTAAAAAAAAAGTAATTTCAATTTCATCTACTTAAGCCTGGAGAAAAGAAAATATTGTAATTAGTTTTTATAAAACTAGCAAAGGATTATAACAAAGCTCAAAAAATATTATGAGATGTTTAAATCTTTTGAAGAAGTGCCTGAAAGGAAAACAGAACACAAAGATATATGACAGTCTGCTCTGGGAAGACACTTTTGCAAATATGTCCATGGTCCCCTCAATTACTATATTATTTATTTATTTATTTGAGAGGCAGAGTTACAAACAATGAGAGGGAGAGACAGAGAGAAAGGTCTTCCGTCTGCTGGTTCACTCCCCAAATGGCCGCAACGGTGGAGCTGCACTGATCTGAAGCCAGGAGCCAGGAGCTTCCTCCAGGTCTCCCATATGGGTGTAGGGGTCCACAGACTCGAGCCATCTTCTACTGCCTTCCCAAACCACAGCAGAGAGCTGGAGTGGAAGAGGAGCAGCCGGAACTGGAACCAGTGCCCATATGGGATGCTGGCACCGCAGGTGGAGGATTAACCTACTGCGCCATAGCACCGGCCCCCTGACAAAAATCTTAAAAGAATTTGCAAGAGGGAACCAACATTGTGGGACAGTGTTTGAGTCCCAGCTGCTCTGGCTTCCAAAACAGCTCCCTGCTAATATGCTTGAGAAAGGAGCTGAGGATGGCCCAACTATAAAATACTTGGCTCTTGTCTTAGGCCTGGTGCAGACCTGGCCATTGAGGCCATCTGGGGAGTGAACTAACAGAAGAAAGATTTCTCTCTCTCTCTCTCTCACTCGCTCACTCTATCTCCCCTTTTCCCCCTTCTCTGTCACTCCGCCTTCCAAAGAAACAAATAAATCTATATAAAAATTTATTTGCAATAGGATTTGACCTACTAATCCTTTAAAAAATGTTTAAGTACAAAGTTTTTCAAATAAATGAAAACACTGGAAGAAGAGTTTAATATTCATGTATTACCTAGCTTCAGTAATCGCCAACACATGGTCAATATTTGGCAAGCCCATTTTTTCAGTTCATCTGAAGGGTAATCAGTCATTTTCAAAAGACAAATGAAGAGAGGCTCTCTAGTAACCAGCCCTGAGACAGACTTGTTTCTGTGGGCATTTAGACCATGCAATTTCAAATCAGGGTTGAAGGGAGGACTTAAAAATCAGTAAATATTGTTGGGTCAATTGGTTACAAAATTGGGAAGAATTGAAGTTAAATAACATGTGAAAATTGAATTTTAGGTGGACTGGGGCCTAAATATAAAATTAAGGCTATAAGGGAATTAGAAAAAGTTACAAGGGCAGGAGGAGTGGATTCCTAATCTTGGTTTGAGCCAGGGGGACATGACATGAAAACAATACAGGAGCAATTAAAACATCTGCAGAGCGAAGCAACACGAAAGACAAGTCACAAATGCCACCGCAGGCAACAGGTCAGCCAGCCCAAGGACACCAGGGGACCGGGCCTCTGGAGACAAGAGAGCGAAGTAGACGGGCTGTTTAGGAACAAAGGAATTTAGTGCCACCCACATACCAGACACGTGGCTTCCCACGTGGTGGCCCGGAAACAGCCGCGTGGGGAATGCGGCGATTATTTTCTTCACTGTGTTTTCCTGAAGGGATTTTTTTTAACCATGATGGAGTGTTACGAATCCTGTAATAACCAAAAGATAGCCCTATATTGTGCCCTGCTTGGAATGCTGATGTCCCATCAGGCTTTCGGCTTCCTGTGCCGCAGTGAGTCCTTACAGGTATTTTAAAAATTAAATGCTCGGAGACTGACAGAAACAACGAGCGCGGTGTAGGTGTGGGAGGAGTTCTGCTCGCGAAGACACCTGCATTGCACTGCTCGCCCATCCTCTCTCCCAGTGCCATCTGCATCACTCACTCCAAATTACAAGAAGGAATTCAACCCTCCCGCGCGTCAGCGTGACTCCCGCGCCCGCACGTCCGGGCCCGCACAGGAACGCCCCTGCCCCGCCCAGCCCCGCCGCCTGTTGTGTTGTCATCACGTGGCTTGGGCGGACCCTGACGTCAGCTACAGGGGAGGGACTGCGCAGGCGCAGAAAAGGGGGCGGGGGACTCAGCTTGTTGTGTTGCTGCCCGAGAACCGGAGACGGTCCTGGTGCGGCCGCAGCTCTTCCAGACGCCCGACCATGTCGTCTCATTTAGTCGAGCCGCCGCCGCCCCTGCACAACAACAACAACAACTGCGAGGACGGTGACCAGCATCTGCCCCCACCGACCGGCCTCAACAGTGAGTGCTCGCCGACGGGTTCGCTGAAGGGGATGGGGGAGGAGGAGCTGCTCCGGCCGCCGCCACCAGCGCCGCGCGGGGGGCGGGAGGAGAAGGCAGCCCATTGGTCAAGCCCGAGGATGTTCTGCTGACTGACAGCTCCCGTCACCTGTCAGGAGGAGGCGCTTCAGTCTTCCTCTTGGCTAGTCTCCGCTCCCTCCTGGGGTCTTGGACTGGGTGCCAATTGTGGTCGCTCTCCGGGAGGGGAGGAGGGTGGGGAGAAAAGGGGATCGCGCGCCAGACTGCCCCTGGGGCAGGGCAGATCCCACCTGTAGGCCCCTGAAGCAGAGCCAATCGGGGCAGGGAGGGGGCGGGCCCTGGGGAGCGGGGCGGAAAGGTGGGCGGAGCGGGCCGCGAAGGGGACGTGGGCAGGGATGGGGACGTGCGGCGGGGACGCCGGGGGATGGACGCGCGGCGCGGGAGGGCAGGGGAGGGGCGGCCGAGGACGTGTCGGGGAGCAGGTGTGCCGTGGGGCCCCTGCCGAGCGTGCCCCGCGGGCCGGGCTTGCCCGGGCGGGGCCCGGCAGCCCTCGGTTGCGATCCTTTGTTGCCACATGCCGGTCGGGGAAACCCATTTGGCAATTTCGTGGTGACTCGAATCACGTGTGGGGGTGCACAGCCTGTGCCTTTCATTTCTTTTTCTTTGCTGCTGCTTTGTGAGATTTGCAAAGTTGCTCAAGTCTTTTTCAACGATGCAGTAGCGTGCACAGTAAACCTGTTTTAAGATGAGCCCCACTTCCAGCCCACGCGGAGTCTGGGGCGATGGGTATTCACACATGGGATTTAAAACACCCATCACAGGCACACGGGTGGTTGACAGTGGCAGGGTGGCGCTAGGACGGACCCCGGGTACTTCTGACAGCCTGGGGCTCAGACATCTTGCCAGTGGTGGTGAGAGCTCCGAGGTTCTTGCCTAACCTTTTTCTGTAATTTGCTCTTAGGAAAGAGGTGGTGGAGGCAGCCAGCATATGGCCAGACCAAGTCGCTTAACAACCATTTGGATGCTTAAAGGTCACACCGTCTCTTTCCTAAGAGGAAAGCGCTCCCAGCGTGGCCAGAACGTTATTTTAGGGAAGAGAGTCCCTGTCCCCTGAAGAGTGGGCATGAAAGCTGGGTATTTTTAGATGCTTTCTCTGCCTGTGGCAGGTGGTCGGTCGTTGATGGACTAATTCTCAGTGTTGACTGTTTTTAAACTTGTAAGTGTGTATGGAATGTTCTAGAATGTAAGATCTCTGCTGTTTCCCCTGCAGTAAGTTAGGAGTAGTGGAAGTCTTTAGATCTTACTTGTTGGTCACGTTTTGGCATACATGCTTGGAAGCGTGGATCTGGGGATAGAAACGGGGTTTAGAGTGAGGGGGCTCGTTCAGGTTGACAGCTGGCCGGACCTAGAGCTGAGGACCCCCCTTCAGCTCCTCGGGTGCCCCATCCGGGACCTTCCCTGGGGTCCCAAGTCCCTGATCACGGGTGCTTCTTACCCTCAGCATGTTTTTCTGTCGAATGTACATCGGTGGCTGCCTATCTTTATAGTATTCTGTTTCTTAATTGTGCTGTTTTCATATGCGTAAGAAATGTGTTTAGTATGTGTACGTGATTTCCCAGAGTCCAAAGGAGTTTTAATGTTCCTGTGACCCTTTACCATAAAGCAAGAGGGAGGGTTGAGCTGTATATGATTGTTTATCTTGGTGTTTGATGTCTGGCCAATCAGTTCCTGCTACGTTTACATTAGCTGTTAGAGAAGTGGAAGAACACCCCGCCTGCAGGTGATACCAGATGTTGCTTTGGGGAATCCACTAGGTAGAAAGTGTTTTATTTGGGGGTAATGTGAGCTTTTTAAGTTACTGCAAAACTTTCAGATAATACCATACTAAATTACTCCTCTCTTGCTTCTTCCTCTGATCCTTTTTTTCTCCCTCGTTACACAACACTGGACTGAACAAAACAAGAAGCCTTATTGATTCCTTCAAGTGATTTTTGGGCATCTGGCAAAACAACTTATTCAGACATTTAATACTATGAATTGCTGATAAGTTGGAGTACTCTGTTGGGTAAAGCACGACTGTGAAAACAGGAGATGAAACTCATCGTGATTATCTCTGGTTAGGATTTTATCTTTGGTCTAGGGGTCAAAGCAGAGTTTAATGGCAATTTATTGAAATACTTAAATAGTAAAGCCTTTCTCTGAAAGGTTTTTTTTTTTTTAATTTATCATTCATTCTAGGGCAACTGTGTTTTCATAACAAATTAGGGCACAAATATCCAAACTCTTTCTCAAGATAAAAAAATATTTTCTGGTTCTTAGTTTTATGCTTTAAAAAAAACTATCATGTTCCTTAAGAATATCTGAATAAAAGTTTGTCATAAAACTCAGTATAAGGAAAATCATAGAAGCAGTGTAGTTCTTGTGGTTTAATGTGGGAATTACAACTTTTTTAAAAAAATTAATTTATTTGAAATGGAGAGAGACAGACATACCCATCTTCTGGTTATTCCTCAAATGCCTGCAACAGCAGGGCTGGGCCAGGCAAGGGCCAGGAGCTAGAACTCGATCTGGATCTCCCACACGGGGCAGGCACCCAGCACTTGAGCCATCACCTGCTGCCTGCAGCGTGCGCATTAGCAGGACGCTGGAATCAGGAGTGGAGCCAGGACGCTAACCCAGGCACTGTGATACGGGATGCGGGCAGTGTCTCACTGCTGTGCCAAATGCCTGCCCCACAGACTTTGTCTTTCTTTTTGAACTCCTTCAACCACAGTGTATTTGCTTCTCCAGTATGCCAAGAGGGCTGTTGAGGCTGTGGCACATGGACCGTCCCTGCCTCATAATAGTGTTTGGAATAAGTAAGAAACCACATGTACAAAAAAGACTAACTTGTACCCAAATGCCGGTGACGATTGTTCTGGTCTGGATTCCAGCATCAGGTACTTGAGACAGACAATCGAAAGGCTTTGACTGAAGAATGTAAACGTAATGCCATCCCCTGGTTAGGGTGAGTGACATTTAGGGCCTCAAAAATGGGACAAAAATGTGAAAAGTGTTTTTTTTTTCTCATTCTCCTTGACTCTCAGCTTCCCTACTCCCATTATTGAAAGATAATTGAATTGGCAATTATAAAACTGTAAAGAGCGTACAGTGTACAGTAATGAATGTAACCCACAGTTATTGGACCAGCCTTTACCTGATCAAAGACTTAAACTAGAAACTATCCCATGTAATTGAGTGTATGTATAAACTGGCTTAAAGGAACACCTTGCCGTTTGTAAATAGTCTTTTAAAATAATAGAGAAGGCTTCCAGCTTTGGGTTCTTAAGCTGATTCTTAGGAAGAGAATTCACTTTGAGGTTGCTTTTTACTTGTATTGCTTGGACAGCACAGTCCTCATATCTTGCCTTGTTTCTTTTCCAAGTTAAAAGGGACTCTGTGAGGATTGCTAGTGGGAAGCTTACAGAATTCGGAGGCTGTAAATCATGAATGAACTAGATGAAGGGAAAAGGCATGTGTAGTTCATCTATTGAGAAAGACACATTTGTTTTTCAGTGTTTCACTCTAAAGATAAAGACAATATTGCCAAATTATCCTCCAGAATGCCCTCTGAAGCCCTGACTATAATGACAGAATATTAGAAAGAAGAATTCGGGATAACAGTTTAAGTATAGTTTATAAATGATGAGATGCAATGCAGTTGTTCAAAAGAATAAATGTTAGTATGTATTGACGTTGAAAGTTATCTGTGGCCAGCACCCATTCAAGTCCTGTTTGCTCCACTTCTGATCCAGCTCCCTGCTAAGGCACCTGGGAAAGCAGTGGACAGTGGCCCAACCACTTGGGCCCCTGCGCTCACATGAGAGACTGGGATGGAGTTCCCGGTGTTTTTTAAAAATATTTGTTTATTTTTTTGAAAGGCAAAGTGGAGCCCACATTGTGGCATAGCAGATTAAGCTACCGCCTGCAATGCCAGCATCCCATAAGCATACTGGTTCAACTCCCAGATATTCCACTTCTGATCCAGCTCCCTGCTAATCTCCTGGGAAAGCAGTAGAAGATGGTCCAAGTACTTGGGCCCCTGCATTCCCATGGGAGATCTGAGGAAGCTCCTGGCTCCTGGCTTTGGCCTGGTGCAGCCCCAGCTGCTGTAGCCATCTGGGGAGTGAACCTGCAGATGGAAAATCTCTCTCTGTATCTCTCATTCTTTCAAATAAAAATAAATAAATCTGTAAATATATGTGTATATATATATAGTATATGATATACATATTATATCATTATATATATAATACAAATATATATATAAGAAAGAAAGCAGACAGATTTTTCATCTGCTGGTTCACTCCCCAAATGGCCACCACCAACCAGGGCCAGGCTGAAGCCAGGAGCCAGGAACCTTCTCTTGAGTCTTCCACGTGGGTGGCAGGGGCTTTCCCAGGCACATGATCAGAGAGCTGGATTGGAAGCGGAGCATTTGGGACTCAAACAGATGTTCCAGTATGGATGCCAGGGTCACAGATGGTGGCTTAACCCACTGGGCCACAATGCCAGTGAGTGCCAGAAAATATTTTTAAAATTTTGTGGGCATTTGAGGGGTAAAACAGCAGATGGAAGGTCTCTCTCCATCTGTGTCTCTGTCTCTGTAGGATTCTCTGCTTTTCAAAAAATGAAAATAAATGAATAAATTTTAAAAGAAGTTTGTGAATCCCAGAAACGGTGGTAGAAAGGACGCTTATTGTATACTGTGTTCTCCCCCCTCCTCCTACCCTCTTGAAATATTTTGCAGAGCTGTAGATGGAGAGATACTTTCGGTGTACTTATACTTCAGAGGCACTCTAAATATTCAGTCATCTCGAGGGGCAGTGTTGTGGCGCAGCAGGATAGCTGTGCTTAGGACACTGGAATCCCATAGCAGAGCGCTTGAGTTCCGGCTGCTCGGCTTCTCATCTAGCTCTCTGCTAACGTGCCTGAGAAAGCAGCAAAACTTGGCCCAAGTACTTGAGTCCCTGTCACCCGTGTAGAAGACCTGGGTGGAGTGCCAGGCTCCTGGCTTCTACCTGGCCCAGCCGTGGCTATTGCGGCCTTTTGGGGAGTGAACCACAGCATGGAAGACTTGTTTCTCTCCCTCCTTCTTTCTGCCTTTCAAACAAATAAAATAAATATATATATATATATATATATATATTAATTTAAGGACCTGCTTTTATGGCACAGTGGGTTAAGACCACTGCCTGTCATGCCAACATTCCATATGGGTGCTGGTTCATGTCCCAGCTGCTTCACTTTGAATCCAGTTCTCTGTTGATGGTCTGGAAAAAGCAGCAGAAGATGGCCCAAGTGCTTGGGCTCCTGCTACTCACAAGGGAGACCTGGAAGAAGCGCCTGGCTCTTGCCTTTGGCCTGGCCCAGCACTGGCCATTGCAGCCATCTGGGGAGTGAACCAACAGATGGAAGATCTCTTTCTGTCTCTCCTTCTCTCTGTAACTTTGCCTTTCAAATAAATAAACAAATCTTTAAAAAAAATTTGTCATTTTCAGTGTCAGATCTGCCTTAGCTTTGTGAGTTGGATTTGTTAACCCATTTTGGATTCTCTCCAGTCTGCGCCCCGTTCGCATGTACATGGAGTGAGCCATGGAGGTGTCATTCAGCTGTGTTGTATGAGTGGGTGGTGATTAGGAGGCCCACAGCCATTGGTGCTGCCTTAAGTAGAGGAAGGGATGACTTGATTTAACAATCATGGTTTTAAGTACATCCTTGACAAGTAGGAACCTCTCACTAGCGTGTAACTGAGCATCCCGTGTGCTGGGTGCCGCCTGTCACTGGCTTGAGTCCTCACAGTAGGGGAGGTCCTGTACTCTGTTTTACCAATAAGGAAACTAAACTCAGAAGGTCATGCAGATAGCAAGTGGCAGAGTCTCGTTCCCAGCCAAGGCTGCCTGAGCGATTCCCTGCATGGGAGGAGAGTGGTGAGTTCACTCATTTGGAGTGCATTTAGAGTGAGCGCTGGCTTTGATGAAGATTCCGATTTACGGATGGAGATTACTCTGATGCTTCTGCTGGGAATTTAGGGGAATGGCCCTGCCAACCTGCTTGCTTATGTTTTTCTGAACAAAAAGGAAATGTATGAAAAAAGGTACTGCTATCTCTTTTTTGGGGTACTGTTACAGTTCTTACTAAAAAAAGCACGGGCAGCCATTTGGCTATGTCCCATTTTAGAGTACCTGGGTTTGGTGTTCAGTCTGGTTCTCAACTCCAGCTTCCCTCTGACGTGTGGCCGGCAGCAGTGATGGCTCAATTGGTTTAGTCCCTGCCACTCATGTGGGGGCCTAGGTTGAGTTCCTGTCCTCTGGCTTCTGCTAGGTCTAGTTCCAGGCATGGCAAGCATTTAGGGGAGTGAACCAGCACATGGGAACTTACTTTCTTTATCTGTTTTACAATAAGAAATAAAAATAATTTTAAAAGAAATTAGGAGTAGGCTAAGCCTCCACTTGTGGCACTAGCATCCCATATGACCAGCAGTTCGTGTCCTGGCTGTTCCTCTTCTGATCCAGCTTTCTGCTTATGGCCTGGGAAAGCAGTAGATGGCCCAAGTGCTTGGACCCCTGCACCTGCATGGGGGACCCAGAAGCTCCTGGCTACAGTTCTGCACAGCTCCAACCGTTGTGTCCATTTAAGGAGTGAACCAAATGGAAGACCTTTTTCTCTGTCTCCCCCTCTCTCTGTCTATAACTCTACCTCTCAAATAAGTAAATAAATTCTTATTGGAGGGTGAACCAATGGTAAAGGAAGACCTTTCTCTCTGTCTCTCTCTCTCTCTCACTGTCCACTCTGCCTGTCAAAAAAATAAATTAATTAATTAAAGCACCCTAATGTGTTCAGCAAACTCACTGGGCCAATAGTTATTTTTAAGCTATGCACCTCACCAGTGCCACATCCCCTTTTTCTGTGGCTCCGCCCCCTTTGCATGCTCACCCAAGAAAACTTTTGTGTCAGCCTAAGTTGAAGTACGATCGTGTCACCTGCAAACCGACAAGGCTTAATGAAAACTCTACAAAGTAGGAACCCGTGGGAGAGAAAGAAGAGATAAGTTTACAAGGTATGTTAAGTGTGTAAAAAAGGAGAAAGGGTGAAGGCTAAAGGAAAGGAAGAAGCTAATTTGTGGGCTAGAGCTAAAGTTTTTCCTAGAATTTTTAGCATCACCACCTGATTTTAAGGACCAGCTGCATTAATTTCATGCTCCAGATAAATTTGTACACAAATTGGCATTTTTGTGATTGTATTTAGGTTCCTTCTCTGGAACTTCTAATTTGTGCTAATTAGGATGTATTTGTTAGCCTATTTGGCTGAACTTTGTTTTTTCTAAGTTGTGTTTATTTTGTAGAGCAGGTACAGATATCTGAGGTTAACTATAGAATGTGTGTAAAAAACTATCCCAATAAAGGTAAGTAGCCTGTCTGGTAATAAAATAACTATTTTTTTTTTTTTTTAGAAAAAGCAACCTCAAGATGTTCAGTAAAGTGTTGACTATATATGAACTAAGCTTTAACCAGAGAGAAAATTGGCTGAAAGATGTGTTTTCTAAGATAATAGTTTTAGACTTCCAGTTTCATTCTGACTACATGAGCTACTACTTCAAGAATAAAACAATATGGATTTTAGACTTAATTGCTTCTTGTTTATTTCCTTCGGAATACTTTTGCCTTTGGTTGGAAGGAGTCAGACTTTTTATCTGAGTTCACCATATTCACATCTGTGTGCACATGACAGATTTCGGTTCCGCTGTGGTTCACTTCAGTTATCTGACTTGTCCCACAGGTTCCTGGGTGGAGCTACCAATGAACAGCAGCAATGGCAATGATAATGGCAATGGGAAAAACGGGGGCCTGGAGCACGTGCCTTCCTCGTCCTCCATCCACAATGGAGACATGGAGAAGATTCTGTTGGATGCGCAGCATGAATCGGGACAGAGCAGCTCCAGAGGCAGCTCCCACTGCGACAGGTGAGCGAGAGCCAGGTTTCCATGGAACTCAAGAACAGAAGGTATAAAGCTAACTCGGATGAGAAGAAACTCAGTTAGCTTGAAGTCCTCACTTGACAAAATTCGCCTCCTGACTGATTATAGCCTGTGTGTTTAAACCAGACAGCTGACTAGCAGGAAATTTCATGCCCACTGTTGTGTCCCCTAGATTAACTTGTTTTTCTTAATCAGATTTTGTGATTTTTGGATATTCATCATTTATTATTATTTTTTAAAAGGGTTGTTTTTTGTTTGTTTGTTTGTTTGTTTGTTTTGACAGGCAGAGTGGACAGTGAGAGAGAGAGACAGAGAGAAAGGTCTTCCTTTTGCCGTTGGTTCACCCTCCAATGGCCGCCGCGGCTGGCGCGCTGCGGCCGGCGCACCGCGCTGATCCGATGGCAGGAGCCAGGTGCTTCTCCTGGTCTCCCATGGGGTGCAGGGCCCAAGCACTTGGGCCATCCTCCACTGCACTCCCTGGCCACAGCAGAGAGCTGGCCTGGAAGAGGGGCAACCGGGACAGAACCCGGCGCCCCGACCAGGACTAGAACCGGGTGTGCCGGCGCCGCAAGGCGGAGGATTAGCCTAGTGAGCCGCAGTGCCAGCCAAAAGGTTTATTTTTTAAAATGTATTCGAAAGACACAGTTAACAGAGATAGAGAGAGAGAGATCTTCATCCACTGGTTTACTCCCCAAATGGCCACAACAGCTAGGGCTGAGTTCACCATACTGCACATGACAGACCAAAGCTACACCAGGGCTGGACCAGAGCCAGGAGCTGCCTCTTGGTCTCTCGCATGGGTGCAGGGCCCAAGAACTCAGGACATTTTCTACTGCTTTCCCAGGACATAAGCTGGATTGGAAATGGAGCAGCTAGGCTAAGAACTGGCACCCATGTGGGATGCTGGTGTTGCCGGCAGTGGCTTTACTTGCTGTGCCACAACGCTGGCCCCTATTTATCAGTTTAAAATTCATTGGCTATTAAATTATAGAATTGATCTCTCTTGCTTTCTTTTCCCAAATCGCATTCTTCCTTGAATTACAGTGACCTCTGGATCTGTTTTCCCTTATGGATGGTAAGGCCTCGGAAGGCAGGGTTCATGCTTCCTCTTCATACCTTTGATGATAGTGCTGGTATGTAGTAGACACACAGTAAAGTTGAGTCATGCTGTAGCAGTATTCACAGTGGGAGCACCAACCATGGTCTATAAAGGTGGTGTTCTTGAAGGCCATTCTGTTTCCTCAGATGCCAAAGCTTTATTTTAGGCCTCATTTTTCTATATTTGACTCAAGAGGGAAACTAATTCCACTGCTTATGGTGAAAGAGTTAAGGGTATAGACAGATGTATGCACAAGAATGAAAGTCATTTTTCAGCAAAATCTTTTCTTCTTTTCAGAAAGACTAGGTATTTTAAATGACATTTAAAAATTTTTGGTACCATGACACTGCACTGTTAACATTACCAAGGAAGGTTTGTTGGCCGATGGCACCGCACCACCCCCGTGCCATCCCTGACTTCTTTCTCTGCTACCTGGCTCTTGTCATAAGCAGAACCGGAGCAGATGGTCCTTTTCTGAACAGCTTGCCATTGATTCCAGTAACCAAGCACTAGTGTGTCTTTGAGAGTGAAGCTTTGTGTTAGATTTGCTTTATGGAACTTGCTGAGAGGGTGTTTGGCTTTCTGAAGTTTTCTGCTTGCCATGGCCTGTTTATAAGGCTCTTATTACACCTTCAGGTGCACGAGCCTTGCCATTGGTAGATGTGTCCATTAACACCTGTTCACGTGGTGCTGCCGTTGAGCAGAGAGCGAGCCACCTGTCCCCCCGACTGTCATCCTCTTTCATTTATGGTTACAGTTATACAAGTGATTGAACGTGAGTTCACCTTCTCATGGTCAAGTTTGAGTTTAGGTTTGTGAATGTGTGAAAAGAGGCCTGGCAGCTGCACACTTCCCTGTCTTCAGGCTCTGTTTCCTGGGGAGCTTTCGGAGGAGGCCTAGCGCTTTAGTCCAGCAATCTCTCCAGGGACATCTGGCCAGCACACTTTCCCATTTAGAAGTGTTCTCAAAATGCATGCGCTTTGAATTGCCATGTGTCCTTGTATCTGGAGTGCTGGGAAGTGCTTGCTTCTTGCAGGTGTAAAAATTTTAGGATTGTTGAATAGAAGCCCCGGAGCTGACTTTTGTGTATTTCCAATTTAAAAATGATTACACAGATATATTTTTATCGCTGCAGTGGTCATTAGAAGATAACCCCCCTCAATGTTTGCTTTGTATTTCACCCTGTTGTAGGGGGTTCTCAACCTTAACTGCACACTAGATTCACCCAAGAAGCTTTTAAAGATACCCGTGTGCATCCCTGAAGTGTCTCATTCAGTTGACAGAAGCAGGCACAGACGTCAGACTATTTTCAGAGCTTCCCAGCTGATCCTGATATGAGCCAGGGTTGAAGCTCTAGTGCATTCCAAAGGAGTAGTAAACAGTTTACTGTGAAGAGGTTGGTGTTTTTTTTTTTGACAGGCAGAGTGGACAGTGAGAGAGACAGAGAGAAAGGTCTTCCTTTGCCGTTGGTTCACCCTCCAATGGCCGCCGTGGCCGGCGCGCTGCGGCCGGCGCACCGCGCTGATCCGATGGCAGGAGCCAGGAGCCAGGTGCTTTTCCTGGTCTCCCATGGGGTGCAGGGCCCAAGCACCTGGGCCATCCTCCACTGCACTCCCTGGCCACAACAGAGAGCTGGCCTGGAAGAGGGGCAACCGGGACAGAATCCGGCGCCCCGACCGGGACTAGAACCCAGTGTACCGGCGCCGCAAGGCGGAGGATTAGCCTAGTGAGCCGCGGCGCCGGCCGAGGTTGGTGTTTTTCTGTGTGAGATTTTTGCCAGTCTAGAAATGGAGCAGTGCCTCAGCTTTGTCGCTCTGACAGCCTTGACCTGGTCACAGCCATGTAGGGCTGGCCCCTGACACCACATGATGCTTCGCTGTGAGCCCAGGAGTGAGATGAGCACAGTGACCATCAACCGAGGATAACAGGAATACCTTGTTTGTTGGTTCTTGGCTATAACCTGATGTTCCTAGTTCAAGAGAAACATGGGAAAATACATGAAATATGTTTGATACAGAACCAGCTTTTTCCCTTTACTATCCCCATTTAAGAAAGTTGTTTGTGAAGTATACTAGTCAACGACTCTTGGGCTGTCAGTCTGGTTAATCTCTGGTGATCTTTGTTTTGAGTCTGTCTCAGCAGCATCTCCGTATGTTAACATTCATACACGCTGACATGCTCTTGGGAACCTTTTTTTTTTTTTTTCTTTTTTTAAGATTTATTTATTTGAAAGGCAGAATTATAGAGAGGCGGAGGCAGAGGTGGGAGGGAGAGGGCGAGAGTGAGAGCGAGCGAGCTAGTTAGAGAGAAAGAGAGTCTTTTATCCTCCGGTTCACTCCCCAAATGGCCACAATGGCTGGATCTGGGCCAATCCAAAGCCAGGCACCTGGTGCTTCTTCCAGGTCTCCCACGTGGGTGCAGGGGCCCAAGGACTTGGGCCATCCTCCACTGCTTTCCCAGGCCATAGCAGATAGCTGGATTGGAAATGGAGCAGCCAGGACTCAAACTGGTGCATATATGGGATGCTGGCGTTACAGGTGGTGGCTTTACCCACTACGCCACAGTGCTGACCCTGCTCTTGAGAACTTTAATAATTCTTATCTATTTATTTGAGCAAGATAAGCCCCCTGTGTTTTTCATCTCTCTGTTATCTTAGATTTGGGAAGAGAGGTTTCTTTGTGTGGTGAAGGATCCAATGAGTTGCTGTGGTTACACAAGGAATCATTGATAAAGCTAAAAATCAGACATAGCACATTGTAGTCATCTATTGTATAAAGCACTGTTTGTGATCATGTGTTTTTGTTCAAGAACTTACCTGTAAATTTTTGTAGTTCTAGTACATTTTATAGTATCAGAAAGGTTTTATATAAATATGTAAACTTAAATAATTCACTCTGAAATAAAATAAGTAGTACATTAAAAATTTTTGTTTAATTTTTAAAATTTTATTTGAAAAGCAGAGATATTTTCCATCTGCTGGTTCACTCCCAAATACCCACAACAGCTGAGGTGAGACCAGGCCAAAACCAAGAACCAAGAGCTCTGTCTAGGTCTCCCGTGTGGGTGGCAGGGACTCGAGTATTTGAGTCATCATTTACTGCCTCTCAGGTTGTGCACTAGGAAACTGCATTGAAGGGGGAGGAGCTGGGCTCCACCCCAGGCACTGCAGCCTGGGAGGTGGGCATCCTAAGCAGCAGCTGAAGCCGTGTGCTAAACACCTTCCCCATAGAGCCGCTCTTTCCGCAATAAATACACAGTGCTTCTCAACCTCTGTGCCCTCGTAACCCGTTACACTCAAACATTGGTAGGGAACCCAAAGTTCTTTTCTTTGTGAGTTAAGTATTTTGATACATTAGGAATTAAAATAATTTGAAACATGTATTTACTCAAAAATAATAAACTCATTGCATTTTAATATAAGTAACTCCTTTTGATTATTTTTAAACATAAAGCCAATTAAGAAGTAATCACTACATATTTATTGTATTGTTTTTATTTTTATTATTTAGTTTTCTTGAGAGATTGTGGGGTGGGAGAGAAAGAGAAATCTCCCATCCACTGGTTCAGTCCCCAAATACCTGCATGGCCTCAGTCCAGATCTCCAGTGTGGTGGCAGGAGCCTAATTACTTGAGCCATCACCGCTGCTTCAAGGGTCTGCACTAGCAGGAAGTTGGAGTCAGGATCCAGACGTGGACGTGCAGCCCAGGCACGCTGGTGTGTCGGATGCAGGTGTTTGAACCAGCAGCTTCACTGCTGGGCCAATTGCCTGCCTGTAAACCCTTTTTAAATGAGAAATAGCAATTTCAGATAACCAAAAAATTAGAATAGTGACATTGTTTTATTTTTGCAAATCTCTTGAATATTTGACTTAATAGAAAAAAGCTGGTGTTCTCTCTCTATCAGGATGTCATGCATCACGTAACCTTTGGAAAATTCCCCTGTACACTCAGCAGTCCTCATAGTATGATGGAAGCAGCTTCAACCTTAAACACACCCCACCCCCCAAAAGAGTCTTGAAAACTGCTGTGATTTGTTTGAGAGGCAGAGTGTGAGACAGAGCGGGGGTGGGGGAGGCCTCCCATTCATTGGCTCATTTCCCCAGATATCTGTAGCTGCTGGGCAGCTTTGGGAAAAGAATCCCAAAGTAGGTTTCTGAATTGGCAGATCATTTACCTTTATTGGGGAAAAGAGGAAAGAGAAGAAAATCTGACAGTCTTGGCTTTAGGTAATCCTTGCATTTCCTTTGCAGATTTATCACTGTGAATGAATTCACCACCACCAGAGTCCTGACCGCTTCGGAATGAGGGTGTTCTGCCTTAATAGCCACTTAATGCCTCCTAAACCTTTCTTGTACGGGGTTGTGATTTCCTTTCTGATTTGCTGCCTTGTCAGAGCCATCCTGACACCTTACATTTTCTCATTTCCTGTAGAGGCTAATTCATTTGACAAAGTGAAAATTAAAATGAGTGCCTAAATTCTTTATGTTTTAGCCCTTCCCCGCAAGAAGATGGGCAGATCATGTTTGATGTGGAAATGCACACGAGCAGGGACCATAGCTCTCAGGTATGCACACGCATGTGTGGTATGGGGGTGGTTCTGATTTATAGTAGATAACTAGGAAGATGATATAAATCCTCTAAGTGTGTTTTACTAAGTATATCACAGAATGAGAGGGCTCTTTAAGATAGTTTAAAGTTGTTTTGAGTTATTCACGTCCTGATTTTGGAATTTATTTAGGATGATGTAGTCCTTGATACACTCCATTACAACTAAGGATTTGGGCTCTTTCCCTTAAAAGAATTGGAAAAGTTTGGTCTAGAATGTATCATTCCAATATTCCAGGCTAGCTCCTAAATGGGAAAACTGAAACCGACACCTTATTGAGTCACGGAATCAAGGAAAATGAAGGTTGTGTTCGAACTAGGTGTGAAAACATTTTCTGTGTCTAAAATCAAAGCAGTGATTTTTGAGATGAATTTCGACAGCTCGAAGTAAAACCCATCTAAATTATGCAGGCCTACTTAGGTTGGAGAAGGTAAATGTAGTTTGTTAGGAGTTGATACTGTTGAATTTATAGATGGCTATAATATTAAAATCTTATAAAGGCTTATGGTGTAAAACCTGAAATATAAGTATATAATTATTGCTAATGATTTAGAATAAAATCTTCAACTTTATTAATGTGTCATATCACCTGAAATTGTTTTTAGAGTACAGGAGCCATTCTTCTTCTGTGTTAAGGTGCTTGAAAAATATTCAGTGAATGTTTAAAACAGTTGTAATAAAAACGTTTTGTGGTATTCTCAGTGTGTAGTGTGCTAGGTCCCTTTATGCTAGAAATACTTGGCATGTTATCTTGGATCCAACCAGTATTTTTCCTTTTTTAAAATTATTTATTTATTTTAAAGATTTATTTGAAAGTCAAAATTACAGACAGAGCGGGAGAGTGACAGGGAGAGATCTTCCATCTGCTGCTTTGCTTCCCAAGTGGCTGCAACAGCCAGGGCTGGCCTAGGCTAAAGCCAGGAGCCAGGAGCGTCAGTCTGTTTCCTACGTGGATGCAGAGGCCCAAGTGCTTGGGCCATCCTCAGCTGCTTTCCCAGGCCATCAGCAGAGAGCTGAATCTGAAGTGGAGCAGCCAGGACTCTAAGTGGCGCCCTTATGGGCCAGCACTGCAGGTCCAGCTTTGCTCGCTATGCCACAGCACTGATCCCCAGACAGTGTGTGTGCGTGTGTGTTTTTAATCTTAGAAGTTTCTCCATATTTTGTGCTTTTTTTTAAAAAAAGATTCATTTGTTTATTTGAAATATTACAGAGATTTGAAATGTTACAGAGAGACTGAGTTACTGAAACAGAGAGAGAAATCTTCCATCCCGCTGGTTCACTTCCCAAATGACTTGCAATGGCCAGGGCTGGGCCAGCCCAAAGCCAGGAGCCCAGAACCCCATCTGGGTCTCCCACATGCATAGCAGAAGCCAAAATACTTTGGCCATTCTTTGTGCTTTCTCAGGCACAGTAACAGGGAGCTGGATTGGAAATGGAGCTGCTGGAACTTGAACTGGTACGGTGCTGGCTTTGCAGGCCGTGGTTAAGCCCACTGTACCACAGCACTGGCCCTTGACTATGCTCTATTTTTACTGTTCTTTGAAACCTAGGAAATCTGTGGCATGAATACAAATTTATTTTATGATGAGCTTCATATTGTAAAGAAGCATATAACCTAGGGTTGTCATATAGTAAGATGATCTCACTGGAATTATTGAGTTGCTCGTGTGTGTCAGGTGGCCAAGTACCTGAGCTACAAAAGTACAGAAAGTCTCAGTGGCACAAGGTGTCCTCAGGAATTCAAGAGAGAAAGGAAATGAATTCTTTGTGGTAGTCTTTCTTGAAAATATCATCAGTTCATACCACCTTTTGTACAAAGTGAAAGTCTAGATTGTTGTTTTCTAAAATATTTTCTGAGGGAAATTTGTTTCATGGGAAATCCCACATAGGTGAGTTCCAAAGTCAAAAAATAATTGGGAAATAACATAGCCCCTGGACTGCCCATCCAAACACATGCAGTAGTGACTCTGACAGTTCCTACAAGTGAAGATAGTGGCTCAATTAGATGTTTCCCAGGTTCCTTTGACCTTAGCCCCACTCCTCTCCTCGGCCACATGCCTGATAGCACCATGGGACACTTTGATAAAGTGCGATCCAGCTCCTGGGATGGCAGATATGCAGTTAGGCTGAGTGATCATTGAATTTATGTGGCAACCTAGAAGTGAGTGCATCCACTCCAAAGTTCCAAAGAAATTTTGGAAACTCAGGAGAGAAAAAGAAGACTTTTGGCCCCTGTGCCATGTGCAGTGTCTGCAGAAATTAGTGCAAAGGCACACTGGCCATTCTCATGCAGGGGGTGACCTGTATTGATGGTCAAATCAGCCACTTTGGACAGGGTGGAGTTTTGAAGAAAGCAATGTACCTCCTAGAAGAAAACATGTCTGTTGTGGCAGACTTTATATAGCAGTAGGTATAATGAATTTAAACTAAAAAACAAAAACAAAAACAAAAACAAAAACAAAAAACCTTTGCACTGCTTTTTATTGTAAATTGAAATTATTTAAAAATTTATTAGGATTTGGGAGAATGGGTTTTTTCCATTAATGACAAAGTTTAGAATGAGGAAGCAGTTAAAAGCAACAAAGGACTGTTACTTTTTTTTTTTTTTTTAAGTCTTATTTACTTGAAAGGCACAGTGACAGAGAGAAGGTGGGTAGCAGTGCTGGTCCAAGTACTTGGGCCATTATCTGCTGCCTTCTCAGGCACATTAGCAGGGAGCTGGATCAGAAGTGGAGCAGCTGGCACTTGAACCAGCACTCTGATATGGCCAGCATTGCAAGTGGCAGCCTTGCCTGCAATACCACAACACCAGCACCAAAGGACTGTTACTGTACTTGTTCTGTTGAAAGTTTTCAGATGTCTGTATGGAATAGAATAGTTGGCATTTTCAAGCTCTTCTAGGAGGAGGAAGCAGTGACACTAACACTTACCAGATATGTTCTCAGTGCTAAATTTACTAGGTGCTGAATTTATTTTTGAAAGATCGTTCTCACTTTTAATGTCCTCAGTGCAGCGAAAGAGATGATATTATTCCCACAAAAAATGGGAGAAACGAAGCTTTGTCCTAATAAGTTCCGTATCTACAACCACAGAGCAGGGTAGAGCTAGAAGCAGACCAGAAGTGGGCCCGTCTGCGTCTGTGGCCCCTGTTCCTTCTACTAAACTAGGCCACAGAAGGGGATTGAGAGCTGACAGGATCCTGAGAATGAACAGAAAATCCCTGGCGAGTGCAGTAGGGAGACGCCTGAGGCGATGCATTTAGGACAGAGGTCTCTCCAGCTGGGCTTACAGGATGATAGTCTTTGAGGGTCTAGGTTTTGTAGCAGAATATGGACATTGAAGATATTTTTGCTCTGTGTGTGGCCAGACAGGCTGGCTGGCTGTTGGGTGTCATTGAAAGATGATGTCCTCCTTGTTCCTCTGTTAGGAAGCTGGTCTCTCTGTCCATGGAGCTGAATATCCACCTTTAGACACCTAGGAAAGCTTACAACAGACCAAAGAGAGAAAACTTAAGTGATTAGGAGATGAGGGACTTCACATGACACCAGGCTAAATTGATCAGAATCTTCTCTGAACAGATATTGATGGATGTAGAGAGAAGGTTATTGATTTAGTTAAAACCAAGAATCTTAGATAACTAGATAATATGATTTTTTTCTTTTCATACTCTGCAATTCCAAGCACTGGGAGGCAATTTAAAAGCTAAAAGTAGCAAATTTGTGATTAATAAAAGGAAAGCACAGAGCAGGAGTAAGTGAGGAATGCACAGAACTGTTATTTTTAAAGTTAGCATTAAAATTCGGCTAGAAACTTACCTGGCGTTTTTTGTATTTAATACTAATCCAAAGATAATGTTGTTTTACTCAACTGAGAGAAAAATTGTATCCTCTGAGCAAAAAATTTTTGAGAGCATAAAATCTTAGCTTATTTTCCTATTGGAAAATAGGTAGTATTAACTTGTTCAAGGATCTGAACCTAAATCTTTGAGCAGTTTTAAAGAGACAAGTGAGGCCAGTGGAGAAGCTGTAAACTGAAAGGCCCTGCAGTGTGTTCACAGTCAGAGCCTCTGTGTGCACAGCCAATCTGCAAGTAAACTGTGCCGTTTCATTGTTTGTGAGTTAGGATGATTTCAGTCTCACTTCAAAGAGCCAACTCATGATTCTGAGTAATCTCAATGCCCAATGGAAAAAGCTCACCCGTAAATGCTACATTGTGTCACGGTGTGGAATCTGCCAAGTTCAGCAGAACTAGCTAAGAATGGCACTCACAAGAGTCACCCACGAACACAGGGCTTCCCCTGGGGTTTCTGTGCTGGAAGGGACTGTGTGTAGTGGCCGGCTCCTGTGGAAAAAGTATCATGTGGATGTGTCAGGCTCTGCATGTCTTAACTACTTTTTTTCCCTAAGATTTATCTTATTTTTTACTTGAAAGTCAGAGGGAGAGAAGGAGAGAGAGGTCTTCCATCCACTGGTTCACTCCCCAAATGGCGGCAGTGGCCAGAGCAGAGCCAAACCGAAGCCAAGGAGCTTCATCCCAGTCAGCCGTGTGGATGGCAGGGGCCCAGGCACTTAGACCATCTGCTGCTGCTTCCCAGGCGCATTAGCAGGGAGCTGGTTCTCAAGAACAGTGGACTTGAGCCAGTGCTAGGATGCCAGTGTCGCACGTGGTAGTTTTACCTGCTGCACCACAATGCCAGTCCCAGCCCCTTGAGTTCTTTAAAGATACTGAATACTCTAATCTTAGATCATTCTGTCAGCCTTTTGTTAAAAGAAAAAAAAGTAGCATATTACAGATAAATTACCGGTGCACAGCTATGTGAGTTCAGTCTATTGTTTGCCAGCTACGTCTTTGAATGAGCAGTTGGTTTTGCTTTCTTGTTTACAGTCAGAAGAAGAAGTTGTGGAAGGAGAGAAGGAAGTAGAGGCTTTGAAGAAGAGTGCAGACTGGGTATCGGATTGGTCCAGTAGACCTGAAAACATTCCACCCAAGTGAGTTCTCCACGTGCCTTCTCCGTGGGTGCCGGGGTTCTGTTTCACACGCCTGGTGGCAGTGGGCCTGGTCATCCCCGTGGCATCAGCAGATGCGATTGTGACACCAGCTCTGGTTTTCCTTCTCAGGGAGTTCCACTTCCGGCACCCGAAACGTTCTGTGTCTTTAAGCATGAGGAAAAGCGGCGCCATGAAGAAAGGGGGCATTTTCTCTGCAGAGTTCCTGAAGGTCTTCATCCCGTCTCTCTTCCTTTCCCACGTGCTGGCTTTGGGGCTGGGGTAAGTACCAGCGAATGCCTCCTTTCTTCCATTCATCCCGCCCTCGTGGTTTCTTTGCAGTAAGAAACTTGTGAACGCAGTGTGAATTGCTTTGCTTTTGTTTTAACTCAAGCGAGGATTAAACTTGGTACATGTTTGGTGTACCCATAATAAGGATTTTTAATAATAGGACTTTTTTCCTATTTGAAAATAAGATGTTCATACTGAATTTTTCTCTTTGGGTTTTGTTGCTTAACATTTAAGTCTTGAATAACTTATACAGAAAAGTAATTTTTAGTCTGAACACTTGGGGGTTGATGCTTTTTTTCCCGGATGAGAAGATGCGCCATAACACTGAGTAGACACTGGAGTGGAACTGGTAGGTGGGTTGTGGGCGCTGCTTTCTTTTCTGTGTAGCATTTTCATTTAGTCTAAAATCAGCCTCATATTTGCCAGTAACTCATTACTTTTTAAAGGCCTGTCTTTTAAATATTTTTTCCTTGATTTGAACAAGTGAGGACACTTATAAAACATTTTAAGAGTTAAATAGTAGTTGGTAATTTTTTTTTTTTTTTTTTAGATTTATTTATTTGAAAGGCAGAGTTACAGAGAGAGAGCTTCCATCCATTGGTTCACTCCACAAATGGCCACAACAGCTGGGTCGGGGCCATGCCAGAGCCAGGAGCTTCATCCAGGTCTCCCCTGTGGGTGCAGGGACCCAAGTTCTTAGACCGTCTTCCACTGCTTTCCCAGGCTCATTAGCAGGGAGTTGGATGGGAAGTGAGCAGCCAGGACTTGAACTGGCACCCAGATGAGATGCTGGCATTGCGGGTGGCAGCTTAGGTTGTTATACTACAATGCCAGCTGTGGCTGATAATTTTTTCTTTTTATTTTTTAGTATTTTTTTTATTTATTTGAAAGGCAGGGGCAGATAGAGACAGAGAGAAAGGTCTTCCATCCGCTGGTTCACTCCCCAGTTGGCTGCAACTGCCAGAGCTGTGCAGATCCGAAGCCAGGAGCTTCTTCTGGGTCTCCCACACCGGCGCCCATATGGACGCCAGCACTGCAAGCAGCGGCTTTACCCACGAGGCCGCAGTGCCGGCCCCTGGCTGGTAATTTTTTTCAAGAGCAACTTGTTATTCTCTGGAAGCTTGTTGAGTGGTCATTTTCTGTATGTGATGTACCAAAGATGGCCATCTCTTCCCTTTGTGGGGAACTCAGCTGTCACACAGAGATGCGAACACAGAGACACAGATACAACTTTCCACACACACCTTTTGTGTCTCCTGGTGCTTACTCTGCTCTTGTGAGGCCAAGGACAATAATCCAACAGCGAAATGGAGATTGTGGGGGCCAGCACTGTGGCATGGTAGGTAAAGCTTCCAACTGCGGCACTGGCATCCCATGTGGGCACCGGTTTGTGTCCCAGCAGCTTCTCTTCAGATCCAGCTCTCTGCTGTGGCCTGGGAAAGCAGTAGAAGATGGCCCAAGTGCTTGGGCCCCTTCACCCACATGGGAGACCTGGAAGAAGCTCCTGGCTCTTGGCTTCAGATCAGTTCAGCTCCGGCCATCGAGACCACTTGGGGAGCGAACCAGCAGATAGGAGACCTTTCTCTCTGTCTCTTCCTCTCTCTGTCTGTAACTGTACCTCTCAAATAAATAAATAAAATCTTAAAAAAAAAAAAAAAATGGAGATTGTGGAGCGGGAGGGGACAGTGTGAGTGTGCTGTGGGCACAACATGAGGAGGTGGCAGGAATTTAGTCTTACCCACTGCCCAGTTCATCTGCCCTAAGGCATTGGTTTTTGGTCCTGCAGCAGCATGAATCTTCAGGTAGTTTCTCTTGCAGTGAGTGTGGCCATTTCCACAGATGAACGTAAAAGCTTTAAAATCTTGGTTTCTTGTTTTGCACTGGGGGGTGGAGGTAGTTACTTATTTCCCATAACTTCCCTTCTGCTTCTGTAGCTACAGGGGCCAGGCACTTGCCTGCTCCGGGAGGTAGTCCCAAGCCCCTCATCCTGAAGAGTGGTGGCAACAGCTGTCTTTAAAGCCTGGCAGCTTCCATGGGTTTCTCCTCTGTTGAACACCAAAGCCGCTTGGCATACTACCGTGGTTTTGCATCTGAAGTGTCAGTAGAACTCTGCCCACCAGAAAGGAACATTTCCAAGCAGGGGAGCCGGGCTGTTCTCTTGGAAGGGGTCTGTTCTGTTGTGTCCGACTTTACCGTGTCTGCTTCCCTGCCCCGTGCTGTCCAGTCCTGACTTAATGAGCAAGTAGAACCAGAAAAAAACCAGTTTGGCTGGGCTGGTGACTGGGTGTAAGAAAGTCAGTGACGATTTCTGGGTGGTAGGGCGCGGTGCCTTAGAGCCTTTGACAGCAGCTGGAAGGTGCGGTTTTAAGTGGGATTCAGCTGTGGACTTGATTGCTCTGCTTCCTTCCAGCATCTATATTGGAAAACGACTGAGTGCACCGTCTGCCAGCACCTACTGAGGGGAGCGAAGCCCTGGACACGCGTGTGACCTGTGAAGTGGTGTATTGTCACAGTAGTTTATTTGAACTTGAGACCATTGTAAGCATGACCCAAACTACCACCCTATTTTTACATATCCAATTCCAGTAACTCTCAAATCCAGTATTTTATTCCAACTCTGTTGAGGCATTTTACTAACCTTAATTCCCTTTCTGGCCTGTAAGACACTTTAGAATTTCCTAACAGAGTTTACTGTTGTTTAGAAATTTGCAAGGGCTTCTTTTCTGCAAATGCCACCAGCAGATTATAATTTTGTCAACAAAGCTATTATCTCTTACTACTACCAGACTTGGACCTGTGTCATTCATGGTATGAATTTTACTCTTGCAATGCTAACTACCATCTCTCTCTTAAAACAAGATCAGGTTAGCGAATCATATAAAAGCTTGTGGTTCAGTTTTTCTTTTCTTTTTCTTTCCAAGACAAAGGCAAGCTTCCCTAAGCTTGAATTTATAGTTATTAAAAAAACAAAAACAAAAACAAATAAACAAAAAAGCAAGACACACACACAAAAAAAACTTGGGCAATAAAAAATTATTTTAAACCAGCTTTGGAGCCACTTTTTTTTCTAAGCCTCCTACTAGCGCCTTCTAATTTGTAGGAGGCAGGCTGTATAAATGATAGCTAGGAAATAGAATAAGAACTAAACTCCATGAGCAGATTTTAATACTAGTATGTTGTACTGCTGTCTTTTCTATGGCGTAGAATCTACTTCTGAGAAGGCACGTCTCAGGCTTTGACATGTACGGAGTTGCTTTTGAGACTTGTGTGTGTACGTGGTTGGTATTTTTATGTATTAGCTGCATGTGAATTTTTCATGACTTTAATTTTTTTTATTTCTTAATTGTTTTCTCTAAGAAGAGACTTTGGAATGAGTTCCAATTTGTGGTGATACTACAGGCTTCTTGTTTTAGGAAGCATCACTTACGCTCTGCAGCCTTTCAGCTCTGAAGATCCTTGTTTCAGAGTTATTCCCGGCACTTGTGCAACTCTGAGAACCAGACTTGGCTTGTGGGAACAGCTGGCACAGTCCTGGAAAGCTGCCATGTGTTTCCTCTGATCTCTCCCTTCGTTCCTGTTTACCGTGCAGTCTTCCCAAGGTGATTCCTGTGACTTTGCAGGCACAGGTCATTTTCTCATGGAGCCATCTTTTCTGTTAGGCTAAACTCTTTGAGTTTGGGAATACTAAACAGATTCCTTCAGTGACATTTTTTTTTTCTTTGTTTCTAAAATGTGAAGCTTTAGGACCAAATTGTTCACAAGCACCAGATTGACCAGTTATTTCAAGTAGATTTTATTGGATTGCAGAACACATAGCCTGACTCGGAAGGATACTACTATATGTTTTCTATATAAATAATTACTGTTTATGATGTAAACATTCCTATTCAGTATTTAGAGAACCATTGTTAATTTTAAAGCTAGCAATCTTTAAAGTGCATCAGGTTGACGAGTAAAAACACTATGACAGCCAGGTTTGACAGTTCACAGAAATTAATTCTCTCACATCAAGCTTTGTAAAATTGATGTGTTACAGTGGGAAATAACATACTGATAAAAAAAATTTCTACTTTTTTTCAAGAATATAGTCAGATATTAAGAAAGAAGATATTTCTAAACTAGTTTTTTGAGTTCTTTATTTTTCTTTCTAGCATTAGAAGAAGTCTAAAAAATTATGAATGTTTTTATTATACCTGTTTCTGTCTTACTCAAACCTGGTAACACTTGATTTGCCTTCTGAAATCTATTTATTTCAAGTGTTCATATTTGACTTTCTTTGGGAAGTAAATCTGACGGCTCACTGATTTTGAATAAAATTGGAAAGGCTGATGAACTTAAAGAGAACTGAGTAGCTAAACTGCTAACATACACAGTTTGTACTACAGTTGGTGTCAGGGAAAAAGAAAACTGCTCTAAATGAGAGCCACTTTTCACCGGCGGCTCGTTGCCGCTTTTGAAATTTGGTAGCAATTCTGTCAGTGCAGTTGAACCTGGATATATTTTTGGTTTTTTTCAGCATTGAAAATATTTAATTTTTCCCTTTTTAAAAGTGTGAAATTATAGGGTATTACTTAAAATATGAATATATCATCAGAGTACAGCTTACAAGGTGGGATCATGCAGTCTTTATTGGTAGCCCTGACATAAGGGATGGATGAACATGTTCCGATCCAGATTTGCATCGAACGGAAACAGATCGCCTCTTTGGGAAGGTGAACTCAACAATTAACAGTTGAAATTTTCAGATCAATGTTTAAGAAGCTTTACACCTGTTTACAATTTGGGGTGAAAAGGCAGGCTTCATTTTTCTTACGTGTGAAGAAAACTGGCTTAAAATACTTGTAAATAGAATCAAAGCCGTACAGACTTGCTCATTGAATCGTGCAACAAGTTACTTTGAGTGCAGTAAGAACATTTACCATTCTGAACAATGGAAACAGAAGACTCAGCCAGACAGATGAACTTATAAATGAACCAGTTTTTGAAATGATTGGAAATAACTGAGCCAAAGTGATTATGCATTCTTCATCTATTTAGTTAGCACTTTGTATCATTATATACAGTTTACAATACATGTATAACTTGTAGCTATAAACATTTTGTGCCATTAAAGCTCTCACAAAACTTCTTCTGTCACTTGATCATTTTTATGTTATGTGTGTTGCTTGGTGACAAGGCCTCCTGTACACACAGAGCTTTCCACCTCAAGTTCTCCAAAAACCAGCACCTCTCGCTGCACCAGAGCAGTAGGCAGGGCTTCTGCCCTCCCAGGCTCCCACCTTGGGGAGGTGACCCCCACTCTGTGATGGGGGGGTGCGTGCTGTACTAGCAGCGTGCAGGAAGCACCGTGCACTGGAGCCTGCAGAGCGTCGTTCTGCCAGCAGCTACAGGCTGTTCCCGTGGGGAGACCATAGCAGGCTTCACCAAGTTCAGAGAGGAGTCGAGAGTATGCCTGGTAAAGGGAATGGCAGCCACTGACACCTGTGAGATGCGTTCCAGAAATAGCAGAAGTTCAGCGTGGCCGGAAAACATGGATAGCGAGGAAACTGAAAATGTGGGTTAGTGTTGAATGTGGTTGAGATTCATACGCTCTTCTAGAGGTCCCACTTGGTTGTATAGTCAGCAGGATACTCCGTGGGTTTATTACTTTATTTAAACAGGGAAATGATTTAAGAGCTGTCTTCAAGGACCATGCCACATTGTAAAGAGGCAAGGAGATCACTCAGCTCTGCAGGTAGGAATAACTAGAGCTTGCCCTGCCTGTACCTCTGGGGTTAGCAAAACAGAAGGGAACTGATAAGAAGCAAGGCAGGTGTCGCCTTCTGGTTTTGGTGGGGTTTAGTTTTTTTTGGCCTGAACCTGTATTGATGTCAATAATTAAGTAAGGAGAGGAAAGAATTCCAGCTTGGAGTATATTGAATATGAAGTGTTGAGGGGAACATTTGATTGGACAAAACCAGAGGACACTTACCAAGTAGAACTAGAACACAGGAGAAATGTCTGGAGTGGAAATGAAACACACACGCAGACACACATGCTGTAGATACATGATCGCACTGGAGTTCTCAAAGTAGCTGTGAAGCCCAACATTTTGAAGAAGGAGCAGCAGAGGAGCTCAAGGAGGTGAATTATATAATTAGTATGGTAGGAGGACCTCCCAAAGGAGGGGGGCTGACCAGTGCTGTCACATTTCGTGGTGAGATAGATGAATTGAAGAGAAGCTTGTGGACTGGCAGCTGGATCATAGCCCACCTTTTGCAAGAGCATTTTATCCGTAGGAGTATCAGGGACTCTAGATCAGACTGCACGGGGGCAGCGGGTGAATAGCAAGGAAGTGGAGGAAATTTCAAAGAGGAGACTAGATGGTAGGATTGTTGGCTTCGGTTAGGGTACAGGGATAATAAGCTTGCAGGCTAAGAAGTGAGATCAAAGGGAAGTATTTAAAGGAACAAGGGAGCAGATAAATAATGAGAGTGGAGTATGTTCGTTTCCACTCATGAAGTAAGTAGGAGGGAATAGGCCCAAGTCCTTGGATGGGGGATGAACCCTGGGAAGAGGAAGTCCACAAAACATATAAACTGAACATTCTTGTTGGAAAATGAGAGGTGGGAAAGGGCGGCAATGTTAGTGGCTAGCAGGAGAGAGCCACGTGTGGTGGTTCTGTTTTCTCTTGAAGACGAGGTCTCCAGAGGAGCCTGGGGCAGAGGCTGTTCTCCTCAGTATCTCCTGATCTGAATGGAGACCGGAACCAACGCTCAACTCCTAGAAGCGTCACCCATTCTGCCGTCATTCCCTGGCACCAACCAAAAGTGTCAGTGACCTTGACTAAGCTGGAAGCCCCCACGGGGTTCTGCCACCTCTCAGGCTGGCCAGCTCGATGCTCTTGAACTTGTCTGTCACTTGCAAAGCAAGAGGTTGCATGAGGTAGTGTTTTAATTATGTAATTGCTGTTAGTAAATTACAAGGTTCAGGCTAAAAAGCAGGATTGAGAATGGGTGACCTAGGAATAGGCACTGTGGGCACTTTATAAATTGTGCATTGGGCAGGAGATCGGTCGTGTGTACGTGTATTTTAAATTCCTGCTTTGTGCCTTAGGGTAAGTGGACCGAGATGATGGACCACAGTGCAGAGAAAAATGTGAATTCTGGGTAGTTGGGTTAAACAGATTACAAATCATAAATGCTTTCTCTTCAATAAGCCTTCGGCCTTATTCTGGCTGCTTTAACCTTCACATCTTTTACCCCTTGATTGATATATGCACTCCCCTCCACGAGAAGTATGAAAATCAAAGTATTAGCACAGTTGTAAGCCAATTATGCAACTGAGTGAACTCTTTCAGAGGGAGGGAACAGAATTTGTTAAGATTCCCACGTCCTTTATTACTGTCTCTTACCTAGAATCACAAAAATAAAATCAAAGGTCCTAACAGTATCCGGCGCACAGATTGAAGGGAAAACCAGTTCTGCCAGAGGCCTCATTTCTCTGGTTGAGAAAACAGCTCATCAAAAGTGAATGGGCAATGCCAAGTCCTATAAATAATATGCAAATGGATGGTTAAGCTGCTGTCAATTCTTAGACTTTAAAATGCAGATCTGAAGTTTGCCTAAGCAAAATGGGGTTGAAAACGGTGGGGGAAGAGGTATTACAAATCTCACCCGAAATTCCTTGGTTACCACTTAGTAAACACTATACCTTTTCTTTCTTTTTAAAGATTATGTGTTTATTTGAAAGAGTGACTGAGAGGTATCTTCCATGTGCTGGTTCACTCCCCAGTTGGCCGCAGTGACCTGGGCCAGGAGCCTGGTGTCCCACGTGGGTGGCACTGCTTTCCCGTGTGCATTAGTGGGGAGCTGGATGGGAAAAGGAGCCACTGGGACTTGAACAGGTGCTCATGTGGGATGCTGGTGGCGGCTTAACACGCTGCACCATAACGCCAGCCCCAAAGCCTACACCTTTTCCGCAGCTTATATCACTGGAACACTTTACCAGAAACCAGAGTCCCCCGGTCTCCCCAGCCTCAGTGAATTCCACCTCCACTCCACTATGCATTGTCCTGTCCTCTGCTCCCACTCCTAGTATGAGTGAGGAGAAACTGGACATAGTTAAGGCAACAAACACTATTTTAAAAAGTTCTCAAAGCGATTTATCGCAGGCAGATGCGATTCATGGCCTGGATGCCTGCTGACCTCCAGACCCCGAGATTAAGCCCCGCCCACACACCACCCCGGCACGTGCGTGGGCATTTCAGACTCTGCTGCCCAGCCTTGCCCAGCTCTGCCCCCCTGCTCCCCCTTTGCTGGATGTCTGTGAAAGGCACAAGCACCCCTCCAGCTCCACACCAGGAGACTGCTGCTTCTCTTCCCCCGCCGGATTCCAGGCAGTCCCCTTGGAAACAGCTCACCCTCCCCTGTGTTGAGTCAGGCGCTGGGCTGCTTGGCTGGGCTGCCCGGAGAGTGCCGTGGGGTCCTGACTGGACCGTGCTGCTCTAGGCGTTTCCCTCAGCAGCCACAGTAGTTGTCCTAAAATACAAATCTGATCACATCATGGAACTCTTGAAATCCACAAGTGGTTCCCCCTTTGACTTGGGGGTGAAGTTCAAGTTCCCTCAAGTGGCAGCCAGGCCTGCCAACCTCCAGCCTCCCCTCCCAGTGGCCTGTCCCCTGTCAGGGAGTGTAACGTGGACTTTGAGCCACACCCCACCCTCAGCATTTTTCAGGGCTCAGCTCAGAGGTTCCTCTCCCACCCCTCCCCCAACCAGGTTGTTGACTTCTCCACACTCACCCAGACTTCTGGCATGTACACCACTGTGGCACCTGTCACGCTGAACTGTCCTGACTTAAATGGATGACACCTGCTAAAGCCATCGTAAATTGAACACAGTGTAAGCTGAAAATGCATGGAATAAAACTACCCAGGCTTGCTAAAGTATGCTTGGGGCACTTGCATGGACAATAGTGGCAGGATAACACATTGTGTGTTACCAAATAAGCTTCTCTGATGGCAAGTCTAACTCACTGAATGTGGACCACTGGACTGAGGGTGCTCACCCGCGGGGACGGGGGAGGGGGGACGAGGGGAGGGCTCGCAGCAGCATCGAAGCATCACGCAGCCTGTCACTGGCTTGGGAAAAGTTCCGCCTTCAGAGTTGAAAGTGCGGTTTCTACTGAGTGTGTGTCGCTTTCACACCGTGGCGAGGCTAAGATGATCTGAGGTCGGACCCGTCTGCTCTTGTCTGGTTCCCTCAGGGGCTGTGTTCCTCCGGCAAAGTCCATGCCTTGGACGAGTCCACCAGTTCCCAAAATTGATAGTAGGCTGCTCACATCTCGAATGCTAAAAAGACTGAAAATTACCAAGTCTCATTTTCTTTCTTTCTTTCTTTCTTTCTTTCTTTCTTTCTTTCTTTCTTTCTTTCTTTCTTTCTTTCTTTCTTTCTTTCTTTCTTTCTTTCTTTTTAGATTCACTTATTTATTTGAAAGGCAGAATTACAGAAAGGCAAGGCAGAGAGAGCGAGAGAGAGGTCTTCTACCCACTGGTTCACTCCCCAGATGGCTGCAATGGCCAGAGCTGCGCCGATTGCACCATCATCTACTGCTTTCCCAAGCCACAGCAGAGAGCTGGATTGGAAGTGGAGCAGCCAGGACTCGAACCGGAACCCTTATGGAATCCTGGCGCTGCAGACTGGGACTTTAACCCATGCGCCGTAGCAGTGCCCTCCCACCCAAGTTTCATTTTCAACACAAACTAGTTTCAAGATGGTTTCATCAGACTGAGCTGGTCAGGCCTCAGGAAGGACTGAGCCACAAGCTGTGCAGAGTAACACCACATTCTCAGATTTCTGTTTTTGAGAGAGAAGAGGAAACTCTGTAAGAAACCAAAGACGGGACTGGTGTTGTGGCGCAGCCTGGCCTAAAGTGCCGCATCCCATATGGGCGCTGGTTCGAGACCCAGCTGCTCCACTTCCAATCTTGCTCTCTGCTATGGCCCGGGAAAGCAGTAGAAGATGGCCCAAGTCCTTGGGCCCCTGCACCCACATGGGAGACCTGGGGGAAGCTCCTGGCTCCTGGTTTTGGATCAGCACAGCTCCAGCCGTTGTGGCCAACTGGGGAGTGAACCATCAGATGGAAGACCTCTCTTTCTGCTTCTTTTCTCTCTGTGTAACTCTGACTTTCAAACAAATAAATAAATAAATTTTAAAAAAGAAACACTTAAGGAGACTAGAACTCAAAGAACCTACAATCCAAAGTGACATGGATCAAACTGATGGCTTAAACTTCTAGGGGGCTGATGTTGTGGTACAGCAGGTAAAGTTGCCACCTGCGGCATCGGCATCCCACAAGGGCGTTGGTTTGAGTCCTGGCTGCACCACTTCCAATCCAGCTCCCTGCTAATGGCCTGGAGAGCAGCGGGAAATGATGGTCCAAGTGCTTGGACCCTTGCACACACATGGGAGACCCAGAAGGAACTCCTGGCGCCTGGCTTTGGTCCCAGGAATAAACCAGCAGATGGAAGACATCTCTCTCTGTCTCTCTCTACCTCTCTGAAACGCTGACTTTTAATTAAATAAATAAATCTTTTCTAAAAAAATGCAATTTAAATCCATCAGCTCATGCCCTGTTTATAAAATGTGGTCTTGTCCTCTGTTGGGGTTTGTCCTGGAATTGTCACAAGCCAAGCAGGGCTGTGTGGTCATTTTTGTATTGAATAATGGGATTGGAGGCCCCACAAGGCTGGCTGGCAGGACATTAAACACAGGACTGGGGTAATTCTAGCCATGCAAAGTTATTTATGTAACATTATTCCACTGCATGGGCTGGAATAAGATAGCTACACATTGCAAGTGTTTGGGCTCAAATTCAACCTAGGAAGAAAGGGCCAGAGGGCCTGAGATGTTTTGTTTACCTCTGTGTCACTGGCCGAGGACACCTTCCTCCACGAAGGGCTTCTTTTTGGCTGTCCCAGCAGCTTCTTTTGTGCAGGTAAAGGGAGCAGGGCTCAGCAGTGTTTGATAACTGGCCCACGTCACAGCATTAATAAATGACAAATTTGCTTCTGGGCCTTTAAGATCAAGTGCAATAAATGACAGAGCTGGGATGCCAACATGAAGCAAAGCCACTTCCCAGGAGCCAGTCTCCTTCTAAATCAAGCACCTGGGGTTTCTTAATGTTTCCGGAAGAGTTCTGAAGCATCAGTTTGTATCCTGAAAAACTCAAAGCTTTTAGACAGAACAGTAACTCCTGCAATAATTAATATTCTTCCCGGTAGATCCGGGGGAGCAAGACAGAGCCAGATCCAACATGAGGCAGTGTTGTCAGCCTGGCTTATGCTGTTTTATGTGGATCTGAAAGCCCTTGGGTAAAGATAAATTCCGAGGTTCTGGCTGTGCATTTGAGCATCTGCAGGTTCGGTTTTTTTTTTTTTTTTTTTTTTTGACAGGCAGAGTGGACAGTGAGAGAGAGAGACAGAGAGAAAGGTCTTCCTTTGCTGTTGGTTCATCCTCCATTGGCCACCACGGCCGGCGCACCGCGCTGATCCGAAGCCAGGAGCCAGGTACTTATCCTGGTCTCCCATGGGGTACAGGGCCCAAGGACTTGGGCCATCCTCCACTGCACTCCCTGGCCACAGCAGAGAGCTGGCCTGGAAGAGGGACAACCGGGACAGAATCCGGCGCCCCGACTGGGACTAGAACCTGGTGTGCTGGCGCCGCTAGGTGGAGGATTAGCCTAGTGAGCCGCGGCGCGGGCCTCAGATTCGGTTTTATCAATGAGCTTTCACCCCAGCCGTTTCTGAAAGCTCGTTCCCCTGACGGCATGCTTTCCGAAGCGCGCCAAGGTTCTGGTCAAAGAGCGCGCGTCTGGGAGGCTTGGAGTCAGGGTGAGGCTGCATGAACGCACCGCCGGGATCGCCGGCTTCTTAAACATGGCTGTGTTGGCCAGCCAAGCTACCGATCACTGTCTTGAGGGAGGCAGAGAAGGGTGAGGAGGAAGACTGGAGACACCGAGGGAGCCCTTAGGTTGAGTTGGGAAAATTCGGCCTTCAGAGTTTAAAGTGCGGTTTGTACTGAGTGCAGGTAGCTTTCACACTGCGGCGAGGCTGACATCTGAGGTCACACCCATCTGACACCTGAGTGCTTCCGTTCTCCAGCTTAATCCTCACGAGGCTCACTTGAGGCAGCTGCGATTTTGGCATCAGGAAGAGAAAATTCACATTACACAGAAGACCCAGGCTCTGCCCCATGTTCCTTACTACAGAGCAGCCCTTGAATTCCTTTGGCTTGGTGTCCAGCCCCCTTGCTCGCCAAGCCAACAGTTTGTCCTTTTAGGCATAGGATTTTTTTCCTAGTGAAAAAACAAACGGAGGATAAATGCAGCGAGCACAACCTTAAAGAAATTTCCAATATCGGGGCCGGCGCCCTGTCTCACTTGGTTAATCCTCCACCTGCGGCGCCAGCATCCCATATGGGCGCCGGGTTCTAGCCTGGGTTGCTCCTTAAAAAAAAAAAAAAAAAAAAAAAAGGAAAGAAAAAAATTTCCAACATCAATTTCCAGCCGTTGCCAATTTGTGACTTTTGCTCTTCCAATGTAAGATAGAGAATAGGTTTTATGTGTGAATTTTCTGTAAGAATAAGGGATCTTCAGTTTAGCAAAGCGCCACAACCTCGTTGTCTCATGCACTCTTTTGCCTGCACAAACTCCCGGCGTGTGTACCCCACGCCAGGGACCGCTGCAACAGTAGGCTGAAGGCTGGGGTCGGGTATTGGTTCTGACTGGTGCATTGTGGTGTCCTCCGATCTGGAAGCAGATAAGGGTTGGAAATGCCATTAGCCGCTGATGCGAGCACTGGGGCCTGGAGAGCCACTCCCGAGCGATGGGCCCTGCTGAACACCAGGCACTGCCAGGACCTTACTCTGCAGCCACCACAGTCGCCAGCACCAAAGCTGCCCATGTCCCAGGGACAACCCCACGGCGCCCCCACCGCTGCTTCTGCCCAGAGGGGAGAAGTGAGTTTCCCAAAGCTTTCCTCCTGCATAACCAGCTCTTGAGCCCAAATCCTCTACACGTGCCTGACTCGGGGATCCCTTAGGTTCCGCCTGCAACAGAGGTGGGGAAAGTGCCCTGCCCCACCCCCAGCCCGCCCCACCAGGCTCCATAATGTGATTGAGTCAGCAGCGGAAGTTCAGATGCTGGGTTGCCAGAAAGGGAGATCAATGTCATCTGTGACTGCACGAGGCCCCCAGGATTTTCAGTCTAGCAGGGAAGTAAGCGGATTGACCATGGCACACATTCTTGGGATAAGTGTTAGAGAAAAAGCTACGGAGTCTGTAGCATGGGAGTTAGTGAAGAGGGGGCGGAGGAAGGGTGCTTCAAACCCAGCCCTACGGCCTGAGGAGCTGCTGGCTGCCAGCCAAAGGGACGGGAAGGTTGCAGGCATAAGGAACACTCGGGCGGAGGCAAGCACCCGGCACGGGGTGACACTGATGACGCTCCGGAGGGAGGAGAGACGAGACGATGACAAACAGGCTAGGTAGGGCCTGCGAGGCCATGGCTAACGACGGTGAGATTCTTCAGTTTCAGATAACTTTCTGCAGTGTATTATTATACTTGTTCTATTTCTTCATCAGTCATTGCTGTTCATCTCATACAGCGCCTAATTCAGAAATTAAACTTTATCACAAGTGTGTTGATTTACGGGCTTTATTCCAAGGATTTAGGGAAAGCACTGGAGAGTTTTAAACAGGCTAAGATTTACATCATTGAAACACCACTCTTAAACTTACAGGATGAACCTGAGAAGACCAAGAATGCGCATGAGATGACCACTTAGGAAGAAAAGATTACAGTGACCTAAAACTAAATTTATGGAGCTGGGGTTGGATCAGAGAAATATCCAGCAAGTAAAATCAGTGATGTAATGTTGAATGAATGACAGCATTTTTCACCCAGAGTGTTGGGCTCCTTCTGGGTTGCTTCTGGACCGTGGCTCCCTTTCTTTATTTTTTTTAAAGATTTATTTTATTTATTATTTGAAAGTCAGAGTTACACAGAGAGAGGAGAGGCAGAGAGAGAGAGAGAGAGAGGTCTTCCATCCGATGGTTCACTCCCCAATTGGCCACAACGGCCGGAGCTGTGCCAATCTGAAGCCAGGAGCCAGGAGCTTCTTCCAGGTTTCCCATGCGGGTGCAGGGTCCCAAGGACTTGGGCCATCTTCTACTGCTTTCCCAGGCCACAGCAGAGAGCTGGATCAGAAGTAGAGCAGCCAGGTCTTGAACCAGCGCCCATATGGGATGCCGGTGCTTCAGGCCATGGCGTTAACCCACTGCACCACAGTGCTGGCCCCAGCTCCCTTTCTTGAGGGTCAGCCAGCCTAGTGTCCCAGGGATTCCTGAATAACCAGGGCGCTGAATGGGCTGTTGGACAGACACATGAGGCTAGAACTCAGAGGAAAGAGCTGGGTGCAGATTTTGGACTTCGTCAGCCAACGGGTGGTGGATGAAGCCCCAGAGCGGGTGATGTGACCTGGGGATAGGGAGGGAGAGAGAAGGTCTGGGGGAGCTCCCGAGCACTCCAGCGCTGACACACTTGCATGCAGCACAAGCTAAAGACTGAAGAGGAAGGGCCAGAGACTGGAGCAAAGCCAGGCCATGGGAACCCAGAGACGTGTTCTTCCAAAGCTGTGAACCCTGGTGCTTCAAGACCAACATAGCCGAGGGACTGCTAGGGTGGCCCCTGTACTCAGAGACCAGGCTGGATTCCTGACTCTCTACTTTGACCTGGCCCAGACCTGGCTGTTGCAGGCATTTGAGGAGTGGACCAGCGGATGAAAGATCCCTCTTTCTCTCTCTCCCTCTCTCCATCGCTCCTTCATTCTGCCTTTCAAATAAATTTTTTAAAAATAAAATGAAGGTGTGCTTAGCATTTATCGGTTTCATTAACGTGGAGATCTTCGATCTTAACTGCTTGCTGGGGATGGAAGCCAGACCAAAGTGCTTTCAGGGCAGAGGGAGTAGAGAAATGGAGACGGGAAGGAGGAAGAGAGAGGCTAAGTGGGCGTGGATAGGGCCCGAGGAGGGAATTGTGTTCAGCATATTTAACTACCAAGGGGAGAGCTCTGTATTAGGGCTCTCCAGACAAGCAGAACCAGCAGGATGTGGGTGCACAGCGAGAAGCTCCTCACCAGAGACCACTCGCGTCATTACCCAGGCTGGCCAAGCCCAACTCTGCAGGCTGGGCCGGCGGGAGAGCCAGCGAAGAGCTGGCACTGCGGCTCAATCACAGAGCCGTGAGCTTGGCTTGGAGCCAAGAGCTGGCCCGCCTGCCCCCGGGACCCAGTCTGGGAGTTCTGGAGGCCCGCAGCTGGTTGGACAAGGCCCACGGACACTAGGAAGGGCAGCTGCCAGAGTCCACGGTGCCATCCAAAAGCACCTTCACAGAGACATCCAGATTAATGTTTGACCACACGTTGGCACCGCGGCCCAGGCAAGCTGACGTGCACAAGGAGCGCCCCAGAGAGCTGCTGGAGGCAGAGGGGACGTGGGAGGCCAGGGCTCTGCCCTCCGACACAGACCAGGTCACAGCCTCCCAGGCTCTCGTCGGCCCCCTGGCTCCAGGGCAGCCCCCGTGGGGGCAGCTGTTCTGCACTCAGTCCATGTGCTTGCTCTCAACGCCGTTTAACCCAATAAATATTGCTTGTAAAGGGATTTTTAAAAAGTATTTACTTAATTATTTGCGAAGCAGACCGAGCTCTCATCTGCTCTTACTCTCCAAATACCTGCATCAAAGTCAGGAACCAGGAACTAGGAGTGCAATCCAGGTCTCCTGCATGGGTGGCAGGAACCCAATCACTCGAGCCATCCCTGCTGTCGCCTAGGGTCTGCATTAGCAGGAAGCCGGAGTCAGGAGCAGAGCCGGGGTCGAACCCAGGCACTCTGATGCGGGACACGGGGATCCTCACTGCTAGGCTGAACACCAGCCTGATGAAGTGACTTTTTAAAAGCCTATTTGCAGGGGCCGGCGCTGTGGCGCAGGGGGTTAAAGCCCTGTGCCGGCATCCCATATGGGCACTGGTTTGAGTCCTAGCTGCTTCTGTTCCCATCCAGCTCCCTGCTAATGCAGCCTGGAAAGCAGTGGAGGATGGCCCAAGTGCTTGGGCCCCTGTACCGACGTGGGAGACCCGGAAGAAGCTCCAGGCTCCCGGTTTCGTATCCGCTCACCTCCGGCTGTTGCAGCCATTTGGGGAGCGAACCAGTGGATAGAAGACTTCTCTCTCTCTGCCTCTCTGTACTGCCTTTCAAATAAATAAATAAAACTAAAAAAAAAAAAAAAGCCTATTTGCAGTTATTTCCAACACCTGTCATTACACCCACAGCTGGTATGAGGTTGAAGACACAAGGCAAAAGGACCCACCTGCTGTTCGTGACCCAGGGAGAGGATGTGAGGTTGAGTGGGAGGTGAGGTTCTTGAGGAGGCAGGGAGGAGCCGCAGAGGGGAAGAGGCAGCGGATATTGAAGCCGAGGCCGTTGGAAAGCTGATCTCTCCTCTCAATCCCACACGCGGTCTCCAGCGCAGCCCCTCTGCTTGTCCCAGAGGCTGGGTTATTTGGGGGCACCCAGGAGAACTTGAATTACACAACTGGGTCCAAAGTCACTCAGAGCTAGCACATGCAAAATCTGCGTTATTTTTCTCCCCTACTTAAAAAACTTAGCTTTAATTATGGTTAAGTTTTAAAGTAAAACTTCATGTTCTCAGTGGACAGCTGTGCGAGCTTTATCAGATACATATTTTTGTAACCACCTCCGCAATCAAGATCCAGAACGGCCCTGTCACCACCACCCACAACATACAATGCCCACATTTTTTGAAAAACAAAATGCTGATTGAAGAACCCTACCTCTATCCACCATAGTTTAGGATGCTAACTGCAGCCAACTGACAAAGTTAAAAAAAAAAAAAAGTGAGGGCAAACTCTAACATATAGTTACTAATTATACCTGGGGGTGTGGCAAAATTGTGGGTGTCAGATACAGTTGTAAACAGGCCTTTAAAAACCATGGATGGGGCAGGCACCGTGGTGCAGTGGTTTAACCTGCTGCTTAGACCGCCAGCATCCCGTATCAGAGTGCCAGTTTGAGTCCCTGCTACTCTTTGGATCCAGCATCCTTGGGAGGCAGCGGAAGATGGCTCGAGGGCCTAGGCCCCTGTAACCCACGTGGGAGATGGCGATGATGTTCCTGGCTTCTGGCTTCAGCCTGGCCCAGCTCTGGCTATTGCAGACATTTGGGGAGTGAACCAGTGGATGGAAGATTCTCTCTCTCTGCTGTTCTGCCTTTCAAGTAGTTTACATAGGGGCCCACACTGTGGCATAGTAAGTTAAGCCTCTGCCTGCAGCACCAGCATCCCATAGGGGTGCCAGTTTGTATCCCGGCTGCTCCTTTTCTGATCCAGCTCTTTGCTTATGGCCTGGGAAAGCAGCAGAAAATAGCCCAAGTGCTCGGGGCCCTGCACCCACATGGGAGACCCGGACGAAGCTCCTGGCTCCTGGCTGCAGATTGGCTCAGCTCCGGCTGATGCAGACATTTAGGGAGTGAACTAGCAGATAGAAGGCCTTTCTCTCTGTCTCTCTTTCTCTCTGTAACTCTGCCTCTCAAATAAATAAATTTTTAAAAAAGATTAAGTAAGCTTTTAAAAAAATTACAGACAGTCTTTTAGGTTTCAGTGGTAGTGTGAAATTCTTACTACTGGATTTGCGGTGGTTTGAATGTGGCTTCTTTCCTCCAAAACTTGGGTTGTGATTTACTCTCCACTGAGACATTAATGCTGAGCGGGAGCAGGTGGGGTCTGGAAAAGGCAATGGATCCATGAATTGATCCCTTCGTTTGACTGATGGGTAAGTGAAGTCTGTGTGGCTTGGTCTCTTGCACGCTTCTGTCACATGTGATGCCCTGTGCCACCTCAGGACCCTGACAGCAGGGCCAGCATCAGATGCAGCCCCTCGACCTTGGACCAGAACCAGAGCCAAAACAAACCCGTTTTCTACCTAGTGGACGAGTCTGTGGCACTGTGTTATTAACAATAGAAAATGAGGGTTTTAAAAAAATATTTATTTTTATTTACTTGACAGGCAGAGTTAAAGGGAGCGGGAGGGAGAGAGAGATCTTCCATCCGCTGGTTCACTCCCCGCAGTGGGTGCAGGGGCACAAGCACTTGGGGGGCTCGCCATGCTTCCCTAGGTACATTATCAGGGAGCTGGATCGGAAGTGGAGAAGCTGGGATTCAAACCAGTGTCCTTATGGGAAGCCGGCATCCAGGCCAGCTTTATCCACTACACCACACAGTGCTGGTCCCCAAAATGAAGTTTTCTGGACCAAGGGAAAGGCGTGGCATCCCTCCCACCAGGACAGGCATCTCCACGGAGCAGACCCAGCAGGCAGAGAGAAGTGGGAGCAGAGGCGGAAGGGCCGGGGTGGGGCTGGGAAGATGGGACTAGCTGGTCCACACGGAGGGAGTGCCCTAGTCAGGCAGAGCTCCCACCTGGCATGGGGCCTCCTCCCCCGGGAGAGCGCACAGACTGCAACATGCCTGGCTTCCTCCAGGGAGCGTGTTTGCAAGGTTGATCTGCGGTGTGCACAGCAGCACTGCATTGTTAGGGCTGCCTGCTGTGCCGCCGTGTGGGTGTACACTCTCCAGTGTCTTTACAGTGCAGTATTTTGGACACACAAAAAAGATACACAAAGCTATAGAATGACTCTCTCCATCCAGTGTCTGCAGTACAATGCCATTTGTGGATTCCTTTCTGCCTTTAGGAAACACATCTCTGCCGTCGTGTTACTGGGATTGCGAATAGACAAATATATTTGCTTTGCTCTCTCCACTCAGAAGTCCTGATTTGGGGGCTGGTGTGGTGGCACAGCAGGCTAAGCTGCCACCTGCAACACCCATAGGAGTATGTTATCCCCTGTGAGTGCTGGTTCGAGTCCTGACTGCTCCACTTCCAATCCAGCTCCCTGCTAATGCACCTAGAAAAGAAGCAGAAGATGGCCCAAGTCCTTGGGTTCCTGCCATGCCTGTGGGAGACCTGGATGGAGTTCCAGGCTCCTGGCTGTCACCTGGCCCAGCCCTGGCCATTGCAGCTGTTTGGCAAGTGAATCAGCAGATCAAAGATCTCTCTCTGTCTCCCTGTTTCTCTCTCTGCATTTCAAATAAATAAAAATAAACCTTTACAAAAATAAACTGCTGGGTGGGATGAGACGAAAAGTGGGCTGCATAAGCGCTGGTGGAAGTGGCCCGTGTGAGGGCCTTCGGGCAACAATCTGGCACATTATTAATATGTAACACACACGTGTGTCCTTTGGCCTGGGGTCAGGCTCCAGGCACTCAGTTCCACAGGGACAAAGTCCAAGTCTGATAGGAGTACGGGATGTTTATCAGCGTTGTTTCTGGAGGCCTCACACGGACACGAGCGGAGGCTGCCGGGAGCGGACGGCTGGGCAAGCTCCTCCTTCCACGCCAGGGAATGCTGAGGGGCCACTGCACAGAACGCCAGCCCCATCAGGTGCCCTGCGCTGAAGTCCACGAGGTGCTGTGTGATGGGGGAAAAACACAAATAGTCTACAATATTACTTGATTAGCATCAGTGTCCATCTCACGGGCATGTGAGTACAAGTGTGTGTGTGTGTAGCTGTGTATGGCGTTGTGCAACTGTGGAGGGAGACGACTCCCGGGAGGTGTGGGGAGCGGGCATCTTCCATGGGGAAGTGGGGGGAGAGGGACCGATTGCCCAAAACAGCATTATGACATAAGCCTATTTAGGTCAACTTTACATATAAGTGTCTTTTCAAAACAAAAGGAAAAGAGAGGGAAGAGATATACAATTTGGGACATGCTCAAGCTGACTTGCCCCAAATGGTAGAGTTAGAAACATACCAGGGGACTCCAATTTAATCCCATCAAGGTGGCATGTACCAATGCCATCTCACCAGTCCAAGTGATCAATTTCAGTTCACAATTGATCATAATGAAAGGACTAAGAGTCAAAGGAAGCACATAAACAAGTCTAGTACCTGCTAATACTAACTGATAGAATAAATAAAGGGGAGAGTGATCCAACATGGGAAGCGAGATACTCAGCAGACTCATAGAATGGTGGATGGCCTAAACAGCACTCTGGCCTCAGAATCAGCCCTAGAGGCATTCCGATCTGGCTGAAAAGCCCATGAGAGTATTTCAGGCATGGAAAGCCAAGACACTCTGGCAAAAAAAAAAAACATTTTGTCATGGATGAACTTTGACTTCTATTTTAAATTTTCTCTGCATCTATGGAAATCACTTTTATATATTAATATGGTAAATTATATCGAGGTTTAATGCAAAATCATTCCTGCTTCCTTGGGAGAGTGAAAACTTGGCCATGATCTTTTAAATAGACTTAGCTGGGCTCAGCTGTGTGGAGTGGGGCTCACCTCTCTGCTTCTTTCCCACCTCCCCCGCCTTCGCTCCTCCTGACTGCGGGAATCTGGCGCTCCCTGGGCTCGCCACTCTGCCCTGCCCACCAAAGGCTCAGCCTCCACCCAGGACAGTCCACCCTCGTGTAGGGTGGGGCTTCCACCTGCAAAACACAGAGTTTCCAGCGACCTCCAGGGCAGCTTACTTGCCTGCCAGATTATGCTGGTACTCGGAAATCTGCTCCGGGGAGCATGCACGCACATACACACACACACACACACACACACATGCACGCACGCGAACATGTGCTTGCTTACACACGGACATGTGTGCTCACACACATACACATGTTCACACAGAGAACCAAAGACAACCAGAGCTTTAGAGAAATCAGAGTTCTGATTACAGTCATCCCTCCATCTTGAGCACCTACAAAAAGCCTCAGTGAATGACTTTAAGTGGTACGGATGGACGATGTGAACAGGAGAGGGACATCAGCAGACGGATTTCAGCACTTTACGGCTGCAGGGACCAGGAACGCACCACCTCCTCATGCTCACAGCAATGCTGTGTCACCCACCTGCACCGAAGCACCGGCCTGGCCAACTCAGCTGACTCTGGCTGTGCCTAGAACCAGACTGGATACCAGCACTTTTTGGGGCCTCCAAGCCCCTAGTATGAAGACCCCCAGGGTCTCTCAGTGCCTGGGACTCTGGCTCACACGATGGATACCCATCAAGAATGGGCAGAGGTAGGAGCTGGCGCTGTGACATAGCAGGTAAGGCCACCACCTGCAGTGCTGTTATCCCATATGGGCACTGGTTTGAGTCCCAGCTGCTCCACTTCCAATCCAGCTCTCTGCCTTGGCCTAGGAAAGCAGTAGAAGATGGCCTAACTCCTTGGGCCCCTGCACCTGCATGGGAGACCTGGAAGAAGCTCCTGGTTCCCAGCTTTGGATCAACAGAGCTCCGGCCATTGTGGTCATCTGGGGAGTGAACCAGTGGATGGAAGACTTCTCTCAGTCTGTCTCTGCTTCTGCCTCTCTATAACTCCGCCTTTCAAATAAGTAAATAAATCTGAAAAAAAAAAAAAAAAAAAAAAGAATGGGCAGAGGCACTGGTGAATGTGAAGGCAGGGAAAGGCATTTGACAGACAGGCAGACAGACAAGCCTGGGACAAACGTACCCATCAGACTCAACGGCTTACACAAAATGATCAAGCTACTGAGCAAAGTCCTTTCAGTGTTTGAATTAGGATACAACTAGGCAGGTAATGAGGCTGTTAAAATCTTTAATATCTAGTTTGTTTGAAATTTACATTTGCAAATTTGTGAATCTTTTTTATGAAAGTCAAATTTTGAGTTTCGAATTGGTGCAGATTAATTAGTCTTTCTGGGACCATACAAGTGGAGTTTTTTGTTTGTTATTGCATGTGGTTTTCAAACTGTGATGAATCACACATAACATGAAATTTATCATCTTAACCATTTTTAGTATACTGCTCAGTAATGTATTTGTCAGGATTCTCCAGAGACAAAACCAATAGGACACACACACACACACACACACACACGGGTACATTAAGGAATTCATGGAAAATGTATCTCAAAAATTTTTTTGCACCGAAACAAACATCTTTTTTTTTTTTTAAGGTTTGTTCGAAAGACAGAATTACAGAGAGAGGTTGAGACAGAGAGAGGTCTTCCATCCTCTGGTTCACTCCCCAGATGGCCACAACAGCTGGAACTGAGCTGATCTGAAGCTAGGAACCAGGAGTTTCTTCTGGGTCTCCTATGAGGGTGCAGGAGCCCAAGGACTTGGGCCGTCTTCCACTGCTTTCCCAGATAATAGCAGACAGCTGGATTGGAAGTGGAGCGGCTGAGACTAGAGCCAGCGCCCATTTGGGATGCTAGCACTTCAGGCAGGACTTTAGCCTGCTGTGCCACAGTGCTGGCCTCTAAAACAAACATCTTTTAATTTCATTTTTCCATGAATTTTTCAAAGCACTGCCTCAATGTGTGTGTGCATGTGTGTGTGTGCTCACATGCGTGCGCACGTTTGAAAGACTTATTAGAGGAGTTAGCTCAGGAGATTGTGCCACCTGGAAAGTCTTCCACAGGCCTGCCTACAAGCTGGAGACCCTGGGATGGCAGAAGTGTGACTTGGTCCAAGTCCTTCAAAGCCTCCAGACCCAGATGATGATGGCAACCCTCAGTCTCCAGAGGTCAGTTAGCCTGGAGTTCAGATGGCCAAACGATGTAGCAAAAATATGTCCCAGGTTTGGGAGAAAGGAAATCACCTTTTGCGGTATGCAACCCCCAACTGATTGGAGGATTCCCACCCTCACAGAGGGTGGTCTTCCCCAGTCTACTGACTCCCACATCAATCTCTTCTGTGTCTCCACAGACACACCCAGAAGTCATGTGTGATGGATTATGAAGGTGACCCTTAGCCAGTCAACTTGTCACCTAAAACTAAACATCACAATGTTAACTATGAGCCTGGTATTGTGAAATGGATCTCTAGAACTTTTCATCTTGCAAACTCTACACTTATTGAACATCAACTCTCCATTCTCCCTTCCCCTCAGGCCCTGGGACCACTCTTCTACTTTCTGTTCCAGTGCAGGTGCCCGCTTTAGATATCTCATGTAAGTGTCCTTCTGTGACTGGCTTCTTTTGCTTTGCATAAGGTCTACAACGTTCATCCATGTCATAGCAGGTGATGGGATCTTCTCTTTTTTAAAGGCTGAACAGTAGTCTATGGTGTGTATATACAACTTGGGCATTCCCAGTCTGGAAATCCAAAATACTCTAAAAATCGGAAACTTTTGGAGCACATATGTGACACTCAAAATTTTAGATTAGGCACTGTGCAAGAAAAAAAAAAACAAAACAGAAAGCGTTTTAGATTTTGGAGCATTTGGATTTCAGATTTTAGCTTAAGGATGTTCAACGAGTAAAGTCTACATGCAGTTATTTCAAAATCCAAAAATCTCCCCAACCTGAAACACTTCCGGTCCCTAGCATTTTGGATCTGGGGGAGTCAACGTTTTGTTTATCCTTTCAAGCATCGTGGGAGCTTTGCGTTGCTTCCACCTCATAGCTGTTGTGAATACTGCTGCAGTGAGCATGGGTGCGCATGTATCTCTTTGAGATCTTGCTCTCAGTTAATTTGGGTAGATTTCCAGAAGTGGGATTGCTGGAAAGTGTGGTGATTATTCTACATTCAATTTTTTTTTAACAGGCAGAGTGGACAATCAGAGAGAGAGAGACAGAGAGAAAGGTCTTCCTTTGCTGTTGGTTCACCCTCCAATGGCCGCCGCGGCTGGTGCACTGCACTGATCCGAAGGCAGGAGCCAGGTGCTTCTCCTGGTCTCCCATGGGGTGCAGGGCCCAAGCACCTGGGCCATCCTCCACTGCACTCCCGGGCCACAGCAGAGAGCTGGCCTGGAAGAGGGGCAACCGGGACAGAATCCGGCGCCCCGACCGGGACTAGAACCCGGTGTGCCAGCACCGCAAGGCAGAGGATTAGCCTATTGAGCTGCGGCACTGGCCCTCTACATTTAATTTTTTAAAGTATTTATTTACTTTGGGGCCAGGCTGTAGTGTAGGAACTTAAGCCACCGTCTGCAGTGCTGGCATCTCATATGGGTGCTGATTTGAGTCCCGGCTGCTCCACTGCTGAATGTCTGGGAAAGCAATGGAAGATGGCCCAAATGCTTGGGCCCCTGCACCCACGTGGAAGACCTGGATGAAGCTCCTGGCTTCAGCCTGGCCCAGCTCTGACAGTTGCAGCCATTTAAAGAGAGAACCAGTGGATGGAAAATTTCTCTCTGTCTCTCCTTCTCTCTCTCTCTATAACCCTGCCTTTCAAATAAATTAAAAAAAAAAAAAAAAGGCTGAATAGTATTCTATGGTGTGTACATACAACTTGGGCATTCCCAGTCTGAAAATCCAAAATGCTCTAAAAATCTGAAAGTTTTTTGTAAGACATAGAGAGACTGTATAGATGTGAAGTGTATATTTTTGCTAATTAGCACTGAGAGTATAATTGGAATTCTGTGGGAGTGAAGGATTCAGCACGATGTGGTGGCAGAAGCACAGGGAGTGGAGACAGGAATTCTTAGCTGCTTTGCCATTGACTTCCTGGGTTCCTGTAGGCGATCTTGTAAACTCCCGAGTCTCAGCCTCTTCCCAGTGAGATGAGAAATAGGCATGCAAGATAATTGAGTCTGGCTTGTAGCACAGACATAATAGCATTTGCCAGCCAGAATAAAGTGAAACTAGAGGCGGGTGGCCTGAATAATGGCCAAATTCAACAGGGAGCAGAGTTCTCCGTGATGCGCTGCACTCTGTGGCCTTCTCCATTTTGAAATACAAATAGAATTCACTTTATACAGTGGAAGTGTTGAAGATATACTATGCCTAGGGGAACTGTTTTCTAATAAAGCAAATGAAAATGTAAATGTTGTGTGGGATCAAAGGAAACCCCATGGTGAAGTTAAATTAATTCTGTAATGTAAATAATTAAGCTGATTGTTAAGTGCACATTTCCATAATTCCCTCTCTCTCTCCTACCCTCCCTCATTCTTTATCTTCCTCACTTCCCTCTCGAGGATGAGTATAAAACTAAAAGATAAACTGGAAGGAGGAGAAAGAAAGAAAAAATGTGGGGGTGGGCACTGTGGCTGGGCAGGTGAGCAGCCTCTTGGGGCACCTGCATCCCCTAGCAGAGTGTCTGTTTGAGTCCTGGCTGCTCTGCTTCTGATCCAGCTCCCTGCTAATGCACCTAGGAAACAAGGGATGATGGCCCAAACACTTGTGTCTCTGCCACTTATCTGGGAGATGGTATAAAGTTCCTAGTTCCTGGCATAAGCCTGGCCCAGCCCCAGCTGTTGCAGGTATTTGGGGAGCGAATTAGCAGATGGAAGATCTCCTTCTGTCCCTCTTTCTTTCTCTGTCACTCTGTGTTTCAAATAAATATTTTTTCAAAGGAGAAAAAAATGTAAAGGCAGAGTAAATATTAATCCCCAAGCACAAACTTTATGAAGATATACTTTGTTAACAGGGTTAAAAATTATATCTGAGCATCCTAATTTCTGATGCAAGAGGACAAACATAATATAATACATCCATTCACACAGTCCAAAAAATGAAAAGCAAGCCAGCTGCATTCTTCTGGTCTATGATAACTTTATTGTTCTCCTCTTGAGAGGTGTTTGAAAAAAAAAAAGGACACAATGTCCATAACCTGCACCTCAACAATACTCCTAAAATAAACACAAGCTGAACGCTAGGAAAATCAGTAGGGGCAGCCAACTATAACCTGGCTGCTGCGGAAAATAAAAAGCTGGGTCTAAGGTAATTGTTGATTCTGTTTTGTCCTGTGGGTTTTGGATCTTGTATGATCTTCACGTTGATTCACAAAGAACAAAGGAAAGGGGGTTTTCTTGCGTGCTGGGAGCCCCGTGCTTAACTTCAAAAATCCCCAGGGAAATATCTGATGACTTAAATTTGATTATTGAAAGAACTTGGGGCTAATGCTGTGGTGTAGTGGGTAAAGCCACTGCCTACGAAAGCCAATATCCCATATGGGTGCCAGTTCAAGTCCAGGCTACTCCACTTCCCATCCTGCTCCCTGCTAATGACCCCGGGAAAGCAGTGGAGGATGTGGCCCAAGTATTTACCCTGCACCTACATGGAAGACCCAGATGAAGCTCCTAAATCCTGGCTTTGGTCTGGCCTAGCCCTGGCTATTATAGCCATCTGGGGAATGAATGAGCAAATGGAAGATCTCTCTCTCTGTCTCTCCCTCTTCCTCCCCCCGCCCCCCGTAACTCTGACTTTCAAATAAATAATTTTTTTAAAAGAACCTCATGTATGAAAAATACTCTGAACGAAGTCAAAAGTGGTGAACTGGGGAAAAAATTTTTTTTAATATTTTATTTATTTATTTGAGAGGCAGAATTACAACAGAGAGACAGAGAAAGGTCTTCCATCTGCTGGTCCACTCCCCAAATGGCCAAAACAGAGCTGGGCCAATCTGAAGCCAGGAGCCAGGATCTTCTTCCGGGTCTCCCATGTGGGTTCAGGAGCCCAAGGACTTGGGCCATCTTCCACTGCTTTTCCAGACCATAGCAGAGAGCTGGATCAGAAGAGGAGCAGCCAGGACATGAACCGGCTCCCATATGAGATGCCGGTGCCACAGGTGGAGGTTTAGCCTACTACGACACAGCATCAGCCTCTGGGAAATTGTTTGTCCACACATCTGACTAAGAGAAAGACATTGTTCCCCTTCCAGTGGAGTGCAGGTGGTGCCAGTGTTGGAAAGAGAAGAAGACCAAGTGGGGAAGGCCAGCCACAGAAGACGCTTTCTTTACTTTTGGGATCTTAGATCTTTGAGCTAGCCTTTCCCTCAGCATCAGTCCTACCCAGGGACCGTGCCCAGCTCCCACGGTGCTGGAACACCCCGAAACACGGAAGACTGCCCACATTTAGGTGGCCACATGATCTCTGCCGATTTCTGTGGCTGTGGGCTGAGTGACCGCAGCTATGAGGTTGGCGTTGGATGGACAGGTCCTGGGTGGCCTAACACGCTTCTTGGGCAATCTCATCTCAACTGTTGGCTTTGGCCTCTGGTTTTTAGAAAGGACCTTCTACAGTGTATCTACAGGCACTGGAGACTTCTCTGTGAGGCTGTCTCAGGACTTCACACTCAGCACTTCTAAGATGGAACTCACCTTCTTCTTCTTCTTTTTTTTTTTTTTTTTTTTTTTTTTGACAGGCAGAGTGGACAGTGAGAGAGAGAAAGGTCTTCCTTTGCTGTTGGTTCACCCTCCAATGGCCGGTGCACCGTGCTGATCCGAAGCCAGGAGCCAGGTGCTTCTCCTGGTCTCCCATGTGGTGCAGGGCCCAAGCACTTGGGCCATCCTCCACTGCCCTCCCTGGCCACAGCAGAGAGCTGGCCTGGAAGAAGGGCAACCGGGACAGAATCCAGCGCCCCGACTGGGACTAGAACCAGTGTGCCGGCGCTGCAAGGCGGAGGATTAGCCTAGTGAGCCGCGGTGCCGGCCTTGAACTCACCTTCTTGTCCCCAGACTCCTTCTCCGGTTCCTTTTCTCCTGGGGACATAGCACCACCATCCAAGTGCTCTAGCCCCAAGCTGGATGTCACCCCACTTCCTGCTCCCCTCTCCCCCAGGTCTAACGTACCCCAGGTGTGTTGGCGCGGACTCCCATGCTTCTCCATGTTCCATGTGCTTCCCTTGGCCCCTGGCTTGGCCACTATGGCCTGGCCTGGGGATACAATGGCCTCCCCATGGACCTCGCTGCCTCCACTTTGCTACCCCTCCTGGGAGTCTGCCCATGGCAGCCTGGGCCATGTTTCCAACATGCAAATCTGGCCATACTTCTTCCTGCTTCAGTTCCTCCGATGGCTTATGACTGCCACTAGTGTGGAGGTCAAACTCCTGCTCCTGTTGAGTGGGGACAAGAACAACTTGTGTAAATACTGATCATTTTAGGTCATGAAAATGAACGCGGGGTGATGCACTAGGTGTGGTAGATGGTAGAATGGTCGGGGCCTAGGACGGAGTACGTTCACGCTTGGTCTGATGGGCAGCTTGGCCGGGGGCCTCCCCGCCTGCTCTTTTGCAGGCACGGTGCACCCTTCATACAGACTGTTCTTTCTGCCCCATTCACTCCCCTCTCCCTCCGCACTTGACTAACAATTAGCTTTCAAGTCACTTCTCGAAGGCCACCTGCCCACCAGCGGAACACTGTACTTTGAAAAGAACACCATGCTAAGGTGCCTTGGAGAAGGTGTGTTCCAAGGACTGAAAATGAAATGAAATGAAAAAGCTTAGGGGCAGCACTGTGGTGTAGTGAGTTAAGCAGCATCTGTAACACTGGCATTCCAAATGGGTGCCGGTTCGAATCCCGACTGCTCCTCTTCTGATCCAGCTCCCTGCTTACAGCCTGGGAAAGCAGCAAAGATGTCCCATGTCCTTGGGCCTCTGCCATCCTGTGGGAGACCCAGCTGGAGTTCCAGGCTCCTGGCTTTTGCCTGGCCCAGCCCTGGCTGTTGTGAATGTTTGAGGAGTGAACCAGCAGATGGAAGATCTGTCTCTGTCATTCTGCCTTTGAAGTAAATAAATACATCTTAAAAAGAAAAGAAAAGAAAGAAGAAAAAGAAACGAAAGCTTCCACATGTGTGCACTCCCCCAGGTGGCTGCTGTCCCTTCCCTGCGACCCTGGCCATTTCTCAGGCGCATGATGGCACCTCACTGTCGGATTCTTGGTTTGGTTTTGTTTTTTAATTCTAGTGAGGTGCAACACAATTTCGTTTGCTGCCCACTGGAGTTTTCTTTTTTGGTTTTCCAGGATGTCATTCTATTGTCACACCCATAGATCCACCATTCACACAACAGCGTCTTGGTTGCCACTGTGTTGGGCAGTTGCCGGAAGTCCTGCCGCAGTCCTGCCTCCAGTCCTTCGGGGTGTGATTAAAACAGGAGTTAGGTCTTTAAAAAGGGGCTCATGTTCACATAAGGCCATCAGTGTGACCAAGGCCATCAGTGTGACCAAGGCCATCAGTGTGACCTAGCCCACTCTGAACGGTGCCCTTAAAAGATGAGATTAGGTTCACTCCCCAAATGGCCAAAATGAAACTGGGCTGATCCAAA